>NC_135959.1:46257848-47457848 GCF_053455715.1 Rhinoraja longicauda | reverse complement strand
CAACAATCATCCCGTACACTAGCACCATCCGACACACTGACAATGGAACATTTTTACTGAAGCCAATTAACCTACAAACCTGCATGTCTTTGGAGTGTGGGAGGAAACTGGAGCACGCGGAGAAAGACCACATGGTCATGGGGAGAACATACAAACTCCGTGTAGACAGCACCCGCAGTCAGGATCGAACCGGGGTCCACGGCGCTGTAACACAGCAGCTCTACCGCTGCGCCACCATGCCAACCCTAAGTAAATTTAATGGACAAACACACTTAACAAGCTAACCTACCTCATGATTCAAAACCAGAAAGTATCTAAAAAGTACTTTAATTTTGAAAATAGGTATCAATAAATATTACATTTGTAAAACCATTGGAAAGGTATTTTGTGTGAGGTGGCAAGTAGTTGATGAACATTTGTGTACTCATACACCTTAAATATAAGAATCAAAGGCATAATAATTCTAAGATAGACACAAAATACTGGAGTGTCTCAGCAGGACAGACAGCATCTCTGGAGAGAAGTAATGAGTAATGTTTTGGATCGAGACCCTTCTTCAGAACAAGGGTCTTGACCCAAAGCATCACCTATTCCTTCTCTCCAGAGATGCTGCCTATCCTGCTGAGTTACTCCAGTATTTTTGTGTCTATCTTCGGTTTAAACTAGCATCTGCAATTCCTTCCTACGCATAATAAATCAACTTTGTTCTTTTCCCCGATGATTTTTCCCAATGTAAACTGGTACAAGATACTTATGCTGAAAAGAAAGCTCAGCATCTGACACATATTGGTTCATTCTAACCACAAATATATCCCTGATTCACTTACTCCTATGTAAACACAAGCTAGTTGATCAAACCTACCCACAAAAACCTGTTATGCAGTTTTCCTGAACACTAAAATAAATGAATTCAAACTGCAAGTTTCCATGAAAATGCAATTGTGCTGAGTTAAGCTTAAGTAACGAGAGGAGGTGACTACATAACAGAGCTCGGCTTGTAGTTTAGTTCAATACTTGCAGTTTTGTTAGCATGTATTTACATTTAGTGTATAATAGAGAGGCTATCAACAAGTCTGCTTTCAATGTTTGAAACTAAATTTAGCAACATTTCTCCCTTTTTCAATTTATTTTCTCTCACGAAATTGCTTGGTTTGAATTTTTATGGTCTACAAGATTAAAACTTTTTCACAAGTTGTTGCAGCTTTTCTCAACATTGACTATTCCTACAATCTGGTGTCACATACAAATGTAATTTTTTTTCAAACTATAAATTGTCAAAAACAGCAGACACAACAGTCACCTTTATGTTTCCACCCTCTGCCCTATTGTGTAGCAATCCCTTATCATTCTCTCGGCTTCATTGGTCTTTCTGTTCTACAACACTCTCCAGGGTCCTGTGATGCCCTGTGTACGTCCTTCCCTCTCCAGGGTCCTGTGATGCCCTGTGTAAGTCCTTCCCTCTCCAGGGTCCTGTGATGCCCTGTGTAAGTCCTTCCCTCTCCAGGGTCCTGTGATGCCCTGTGTAAGTCCTTCCCTCTCCAGGGTCCTGTGATGCCCTGTGTAAGTCCTTCCCTCTCCAGGGTCCTGTGATGCCCTGTGTACATCCTTCCCTCTCCTGTTTTCCAGCCATGTAGCTGGCAATGCACTGATAAACTGTTCTCGGAATTTAGATGGTCTGAATTCATTCATTAGTTGTATTATGTGGCACCCTATTGAATGACTCCAGAAAATGTTAATAAATGACAGTGACTGCATTACCCTCGATGCATATCTGTATTACTTTCAACGAATTCAATGAGATTGACTGACAATCTATTGGGTTTCTAATTGTTTTCTAATTCCTCCTTCAGAACAGATTTTATTTACTTTCCAGGCTATAATTGCGCTGCCAGTCTATGATTCCCTAGACGTGTTCAACATTTCCTTCTTAAATATAGGTTAAGAGAGAGAGAAAGATAGACAGACAAAAAGATTGTGTGTGTGTCTTAGAGTCATGGAGTCACAGAATTCAATGGTACTTTATTGTCGTGTGTACCAAGGTACAGTGAAAAAACGTGCTTGCATACAGCTCAGTAAGAATGGTACTATACGTAAGCACATTCGTGATCAAGTACAAGTGTATAGGAACCGTAGATTACACTGCACAATATGCAAGAGTTAGTGCGTTTCTGGTACTATTTTTCATGATTCAAGTAAGTCTTAAGTTATAAATGTAGAGATGTTGACTTGGTCATAAAAGCCTGTTGTCCCGCCAGCGTTGCAGGGTTGGCCTGACCAATTGAAAATGTTGGTGTCCTTCACCGCTGCTTCACCACTCCGTACCACTGCAGGCCGCATCCAATCCGCGCGCTCGGCTTCTTGGAGTGGCCTCCATTCCAATTGAGCCCCAGGCTGCTGCAGGACCTCCAGCGGCCCACTCCACCAACGCCTTGATCCGAGCACATTGACCCGCGAACCGTCGATCTTTTCTGCGCCCAGCCATTGCCTCGACGTGGCTGGTCCAGGACAAGTTGCTGGTGATACTTATCCCTAGGAACTTTAAGCTTTCAAGGGATGGCACGGTGGCGCAGCAGTAGAATTGCTGCCTTGCAGTGGCAGAAACCCGAGTTCAATCCTGACTATGGGTGCTGTCTGTACGGAGTTTGTACATACTCCCGTGACTGCGTGGGTTTTCTCTAGGAGCTCCGGTTTCCTCCCACATTCCAAAGACGTACAGGTTTGTAGGTTAATTTGTCTTCGGTAAAAATTGTAAAACATACCTAATGTGTAGGATAGTGCTAGTGTACGGGGATCACTGGTCAGCATGGAACCGGTGGGCAGAAGGGCTTGTTTCCGTGCTGTATGTCTAAACTAAACTAAACTTTCACCCATATCTACTTTGGTGCCGTCAATGTACAGCTCGCTTCCCTGTTGCTCCACAGATGCTCTGCCGTTGCTCCGTAGCATGTATTTTAAAGCTGGGGGCTTCCCCATAGCTTGTTGTGCTGTGTCAATGCTCGGCTGAAGCCAGGCATCTCTTGGTAATTTATCAATTCTAATTTAATAATTTGAGCTATATGTTTTATGGATTGTCAATTACCCCTAAAGCGTAGCTAATGAATTTTAACTTTTCAACCAATTGCTGACTCCACACCTGCTGATCAACCATCTGCTTAACACTATACACCAGCCAGCTGTGTGTGGATGTTTGTGGTTCCAACCTCACGTCCTGAACAGGAACCCTGCTCTCAATTCATTCCCCTGCAGTACAAATAGAACTGTTATTTCTTTACTCTCTTACCCTGAATGTCATAGAGTCAGAGAGTCATAGAGTCACACAGTGTGAAAACAGGCCCTTCAGTCCACTCCGATCAACATGTTCCATCTACACTAGTCCCACCTGCCTGCCTTTGGCCAATATACTTCTAAACCTTTCCTATTGATGCACCTGTCTGAATGCTTCTTAAATGCTTCTTAAACATTATGATAGCACCTGCGTCAACCCCTCTGGCAGTTTGTTCCTCCTTGTGTAAAAAAAAGTTGCCCCACAAGTTCCGATGAAACCTTTTCCCCCTTCACCTTAAACCTGTCCTCTGGTTCTCGATAAAAGACTCTGCATTTACCCAATCTATTCTTTTCATGATCTTGTACACATGTAAACAGTGTTGCTCGATTTGCAAGTTGTCCTGTGATAACGTGGCATTATGTTCGTCATGGATGTAGGCTGAAAGGCCTGTTCCTGTGCTGTATTATCCCATGTTCTAAGACTTTGTTCATAAATGGACAATGGAGGCTCATTCAGTAACTACAACCACCCTACCTTCTAACTCCACAACCCACTATTTCCCCCCACCTCCCCCTCTCGCCCCTGTGGCCTACCGAGACTCATACCTATTTCTCCCCTCCCCCTTCCCATCCACCTAGACTCATGCCTATTTCACCCCTCCTCTGGCTTCACAATTTGCTACTCTTCAATCCTTTGTCTTGCACCTTCTGTCTTTTCATCTCTGGCCTTTCCCCAACCATCTGCCTTTTATTACAAAAACCCTCAAATGTATCAACCAATTACTCTCTTACCCTGAATGTCATAGAGTCAGAGAGTCATAGAACCAATTACTTGCTAGGCTTTGTCCCAGCCCTCCTCTCATCCAGCTGTCATCCCGCCCCTCCCACAATCAATCTGAAGAATGAACCCGACCCGAAACGTCACCTATCCATGTTTGCCAGAGATGCTGCATGACTCGTTGAGTTACTGCAGCACTCTGTGTCTTTCTCATAAACCAGCACCTGCAGTTCCTTGCTTCTAACTTAATGATATTAGTTTATGCTTATGTCAGAATATTTATAGGACAATTATCTCCACCAGTTTAGTTTAGAGATACAACGTGTTAACAGGCTCTTCAGCCCACCGAGTCCGCGCTGACGAGTGATCACCCACATGCCAGTTCTAACCTACACACGAGGAACAATTTACAGAAGTCAATTAACCTACAAACCTGCACGTCTTTGGGGTGTAGTAGGAAATCGGAGCACCTGGAGGAAACTCACGTGGTCACGAGGAGAGCGTACAAACTCCATACAGACAACACCCGTAGTCAGGATCGAACCAGGGTCTCGAGCGCTGTAAAGCAGCAACTCTACCGCTGTGCCACTGTGGTGCCCCTGTGTTTTGGAAGAAATTACAGAAAAATCTAACTTACTTGTTCATTCTAAATTTGAACCGTAAACAGCTATTGGAAGATAATCATGGAAGTTCTTCTAATTTAAGGTGCATTATGGGGCTCATGTTGTCGACCTCCCCGTGGTGAGCCCTGTCAACTGACCTCAGTCAGGCGAACAACAACAAACAGAGACAGCAGAAGCAGAAGCAGCTTCATAACTTCTGTTGCCTCAAACGCAAGAAGAAAAAGAAGAAGAAGAAGAAGAAGGTGCATTATGTTTCCCTGCCAACCCTATGACTTGTCTTGTATTTTTCTTCATTGAAATCTGCTCCCATTTGTACAGGACAATGGCCAAGTTTGGTCAAACTTTGCACATCCCTTGTCACAGTTTGCTATTCCTCCAATTAAGGGTCATTAAGTGTTATGAAACGATATGATACGATAGAACTTTATTTATCCCAAAAGGGAAATTGGTCTGCCAACAGTCATAAAACACAAGATACATGAAATTAAAGTGACGAGTGGAAAGGATTGGGGATGTGGGTAGGGGAATCACTCAGTCTATCCCATGACAGAAGGGGGAGGAGTTATACAGTTTGATAGCCACAGGGAAAAAGGATCTCCTGTGGCGTTCTGTACTGTATCTTGGTGGAACCATTCTGTTGCTGAAAGTACTCCTCAGGTTGACCAGTGTGTCATGGAGGGGGTGAGCTGTATTGTCCAAAATGCTCCGCAGTTTGAAGTTATGGTATTGCTCCCCAAATATCTAACTTCAGTTTTATTTGGTCAGGCATCAGTAGTTTGTCTGATTTCCTCCAGCAATTATCATGAAGATTAGAAACAGTTTGAGTGACATTGTTATTTCTCCAGATTCCATCAATCTTTTTACTGAAATCATAGCAACGGAATGTGGATCCCTGAAATTCTCCATTCGAGGTCTTTCCCTGCATCTTCGTTGTCTGAGAGCTTCCTTTAACTCCTACTTTCCTCTTTATGTTTCTCTACCATCTGCCCTGCTTCTTAATCCCACCTGTCGTACAGCTTCTACGCAAGGTCAGTGACTTGCACCTATCCAGTGAGATGCAGACAAACAAGCCCACCCTCTGTTAGACACAAAATGCTGGAGTAATTCAGCAGGTCAGACAGCATCCAACATTTTGTGTCTATCTTTGGTGTAAACCAGCATCTGCAGTTCCTTCCTACACAAGCTGACACTCTGTAACTGGGAGGCAATGTAGCCTCAGACATTCTCCTCAGAGGTAGTGGGGAGACCTGATAGGAGTATAAAACATTTTTAGAGGCATGGTAATTTGGGGTGGCACTCTGACGCAGTGGTAGAGTTGCTGCCTTACAGCACCAGAGACACAGGTTCAATCCTGACTATGGGTGTTGTTTGTACAGAGATTCACATTCTCCCTGTGATTGCGTGGGTTTTCTCCATGCAAACTCCGTACAGACAGCACTCGTGGTCAGGATGGAACCATGGTCTGGCACTGTACGGCAGAACTCTACTGCTGTGCCACTGTGCCGCCTTTGTGTTTTAAAAGAAGTTAAAGAAAATTTTAACTTGTTCATTCTAATTTTGAACCGTAAACAACTACTGGGAGATGAGTGTCAGAATAAGTAGAAGGTATTTAAGTAGGCCGTTCACAGTAAACATCTTCCACAAAGAAAGGGGATTTGTCACATCTGGATGACAGGATGAACAGAGTAAGGTAAAGCTAATTTTTTTTAAAGTTTCAAACACTACGGAGCTCAATGAGATAAGTATAGAAAGTGTCGGAGTGCAATTAAAAGGCAAAGTAGGAAAGCAAAGAGATGAAGTACAGGCAAATAACATGAACAAGGACCCAAAGATGGTTTTATAATTACATGTGTGGAGGTGAAGGATGTTTAGCGAATATCTAGTGACTTTTCTAACAAAGGAGGGGGAACCATGCTAAAGGTGTCAATGCAGAGAAAGGGAGTGTAATATTGGATGAATAAACAAAGTAAGCAGAGATGTGTCAAATAGTTCAGCATCTTCAAAAGTAGATGAATCATCAGCAAAGTGGGATAACATGAGCGGGTGGTCGATGGTCAGCGTGGTCTCTTTGGGCCAAAGGGTTTCATGCTGTTTTTATCAATCAATCAATCAAAGCATTCTCAGAGGTTAATGATACGTCAAACAACTATCTGCAGCAGGATAGGCTGGAAATGTTCACTGCAACAATACCATAGCACAAAACTCAACAGTGGCGTTACCTTCACACTTTCTCTGGTGCGTTAGGAGTTTACTACATTTCTACTGATTTTTCTATCATCTCTTTGCGGATAAGCTACAGAGCAGACATTTTAAAAAGATGCCCTTTGACCATTACATGACGGCTGTTACAAGAACAAGAAACGTCGCCTATCTGTGTTCTGCAGAGATACTGCCTGACCTGTTGAGTTACTTTGGCTCTTTGTGTCCTTTTGTGCATTAATCAGCATCTGCAGTTCTTTGTCTCTACACATGACAGCCTTCCCTGTTTTCAGCTGCATCATCCCTGTCACCACTGTAAAGCAGACAGATGGTTCTGCCCCCTTCACGGACTCGTTTAACTATCTTCACTCATGTTTTATTCTGTACGTTGCAGATTTTTTTGGTGCAAACTTTCACTGCTGAAATTGTGCGTCTTCCCTTTTAAGATGCGCAGCTGTCTTTAAATCTGCTGCATCGTCTGTTTCTGTGGCTTACATGCAGCTAGCACTGATCAATACAGGAACTGCTGAATAGTTATTCAGATACATAGCTCATGTTAACTGGAGTGATAGCCATTCAATTAGAGATACTTGGACACCACAATCACACATCTCTGGTGCATCACCGCCGTACACCTATTGAAAAAGCAGCAATATATTTCCTAAAATAATGCAAATATTCCATTTTAGTAACTGGAATCAGCCACAATTTATATATCTATACCGCACCAACTTTATCTCCTTTAGTGGCCCTAAATGCACATTATTTGAATCTTCATCTACCATTAAATAAATTAGGTTTTGCAATGGACAATCACTCAATAACTATAGTGAGCACCTCACAGGAGTCCTGAATCTAACACCACTTTACTAACCATATTGGGGCTATTATTAAGATCCCTTACAGTGAAAATCTTTTAATCGCTCTGCTATTCTCTAAGTCTTAGCACAGACGTACACTCTTGTTTAATAGCCTGCTTGCTACGATTGTACACAAATACTTTATTTCCATTTTGTTGCCTCAGCACTATTTAATTTGACCCCTACCAGGACCTTTTAGCATTTCAAGCAGTTATCTGAGTCCATTATCTAATTTCAGCTGGTGTGGGAATTTAGAGGTAATGTCATACTAATCAAAACATGGTAGAAGTTGGACACTGCATGGAGCTGGCATTTGCAGTGGAAGCCATGGGGGAATTTGTATTTGAGATTTATTGTTCCTTCACCAGCTATGCAAACATCTACAGAGATTGCAGCTCTGGATACTGATCAGCATCTAACCATAGATTACTCCATTTCTACTTAGCGCAACACTTGATAGCACTGAATACAAAGAAAGCAATAGGAATCTGAAATAAAAGTGGGAAAAGCACCTGTGATTTGCTCCTTTCACACTCTGCTAAATATTTGCAACATTTTTATTTTTAAAGCTGTAGGCGTCAATTTCTGCATCTGTTTTCAGCATTTATTCTCAGGTCTGGGCCTATAATTTAGGATTACAGTGTGTAAATTTCAAATATTTTTTGATTTGGCTTTTATTCTTTGAAGTGTTCAGATTTTGTTTATTCTGAGCACACATGTTAATTCCCCTGCACCCCTGAGATTAGATTCATTCCTGACTACCTGATTTCTTTCACGTGTTTTACTTCAGGGAGAAGAGCTTGTGGCCAGAGTGGTGTAGGTTTTTAATAATATTAGCTGCCTCAAGAAGGCAGTTAATATATCAGAGACCCACGCCATCCTTGGCCACCCTCTTTGCGCACTGCTATCATTGAGAAAAAGTTTAGTTTATAGAGTTATAGAGTCGTACAGCGTAGCAACAAATTACTACTTCAACCCAAATTGCCTACTCCAACCAACAAGCCTCATTTACACTAGTCCCACTTGTCTGTCTGCATTTAACACATGTCCCTCTAAACCTATCCCATCCATGTACCTGTTTACATTTTTCATAAATTCATAAGCCATAGAAACAGAATTAGGCAATTCGGCCCATCAAGTCCACACTGCCATTCAATCATGGCTGAATTACCTTTCCCTCTAAACTCCATTTGCCTGCCTTCCCCCATAACCCTGGCACCCTTACTAACCAATAATCTGTCAATTTCTGCCTTAAAAAATATCCATTGACTTGGCCTCCACAGCCATCTGTGGCAATGAATCCCACAGATAAATCACTTAAAAATCATAGTCTAGTTTACTTAGAATAACTCATAATTTGTTACACATTCATTGTTGTTTTTGTTGTGCCTGTAAAGCTGCAGCAAGTAAGAATTCCATTGTTCTGGTTCATATACCATACATACAACAAATAAATACTCTTGATCTTGAGTATTCCTGTTATTCTTTGTTATTAATAATTCTGGGTCCAAAACTCAACTATTAAAACATTGCTTATGCCAGAAATGGTGCTTTGCACGCCCGGATAACACATTGCAGTCCCAACTCTGGAAATTGTTTATCTGCAGCCTTTTTGATGCTGAAGTACTGAAACAACTGCAGCAGTATTAATCTTCATTACAGGTGACTGTTCATTCATTCACCAGGCTCTATGAATGATGGGTTAGGATTGCTTTCTCCTACAGAAGATCTATCTTCAGAATGTTCAGCAAGTGCAATGTTTTCAGTTTCTCACTTAGCATTCTGCATGCATGTGAACAATTACTGCACCCTCCCTGATTGATGCAAATTACCTCTTTCCTTAAACAATACTTTGTTAATCTTCATGCTGCCATTTTATTGACTTTAGATTCACTCTTCTATGATGAAATTAAGGTTTCTCACAGAATCCATTCTTCATGATATGAGCCTATGTACTTCTTCAAATGATTTGTTTTGAGCTGTTGATTAATTTTAAATACATGCCAGTTGACTTTCAGTAGTTCAGCATTCAACACAATAGTCCCCAGCAGACTGGTTGAGAAGCTGCTGGAACTGGGGCTTAGCACCCCTCTGTGTGCCTGGGTCCTGGACTTTCTCACTGCCAGGCCCCAAGTGGTCAGGATGGGGGAACACACATCTAGCTCCCTCACCCTGAACATAGGATCCCCCCAGGGCTGCGTCCTTAGCCCCCTACTGTACTCCCTGTACACACATGACTGTAGGGCCAGGTTCAGCTCAAACTCCATCATCAAGTTTGCTGATGACACTGTGGTGGTGGGCCGGATCTCCAACAACGATGAGAAGGCCTACCGGGAGGAGGTGGCTGATCTGGCACTCTGGTGTCAGGACAATAGCCTCCTCTTGAATGTCACTAAAACAAAGGAGCTGATTGTGGACTTCAGAAGGGCTAAACATCCAAGGACGTACACGCCACTGGAGATAAATGGGTCTATTGTGGATAGGGTGAGCAGTTTCAAATACTTGGGAGTCCGCATCGCAGAGGATCTGACGTGGGCAACGCACATTGCCGCACTGGTGGGTAAGGCTAAGCAGCGCCTTTACCACCTTAGACAACTGAGGAAATTCAGAGTGTCGCTGAGGATCCTTCATTGCTTCTACTCTGGGGCTGTAGAGAGCATCCTGTCCGGCAACATTACAGTCTGGTTTGGGAACAGCTCTGCCCAGGACAGGATGGCCCTGCAGAGAGTAGTGCGTTCGGCAGAACGCACCATGGGAACTACACTTGTCCCCCTGCAGGACCTATACATCAGGAGGTGCAGATCCAGAGCAAGCAAGATCATGAGGGACCCCTGCCACCCCAGTAACGGACTGTTCCAGATGCTACGGTCAGGCAAACGCCTCCGCTGTCACGCTGTGAAAACGGAGAGGATGAGACGGAGCTTCTTCCCACAGGCCATCAGGACTGTCAACTTTGATAACCCCAGAGACTAAATTTTTGTCGACACTTTTTGTGCTATGTTTAGTAACTTATTAACTTTATTTATATGCTGTAACTGTAATTATTTTTGTGCACAACCCGCAGGCATTGCCACTTTCATTTCACTGCACATCGAGTATGTGTATGTGACAAATAAATTTGACTTGACTTGACTTGACTTGGTAAACCCGCTGGAATGATAATCAAGGAACTGGCCCTCATTCATTTCTATGCTGCAAGGCACAGCTCAGGAGTAGCTAACGATTTCATGCACTTGGCAACCTCAAAATCTACGGAAATTGATTCTCCGTGCAATATAGAACAAACTAGGTATACCAAGAATATGAAGCATGAATCATTCAGCAAAGGCATACACTTTGTCTAAATTGAAAATTTCTTACCATTTCAATCAGACTTTAAAAGTGTTTTTGTTGGGTAGAATGAGCAAATTTGTATTGTGTACATTGCAACCAATTTCCATCTGAGAGAACTTTCTTTACTGCTATTTTGTTGTGAATATGTCCTGTGTCCAACAATGACATTGGCAATTTTTTGTCCACCACTTTCTGTAAAACTGAGAAGATATATTCTGAATGGTCTGACAAACTCCAGTACTGATAAACTCAGGTGGCACAGTTGGTAGTGCTGCCATATCTTTTAATCAATGCTGTATCTTTTAATCAATCAATTACGTATGGAGATTGGCTGAATTTGGTATGTTGGCAAGTGAAGAAACCTTGTTTTTTTTAATATTTGTTGGCAGTTCAGTTTTTAATATTAAAGAATTGATGCCAGTCTCAGATGAAAGGTAATATTTTAAACTATACAATTTCTTTAACTCTACAATCTGCTTTATTATTTATTGCTCAAAGATCAAATTTCAAAAGGTGTAGCAAATCTGGACAAGAACAACTTTTCACGTTCAACTTTTTATTTGGCCGGCACAGTGGCACAGCAGTAGAGTTGCTGCCTTACAGCATCGTAGACCAGGGTTAGATCCTGATTAAGGGTGCTGTCTGTACAGAGTTTGTACATTCTTCCCGTGACCGTGTGGATTTTCCCCATCTGTTCCGAATTGTAGGTTAATTGGTTTGTAGGTTAATTGGTTTGTAGGTTAATTAGCTTTGGTAAAGATTATAAAAGATTATAAATTGTCCCTAGAGTGTTAGTGTATGGGGTGATCGCTAGTCGCCTTGGACTCGGTGGGCCGAAGGGCCTGTTTCCGCGTGGATCTCTAAACTAAACTAAACTAAACTAAACTAAACTAAACTAAACTAAACTAAACTAAACTGATTCAAGTAAAAGGGTTACAGAGCTCCTTGAAATTTCAAAATATATTTCAAAGTGCTTCACAAACGATATTGGAAAAATTAACATAGAGCCTAGAGGGAGGAAAGGGCACAGTTAATGTAACTCAGTGAGATTTGTTGGTATCAAAAGAAATTAATGAAGTGGATTGCGGAGAATACAATGGTCTGAAAGGAGGGAAGCCATAGAAAAGACAGGAGTATCTTTCCACAGATGGCTGTGGAGACCAAGTCTATGGATATTTTTTACATTGGAGATTGTCAGTTTCTTGATTAGTAAGAGTATCAGGGGTTATGGGGAGAAGGCAGGAGAATGTGGTTGAGAGGGAAAGATAGATCAGCCATGATTGAATGGAGCAGTAGACTTGATGGGCCGAATGGCCTAATTCTGCTCCTAAAATTATGAACTTATGTATCAGGGTTGGGGGATGGGAAATTATGAGAGTTAATAATGGGACATTGTACTTATCTCTAAATCCCTCAAAAAATTATAAATTAAAAAATTATTGTGTCCTCCCATATGTCTAGCTTACTTTGAACTAGTGTTTTATCTATACTACTTATGTGGACAAAGAAAAGGAAGGAAGCAAACAAAGTTAAATACAATATTGGATTTCAATGCTGTGCTTTATTAGTGAGAGAGGATATTTGCTGTAAGGTTTTTCAATCTAAATTTCTGATCCAGGTTGTTAAATGTATCGGTTTCATTCTTGCAATCACTCCCAAGCACAAAAGGCGTTCTCACTTTCTTTTTTAGCTCTGAGCATCTAAAATTAAATGTGAAGTGAGGATAAGATTGTGTCCAAAGAATTCTGCTTATTCCCAAGGTAGCATGACTAGATATTAAAGCAACAGCTCTCCATGGGATGCTCTGGTTTTTATTTATAGATAGCGCAGAAAGGAATGAAAGTGAAAATTAAAAGCGTTCTCAGATCTGAAAGTCCTTTCATTTTAATTTATCATTATCGATGATATCATTGCGAATGCTAGCAAGATGAAATCTATAAATACCGATGTCTACAAATTGTGAAATTCATACTGCATATATATTTCAGGGAATATTGGATATTTATCGATGATTTTAACTCAATGAAGTGTGTTCTGTTAGGACGGAACATCTCTAATTACCACGCAGGAGGTTTACAAGAATGATTCTAGGAATGAGTGGGTTAGCATTTGATGAGTGCTTGACAGCACTGGGCCTGTACTCACTGGAGTTTAGAAAGTTGAGGGGGGCCCTCATTGAAACTTACAGAATAATGAAAGGCATAGGTAGAGTGGATGTGGAAAGGATGTTCCACTGGTGGGAGATTCTAGGACCAGAGGTCATAGCCTCAGAATTAAACGGCGCTCTTTTAGAAAGGAGGTGAGGAGGAACGTCTTTAGTCAGAGGGTAGTTAATCTGTGGAACTCATTGCCACAGAGGGCTGTGGAGGCCAAGTCAGTGGATATTTTTAAGGCAGAGATAAACACATTCTTGATTAGAACGGGTGTCAAGAGTTATGGGGAGAAGGCAGGAAAATGGGATTAGGAGGCAGAGATCAGCCATGATTGAATGGCGGAGTAGACGATGGGCTGAATGACCTAATTCTACTCCGATAACTTGTTGAACTTGTGAACTTGCACCATCACCAGACCCTTCACCCTTAACCCTCCAGTAGCCATGGATTCCTCCACTGTCTTAAACCAACACTGCATTAGGATTTGCAATAGATATGAAACAATCTAAATGCTGAAGAAGAAAGTAACATTAAATAGAATGGAGATGATTCCAATACACAACAAAAGTGTATTTTCACACACATGGGGAACTTTAGACATAATAATCCTTCTTAAGGCATTTGGAATGCCAACCCTTTGTAGGAACAGCATCCCATTGTCCATTTGATAGCCTATGACCCAACAGTATGAAAATTGAATTCTCCACTTTTAAGTAACTCCTTCCTTCCCCCGTTGTTTTTAAATGTGCTATACAAATAAAATTGACTTGACTTGACTCACTTTCCTGTGCCTCCCCAATACACAACCATTTCTCCCACTGTCCCCCCCCCCTCCCCCCTCCCACCTCCATGAGCTCTCATTGCCCGTTTATCTCTCCTCCCTCCCCTCCCCTCCCCCCGTCTCCTTCCACCCATATCTCACCCACTAGCTTTACATTTCCCTTCTCTCCGTGTTTAATACCCTTTTGTCTCCTTTCATCTCTAGCCTTTGTCCAGTCATCAGCCAACCAACCCCCCCCACCATCTGTATCCATCTATCACTTGCCAGGCTTTGTTCCCAATGCCTATCCAGCTTTCTCCCTCCGCTGCAATCAGTCTGAAGAAGGGTCCTGACCCGGAACATCATCTGTCCATTCCCTCCACAGATGCTGCCTGACCACTGAGTTACTTCAGCTTTTTGCGTTTTGTTCAAAATTCCAGTTCCTTGTGTTTCTTGAGTTTATATTTTTGTGCCGTTTTGCTGTTGAGCTAAAACACATTACATGCTGATAGAAGATGATAGGTTTTTTTGAGTTGCAGAATCAGCTGCAGAGGTTTGCATTATCATATTAATGCTTTTAAACAAAGAGTACTTGGAAGTTGTTTAAAAAATTGCTATGGGGTAGATTTTATCACCTTGACAAGAAAAGACAGGAAAAAGATTTATGATAAATAAAGTTAGATTATTAGAGGTGTGACTAGTGATGCAGCAAAAAAGCCAATATCAGGAGTCTATTACATCCAAGAAACAATGATTGTTCCAAGTACTTTACAGCAGAAGTGGGTTAATTTGATATATTTTTATAAATCATATGTTTGCTTCATCTCTCCTTTTAACAAATCTTCTTTGAGTGATGTCCATCTTTGAATCCACAATGGATATCCAGGAACTTCACCACTTAAGAAGTTTAGTCTGTTTGCTCCTATTGATTTTTAAAACTAATGAAGGTGTTTATAGATTTAGAAATAGAGTCCATCAGTCACACATTAAGTTCTCCTGTAATTTTATTTTTAAAGTCACTGAGGTAGAAATTAAATGCTTTCAACCTTCCGAACATGAGCTTTTGTTGCTATGCAGACTGACCAATGCGCAGAAGCTAAAAGAGGTCTGTCCTTCATGTATTGGAGTCGTGTCGGAGGGAAGACTGTGTGATGTGCCATCAGGAATATAAAATAGAGGACACCTGGCCCATCCAATCTGTACTGCCGTTCAACTGGATCATAGCTCATCGATGTTGGCCACAGTTCCATTTTATGGATCAATTTGAGTGAGTGGATACTTATGCATTTAGTGACGGCCCATGAAAGAGTATATTATCTTCTTTCTCTCTACCGTATGGCACAGTGGCGCAGCGGTAGAGGTGCACACGCCTCATATCGCCAAAGACCCAGGTTCAATCCTGACTACAGGTGCTATCTGTGCAGAGTTTGTACGTTCTCATCGTGACCGCATGAATTTTCTCTGGGTGTTCATAAATTCATAAGTTCTAGGAGCAGAATTAGGTCATTTGGCGCATCAAGTCTACTCTGTCATTTAATCATGGCTGATCTATTTTTCTCTTGCCTTAGTCCCGGGATCTCTGGTTTCCTCCCGCATTCCAAAGGCGTGCAGATTTGTAGGTTAATTGGCATTTATAAATTCCCCCTTGCGTGTAGGATGCAAAAGTGGGATAACATATAACTAGTATAAATGGGTTATCAATGGTCGGCACTGTTTAGGTGGGCCAAGAGGCCTGTTTCCATGCTGTATCTCTAAACTAAACAGCCACAGACAGTCTGTTGCTGTTTTTAAATACTTTATAAAACATTTGGTCATTTAGCTGAACATTTAGCTGAGATCTGATAATCTCATCACTGGTGTAAAATTACACCAGTAATGGTGTAAAACCTGAGCTGTGCTTCAGGTGAGGTTTCCCCAGCCTCTCACTGCACTATCTGGTTGTGTTCTCCTCAATCCTTTGCCTGCATACTCTCATTTTCTTTTTGAAAATGCTGCTGCTCTGATTCTGCCTCTCTCTCTTTCTCTGCGCCAGCTTTGTTTGCATGTGCTTCATTCATAACCTGTATTTTAAACGGTCGTGGTAGCCTCTTGCAGTATAACTGTGTCTAGGTGGATGGCTCATGTAAAAGGTCATACGGGTAGGTTGCCCCGACTTGTTCATTCTTTCTTCATATGGGTAGTGATGCCCCATCCTTTTGACTTTAGAGATACAGTGCGGAAACAGGCCCTTCCGCCCACCGAGACTGTGCTGACCAGCCATCACCCCGTACACTAGCATTATCCTACACACTAGGAACAATTTACAATCTTTACCAAAGCCAATTAACCTACAAACCTGTACATCTTTGGAATGTGGGAGGAAACCAGAGCATCCGGAGAAAACCCAAGTGGTCACTGGGAGAACGTACAAACTCCATACAGACAGCACCCGTAGTCAGGATCAAACTCGGGTCTCTGGCGCTGTAAAGGCAGCAACTCTACCACTGCGCCACTATATGGTGAAACCATAATGTATAAAAATGGCCTTTATTAAAATCTGACAATGTGCACTTTAACCACATGTGATTTTTTTCTATTACAAATCTCAAATTGTAGAGCACAGAGGCAAATAATTAAATAAAGGGTCTTTGTCCCTAATATTATGGAGGTCACTGTATGCAAAAAAAGTAACAATGATAAAGGAAACAGGTCATTGTTAGCTGTAGCTAGGTGAGAACGAAAGACTTGGGTGGGGGAGGGATGGAGAGAGAGGGAATGCAGGGGTTACTTGAAGTTAGAGAAATCAATATTCATACCACTGGGTTGTAAGCTGCCCAAACGAAATATGAGATGCTGCTCCTCCAGTTTGCGTTTATGCAACTGTACTTCAATTACTGACGCTGCCGTTCTCACACAGCCCACTAACACCGTTCCCTGATGCAAAGTCTTTGTAATTAAAGCATGCTTTCTGCTGACCCCTGGTGCTTTAATGCTGGTATTTTCTTCCTGTCATTGCTGCCAATCAGGATCCCAACAGCGTATTATTTAATCTGCTGTAGCTCGATATGCCTGTTGGATTAACTGAGATTTACTGGAGACCAATGATTGCGAAGGGAACCAGTAGTGTTGGCTGATAAAAGTTTTTTCAGAAGACCCTGGCAGATGTTACGAGGGTGGCGAGTTTAGAGAAATTGAATAAAATTGAGATATAGAAATGTAAGAAGGACTGCTGCATTTTTAACACCTTCAGGACTAAATGTACCATTACTATATTGCCTGATCTGCTGAGTTACTCCAGCATAGAGCCCTAGAGCCTTAGATGTTGAAACAGGCCCTTCAGCCCAACTTGCCACACCGGCCAACATGTCCCATCTACACTAGTCCCACCTGCCTGCATTTGGCCCATATCCCTTTAAACCTGTCCTATCCATGTACCTGTCTAAATGTTTCTTTAACATTTGTGATCGTACCTGCCTCAACTACCTCCTCCGGTAACTCATTCCATACATGTACCACCCTTTGCATGAAAAATGTAATCCCTCAGGTTCCTATTAAATCTTTTCCCCCTCACCTTAAACCTACGTCCTCTGGTTCTCAATTCCCTGGGCAAAAATGTGTGTCTTTTTTTGTGAACCAGCATCTGTAGTTTCTTGTGTCTACCTCTATATTAGTGTAAGTCGTGAGGGCTCTCCAGGCTAATTGGCAGAACTGTATTGATGTTAAGGGTTTGTGTGTGCAGAGGTTGTTTTTTACTATTGCAGAACAAATCCATTAGCAGCTCTGCAGATGTGCGTGGGCTGTGGCAATTAATATTATTACAATGATACCCTTTCCTGAAAAACTTTCCGATCTTCAATTCTAGACTTACGTAAGACTTTGGAGATACAGTGTGTAAGATTTGAGAAGTTTTCCCTCATTCTGCAATCAACACCAAACCAAAGAGCTGCAGTTTGGACATTTTACACGGGAGACTGGGGCTGATAGCGGAGAAAGGCTGCGGTCAGTTTACCAAGGGATGTCACAATCCGTGGGTCCCAAGATGGCCGCGGGACCTCGTGACCAGCCACAAAAGCAAAAAACCCCACAGCCCAGTCTCTAGGTTTCTGCAAAGCCACGGCCAGAACAATGGATGGATATTGGCCGTGCAGAAACCCGCGAAACCAGGTCGAAGTCCAGACAATGGGGCGCTGACATCAGCATACTCACAATGCCCCAAGCCGACCTACACAGTTAATCCCGTTAAGGGGGCACAATAGCCCATAGAAACCTACCTGGCAGGTGATGGGAAACCAGTTAAACCCATCACCTCTCAACGAGAAACAGATTAACAGACCGTCTAGCCATCACTGGTACCCCCGGACATAACGCAGATCAAAGAGAAATCTCGAAACCTATCTTTGAAACAAAGAGATCCCGAGATCTGGCGGGAGATAGGACGGGTCAGGATTAGTATAACTGGCCACGACTTTTGGGTTTTAAACTCATGCAAGGCAGAAACAAACGGCACGGAGAACGGAGACTCACCGAGAAGAACGGAAGGAAGAAACTCACGGAACAAGCACGACCATCACGGAAAACAGCGGAGAAGCAGCCCGAACAGCCAGTAACCCCAGTAATAGCCCCATGGTAAGCATGTACCCCGATCCTGCACATCCTGGACATAGTTTTAGTGTAGAGGGAGGGTGGCTTAATTAACGTGGGTGTATAAGTAAATATGTGTTGGCCAATTTTGCGATGTGTCGTACTTTCCCCATCTTACAGTCAGTATATGTCTTATAGAACTGTGCGTTTATAATTCAGAGTCAAAGTATTCATGTAATTCAGTATATGTCTTATAGAACTGTGCGTTTATAATTCAGAGTCAAAATATTCATGTAATTCAGTATATGTCTTATAGAACTGTGCATTTATAATTCAGAGTCAAAGTATTCATGTAATTCAGTATATGTCTGATAGAACTGTGTAAAAGCATTCATGTACAATAGTCCCAAGTGCACAATAAAAGCCTTTTCCGTTTAAACCCTGGTCTTCAAATCTGGTCTGGTTGAATTTTTCTGCACTATCAACGCTCCTGCATCTAAGTCCAGTGTCTAGAACCGTAGGGGGTGAGTGGGTCGAACCACTCACGGGGAACCAGTGTGTGCGGCCTGGTCGAGGGACCAGAGCAAGGCACGGGGACCTTAGGTCGGGCGAAAGCTCGGCACAGAAACCCCTTACAAGTGCGGAAACAGACCCTTCAGCACACCAAGTCCACGAGGGCCAGCGATCCCCGTATACTAGCACTATCCTACACACACTAGGAACAATTTACAATTTTACGGAAGCCAATTAACCTACAAATCTGCACGTCTTTGGAATGTGGGAGGAAACCGGAGCACCTGGAGAAAGTCCATGCAGGAAGAACATACAGACTCAGTACAGACAGCACCCATAGACATGATCGGACTTGGGTCTGTGGTGCTGTAAGGCAGCAACTCTACTGCTGCGCCATTGTGCCCCCTCTTTTATGTCAACTATAATTCTTTAAGACGTTGCAATGTCCTCTGATTTATGTTTCACCAGTCAGGCTATCCTATGGTTGATTCAATATTAATCTTGTAGTGAAGAGATGTGAATCCTGAGAAAGGAAAAAATTCTGTTTCATTATGAAGCAATAGGTAGGTTCATATGTTAATATGTTTTTTTTTTAACTTACTGAATTAAGTTCGGCTGGTGGGATCTTGTCAATAATAAGGGTAGCACAGTGGCGCAGCAGGTAGAGTTGCTGCCTTACCGTGCCAGAGACCCAGGTTCGATCCTGACCAGGGGTGCTGTCTGTACGGAGTTTGCACGGTCTCCCTGTGACCATGTGGGTGCTCCGGTTTCCTCCCACATTCCAGAGACATGCAGGCTTATAGGTTAATTGGCCTGTAAATTGTCCCTAGTGTGTAGGATAGAACTAGTGTACAGGTG
The DNA here is from genome assembly GCF_053455715.1 of Rhinoraja longicauda. Lineage (NCBI taxonomy): Eukaryota > Metazoa > Chordata > Chondrichthyes > Rajiformes > Arhynchobatidae > Rhinoraja > Rhinoraja longicauda. The sequence continues at coordinate 47,437,947 of NC_135959.1, read as the reverse complement.
ATTATTCACAAAATGATGGAGTAACTCAGCAGGTCAGGCAGCATCTCAGGAGAGAAGGAATGGGTGACGTTTCGGGTCGAGACCCTTCTTCAGACTGATGTCAGGGGGCGGGACAAAGGAAGGATATAGGTGGAGACAGGAAGACAGTGGGAGATCTGGGAAGGGGAGGGGAAGAGAGGGACAGAGGAACTATTTAAAGTTGGCAGGAGAAATCACAGAGGGGGAGCAGCGAGAGAGCATGTTGCTAAACTCTCATCGAAAAGAGGAGGAGAACTTCTTCAAAGTGGACATACCTTGAGGAGAAATCGCAGTGGAGCAACAGGTAGTGTTTTACACTTAGTGTACAGGTGATTGTTGGTCACCAAATTGTTGGGCCAAATAGCCTCTTTCCATACTATATCTCTAAACTACACTAAACAAACTAATAAGAGAATTATCTCACGACCAAGTCAATAAGTATCCGAGACTTTGAACGCCAACTGTCATCAGCTGAAGGAAGATTTCAATGCTGTTGCATCAAGGAGACAGCAGGAAATCAGAAGGTTATGTAATTAGCTTTGTGAGAATGTTGAATAATCCTTTTCTCGCTAATGTGTGGAGCAATTATTGACCTTGTGATGCTGTATCAGTGCAGTTAAATAAGCACAATACAGTTAAGTGGTGTCTCAGCTCCAAATAATGCATTGACCACTGTAGGTCAAGGGTAATACGAATTACAGACTAATTGCATGTATTAAAATCCATTATGTTATCTGACAACAATTTCTTAATAGGACCGTAGAAACAGCAAATGTAGCAAGGAGATTTCACGTGGAAAATTAAATTGGGTTATCAAATGCTACTGGGCAGGATTTTGGGGATGTGACAGCAAGTTTGGTCAAAATCATGTATTTTAAATAAAAGTTAAATAACATAGAAGAAACCAGACAGAGGAGGTTGTGAAGGGACACAATATGCCAGCCATTTTGGAGTTGTATTTACGTTATGCGGCTAAAGTCAATGGAAAGGCCATTGTTGGATAAATACCGTAATGATGAGTTAGAGTGCAGGAGGGAAATCAATAATCTGATTGACTGGTGCCAGAAAAACAATCTTGGTTTCAGAGGTAGCAAGTCCAAGGAACTGATTGTTGACTTTGGGAAGATAAAACTACCTCACATCCATCGCCATAGAGTCATATGTTCGTAGAGTGGCAGAGTAGCTGCTCCTTACAGAGCCAGAGTCCCGGGTTCGACCCTGACTACGGATGCTGTATGTATGGAGTTTGTATGTTCTCCCTGTGACTGTGTGGGTTTTCTCCTGGTGCCTCCAGTTTCCTCCCACATTCCAAAGACGTGCAGGCTTATAGGTAAATTGGCTACCTTGTCCATGCTGACCAAGTTGTTATAGTGGACGAGTACCATTTGCCTGCAATTGGCTCATAGTCCTCTAAATGCTTCCTATCCATATATCTTGTCCAAATGTCTTTTAGAAGTCATAATTATATCTGCTTCTATAGCTTCCTCCGGCAGCTTAATCCAGACATGGACTGCCCTCTGAATGAAAACGTTTCCACTGGGGTCCCTCTTAAATCTCTCCCCTCTTATCTTAAAACAATGCTCTCTAGTTTCCAAATACTCTCTGTACCAAATTGTAGTTTAATCCTTTGGATTATCCACCAATATGACCAGACATTTCATTGGCTGAATTTTGAATGAACTGCTTTATGGATGGTGGAAGAAGACAAGTTGCCAAGGACAGCATCAAAGAAATCAAAGTATTTGTTACCACACAAATAGATGTTTGCACCAGTAGGAAAGAAGCAGAAATGCTGTGATTTTGTAAATAAGTAACAGAGTTTTGATGTAGATTTAAAACTCATCTCAGAGTTGCACAGAACACCAATGCTTCATTCAGCCTGATTCAGTCTGAATAAGTGGCTGTAAAGAGAAATAAACAGTGAAGAAATTGATTTCATGCTAGAGGCTTTAGTCTTCACAATGTGAAACCATTATTTAGGATATGCTGGTCACATCAGAATGGATAAAAGCACACATTATCACCAAGTGGTACAAAACGACAACTGTGGTGAATGCTGAGGAGAAGCTGAAGTGGACCAAGAGTAAAATGTTATACAAGATGGCATTTGTGATATGGCCCATGAAGTGTTGTCCCTCCTTCAGGACATCAAACAACTGAAAGGCTCCAAATTATAAGTTTTAGGAGAACTGGAAAGTAGGGCCACTGATGATCGGGCGCTTGCAATGCAGGGTTGACGGGAGGATTTTTGGGAAAGGTACAGTGGTGATTTTGGATGAAGGTTTGGATGAACAAGAGAGCTGTCCTGAACTACTATCTACCTCATTGGAGTACATCAGACTATCTTTTATCAGACTTTACTGGCTTTATCTTGCACTAAATGTTATTCCCTTAGCATGTGTCTGTACACTGTGAATGGCTCTATTGTAATCATGTATTCTCCCTCTGCCGATTGGTTAGCACGCAACAAAAACTTTTCACTGTTCCTCAGTACATGTGACAATAAACTAAACTGAGCTGAACTGAACTGAACTGAAGAATGGTGAAAAGTTCTTATGTTTTTCTATTTCCATTTTGTAAGTAATGGTAAGAGCAAAGCACTGAAACATGAAATGAGACAGAGCCATGTCCTACCAAAAAGCTTAACCCAGCCATGTAATTTCCCAGATAAAAATTTGGCACAAATATCTCCTGACATCCAAATCCATTCAAAGGACCATCTATCCATCCCATATGCCTCCTGTTTATCATAGGATAACTGGCCACCACAGATCACCCCATCATCCTCTAGACTTGGGAACACAGACATTCATTTCCATCAAGAATCTAAACAATAACCAACAGTTCAAAGATATCAATATGGCATGTAACATGTGGATAGAAGGAACTGCAGATGCTGGTTAAAAAAAGTCACGAAGTGCTGGAGTAACTCAGCAGGACAGGCAGCATCCCTGGAGATTGTGGATAGGTGATGTTTAGGTCGGGACACTTCATCAGACTAATTGGGGATGGGGGGGGGGGGTTGGGGGAGAGAGCTGGAAGAGAGGAGGGGCAGGACAAAACCTGGCAGGTTGTCATAAAGAGCTGGAGTAACTCAGTGGGTCAGGCTGCATCTCTGGAGAAAAAGGATGGGTGACGTATTGGGTCGGGACCATTCTTCAGACTGAAAGGAGAGGGGAGGGAAATGGAGTTAAGGAAAGATCAGAACAAAGCGAGACAAAACAAAACACTCCAGGACTTTGTGTCTATCTTTGGCAGGTCCTGCTTTGCTCTGGCCTTTTTCTACCCCAGTTGCTTCCCCTCTACTTTCAGTCTGAAATAGGGTCCCGACCCGCAATGCCACCCATCCTTTTTCTCCAGAAATGCTGCCTGACCCGCTGAGTTAATCCTGTACTTTGTGTCTTTCTTTGATATATACCAGCATCTGCGCTTCCATTCTACACAGGTAATAGGTTGTTACAGGTTATTACACTGTTTGTTATACTTTTGTACTGTGTAACAGCTAGAAAAAAAATCAAATGAAACATGTTGGATTATGAATTGGAATAATGTTCAATAGTCTGGAAAATTGCCAGTCAGACACCACCAAGGTCCCAAACGTACAAGAGTAACTATATTCTGTACTCGATTAGCTCTTCCAATCCCAAGTGTTGAGAGTGTGCTACAATCACAGTGGAGATTCAGAACATGCTGAAGGTTATCACTCCTGAACATTTGCCAAAGACATTTGCTGAAAATAAATAGACACAAAGTTTTGCAGCAACTCAGTACGTCAAGCAGCATCCCAGGAGAACATGGATAGGTGACGTTTTGGGTCGAGACCCTTCTTCAGATTGATGGGGGGGTGGGGGGGAGGGAATTTTAGGGAGAATTGGAGAATTAGGTAACCTCTAACAACCCCCCCCGCCCTTTCCTCTTATTTCCCCCCTCCCCCCCCCCCCCCCTCTCCTGCACCCCACCTACACTCGCACCTATTTTTCCCTCCCCCTCCACCTACATACCTACATTCATTTCTCTGGCTTCACAATTTACAAGACGAAATGTGTAAGAAGGAACTGCAGATGCTGGTTTGAACCGAAGATAGACACAAAAGGCTGGAGTAACTCAGCGGGCCAGGCAGCATCTCTGGAGAGAAGGAATGGGTGATGTTGCGGGTCGAGACCCTTCTTCAGATTGGTTAGGGATAAGGGAAATGGGAGATATAGACAGTGATGTGGAGAAATAAAGAACAATCAATGAAAGATGCAAAAAAGTAACGATGATGAAGTAAACAGGCCATCGTAGTTGTTTGTAGGGTGAAAATGAGAAGCTGGTGCAACTTGGGTGGGGGAGGGATAGAGAGAGGGATGGCCGGGGCTACCTGAAGTGAGAGAAATTAAGATTCATACCACTGGGCTGTAAGCTGCCCAAGTGAAATATGAGATGCTGTTCCTCCAATTTGCGTTTAGCCTCATTCTGACAATGGAGGAGACCGAGGTCAGAAAGGTCTGTGTAGGAATGGGAAGGAGAATTAAAGTGTCCAGCAACCGGGAGATCAGGTTGGTTCACACGAGCTGAGCGAAGGTGTTCTGCGAAACGATCTCCCCGAGGGAGAGAAGAGGGTGACACGGTGGCGCAACAGGGAGTTTGCATGTTCTCCCACGTGGGTTTCCCCCCGGTTCTCCGGTTTCCTCCCACACTTTAAAGACGAACAGCTTTGTAGGTTCATTGGCTTTGGTAAGATTGTAAGTTGTCCCTAGTGCGTAGGATAGTGTTAGTGTACGGGGTGGTCGCTGGTCGGCGTGGACATGGTGGGCCGCAGGGCCTGTTTCCGTACTGCATTTCTAAACTGTACAAAGTCTAAAGTCCCCACCTACAAGTGTTTAAAAACAGGAACTGAGTAGTAAAGTTGAACTGCTAACCTCTATATAAATTTTAATTGTGTATAGCTGCCAGTATTTCAGCGGCCACTGTTTGCTACACATACTGTGCTCCTGTGAGGAGCTTAAAACTTATGTAAGATTTTCCTTCTTTCTATCCTCCAGCTGGCATAAATCTGTGGGCTTAAATGTAAGGAAATTTAGGTCTTTGTGTCTAATTACATCTTCCTCTCATCAGACCCTTGGCTGTACTGGAACAGAAAAGGCAATGGGACTTGCCAGTTAAAATGCATGCTGCATTATCATCAGTTCAGCACAGACCTCAATCGTTTTCTTCCATTAGATACTTGCACTCATTATAATTCATTAAACAGCCTTCAGGAAAAGAACAGATCAGAAAAGAAGCTATTTTTAAGGGAAAAACAAGTATCAGGCTAATGTTTTGTGTAGAATTAAAAGCTTTTGGCTATAACCATGCAATTTATGAAAAGGGAAGGAATTTTTAAAAACTTGCTCCAATCTATTTCATCAAAGATTAAAGAGTATAACTTTATACACAACACCCATGGCAATTTCCATTTGCACTCGTTTTATGAATGTAAGGAGGCCACCAGCTGCTGTGAAGATTAGATTTCTGCAATGATGTTAGCAGGAATAGCTACAATGAACTGGATCCAGCTTTCAAATTTTACAGGAGTCAAATGGCTCTGCAATAGCTGTACTGATGGTGAAAATCATTTTCTACCCATTTAGTTATTTTTGATTGCATGAAGTAGTTGGCCTACCCCCCCATCTCCATTGGTGTTATAATGAAGCAAGCAAGTGTATGATGCATGTTCTAAGCCAGCCCATCTCTCCTCTCCCTCGGGATAGTTTCCTGATCACAGCATAACAACGCATGAAAACATGCACAAAGGCACTAATATCGGTCTCATGTGACAACTTAGACTTTTAGACTTTAGAGATACAGTGCGGAAACAGGCTCTTCGGCCCATCAGCCAGCGATCAGCTCATACACTAGCACTATCCTATACACTGGGGACAATTTACAATTTTACTGTACCCAATTGACCTATAAATCTGTACATCTTTGGAGTGTGGGAGGAAACTGGAGCACCTGGAGAAAACCTATGCGGTCACAGGGAGATCCTACAAACTATGTATAGACAGCATCCGTAGTCAGGGTCGAACCTGGGTCTCTGGTGCTGTAAGGCAGCAACTCTACCGTTGTGACACCGTGCCATGCCTTTACTGTGTGTATCTCACTCTGATTCTCAGTAGGATAACTGAGAAGTCAAAACTGAATCCAGCTATTCAGCGATGGTTGTTTAGGTTTAGATTTAGGTTTATTTATTATCAAGGGTACCGAGGTACAATGAAAAGCTTTGTTTTGCATGCAATCTAAACAGATCAGATATACCATACAATGTTCAAACTCGAGTACAATAGATGGAGCAAACGGGAAGATACGGTTCTCAAGCATTGTAGCGCATTGTAGCACATCAGTTCCTTGGACAAAGTCCAATGTCCTCAATGGGGTAGAAGAGAATCGAATAGTACCCCACCTTAAGGAAGGACCATTCAGAAGGCTGATAATGGAGGGGAAGAAGCTCTTCCTGAATCTGGTGGTGCGCACTTCCAAGCTTCTGTACCTTCTGCCGGATGGGAGCAGGGAGAAGAAGGAATGGCCAGGGTGCGACAAGGTTGAGAAGGTCACTCAGCCTTTGCGAGATGGTAGTGTAACTCTGCCACCTTCTTGTTGTAGAACTGGAGTCCAACTCTGCAAGAAATTATTCACAAGCGCAGTTCATATTTTGTTCTGTAGACTCTGTGCATCAAAATGAGAGGACTGATTGACAAGCTTCTGGAGGTTGAAGGGGCAATTGTCTGAGTAATGACTGATCATTGCAAACTCCTTGATATGGTACAAAAAAATATCAAGACCAATGACTGGCAGCTTAATTGAGAACGAGGCTTCACAAGAGAGTTTGCTGCAAGCGATGAGACAATTATTAGCATGGTTTACAGGGGATGTAGATAACAGCAGTGTAATACATGTAATGATAAGAGGGTATGACCATATTTATTACCTATCACTCTGTGAAAGTGGTGATAAGCTTTCTCCTTGAACCCTAGCTGATGATGATACTTCCAAATTTCTACTAGGTAAAGACTTTTTGATGTTGCAGCTGCTATTTTGTACAGCTACACAAATGAATAGATTGATGGGAGAACTAATTTGCTCCACTAATTGCGGTGGCGAAGTTGTATAAAGATCGGCAACAGCGTTCTCGCACTGCACAACTGAATATGGTTAGGCTGCAGAAAGGAACTGCAGATGCTTGATTATACCGGAGAAGGACACAAAGTGCTGGAGTAACTTAACGGGTCAGGCAGCATCTCTAGAGAAAAAGAATGGGTAACGTTTCGGGTCAGGACCCTTCTTCAGACTGCTCAGTGAGGCAGGGTCACGCAGAACACCCGTCAGAGAGAGGAGGCGAACATCTTCAAAGTAGGCATACCTTGCGAAGATTTTGCAGTGGAACAGACAAAATATGCAGAAAGGAACTGCAGATGCTGGTTTATACCAAAGATAGATACAACGTGCTGAAGCAACTCAGCGGGTCAGGCAGCATCTCTGGAGAAAAAGGATGGGTGACAGTGGCAGTCTGAAGAAGGCTCCTGACCCGAAACGTCACTCATCCTTTTTCTCCAGAAATGTTGCCTGTCCTCCAACACTTTGTGTCTATCTTCAATATTGTTAGGTTACGTTACAGTTGTTTTGCATCACATCCATTATTTCCAAGGTGAACAGTGCTTTCTTGATCTCTGCTGTCCATCCTGAAATAACAAAAAACTGTTGGGCAACATCTAGATGCCAATGAGCTATTTTTTTCTTTGCTCAGTAGATTGATCAGCTGTACATCTCGATGATTTCTGCAGGTCTTCACCCTTCATGGAATCATACAGGCCCTACAGCTCATCTAGCCTGTGCCTTGATATCCAAGCTGCTGTTTTAGCCCATATCGTGTCCATGTTTAGGTATGGCTTATCATTTAGCTTTAGGTTTATTATTGTCATGTGCATCAAGATACAGTGAGATAGATGTGGCCTTTTTTGAGTTAGATGTGGCCCTTTTTGCTAAAGGGATCAGGGGGTATGGAGAGAAGGCAGGTACAGGTTACTGAGCTGGATGATCAGCCATGATCATATTGAATGGCGGTGCAGGCTCGAAGGGCCGAATGGCCTATTCCTGCACCTATTTTCTATGTTTCTATGTTTCTAAAGGCCACAAAGTGTTGGAGTAACTCAACGGGTCAGGCAGCATCTCTGGAGAACATGGATAAGTGACATTTCAGGTCGGGACCCTTCTTCAGACTGAAGATTCTGAGTTACTCCAACACTTTGTTTTAGCAAAAAACCATCTGCAGTTCCTTGTTTCAATATTTCAGTGCTCTACTGTGATCTCCTCAAGGTATGACTATTTTGAAGATGTTCTCCTCTCTCTGACGGGTGTTCTGTGAGGCCCTCTCTCACTTTCCCCCCTCTGTGAGTCTGAAGAAGGGTCCTGATCCGAAATATCACTTATCCATGTTCTCCTGAAATGCTGCCTGACCTACTCAGTTACTCCAGCGTATTGTGTCTCTATTTTGTAAACTGGCATTTGTAGTTCCTAGTTTCTACAGTGAAGAGCTTTGTTTTGCATGTTATCCAAGCGAACCAGACAGTACTATTTATAAATACAATCACGCAAATTCAAGTCCAATAGGTAGTGCGAAGGGCAGATATAGAGTGTTGAAGATTTATAAGGATGTTGTCAGGACTCGCGGGCATAAGTTATAGGGAGAGGTTGAATACGCTCAGACTTCATTCCTTGGAGCACAGGAGGATGAAGGGTGATCTTATAGAGGTGTACAAAATCATGAGAGGAATAGATTGGGTAAATGCACAGAGTAGGGATACCCGACAACCAAAGGGCAGGTGTAAGGTTAGGAGGGAAAGATTTAATAGGAACCTGAGGGATAACGTTTTTTACACGAAGGGGGGTTAGTGTATGGAATAACCTGCCAGAGGAGGTAGGTGAGACAGGTTATTATCGTAACATTTAAGAAACATTTAGACAGATACGTGGATAGGTTAGGTTTAGAGGGATATGGGCCAAATACAGGCATGTGGAATTAGTGTAGATGGGGCATGTTGATTAGCGTGAGCAAGTTGGGCCAGAGGGCCTGTTTCCATGCTGCATGACTGTTTGACTATGAATATAATTCTCAGCATGTGACCAAGATGAAAAATGGAAATGCTGAGATTTCCAAGCTGCAGTTGTTCAAATATTTACTGATAGGGCCGAGATTCACTGGTAAACACTTATGAAACAAGGCTCCCAAACACAGCCATAACATTCGCAGCAGCCATTTTTCTGATCCACCTTTTGGGCAAACCAAACATTGAGCACTGCCAATGAACTAAACTTCTGTCCACTTAGATCAATTATTTAAAGTGGTTGTACATTGAATTTGATAAATGTGGCAGGAATATGGTGGGAACTATCACCTTGTCTACATGAAATGGATGGATTCAAGTCTCCAGTTTAAAATAAAAGTTTGCTTCTCTGCCTTTGAATGTTGAATTTTAACTGTTTATTTCTGCGCCTGCCATTCTGCATAGCTTTGTTTATCTCAAGATTGTTGACATTTTGTGGAAGGAGTGCATAGAAAATGTATGAGGATGTTGATAGGATAGATTTAGAGGGAAATGGGCCAAATGTAGCCAGGTGGGACTAGTGTAGATGGGATATGTTGGTCCCTATAAACCTGTTCCATGTACCTGTCCAAATGTTTCTTAAACGTTGTGTTAGTCCCTGCCTCAACTACCTCCTCCAGCAGTAGGTTCCATGCACCCACCACCTTTTATGTGAAAAAATTACCCTTCAGGTTCCTATTTAATCTTCACCCCCCCCCTCACCTTAAACCAATGTCCTCTGGTTCTCGATTCCCCTATTATGGGCAAGAGACTCTGCGAGTCAACCCGATCTATTCCTCTCATCATTTTGTACACCTCTATAAGATCACCCTTCATCCTCCTCCACTCCATGGAATAGAGTTCTAGCCTGCTCAAACTCTACCTATAGCTCAGGCCCTTGAGTCCTGGAGAGGGCTATATCTACAATTTGCTGTAATTTATTGCGCTCTTGGACAGAGCAGCTGCCAAACCATCTGCATAATTTAGTTTAGTTTAGGACAGGGCTTCATCCACTTTACCTATTCAAGGTTCAATGCTGACTACGGATGCTGTCTGTTCAGAGTTTGAACGTTCTCCCTGTGACCGCGTGGGTTTCCTCCGGGTACTCCGGTTTCCTCCCACATTCCAAAGATGTGCAGGTTTTCAGGTTAATTAGTTCCTGTAAATTGTCCCTAAAGTTTAGGATAGAACTGGTGTACGGGTGATTGTCGGTCGGCATGGACTCAGTGGGCCGAAAGGGCTGTTTCCACGCTGTACCTCTAAACTAAACTAAGCTGCCCAGAGATAATGCTAACAATACAACAATTGCAAATCAGTCGGGAAAATTAAAACTTGCTTTTAAACAATTTATATGTGACTCTTGAATGTTAAAGGAACAAATCGCAAGACATGTGCATGAATCATAAACACTGGTCTGCTGAGTCATGATCAGCTCTGACTAATAAAACCATGTTACAAAATGTGACCAGCAAAGTCTTCACTGCTTATAGCTAAATCACTCAATCTTTTAAAAGAAATCTTGCTATGATACAGAACCCTTTGAATAATATTCAGTACTTTCTTTTTAATAAGGCAATCTTGTCAAGTTTAAATGGCAGACATTTCAGAAAAGATGATAAAAATAGAATTTGAGAAACAGCTCTTTCGAGACAGGTGAAGGAACACAGTGCCAATACCCTTTGTTTTATCTATTGCAATCTGATGCTTAAAAATGATGAGCTCTTGGACAATAGAGGTGTTGTGATGAGAAGATTCAATAAGGGAGAGACAATAGGTGTTCCTTGAGATAAGATGCAACCTGAAGTGAGGGTCTACCCTCACAGTTGTGTTTGTGGATCTTCCAGAGGAGGTCGAAGCAGACTGCATGTGCGGAGACTGGAAGTTGTAGAGAGAAGATCTTCACAGGAGACACAAGGAACTGCAGATGCTGAAATCTAGCATCGGACACAAAGTGCTGGAGTAATTCAGCAGGTCAGGCAGCATCTCTGGAAGACATGGATAGGTGATGAGACCTTTCTTCATGCTGATTGTAGGAGGAGGGGAGAAAGCTAGAAAAGAGGTGGGAGCAAGACAAAAGTCTGAAGAAGGGTCTCGAACCAAAACATTACCCATTCCTGCCTGTCCCCCTGAGTTATTCCAGCATTTTATGTCTATCTTGGGAGCAGTTCAAAGCCTGCCAAGTGATGGGTGGACGATGGCTAGAGATGGAAAGGGTTCAGAGGAAATGGTTTCATTGATGGTGAGGAAAACAATGACCTGTATTTTGTGGTTGGGTTTATGGTGCAGAGCTATGTGGAGGTATCAAGGAGCTGGCATTTGGTCCCCACAAGGTCAAGGTCAGTGCACTAAATAACAACATCGTCACACTTGAAGATAGACACAAACTGCTGGAGTAACTCAGCAGGTGACACAGAATGTTGGACACAACAGTGTTGTACACAGAATGCTGCAGTTTTGGGTGGGCGGGTGGGCGGTTAGAGTGAGCAAGTGGCATGGGTGAAAGAGCTCCACAAACTCTGGAGCTGGAGTTTTTTTGAACTGGCAATCTGGAGGCTCTGTTGAAGACTGATTATTCAGTGTCAGAGAGGGGGAGATCTGAAAGGATAGTGAAAGCATGGACATCATCCTTTTGATCGGGACATAAAGAAGGAAATCAAGGATTTGATTCCTTATACAATAGACAATAGACAATAGGTGAACTCATTCCACAAAAGACTTGGAGGCCTGGAAGGATTAAGTCACAATTTACCTAAATGGGGGTAAAGATCTTATCAATAGACTGCTTCTGAAAACTGCTGGCTGGCCTTTCCTGGTTAACTTTGCTGCACATTAACACAATGAATGAAATGCCACCGAGCATACATGGGGACCACCAAAAGATGCCACCAAAGATGCCCATGGAGCACCCAAACAAACAAGGTATGAGATAAACACAAAATGCTGGAGTAACTCAGCGGGTCAGGCAGTGTCTCTGGAGAAAATGGATAGGGTGACGTTTCGGGTCGGGACCTTTCTTCAGAAGAAGGGACCCGACCCGAAATGTCACCCTATCCATTTTCTCCAGAGATGCTGCCTGACCAGCAGAATTACTACATCATTTTATGTCTATCTTTGGTATAAACCGACACCTGCAATTCCTTTTTATTAAACAAGATAAGAGCTTCCTTGTTAACATCCCACACCATTCAGGTATGATAAAACTGCGGTTAAAATTTGAAGTTTGTAGAGCCAGAATTCTCCACCTTATAGTTGGCTGCAGTGAAGCAACTGTAGCAAACAAGGTGAAATACTAAGGTTCACAGCAGAACATCCCATCTCAACCGAAAAGCAAGCCAAAAACACATCAAGGAAATCAATCTATCCACAGTACTAAAGTACTGTCCATTAATCAAATGGAGTGTCATTCAAGCAGATTAACTTTTGTGCCATTTCTTCAGTTTCGTTAATCTCATTGTTAAGACAGACAGCACGTGGATCTTTACTAAAATGCTAAGTCACTTTTTAGAAATATTGCTGCCTGTGCTTTGAGTAAGTGCCCCAACCATCAGTCTTCTGTGTTGTGACAGAATACTTTGGGTCATCAATCACTCTGCCTTATGTGGTCAATACACTCGGGTTGAAGAAGCTTACTTGGCATTATTTGTTTAAATATATCTGTTTATTCAACATGGAATGTAGATCTGTGAGCAAGTAGTGTGCACATTCAACTTGAAGTCTATGAAACAAAAATGAGGGACTTTCGAAGACATAAAGTCATAGAGTCACACAGCATGCAAACAGGCTCCTCAGCCCAACTTGCCCATGCCAACCAAGATGCTCCATCTACATTGCTCCCACCTGCCCTTGTTTGACCCATATCCTTCTAAACCTTTCTTATCAATGTACTTGACCAGATGTCTTAGAAACATAGAAACATAGAAAATAGGTGCAGGAGTAGGCCATTCGGCCCTTCGAGCTTGCACCGCCATTCAATATGATCATGGCTGATCGTCTTTTAAATGTTGTTACTGTACCTGCCTCAGCTACCTCCCCTGGCAGCTCATTCCAAATACCCACCATGCTTTGTGTGAAAATATTGCCCCCTCAAGTTCCTATTAGAACTTTCCCCTCTGGTTCTTGATTCCCCAACTCTGGGTAAAAGACACTGTGCATTCACCCTATCTATTCCCGTCATGATCTTATAAACCTTTATAAGATCACCCTTCATCCTCTGGCATTCCTAGGAATAAAGTCTGTCATACCTCTCCCTATAGCTCAGGCCGTCAAGACCTGGTAGGTCTGCTGATATACCATGCCAGATTCATGACTGAGCAGTAAATTGAAAATCTATTGCAGGAAAATAAAATAATCCCTCTATCCATTGTGTCTAGGTTACTCCCTGCACCAAAGGAGATCCTTCTACATTGGAAGGCGATGGAATCTGAAAGACAGCAATCAGAAAGAAATAAAAGGCATGAGTAGGATTGGAAGAGGTACAAATCATTGGGAAAAAAACTAGAGATGTAAAGATTTAGAGTGGACCAGACTAAGAGAGAGTACAGCACGGTGTAAGAGGTTAACGATATGTAATTGCAATCATTACATTGAACAAGGTTGGTGAGAGGCAGGTGCAGGAACTATATGGGATTAAAATGAGACTGTGATTTGGGGAACAGTTGTTCTGTTGCCAAGAGGTGATAGTTGAAGAGGACCCTAGTGATTACTTACTTTCCCTGAAGCAAACACCAAGGAGATCCCTCTGTGGTTCAATGGATCTTTATTGTCACATTTGCACAGCACAGTGCAATTCTTTTCCACAACCTACAAATACACAGTAGCCATACTTTGGTGCCCTTTACAAAGAAAATGTTGGAAGTCCAATGTCCAAAGACCAGTCCATGCAGGAAGTACTGGAGTGCCCCAAATGCAGATAGGCCCAGGGAGGCCCCAGGCTGCTGCAGGCCGTGATCCAACGTCCCTATCCTCGGGGGCGCCTTTATTTCCTCGGGGGCGCCTCTGTGCAGTCGACCTTTCAGGCGCTCGAGGCAACAACGCGATCTCTCTTCTACCAGCCCACTCCTCATGTCCGTCATCGCCAGCGGCTTCCTCCTTGACTTTCCGGTCTTCAGTGCTTCTGAGCTTCCCCCTGCAGGCAGCAGCGGTGAACCAGGCCTGTGCCCCAGGGTCTTCATCATCGAAGAACACAACTATATAGTTCTTACCAGAACCATATTTGAAGAGGGCCATGATTTTAAAGTCTCTGAGATCCCTGGCATGCCTTCCTCTTCCGAGATGTTGTAGAATCCAACCTTGTACCTGTGGCTAATCAGCTCCCAGATCTCTAGATCGCTCTTATCGAGCTTCCCCAGGCAATTTCTGGTAGAAAAGCCACAAGTTTCTACAAAGTTGCTAATTCTGCTGGACTTCAAGGCAATCCAGATGTTGGTTTGCTGTTTTCAGGTTGTATGTGACACACTGTCTAAAATAAATTACACTTAAGGGCAGCACTGTGGCACAGTGGTAGTGTTGCTGCTTCACAGCACCAGAGACCCGGGTTGGATCCTGACTATGGGTGCTGTCTGTGCGGAGTTTGTATGTTCTCCCCATGACCCACATTGGTTTTCTCCGGATGCTCCAGTTTCCTACCACATTCCAAAGACATGCAAGTTAATTGGCTTCTGTAAATTGGCTCCGAGTGTGGAGGATAGAGCAAGTGTACAGGGTGACTGCTGGTCGGCACAGACTTGGCGGGCCGAAGGGCCTGAATCCACTCTGTTTCTCTAAACTAAACTTGCAAGGTCTTTGGGACCTTCAGTACTGATTTGAATGAGCCCTTTTTTCTGTGTCCTTCCTTGTAAGGGTTTAGAACTTTGAGGTAACAGCATTAATTATAGTGCCATCGTCTCAACTTATATGCTGGCTAATGTTTAATTCTTGCATACTAAAAACTTTTACTATGTTGATTATTTTGTTTTGTTTTGACTACATTATGTGGCACATTGGTGAAATTTACTCTGTGTAGGAAGGAACTGCAGATGCTGGTTTACACCGAAGATAGATGCAAACTGCTGGATTAACTCAGTGAGTCAGACAGCATCTCTGGAGAAAAGGAATAAGGGGACATTTTGGGTCAAGACCCTTCTTGTATGAATTGTACTCTGACATGCTGCTTCGTGCTTGGAGAACTGATTTTTCTGAATATGCGTTTTCAGCAATTTCACATCTCTTGTAGTTTCTTTGCTTGATGCATTTATAAAAGTGAGATATGTGACACGTGGGAGTCAATAATGCCACTGAATTATATTCATGGCAGAAGTGAATCCATAACAATAGTATTATAACGTGATAATATTATAACATTTCCACAAAAATGCCACTCTCGACTTGACGTTAACCTCTCACGTTTCAGCTCTAGATCACACACTCTATCTGCCAACCACAGCAGCAGCAGCAGCAGTATACACTCGGAGTGCCACTGAGGGGAGAGGGAAAAGGCTCACACACTCACTCAAAAGGGCATAGTCACAGAGTCGTACAGCACAGAAGCAGGCCCCCAACCAAGAAGCCCCATCTACACAAGTCCCACCTGCCCGCGATTGATCCATATCCATAGTCTTACATCGTGGAAACATGCCCTTTGACCCAATTTGCCCACACCGGCCAACATGCCGCATCTACACTAGTCCTACCTGCCTGTGTTTGGCCCATATCCCTCTAAACCTGTCCTATCCATGTACCTGTCTAAATGATTCTTGAACATTGCGATAATACCTGCCTCAACCATCTCCTCTGGCAGCTCGTTCCATACAACCACCACTCTTTGGGTGAAAGAGTTGCCCCTCAGGTTCCTATTAAATATTTCCCCCCTCTCCTTAAACCTATGTCCTCTGGTTCTCGATTCCCCAACTCTGGGCAAGAGACTCTGCATCTACCCGATCTATTCCTTTCATGATTTTGTACCTCTGTATAAGATCACCCCTCATCCTCCTACGCTCCAAGGAATAAAGTCCTAGCCTGCTTAACCTCTCCTTATAGCTCAGACCCTCGAGTCCTGGCAACATCCTCATAAATGTTCTCTGCACCCTTTCCCTCTAAACCTTTCCTATCCGTATAACAACGTAGTACTTTTGGGTAGTCACAGAGATGTGCAGGGACATGTAAACCTGGCTGAACAAGACACATGACAATCCTGTGCATCAGGGTGAGGAATCAAACCGGGCCCAGCGTAGGAGCCTGACGGGAGGCAACGACAGTGTTTCCTTCAGATATCCGCGTCCCCACACAACGAACAACACTAAAAGAAATGTTGCGGTCTCGCAAGGTGATCTGCAACCTTCTCTTCGCCACAACGTGGTGATGCTGATAAATTGGTTTAATGCAGTTCTGAGTTCTGTTAGCATGGTGCCTCTCATCAGGAAGTACGGAGCTATAGTAAGCCATTAAAGTAATTGAAAATGGTATTCAGTCATTCTTATTCAGGGCAGGTGTACAGGCACCGGTGGATGTGAGGAGAATGTATGCATAATCTGGCCTCTCATACTGATTGAATCACTGTGATACTGCTAAGGATTGCACTGTTGGAGGGTCACCTCGTTTGCACTGAGGAACTTTATCTGCAGACTCCTGATGATCAGTAATTCCTCTGAATCCTCTACAGCAGGTTTAGTTTAATTTGGAGATATAGTATGGAAACAGGCTCTTCAGCCCACCGAGTCCACGTTGATCGTCGATCACCTGTTTACACTAGTATCCCACTTTCTCATCCATTAGGGTGAATTTACGGAGGCCAATTAACCTACAAACCCACACCTCTTTGGGGTGAGGGAGGAAACCAGAGCACCCGGAGAAAACACATAGGGTCACAGGGAGAACATGCAAACTCCACACAGAGACCACCCGAGGTCAGGATGGGTCTCTGGCGCTGTGAGGCAGCAATTCTACCAGCTGCGCAGCTGTGCCTCTGTATCTGGTCTGCCCCCTCCATAGCCGGGAGAAGAGGTTGTGGATGCCAGGCAGGTCATTGCCCAACAGCCACCATCTTCCTACCCCATCTCGCACACCAGTTGCACTCAAGGCTCTGCCTCTTTGACCTCAGGCTCTGGAGCTCCGACCACCCCTTGCACCTCAGTAGCAAATGCAGCGACAGAATGGGAGGTCAAATGCTTCAGTCTCAAAACTTTAGACTTCACTTCAGGCTTTAGAGACACAGCGCGGAAACAGGCCCTTCGGCCAACTGAGTCCACGTCTACCAGTGATCACCCCATACACTAGCACTATCCTACACACTAGGGACAATTAACAAATTTACCGGAGCCAATTAACCTACAAACTGTCTATCTTTGAAGTGTGGGAGGAAACTGGAGCACCCGGAGAAGACCCACGTGGTCATAGGTAGAACATACAAGCACCGTACATACAGCATCGAACCCTGGTCTCTGGGACTGTAAGGCAGCAGCTCTACCGCTTCGCCACTATGCCATGGAGTCTTAGAGAGGTTTTAGAGAGGTATGGGCCAAATGCAGTCAAATGGGACTAGCTTAGATGGGGCATTTTGGTTGGCATGGTGAAGGAGCCTTTTGCCATGCTGTATGACCCCATGACTATGACTCTCTACAGCATGGGAACAAGCCCTTTGGTCCACCGAGAAACAACAACCATCAAACATCCTAATTTCACTAACTCTGCATTAATCCCATTTTTTTATTCTCTCCACATTTGATTCAACTCCCTCAGTGTTTACTACTCACTATGTGCTAGAGGTATGCAGGAGGAAACCTATATGTTCACAGGAAGAATATGATTATTTACTGCCAAAAATAAACTATTCAGAATTAAAAAATATGTACAAAACAAGAACAGCGCAAAAACTCTTCCAAAACTTCACAAGGCAGAAGCTGAGGCCAGGATGGAGCCCACTCTGCGACCGGAAGTATCTGACCACATTTAACCAAGCGTTTGTGAAGGTGGAAGTGAATTTAGCTGCAAATGGTGATTCACTCTTTACAATATTCACAAAGCTGTTTGCTTGCCCATTGATCATTCTGACATTCAAAGTAAGATCCTACAACTAACCTAGCTAAAACAGTCATGCACTGTTCAAAACTCACATCACAAATTGCATTGACTCTTGTTGGAGCTTTTGTATAACATTGCTGTCACCCCTTTCCCACAACTGCACATGGGAAAACAATATTTTACAGAATATTTAATTTTGAAAATCTCGCAGGTTAAGGTTTCAGTATTTGCAAATAATAGCCAATAGTAAATGTTAGCCATCTGCTTACATGAATGCCATTTCTACACAAGCATCAATGTCAGCTGCTTATGAATTATTCAGCAAGTTATGCTATTTACACTTGTGCAGATAATGGCACCATTAAATTAAAAAGGCCATTAAATCTTGGAATACTGCCTAATGCTGGAATTTTGTGAAATATATAAAGCCAACATTTCTGGTTTTTGATTAAACTGTGACTTGCAAAATCAGCCCCTATGATCGCAAGTGAAGTTAATGTGTAATCTGATGTTCAATGTTCTCTGGACACACAGTGGCTACCAACAGTGGCTACCTGATCTCTTCACTGACCCCTCTGCTTATCAACATAATTGTCAATACCTTAGATTAACGAATACAACCAAGTTTTCTAAAAAACATTAAGTTAAATGGAATTAGAAAATAGGTGCAGGAGGAGGCCATTAGGCCCTTTGAGCCAGCACCGCCATTGAATCCGTGCGAGAGAAAGAAACTTCAAAATGATGTCGAAGGTGGACAAAATCTTGGTATTTTGCAGGAAAGTGTGAGTCCATATTTGGGGCTTAAGAAAGATAGACTGGAGTATTTTCTAACTTGCAAGTAGCTAGAGACTGTGGAGCAATAGAAACTTGGGTACTATGCACAGAAAGCACCAATACCTAGTAAAAGGCACAAAAATGAATTAATGGCATGTTACCCTTTATCCCAAGGGGACTGGAATAGAGAGCAGTGGCAGTTTAGTTCAGTTTCGTGATAGAACATGGAAACAGGCCCTTCAGCCCACCGAGTAAATGATGGCCATTGATCACCCTTTCACACTAGTTCTACATTCTCCCACTTTCGCATCCACTCCCTGCACACGAGGAGGTAATTTACAGAAGCCCATTAACCTACAAACCCCCACGTCTTTGGAATGTGAGAGGAAATTGGAGCACCCTGAGTAAACCCACGCAGTTGCAGGGAGAATGTACAAACACCTCACAGACAGCACCCGAGGTCAGGTTCAAACCGGGGTCTCTGGTGCTGTGAGGCAATGGCTCTGCTAATTGCGCCACTGTGTGCCCCATTTTCTCTGCAGTTGCATAAAGCTCTGGGTAGTCATGTTGCAATCTATATATTACATCTCAGAAAAGATATTCCAACCTTTGGCAGAGTAATGGCATGGTTTAATGGGTTACATTATAAGGCAGATTACATATATCATATCCCCTTGAGAATGGAAGAATAATAGTTGACCTAATCAAGATGCTGAAGATGAATCATAAATTACAGAGTTATGCAGAAAGTGTTTTTTCTGATAAGAACTGTTTCAAGAAGTCTCTGAACTTTAGAAGGCCATGCAGAGTGATGCCAGGAAGCAATCTTTCATTCAAAGTGCCATGGAAACCTGTGAAAATCTCCACCAAGGAGCTGTTGTGGCCGGGTCAATTGAAAAATTCAGAGAGGATAGATTGATTTATGTTGGGTGAGGTAATGGATGGAAATGAAGCAAAGGTCTGGCAAATTGACTTATTTAATGGAACGTCAAGATCTTATAAAAGGGGAAATGGACTTAAAGCACTAAAAGAACTTGAACAAAAATCAGAAAATGCTGAAAACAATCAGCAGGGCAGGCAGCATCTGTGGGGAAAAAGAAGCTGAGATAATGTTTCAGGTCTGTGACCCTCCTACAGGACTGAGAAAAAAAAGAGGTTTCCAGTAGCAGAGAAAATGGGGTGGGGAGGAGGAGAGAGTAATGGGTAGAGTAAAAATAATATTTCTGAAAGAGCAAGGACTAAATCAGGAAATGTAGCAACAGATGCAAGTCAGGTTTAAGGTTAGTGAACCAATGTAACATTCTACAGAGAGGGTACATGATGAAATGAGAAAGGTTTTTTTCACACAGAGAGTGGTGAATCTGTGGAATTCTCTGCCACAGAAGGTAGTTGAGGCCAGTTCATTGGCTATATTTAAGAGGGAGTTAGATGTGGCCCTTGTGGCTAAAGGGATCAGGGGGTATGGAGAGAAGGCAGGTACGGGATGCTGAGTTGGATGATCAGCCATGATCATATTGAATGGCGGTGCAGGCTCGAAGGGCCGAATGGCCTACTCCTGCACCTATTTTCTATGTTTCTATGTTTCTATAACTCCTAAATATCACCAAAGCAAGTATAGGACAAAATATGTTAGGTGGTCTGCAGTTTGATCAGGGTTGCCAGAGTCACATTTTAATGAAATTCCTGAAAGCCATTTCTGTATGGTCACCTCAGTAACTATCTTCCACTTGAATCAAATTTAGAGACTCTCTGACCTTAATAGAAAACTGTACTGGAGTAACAAGGTACTGCAGATGGTGCTTTACCAAGGAATGACAAAATGCTGGAGTAACTCCGCTGGTCAGGCAGTTTCTCTGGAGGACATGGATAGGTGACGCCACCTCAATGGTTCAATGGTGCTTTATTTGTCACATATGCTACTGCACAGTGACATTGTTTTTATGTGTACTGCACAAACTGACGCCACTATTATTGGCGCCATTTCCAAAGTCCAAAGTCCGGTTGGCCCACACACTCGAACTGACGTCTCTCTCCTCTTGGTTCTTGGTTCTTGGTCCTCCAAAATATTCCAAATGGAATTTAAACTGGAGGTGGCGGAGTATGGACTTAAGCAAGAAGGGCTTCTTGGAGAAGAGCTGCCTTAAATTTAGTTACGTCTGGTTGAGTAACTATAGTAGGGTGAAGATTATTCCATGCTTTAATTGTGCGAGGGAAGAATGAATTACTATACACATCTATCTTGATAGCTGGTATCTCAAATTGAATCGATGGACAAAAAAAGCTAGAGTAACTCAGCGGGACAGGTAGCATCTCTGGATAGGAGGAATGGGTGACGTTTCGGGTCGAGACCCTTCACCAGACTCTCTCCTCTTCCCATCTGGCCATCTTTGTGTCCCGGGGACACCTCCTGAAGCCGACCTTGAAGGCATTGGAAGCATTACCCCGGTTCACCCTCCTACCACCTCTTGCTGCTCATGTCCGATGTCTCCAGCTCCCTCCTGGTTACGCTATCCGATGAGCCTTCAAGAGAGTTACCTTTCCTCGCGGCGAACAAGCCTTCGGGTGAGTTACCGGTCCCTATGAATGACAAACTTATCCATGTTTTCCAGGATGCTGCCTGACCAGTTGAGTTACTCCAGCATTTTGTGTCTTTCTTTAGAAAGTTGTACTGTTGGGTCAGAGATGAGATGTTTGTTCTGAATGGTAGTGCCTCAGTATTGCTGCAATGACACTCCTTGTAAGAGCTTGGCATGTGTCTAGGACAGCAAGTGGCAAGCTGGGAAATCCATTAAACCTTTTGTGGGGGAGGTCAGTTGTCACACAGACACCTCTCTACCTCTCTACGTGCCTTGGTTACAATGAATATTTGGAGGGTAACCATTGAACTGAAGTTTCAGTGGTCAAAAGCGTTGCTGGATTTAGCTCATTTAGCTTGGGTGTTCCCAATACATTTATATTTCTGAACATCAGCATGATTCATTTAATGGTGACTTTTTATGATTTGTTGTATTTTTTTTGTAATAATACAGTTCAGTATTGAACCAAGTGTGACACATAGAGTGGACCTATTAATTGAATATGCACAGATGACTCACTGAAGTGTAGTGGATTCTTGCCAATTTCCGGACTTTACTTTAACTACTCCACAATAATCTACACAATTAAAAGTCTTCAATTTAGCAAGTATCTCTTACAAATCAATGTGTCTTATTCATATATTATGTTCAGTAAAGGGGTTTACGCTGTGTACAGGAGATAGATATATAAACCAATTTAGAAGAACTGCATTGGTAAAATAGTGAAGCGAGGGATTATATTGTGTTAAGCATTTGCACACTAGTTTTCTATGACATAGGGCGGGACAGTGATGCAGCGGTAGAGCTGCTGCCTTACAGCTTCAGAGATCTGGGTTAGATCCTGACTACGGGTGTCTGTACAGAGTTTGTATGTTCTCTCTGTGACCACGTGGCTTTTCTCCGGGTGCTCCAGTTTCTTCCCACAGTCCAAAGACGTACAGGTTTGTAGGTTAATTGGCTTCAGTAAAAATTGTAAATTGTCCCTAGTGTGTGCTGGTGTAGCAGGGATCACCGGAGGGCGCAGACTCGGAGGGTCAAAGGGCCTGTTTCTGCATTGTATCAAAACTAAACTATACTAAATTTCACGGCCAAACACCTTGAAAATGAATCAAAGAGAATAATCTGTCATAAGGATGGTAAATGCTACCTGTTGAATGGTTGGTTTACAAGCATGGTTAACTTTCAATATTAAATACCTTATCTACCCTCCAGTAATTTATGTAAATTATATATAGCTTGCAATTTTCTTAGTTGAATGAATTAAGTGCTAGTGTAATGTCAAAGCCACGACTAACTTTCACTGGGAATTTAGAGTAATTTCTTTGCTCAGCTTAGAAAAAACATTTCCAATGGGAGCACATTTTACAAAGTGACAGATCGAAAAGGAAAGTGCTTTTCTTATTAGCAAGTGACCGTGGAAGCATGAAATTGTAGGATCATTTGTCCATGAAAATTATAAAGTTCAAATTGTGCTTTAAATTCACCAGAGCTGATAGATCATGTGCAGGTTGGTTTGTCGATTAAATCAATTCTACCAACACTCTA
Organism: Rhinoraja longicauda; assembly: GCF_053455715.1. Lineage (NCBI taxonomy): Eukaryota > Metazoa > Chordata > Chondrichthyes > Rajiformes > Arhynchobatidae > Rhinoraja > Rhinoraja longicauda. Next base: position 47,414,939 of record NC_135959.1, on the reverse strand, counting down.
GATTGGTACTGAGTGTATGTGGCGTTATTGGAGGTGCCATCTTTTGGAAGAGTTGCTAACCTATGACACTCCAGATAGACAGAAAACAGGAACAGGCCCTTCGGCCCACAATATTTGTGCCGAACATGACGCCTAGCTGAACTGATCTCATCTGCCTGCAAGTGATCCATATCCCTCCATTCCCTGCATATACCCGTGCCTATATAAATTCTTCTTAAAAGCTATGGTTGTATCTGCCTCCACCTCCACCTTTGGCAATGCATTATAGGTTCCCACCAGCCCCTGTGTAAAAATCTTGCCCCGTACATCCCCATTAAACTTTTCCCCTTTCACCTTACAGCTATGCCCTCTAGTGTTGGACATTTCCAACATGGGGAAAGGGATCTCACTGTCTATCCTATCAGAATTTTATATACTTCTATCAAAATTCCCCTCAACCTCCAATGTTCCAGAGAAAACAATCCAAGTCGATCCAACCCTCTCCCTGCAACCATCTAATCCAGGCAACATACTGGTAAACCTCCTCGGCACCCTCTCCAAAGCCTCCACATCTTTGTTGTAATGGGGTTACCAGAACTGCATGCACTACTCCAAAGGCGGCCTAACCATAGTCCTATAGAGCTGCATCAAGACTTCCTGACTCTTATATTTAATGCCCCTAGCAATGAAGGCAAGCATATCATAGGCCTTCTCTACCACCCTACCTCCTTGAGCTGCCACCTTTAATGAGCTGCCATCTTGCAGAAGAGCCACTTTTCTGGTCAATGTTTGCACCTCCAACAACTTTGCAGTTACTCCAGAGATTACTTTGCTCATTGTGGGAGTATCCAGGGATAAATTCACCATCATTTACCTTACTTGACAACAGTAACTCTTTGTAAAAGTACTGCAATGTATATAAAGCACTTTGGGATTTCTTGCAGTTCTATAAGTTCCACAAGTCTGTCTTTTTAAGGAAATTGCCTACAAATTTTATTGTGCCACATCCCCACCTCACCAAGGCCCATTCTACCTTTCATTGTTCATTTCAGAGATCAATGGGATGATTTGGAGGCAGAACACAAAGTGCTGGACTAATTGTATAGTGTGTTTAGTGGGGATAAATTTTCCTCAGGCAGGTATCCTTTGCCAGCAGTTTCATTAAGGTCTTTTGTTAGGCAGTCCCTCAGGATCAAGGATAACTTGCTTCCACTCCAGTCTTGTCGTGAATCTTTAATGTTGATAGTCGGTGTTGTACTATGGCAGCAGGTTGATAGAGAATCTTGGTTTTGTGCCAGTTAAATGTAAAACCCATTCTCTCACTTGCTTCAGCAGCAAGTCAACAGTGACTTGGAACTTGGCCAAGCGAGCTATTGCAATATGCAAGCATCTTCCATGCATTGCAGTTCGATGAAGGGAACAAATTGAAGTTGGGGTGACCTTGGTTCTGGAGTGGAAATTAAGTAGGTTGAACAGTCTCCCATTCCAGCAGAAAGCTTGCTGCAGCATTGAAGAAGGATCAAGGTTGTTGATGTGGATATCCAAAGATACTCATCCTGTAAATTAGGTCACATTCTATTTTGAAAGGAGTGTCCCTAGGTTCTGAGAATCATGCTCCATTTTGAATCATTTATCTGAACCCGATCTCTTGTTTTTTGCACAATTTGGTGCTTCTGAGCAATGAAGCGATATTAATAGGAAATTCCTTTGGTAGCAATAATCCATCTCTTTAAATATACTGCGGATATCTCTTCCCACCCGAAGAAAGAAATATTTGGATTGCAATGTGGAAGCAGGGAGAAAGTGTACATTTAAAAATATAACACGCAAAGATGTAGCATTCTTGTTATGCCAAAAAATACGGCATTGGTCACTTTTATTCAAGAAGCAATTGATTATCTAATTTAGCCAAACTGAAGATGATTCATGTGGAAACACAGAACTGAGAAGCTGGTTAATACACAAAAGGACACAAAGTGCTTGAGTAACTCAGCAGGTCAGGCAGAACTCTGGTGAACATGCATAAGTGAGAACCTTCTTCAGACTGATTGTAAGGAGGGCAGAAGAAAGCTGGAAGAGTGAAGAGGCAAGACTAAGTGTGGCAGGTAATAGGTGGACATAGGTGAAGGGGGGTTTGATAGACAGATGGTTGGAACAAAGGCCAGAGATAAAATCAGAAGATATGAGACAGGATTGAAGCGGTGCAAATTGTGAAGCTAGAGGGAGGAAAGTAACAGGAGGGGAGGGAAGAAATAGGTGGGACATCCAGTTGGGGCACAGGGGAGGAGGGCATGAGGAAAACGAGGCAGGATTTTGGGGAAGAGAGGGAGGATGGTTAGTTAAAGGTTAGCTAAAATTGGATAATTCAATGAAGATGATTCTCTTGGTAGTATTTTAGAAATACTTCTGTTAAATAACAAGCAAGAACTGTATCATCAGCATAAGGAGCCAGTGCCAGAGTCCCAGCCTGCAGTGGTTCATTTGGAGACATAAGAAATAGCATAGAACTGATTCCCGAGAGGACATATAAGACAATGATAGACATCCCACGCTCAAATCCAATGCTTATTTGCAATGATGGAAAACAAAAAAAAATTACTAAAAGCTCATGTGGCAATCTTGGTGCTCATAATTTTCTTCCTACATTGTTTTATTGCTTATGGTAGCTGGTAACTGGTGCTCTAATTCCAAACACTGTTCATAAAGCAAACTGTAAAATATTGTGATGCTCTAAATGTGGAAATATTTGATATACTCTCTTTTACCTGAGAATGGGATGACATGTGGCATCAGATTTCTGACAGCCTCTTTTGTGATGAGTCAGCAGGGAATGAGAGGCACACCGTACAGCATTAGTCTTTCCTTCTTGGATATGGAGGCACTTGGTTCCCTACATGTGCATCGCTAAAATTGTTGAATGCATCACCAGTGACAATTGACAGTCAAATGACAACTAGTGTTACAGTCTAAACTAATAGCCTTCTTAAACATTTCTTAAACACTATTAGTTCTTAAACTAATAACCTTCCACTTCAAAAACGTTCAGGTTTGTAGGTTAATTGGCTGGTATAAATGGAAATTGTCTCCAGTGTGTGTAGGATAGCGTTAATGTGAGGGGATCGCTGGTCAGTATGGACTCAGTGGGCCGAAGGGCCAGTTTCCACACTATATCTCTAAACACTATAAACTAAACACTGAATTACCAGCGTGCATAAGATGATAACAGTCATCACAGTCTTAGAATAAAGGGGAGGCCATTTAAAACTGAGGTGAGAAGAAACTTTTTCACCTAGAGAGTTGTGAATTTGTGGAATACTCTGCCACAGAGGGCAGTGGAGGCCAAATCACTGGATGGATTTAAGAGAGAGTTAGATAGAGCTCTAGGGGCTAGTGGAATCAAGGGATATGGGGAGAAGGCAGGCATGGGTTATTGATTGTGGATGATCAGCCATGCTCACAATGAATGGCGGTGCTGGCTCAAAGGGCCGAATGGCCTCCTCCTGCACCTATTTTCTATGTTTCTATGATAAATTACATATACAGGTAATTATACGATCGAACACACTCCAATTTAAATAAAACATATATTTTATGTTATGTGTTTGCATTTGATTGCAATACAATGTAACAGCTAGCTTCTCGTCTTCCTTATAAAGCACAAAAAGCAGCTTACCATTTAACGTAGAAACGGGAGCAGATACCTTTCTTACATAAATAACAACAGAGATCTTCACGATGTAGTCGTTAGACGTTTATTTGAAGTTGCAATAAAATATATTGACATATCTCTTGTCATTCACTTATTTATAATGTTGCTAACTTGTAGTGATTGGTAAAAATCTAATATCCTATCGTCGTTCCTACATAACTGATGACTTACTAAAATCTTATTATTTTAGCAAGCTTCTGTAATTAAGATTCTTCTTGCTGACCTTATTGTCAACAGGTTTCTTCGTTGTCACACTAAATCATTATGTAAATGTTAAGCAAGTTATTCTAAGGATCTGGTCCCGCCTGGCTCCTTCTAGTCCATACCTAAGCATAATATTAACCTCTTGGTATCCAAAAATACAGCAGGATACAAAGTAATATAATAATATGCAAAAATAACTAATAAACGCTAAATGGTTCCTACATAATGTTCTATGTTCTCCAAAACATGCAAACTGTGTAAGGCAGAATTAAGCGCTGACTGCTATTCAGTGGTTCCTGCTGTAAATGTATCCATCTGGACAGGGGATGAGATGAACTTTGCAACTTTGATGTGTAGATTAAAGATCAAAAATCCACTGCCTCTATAAGGTATCAAAGTTGCAAAGATAGACACAAAACGTTGGAATAACTCAGTGGGACATGCAGTATCTCTGGAGAGAATGGGTGACGTTTCAGGTCGAGACCATTCTTCTGGTCCCAAAACGTCACCCATTCCTTCTCTCCAGCTCCGCTGAGTTACTCTAGCATTTTGTGTCTATCTTTGCAACTTTGACACCTTATACAGGTGCGGGGCTTCCATCAGCCACACTGCCCAAGGCTAACACGTGACTCATGAATGAATGAATGAATGAATGAATGAATAAGTTTATTGGCCAAGTATGTGCATATACAAGGAATGTGTCTTGGTGCTCCACTCACAAATGACAACACAAACATACAGTTAACAAATAAGAACTTGATAGAATGGGTGAGGAATCAAAAGGAAACATAAATGAACACAACAATCCTGAGTCATGGTTTCATGAGATTTTACACTGAAATTGTTTTTCTCGTTTATGATATTGTCTACAGGGTACAATGGTTACATATTCTGTTGTGCTGCTGCTCGTAAGAATTCCATTTTTCTATCTGGGACATATGACAATAAAACACTCTTGACTCTTGCCCTTGACTCTTGAAATTTGAGGTGAGAACTGATGTGGAATGGTGGAAATAGAGTGACAAAGAGAATTGAGGAGAATTAGTTGAGGACAATCAGTTAAAGAAAAAGAATATGACAAATTCCACTGAATCAATTTTGGAATGCTGCTCCGCATCATCAATCGTGAACTAAATAATTCAAGACAGAAGCAAACAGGTTGTAAGTGTACAAATATATCTTCAGTTACACAGAGAGCCACTCATATTTAATTTGAAGTATCTTGTTCATCCTAAATGGATATACTGTTTTTGCCCAGCAGAATGAACTTTGAATTCTCTAATTTTAAGTAACTTCTTCTTACATTCCCCTCCCCTCTCCCTTCCTCCTTGCTCCCTTTCCTCCACCCTTGTCGTTTTACCAGTTCCACAGTTCTCCACATTGTTTTTCTTGTGATCACACCTTCCCTAGCCAACAATGGACCTACCAAGCACTGGCCTGTCTGAGGTAATTTGTGGCAGTCCTTGAATGGCCCTGGTCCTGGCCTCCAGCTATTCACCCTCCCTCCCCCGCCCAACCCCTATGTTCAGTTTGAAGAAGGGTCCTTACCCAAAACGTCACCCATCCTTTTTCTCCAGAGATGCTGCCTGACCTGCTGAGTTACATGAGCACTTTGTGTCTATCCTAACTTTTAAGTTTATCTTTGTAATTTCTTATGTCTGAGGTTATTTTGCAAATTGAGCATAAATAATGATAAGCATTGTTAACCTCACTATAATGAGAAATTCCCTCCCTCAGGTGGAGACTTCCATGTCAAGGTGATATAACATCAAGTGATAGCTAATTCTTCTACTTGAGCAACCAAGAAAAAATATATATTAATAAAAAATACTTTTTTTTTCAGGATCTGGGCATTGCTGGCAAGTGTAGAATTATTGTCCACCCTTAATGGTCCTTGCGAGGGTGATAGTGAGCTGCCAGTTGAAAACCTTGCAGTCCATTTCTAGTAAATGTATTCCTGTAGTGCTGTTAGATACAGAGTTTAAAAATTTAGATTCAGCATTGGTGATATTTTTTGATGTGCAACTTGGGAGGGGAATCTGCAGATGTTGGTGTTCTCATGTGTCTGCTGCATTTGCCCTTTTTGGTGGCAATGGTCGAGGGCGTGGGAGGTGCTGCCAGAATTGCCTGAGTGAGAATTACGTTGCATTTTGCAGATGGTACACAATGCGACCACTGTATGCCAGTGGAGTAGGGAATGAATGCTTAGAGAGAGAAAAAGTAGAATGGAAACACAACTGCAGATGCTGGAGTCTTGCATAGAACACAGTGGTGGAGTAACTCAACAGGTCAGGCAGCATCTCTTGAGGACATGGATACGTGATGTTTCAGGTCTGGACCCTTCTCCAGACTGAAGGGACATGAAGGGTCTGAAGAAATGGTCTGACCTGAAAGGTTACCCATCCTTTTTCTCCAGAGGTGCTGCCTGGCCCACTGAGTTACTCCAGTACTTTGTGTTCTAGAATAGAATACAATCTTACAGCAGGGAAACAGGCCCATTTATTTCACTTTGCCCATATCGACCGTGATACCTCTCTGCACTATTTGTATTTTCCTTCATTAGGATGATGGAAAGGAGACCAAACTAATGGGCTACTTTTTCTTACAGCTTCTTGAAATCTGTTAAAGCTACATTAATCCGGAGAAGTGTGGACTATTTCATCAGACTCCAAACTTGTGCCTTGTAGATGGCGGGAAGGGTTTGGGGTCTGAGGAGATGAATCACTTGTTGCATCATATCCAGCTCTTGACAGTGGAATCAGAAAAGGTAATGCCATTGAATGTCAAGGATAGGTAGTTAGAATCTCTTTTGTTGGAGATGATTACCATTTTTGTGGCATGAATGTCACGTGTCTCTCTTCAGCCATGTGTTAAGATTGTTTAGGTATTGCCACATGCTGGCAAGTTTGTTCATCCTAGTCACTTCCTCTTCTCCCCGCACCCTTCAGGCAAGAGATACAGAAGTGTGAAAACGCACACCTCCAGATTCAGAGACAGTTTCTTCCCAGCTGTTATCAAGCAACTGAACCATCCTACTACCAACTAAAAGGCACTGGATATTCACACAGAACCTTGACACTGAATTCATTGCTGAATGCTTAGAGTAGAATGGAGACGCAACTGCAGATGCTGGAATCTTGCAGTTTCCAGATTCTGGAAGCTTCCTTATCTATATAGGGTGATTGATGCCCTTTGAATACAGTCATCGAGGATGAAAGTCGCAGGAGTTAAACAGCTGTGCAGCTGGCTGACAGCTGACTGTACTTTACAGACATACAGCTTTAACAGCCCCCTGTCATATCAGAAACAACAATCCTGGGAGTTACGAAGCCCCACAGAATAACATCTCTGCTCTAAGATTGCAATCATAGTGGCCTCAGTAATGTGCAAGCTCCCACACCCACCATTGTTTCCTTTTTAGCAATTTCCCAAGGCTGGCACCTCAGCATTTTCAGACATCGCAAACTGCTTCTTCCAGCATTTGTAGGGAAGAACTGCAGATGATAGACACAAAATGCTGGAGTAACTCAGTGGGTCAGGCAGTATCTCTGGAGAAAAGGAATAGGTGGCGCCTGACCCACTGAGTTACTCCAACATTTTGTATCTATCTTTGGTGCTTCTTTCAGCATGCCCACCGGACCAAACCAGGATTGATCATGTGGTTTGACAGCATTGGCAAAGTGAGGATATCGGCCGTGAGGTTTCAGATTCAGGTCACCTGCTGCTGAGATGAATGATGATGGATCTATAGTGTGTCCTTGACATGGTGGTGGATGAGACAATAATGAAATTAGTCTGTGCGCATGGCACAAATTATACAGTACTCTACAGGGCAAGGGGGACAGCCAAAGTCATGATCCCCATTACTAATATGAAAGGAAGAAAATCGGTGCAGACCGTAAAAAGTTGGAGAAAGTTAAAAGAGTAGGAAATCAAACTTTTTCTTCATTCCATGATGAATATAATTCATTTTCTGTACTGCACATTTTTTTCTAATGCCATCTTTCAGAATAATACATTTAATAATCAAGAGTTGAGGGAGTTCAGCAAAGAGCAGTATTTGAACCACAGAGCGTTGCTTAACAAAATTAAATTGTTAATTGGGAGAAAGCCAATGCTAATTTCCCCTAGGATCAGAACAAGTTCTCAGAAAAGCACTCAGGCTATGAAAATATTGATAACTTCCCAGAACTATATTGATTTAAGATACATTATAATACGAAATTAGGATTTGCTTTTATCCAACTCAGCTTCATCCTGCTCTGTAATGTATTCTGGATAGATATAAATATGGAAACAGGAGAGTGTTGCAGCGAAATTGGTCATCAGCACTAATGCAAAACCTGGATAGTTGATTGAAGTTCTCCCTCCCCTACTAATCAGTTTTCTTTACCAGTGACTTGGAGTAAAATGTTGGGCGGGATATAAATGGACTACTGATTAGCTGATTTGCTAATGCTGTAGATCATTTTCTCGCCTGTTTTTGTTCTATTTGTGATCTTAATGTATTTAAACAGCAGTTGCCAAGAAAATGCAGAAAAATTTACTGTGATGACCATGAATTACCATAGGAGATATCAGCTTTTTTTCCCCAAGGTATCATTGGTGAAATGCTGGGGCTGGAATCCCAATAAGTGTTAGTTTTATTGATATAACTTGAAAACAGGCCCTTCAGCCCATCGAGTCTGTGCTGACCAGCAATCACCCTTGCAATAAAGCACTATTGAATTATTGCACTAGTTCTATCCTACACACTAGGGACAATATACAGAAGCAGGTCACAGTCGCAAGGAGAATGTGCAAACTCCGTACAGACAGCATCCGCAGTCAGGATCGGACCCGGCTCCCATGTGCTGTAAGGCAGCAACTCTACTGCTGCGCCACAGTGCCACCCCACTGTGCTTGAGACTCTTATAATTACTCACACTTACACTGTGCTAATGCAAAACCAATATGTATTGGGCTGCGTCCTAAACGTAATTTGAGGAAGGACATTCTTGCTATTGAGGAAGTGCAGCATAGGTTCACGAGGTTAATTCCAAGGATGTTGGGATTGTCACATGATGAAAGAATGAAGCGACTGGGCTTGTATACACTGGAATTTAGAAGGATGAGAGGGGATCTTATAGAAACATATAAAATTATTAAGGGATTGGACACGTTAGATGCAGGAAACATGTTCCTGATGTTGGGGGAGTCCAGAACCAGTTTAAGAATAAGGGGTAGGCCATTTAGAACTGAGATGAGGAAAAACTTTTTCACACACAGAGTTGTGAATTTGTGGAATTTTCTGCCTCAGAAGGCAGTGGAGGCCGATTCACTGGATGCATTCCAAAGAGAGTTAGATCGAGCTCTTAGGGCTAGCAGAATCAAGGGATGTGGGGAAAAGGCAGGACGGGGTTACTGATTGTGGATGATCAGCCATGATCACATTGAATGTTGGTGCTTACTTGAAGGGCCGAATGGCCCACTTCTGAACCTATTGTCTATGTAAGGTGAATGTGTAAAAATGATGTCACTGGGACAATATGGTGCATGTCTCCACAGGCAGTGTCATTTTAACATTTGGTTTCAGATGCAATTGAAATCCTTGTCCTCTGCAGCACTTAATGGCTTTAATAACGTAGGTGGTTCCAGAAATTTGTTTCTATCACCTACTCTTTCACTGCTAACCAAATGGAACGATGCATTTACTCTTATGGAAATGGAAATGTAGAAATATTCCCATGGGAATGCTTTAAATGTAATATTGTTTCTGGAATATTTCTTTGACACTGATATTTACCTTGAACAAAGCTGAGTCGTCAAGAATAAGTGGATGTATGTCACTCTTTAGTCAAGTAGAGTCAAGCATATGTGCATAGTTTCATTCACTGCTATTGAAATCTTCATTAAATATTAATCTTACCGTGGAAACCCTGGAACAATCCACTTTAGCAACATTAAGAGGGTCATAAAAGAAGCTTGATGATTTATTGCCATGAAACTGAAGCTATTTTTTGAGGTGGATTAATTTTACCTAGAAACGGGAGACAATTTAATGATTCGAGTTCGATCCTGAGCACGGGTGCTGTCTGGATGGGGTTTGTACGTTCTCCCTGTGTCCGCATAGGATTTCTCCGAGTGCTCCAGTTTTCTCCCACACTCCAAAGATGTATAGGTTTGTAAGTTAATTGTCTTTAGTAAAATTGTACCTAGTGTGTAGGATAGTGCTAGTGTATGTTACTCATGAGTGATCGTTGTTCGGCGCGGACTTCTTGGGCTGAATGGCCTCTTTCCGTGCTGTATCTCTAAATTCTGAAGACTAAAGAAATTGCTCTGCACTACTACATGGTATGTAGTAAAATTATTTCATGATAATTATCTATGGTATAAGCAATACCAACAAGCAATGCTATCACAACTGAGAACATGACATCTCTCCAAACTATTGTACGTAGTCAATTATGTTGACTGGTGTTAAATATATAAATATGAGCCAATCTTGAATATTCCACAGATAAGATGATTGATTAGTTCATCTGCAAATAAATGCTGACCAGAACATTGGAAAAATAATTTATTCTTCTTAGAGCACCCGGAGGAAGCCCACGCGGTTACAGGGATAACATGCAAACTCCACACAGACAGCACCTGAGGTCAGGATTGACCAGGTCTTTGGCGCTGTAAGACAAAACTCTACTGCTGTGCCACTGTGCCACTGTGCCACCCAAGGTTTTGTTCCAGCTTTGAGGCCTTGATCTTCAGACATCTTACAGTCAAGAAGATTCAGTGAAACTGCCAGCTCATGTTGTGACTTTGACCTTATTCATTTTCTATTCCCAACTGCTAATATAAAAAATCAAAAATAAAACACAGTGAATGAAAGAGAATTGTTTTGCTCGTTACATGTACATTTTGTCTGTTGTTTTTAAATGTTTTCTCTTGCGAGAGGAGAATAATTGTAGACAGGGCTTCTAAGCAAATAGAAATCTATCAGATTTCTTCTTGAGCCCTGAAAACAAATGATGTGGAAGTTCCAAGACCACAGTCTAATGTTGCAGTCTAATGTTTCACCAAGGAAAAGAGTTTGTTCCATTGATGACACAATCATGATCCCAAGAGAACTGTAATCATAAGCCAATAGATAGTCGACAGTCAGAACCTTTTTCCCAGGATGGAAAAATCAAACACAACAGGGCTTTAAGGTGAGAGGAGCAAGCTTTAAATATTTTACATAGAGTACCTGGAAAAAGCTGCCGGGGTGGTGGTGGAGACAGTTATGATAGTATCATTTAAGAGACTTTCGGATAGGCACATTGACATGCGGGGAATGGAGAAAATGTGAAGGAAGGTGTAAACTAGCCAAGATGCTGGTTTATACCAAAGATAGATACCAAATGCTGGAGTAACTATGCAGGTCAGGCAGTATCTCTGAAGAAAAGGAATAGGTGACGTTTCGGGTCAAGTCCTTTCTTCAGATAGTCTGAAAAGCATCTCGACCTGAAACGGCACCTATTTCTTTTCTCCAGAGATGCTAGCTGACCCGTTGAGTTACTCCAGCATTTTGTGCCTATCTAGGAAATGGAGAAATATGGATTATGTACAGGCAGATAAGAGTTGGTCTTGGCATCAAGTTTGGCACAGACTTTGTGGGCAGAAGGGCCTGTCCTTGTACTTACTGCTCTATGTTCTATGTTTCATGTTCTAGGCCAAGATTTCCTGATTGGTCAGGATCCTGGCTGGAAGGAGTATGTTCTGTTCAGTGTCCGTGTTGTAATTTCTGTGCTCAGCCTTATTTTAATAGTGTGGCTGAGCTCCAAAGCACTTGAAATAACTTTGACTGGGAATTTATCTTTAATCATCCCATTCTTTCCTGATAGAAGTATATAAAAGTATGAGAGGGGAAGATAGGGTGCTCAGTCTTCCTTTGCCAATGCGATCTCCCAGTTGCCAAACATTTAACTCCCCTTCCCATTCCCATACTGACCTTTCTGCCCTGGGACTCCTCCACTGTTGTAGAGAGGCCACATGCAAATTGAAGGAACAACACCTCATATTTCGCTTGGGCAGCTTAGAAGCCAACGGTATGAATATTGATTTTGCTAATTTCTAGTAACCCTTGCATTCCCTCTCTCTTCGTCCCTCCCCCACCCTAGTCATTGTGCTAATTTCATTTTCTTACACCTTCCTTATCACCTCTTTCACAGCAAACAATGGACCGTTGTGGGCTCCACCTCCCCTGAGTCATCGGTGCTGACTCTGATTTGTTCTATACCTTTTCATACCTCTAGTTTCTAATGAGTGTGTTGCCAGGGTGGTGTGGGTCTCTGATGATGCTTTCTGGCCTTTTGAGGCAGTGATTCCTGTAAATCGCTTTGATGGTGGGGAGGTCAGAACCTGTGATGAACTGGACGCTGTTGATCATTTTTTCAAGGTGGCAGAGTTATAGCTGGGCCCTGGGCTGCTCATCATATGGGAATGAGATAGCTGTCAGGATTCTACATGTTTAACAGAAGCCTGCAAAATAGGAAAAACCTCTGTGATTATTCCACGAATAATAGTGTTGGCTCCTTTGTTAATCCCCTCAGTGCTGGACATTGTCAGAGACTGACCTCAGAGTCTGCAATTGTGTGTGATGCTCCTTCAATATCTCTTCATCAATATTAAAGGGCCTGTCCCACTTCAGCGATTTTTTAGGCGACTGCGGGCGACTGTCATAGTCGTAGCAGGTCGCCGATAAAATGGCAAGTGGACCCCCCTACGACAATGTCTACGACAAGCTACAACAACCTACCACCTAGTCGACGTCAAGCTATGGCAAGCTACCGACAACCGGCGACCCAATCGTCGCGAGTAGGCCGTCCACCTACGACCAGCTATGACTACACAGGCGACAACCTGCGACAACCGAAGTCAACCTACGTCCACCCGCGACAAGCTATGACAAGCAATGACCCTGTCGGCGACAACTGAAGACAACTGAAGACAATTCACGTCATTTTGGCCTCCGGTTTTGACTCCGGTACCTTTCGCCAGTTGACGTAGGTTGATGTAGGTAGTTGCCAATGGAAATCACTGAAGTCAGTACCGGCAACAATCTACGTCACCTGGCGACAACCTACGACAGCACCTACATCAGGAGACCTCAAGCTACGCTCATTGGCGTCAAACCCACTGTCGCCGAAAATGTTTCAATATTCTGAAAATCCAGCGGCAACCAGAACTCTTTGGAGACTACTCACGGCTCTACAGGTAACACCCCGGCGACCATGTGGCGACAGCCTAGTCGCCTGTAGTCGCCTAAAAAGTCACCGAAGTGGGACAAGGGTTTTAGTCAAACTGGTGACTAAGTTGCCCAGTAAAGAAAAGGGGCAGAAGTCATCTTCACCCATCCTCACCTGGTTATTGAACACTTTATAGGACTGGTCTGTCCCCAGATGAATAGATATTACGGCCAGCTTCTCGTCTTTCTTATCAAGCCCCAAAACTGCCGTTAACGGAGGAATAGTGGAACAATATATTCTTGACGCAAATAACCAACAACAAAGAGATCTCCACAACATGGCCGTTAGTTAGTCGTTTATTTGAAGTTGGAATAAAATATATTGGCATATCTCTTGTCATTGACTTATGTTGATTAACTTGGTAAAAATCTAATATCCTACCATGGTTCCTCCACGAATTAAATGAAACTATCAGACCTTATATCCAGTAGGAACTTCTTGGATTTTCTTTGGCCACCAAAATCTTATTATTTTGGTAGGCTCTTATAGTTAAAAATCCTTCTTACCAACCTTCTATCGGTAGGTTCTTCTCGTGAACTGAAGCATTACATCAGACCTGGTACCTCCTCTGGTTCATCTGCCTCTGCCCAGTCCATATGTAAACATAGTATTAACTTCATACATAATCAAAAAGGCATGCACTATAGATTGGCATTTAATCTACTATAGTGATTCTTTAATCTTCAAAACCACCAGTCTTTGCTGTACTCAGGTATCAGCTTAAAATAGCAGACATATCTTGGTTATCGGTCTTTCCAAGATGTTGCTCTTAGTCTTTTGCCCATCGACCAGGAGCTATGTAGTTCTGTAGAATCGACCACCAGAACAATGTCACCTGCAACAAAGCTTCTTTTCACCTTAAACCACCGCTGTCATTCCTGGATCAAAGGCAAATATTCTCGTACCCATTGTTTCCAAAAAAGATCTGCCATATCTGTCTCCATCTACGTCTGATGTACAAATCTTCCTTCACAAATAGTCCAGGTGGCAACATTGGCTTGCTTTTTAACTAAAGATGGTTTGGTGCAAGTGCTTCCAGGTCCATTGGCTCATTCAAATTCTTGGTAATGGGTCGATCATTTAGGATTGCTTCTACTTCACACATTAAAGTTTGCAGTCCTTCATCATCCAAAACTTGTTGTTTAAGAACAGAACGCAGCACATTACGAACCATGCGGATCATGGTTCCCAAACACCACCGTGATGAGATCCTGCCAAAGGGTTAAAATGCCATTTTATTCCTTGCTGAAGCATAGCCTTCTGGATCTTGTCTTGCTTCAAGTTATTGACTGCTTCTCTCAACTCTCTTTCCGTTCCGATGAAATTTGTGCCATTATTTGATCTTAAAGACAAAACTTGACCTCGTGAATAACCATTATCAATCATTTCTGTGAGGAAAGATGTATATTCATTACAAAACTTCTCATTCTTATTAAACTAGCATTTCAAGCTCTGGATATGCTGCTCTGCTGGTATTCTCCTACTTGAAAGGTAAGTCTAGACAATAATGTCCATCTGTCATCCTTGCCGAACAATTCATAATATCCATGAACTTTACCTCTTCCCTGGACATTTCTTCTTTTTCCTTGCTGGATCCTTCATTGAAGTCATGATTGTATTGTTTGACCAGAAGTTCCTCCAGATTCACAATGGATATTTGATTGATAGCCGCAGCAGGAGAGCCATTTCCATCCCTGCTGTCATGGTCTTTTCTCAGAGGACCATAAATAACCCATCCCAACAAGGTTTTCATGGTGTACGATCCATCTCCTGGGTTGTTGACCACCTCCCAAGTTTCCAATACCTTAGAAGCATTAGTTCCGATGAGTAAGTCAATGCCAGAGTCTATTTCAGAAATCATGACATCCTTCAAGTAAGGCCATTGCTTCAGGTCATCTTGTCTGGGAATGTTTGATAGTGAAACAGGAATGGTCTTATTGGTAAACACATCGGATAGTTGAACAAAATCATTGTTGTCCAGACCAGATATTTCCAAACCTGAAATAATACAATTGGTTACAGACTTCTCTTGATTTATGGTACGCAGGAGAATCTTCTTCTTTGGTCCTGAAATTTTCAGCCTTCTTACCAAGCTATCGGTGCAGAAGGTAGACGAACTTCCATTATCCAAAAAATGCGTATGTTTGCAATATTGTACTCCCATTGTGGCTCTTTACTTGCACTGGTACGATGAAAAAGATGCTGGCTTCTTCACCGGCCCCGATATGTCCACACATTTGAGATGAAAGGGCAGCATCGCTCACGCTTGCCTTTTCCTGCTTCTCCTTCTGTTCTGTATATACTGGTTTCCTTTCTTTGTCATTCTGTTCAAATTTGAAGTATCTCAGGATGTTCTCCTTTGCATACAACACAAGTCAAACGACTCTTACAGCTTCTGCTCATGTGACCCATCTTTAAACATCCAAAACAGATTCTCTTATCCTTTAAGAAATCCATCCTTTCTTTATACTCTAACCTTTTGATCTGCCAACACTTCTCCAACTGGTGACCCCTTCTATTGCAGAACAGACAAGGGTCCTGCTGCTTGGCAATAGGTACTTCAGCTTTCTTTCCTTTTGTTGTCAGATTTTCTTGCACCTGTGCTTCGACAGGTTCTGTATTCTTAGCAAAACTGATTCTGGCCATTTTCGGCTTTTCTCTTGGCTTAGTGAAGGTAAGGCATTTAACTGTTGCTGCTGGCTTAACCATAGCCTCCTCAATATTCCCATTCAGTGGATCTGATAGTACCTTCACTTGTACCTCTATGAAGTTTACCAGGTTGGGAAATCCAGGTGGACGTTCTTTGCTTCCCTAAATCTCATATGCCCGATCTCTACCTTTCCCTGAGCTTATAAGGCAGTTTTAGAAGGATGGTCTTCATATTAGAGGGGACATTCATTTCATCCATATATTTGAGCTGTTCCATTGCATTATAACAATCTTTAAGGAATAGTAATTGTAATGCCTTCACGTCATTTGGCTTGAAAGCTGGCCAGGCCAATGCCTTGGTAATATAAGCAGTGGCAATCTTCTGCTCATTGCCAAAATGCTCTTTAAGCAACTTCCTTGCCTCCTGATAGCCCTGGTCCGAAGATAAGTGTTGACAGCTGCTGACTAAGTTTCTCGCTTGTCCTTTTGTATATTGTTCCAGGAAATGATAATGGTCACTGTCATCATCAGTCTTCCTTTCTACTCCTCTTTCAAATGCCTTGATAAAAAGTTGATACCACAAAGGATCACCATCATACACAGGAATGTCTCTTGGTGATAGAGTGGAAGAAAGATTTTGTTTAGCTAGAAGAACGGCGATTTCATTTTGCCTATGCCATATGTCATATACATCACTTCGGCCTCCATCATAATGTTCAGAGGGTTTAATGCGAGCACACGCTTGCTCACCTCTTTGTTCCTGAGGCCTTGCTCTGGCCCCTTGAGGAGGCTTTAGGTTAGATGTGCCATATCACTAGCTTTAGCATATGGTCTCGAATTTGTTTGTTTCGGTCTAACAGCCTGTTGCTCCCGACCATACCAGCATCTAGCTGCAGATGGTTCCAGTTTAGTTGGCAATTGGCTTTGAGCGGTTCCCCTGCCCAGATAAGAACTCCTCCTATCAGATACTTCCGAGCTGCTTCTTGATTTCAGAGCACCAAGTACACTGAGTTTTGTCTTGGCTGTTGCCATTTCAGACTCTAGTTTCAATCGTTCTTTCTCTCTTGTCAATAGATAATTTCTCTTCTTGTATTCACTCTCCATTGCTAATTGGCTTCTCTTCCGTTCTTCTTCCATCTCAAATTGGCTTCTCTTCTGGTCTTCTTCCATTTCTAATTGCTGCACCTCAATCTCATGCATCTATTCCAAGAAGGCAGCTTGCCCTGCAAAAACAGTCAGTTCGACCTCAGCCTCTTTACGAGCAGAGCGCGTTGAAGATGCACGAGATTTTATGCTCAATTTAGAGTTTGAGATATTTGAAGCATAACAGGTCTGATGGAGTCTACGTCTGCACCACCTTGGCATGAGGCACTCTCAACTTTGGGGGGTGTGGTCCCTTGACCAAATTGGTATATCCACGCATTAACTTCCTGATCAAATTCATCGAGAGTGTCCCCGACCTGGTGCATCCATTTGTCTTGCCTTTCAAGTTCTCCTGCAGATGGCTGTAATTGTCTCAATGCTTCATATTCTTCATTGATTTTGCCCTTGCGGTGGTTGAATCGAATCATGTTGAATCATACCTCATGTACCTTTTCAGCCGATTCCATTAGTTCTTTAGTGCTTTCCATTAACCTGTTAGCTTGATTCCATTTACTTTTCTTCTTTTTTTCATGCTTTTCATAGGCTAAATTCAGGCCAACGGATGTAAGTTTAGTGGCCCTTTTTTCCGATGTTGCCACCTTGTGCCTGAACTGTCTGCTGTGTGTGATTGCATCATCTGGACTGCTTTAATTTCGCTGTACTTTGTGTAGTGACAATAAAGGTTTTTAACAATTAACAATTAACATCCGATTTAATTACAGACATGCTGTATTTCTTGAAGACGTACCGCTGTGTTTTTTATCTTCAATGGAATGCCAAACAAGACTGATGACTAGCCACTCTTTAAGGTTGTCTCTTTGTGGCTCGCATTCCAAACTTCTGAGTACCAGTTATGGAAAACAGCTTTCCAGAAACGTTTACTGCAATTAACAGGCGTTCTTATAAACCAATTTAACGCAGATATCGATTTCTTATCTTCAAAGTTTTAGCAACAAACAATCCTTCAAAGTTTCAATCACTATTCAACTTCAGTCTCTTTACGAGCGAATTAACTTTTCAAACCTCTCTAGAGAAAAATTTATGTTTCTGGTCACCGAGGATAGCTCTTTCTATTCTACGGTTGAGAAACATTTAGCAATAAATCCCTCCAGGTCAGTTAAGCTCTCACACTTCGTATCTCACGAAGGCAAGCTCTGGCTGAACGCTTCTGAAGAGTAAATTCAAGCTGATCGCACCAGCTAAGGTAGATTTTTTACGATATTACGGCCAGCTTCTCATCTTTCTTATCAAGCCCCAAAGCTGCCGTTGATGGAGGAATAGTGGAACGATATATTCTTGACGCAAATAACCAACAACAAAGAGATCTCCACAACATGGCCGTTAGTCGTTTATTTGAAGTTGCAATAAAACATATTGGCATATCTCTTGTCATTGACTTGTTATTGATTAACTTGGTAAAAATCTATTATCCTCCACGATTTATACGAAACTACCAGACCTTATATCCAGTCGGTACTTCTTGTATTTTCTTTGGCCACCAAAGTCTTATTATTTTAGTAAAAATCCTTCTTACCGACCTTCTATCGGTGGGTTCTTCTCGTGAACTGAAGCATTACATCAGAGCTGGCAGCTCCTCTGGCTCAACAGGCTCCACCCAGTCCATACATAAGCATAGTATTAACGTCTTAGTGTCCAAAAATACAGCAGGATACAAATTAATATAATAATATGCTAAAATAACTAATAAACGCAAAATGGCTCCTACACTAGCACTTCATTCCATTGTCACCTGCCACCTCCCACCACTGCTGGCTGGGAATGTTTCCTGCCCTTTTCCTACCCATGATATTTGTCTGCCTTCCTCAGTTTGCCCAAGTTCATCCAGCGGTTTGAATCTTGAGCTTTTCCTTCCTGCCTCCTTCTCATATTCTGCATCACTCTTCACACACCTCACTGACTCTTCCATAAAAAAGCATTTTGCTATAATATCTCATATGAGCCACTTGTTACAAATAGCTGGCAGTCATCTTTTTAAGCTGTTTCTTTGTTTCTTTCTGCCAAAACATTAAACCATTCCAGCCATCCCTTCCTTGGAGTTTGCTTGAAATTTGCCAAACAAATGTTTAAAAGAGTTGAACCCATGATTATTAAATGGCTGTGAACCATGAGCTGGCAACAGTTCTTGTTTGGCTGTAAAGCAAGTGGCCACCGAGTCCACGCCAACCAGTGATCCCTGTACACTAGCACTATCCCACACACTAGGGATAATTTAAATGTTTTACTGAAGCCAAAGTAACCTAGAAACCTGTACATCATTGGAGTGTGGGAGGAAACTGTAGCATCTGGGGAAAACCCAAGCGGTCAAGGGAGAACGTAAAAACTTTGTATAGACAGCACCCATAGTCAGGATCACACCCGGGTCTCTGGCACTGTAGGGCAGCAACTCTATTGCTGCGCCACTGTGCTGCCCACATGTGATGATGTGATATTTGATCTTACTTGGGTCTCATTTGGATATGATGTTCTGTGCAAGTGAAGGGTCCCATGTGGGTGAGATGGTTAAGATATGGTAGCATTGTGCATTGCATTTCTGTCCCTTACGTCAATATGATGGATATGAATGTAAAATGCATGCGAGCATATGACCATTTTCCCTATCTTCATCTGACAACAGTCACCTGTCCCTGTTGTGTGTCTTTTAAAGTGATAAATCAACTTAGTTAGCATTGTTAAACATGTTTCAGGGTAAGCTGTGATACACACGAAAGCTCATCACCACGCTAAGATTCTGTAAAGCAAACTAAATCCATTTGCTTTTAGTTGGCAGGATATGGAATGTGGACTTCAATTAGTGGGTTAATTGTCCACCTGAAATTACCCCAAGAGTATAGGTGCATGGTGAGAACCTCAGGGAAGTTGATGGGAATGTGGGGAGAATAAAATGGAATGAGTGTGGGTTAATGAGTTCAATGGTCAGCATGGACGCTGCGGGTCAAATGGGCTGTTTTTATACAGTACGACTCATTGGTGTTTATATCAAGGATAGTGCATAAGATGTTAAAATGCATGAGCTGAACCATGCAGGCTGTGCCTGATGCTGCCAATGGGAATCACTGGAGTCTGCATGAAGTCCAAAGATACTGACTGCCTTGCTTGTATTCCCAAGCATTACACTCAACCCACTCATTTGAAAGGTGATCTGACATGTAGATCAGAAGGATTTTTGCCATTTTTAAAATTGTTATGCTTTTTATATTTCACAAGGTATCAGTTGTGCCACGAGGTCAGGCACCCAAAGCTTTGCCTCCTTTCAAAGGATGCTGGGGCATTCCAGGCTGGGACCTCTTGTCACCTTCCCGGTCACTTCTTGGCTGTGGGGGAAGGGGTGGCCAGCTGGAACTGCGCTCTGCACCAGGCACATTTGTTCCAGCTCCATTTGGCCCAATGTCAATGGTGTGGTGACTGCACCAGTGAACAGTGACAGGAATTCAGAAATGTACCGATGCCACAAGCCCTGATGGAAACTATCCTTCTAACATTGTTCTGGGCCTGTATTGTTAATTATCAATTATTAACAAGTATAACATTTTTTTTTAATACTTAAGCAGCTGACTGCCAGATTTACAATTTTGTGACAAATTTTAATGTGTAAACATGGCAGCTTATTGAATATCGTGGGGGCGGTCTGATATTTAGAGTGACACAGCGTGGAAACAGCCCCTTTGGCCTACTGAGTCCACACCAACCATCCATCACCCATACACTAGTTCTATGTTATCCCAGTTTTACATCCTACACACTAGGGGTAATTTTACAGAAGCCAATTAACCTACAAACCTGCTCATTTTTGGAATGTAGGAGGAAACCAGAGCAACCGAAGAAAACCAATGCAGTCACAGTGAGAATGTACAAACTCTGCACAGACAGTGCCTGTAGTCAGGATCAAACTTGGGTGTCTAGCGCTGCAAGTCAGCAGCTCTACTGCTTTGTCACTGTACCGCAATATTCCTTTTGCAAACCAGTCGACAGAGTGTTAGGAACTGGCAGCATCTTATGGCAATTGACAATTCACAGGGCATCTCTTCCTCACAATAAATTGCTCGTTGATTTGCACTTTAATGATAACATGCATCATTCAAATACCATTATTATTTCAGCAAAGTCTGGAACATTATTTTTCTCAGTGTTCAAATGAAACAAAAAATGAAATTGGAAAAATCTGCAGTAGATTTATCTGAAGTACATTAAATGGTTCTTAGAAGCTCTCGTCGGAAGTATTTTAAAAATTGAGAGTAAGCCATTAGACTGTCCCCATCACACAAAATCATTTCAAATAGGCTGACTCCAGATAACTGTGAATATTTCCTTCTAAATAAATGATCCATTAACTGCTTCACAATTGACTTTTGTAAATAAATTAATTGGGCTAATAATTCAAAGCTTTAAAAATGTAGAACATTCATAAATCTTCTGACAGAAAAACTGAAGAAATTCCTGCCTATAGCAAACCCACAAGCAAATGGAATATGTTTATTGAATAAATTTAACTCACGGATGAATTCTAAGTTGAATATCTATGATTCCATTAACTGAGGAAACAGACAGTATTGAGTAGATTGCTTATTTCTTGAACTGAGCTTTCTTTCGATACATCTCGGGGACTTTGACTTTAGATACTTGCAACCATTTAAATATTTACTTGTGTTATAGAATCATAGAGTCAAACTGCATGGAAACAGGCCCTTCAGTCCAACTTGCCCACACCAACCAACATGCCCCAAATACACTCGTTCCACCTGCCTGCATTTGGCCCATTTCCTTGTAAACCTATCCAATCCATATACCTGTCAAAATGTCTTTTAAACACTGTGATAGTACCAGCCTCAACTGCCTTCTCTTCCACACATAGACTACCTTATCTGAAAAAGTTGCCCTTCAGGTTCATATTAAATCTTTCCCCCCTCAGCTTAAACCTAAGTCCTCTGGTTCTTGATTCCCCAATTTGGGTAAAAGACTGTGCATTTACCATATCTAATCCCCTCATGGTCAATACACCTCAATAAGATCACCTCCTCATCCTACTCCATTCAACTTGAGCAAGTTCCTGTCTCATACCATCAAAGTTGGCCTTGCCCCCATTCAGAATTTTAACTTGTGGGGCCACTCTGTCTTCATCCATAACTATCTTAACACTAAAATAACAGTGATCGCTGGTCCCAAAAGGTTCACCCACCAACACTTCAGTCGCTTTCCCTTCCCTAGCTTTGCCCTCTCCTGTGTAGGACCCTTTCCATACTGTCTGAGGAAACTTTCCTGAACACATTTCACAAATTCCACCCCATCCAAGCCCTTGGCACTATGACAGTCTATACTGGGAAAGTTAAAAGCCTCCAATCTGACTACCTAATTAGCCTTAAAGCTGTCTGCAATCTCTTGGTATATTTGCCCCTCAAATTCCTGTAGTATACTCCCAACAAGGTGATCATCGCCTTTTTATTTCTCAGCTCCACCCAACATACTGGATCAGTAATGTCATCTCGGACTATTGCCATACCGTATTCTTTAATCAATAAGGCAACAGCCTCTCCTCTTTGACCTCCACCTCTGTCTCTCCTGAAGCACCTGTACCCTGGAACATTAAGCTGTCAGTCCTGTCGCTCTCTTAGCCAGGTTTCTGTAATGGCTACAACATCCCGGTTGCACGCACTTGTCCATACCCTAAGTTTATCCGCCTTACCTGTCAGGTCTCTTGCATTAAAATAGGTGCAATTTAGTCCAGCAGCCCTGCCTCGCTCCCTGTCCTGCCTATTCTGTCCACTGAACTTTCTTCCATCGCAATCCATACCGACTTCTAGCCTCTCACCTGCCTCAGTCCTGCTTTGGATCCCACGCACTGCAAATTTAGTTTAAATCCACCCATACAGCATTAACAAACCTGTCAGCCAGGATATTGGTTGCCCTCCAGTTCCGGTGCAACGCATCCCTCTTGTACAGATCACCTCTGACCCAGAAGAGTTCCCCATGGTCCAAAATCTGGATCCCTGCCCCCTGCACCAACCCCTCAGGCACACATTCATCTGTCCTATCTTCCTGTTCCTACCTTCACCAGCACATGGCACAGGGAGTAATCCAGAGATGACTACCCTGGAGGTCCTGCTTCATAACCTTTTGCTTAACTCCCTGTTCTGAAGAAGGGTCTCGACCTGAAACGTCACCCATTCCTTCTCTCCCGAGATGCTGCCTGACCTGCTGAGTTATTCCAACATTTTGTGAATAAATCGATTTGTACCAGCATCTGCAGTTATTTTCTTATACTGTGATTTATATATAACATATAACATATAACAACTACAGCATGGAAACAGGCCTGTCCGGCCCTACCAGTCCACGCCGACCATTCTCCTTGACCTAGTCTCATCTACCTGCACTCAGACCATAACCCTCTAATCCCCTCCTATCCATATACCTATCCAATTTACTCTTAAATAATAAAATCGAGCCAGCCTCCACCACTTCCACCGGAAGCCCATTCCATACAGCCACCACCCTCTGAGTAAAGAAGTTCCCCCTCATGTTACCCCTAAACCTTTGTCCCTCAATTCTGAAGCTATGTTCCCTTGTTGGAATCTTCCCCACTCTCAAAGGGAAAAGCCTACCCACGTCAACTCTGTCCGTCCCTCTCAAAATTTTAAAAACCTCTATCAAGTCCCCCCTCAACCTTCTACGCTCCAAAGAATAAAGACCCAACCTGTTCAACCTCTCTCTGTAGCCTAAGTGCTGAAACCCAGGCAACATTCTAGTAAATCTCCTCTGTACCCTCTCCATTTTGTCGACATCCTTCCTATAATTTGGCGACCAGAACTGCACACCATACTCCAGATTCGGCCTCACCAATGCCCTGTACAATTTTAACATTACATCCCAACTTCTATACTCGATGCTCTGATTTATAAAGGCAAGCATACCAAACGCCTTCTTCACCACCCTATCCACATGAGATTCCACCTTCAGGGAACAATGCACAGTTATTCCCAGATCCCTCTGTTCCACTGCATTCCTCAATTCCCTACCATTTACCCTGTACGTCCTATTTTGATTTGTCCTACCAAAATGCAGCACCTCACACTTATCAGCATTAAACTCCATCTGCCATCTTTCAGCCCACCCTTCCAAAAGGCCCAAGTCTCTCTGTAGACTTTGAAAATCTACCTCACTATCAACTACTCCACCTATCTTAGTATCATCTGCATATTTACTAATCCAATTTGCCACACCATCATCCAGATCATTAATGTAAATGACAAACAACAGTGGACCCAACACAGATCCTTGGGGTACTCCACTAGACACTGGCCTCCAACCTGACATACAATTGTCAACCGTTACCCTCTGGTATCTCCCATTCAGCCATTGTTGAATCCATCTTGCAACCTCACTATTAATACCCAACGATTTAACCTTCTTAATCAACCTTCCATGTGGAACCTTGTCAAATGCCTTACTGAAGTCCATATAGACAACATCCACAGCCTTACCCTTATCAATTTCCCTGGTAACCTCTTCAAAAAATTCAAGAAGATTAGTCAAACATGACCTTCCAGGCACAAATCCATGTTGACTGTTTCTAATCAGGCCTTGATTATCCAAATAATTATATATATTGTCCCTAAGTATCTTTTCCATTAATTTCCCCACCACAGACGTCAAACTAATAGGTCTATAATTGCTAGGTTTACTTTTAGAACCTTTTTTAAACAAGGGCACAACATGCGCAATGCGCCAATCTTCCGGCACCATCCCCGTTTCTAATGACGTTTGAAATATTTCCGTCGTAGCCCCTGCTATTTCTGCACTAACTTCCCTCAATGTCCTAGGGAATATCCTATCAGGACCTGGAGACTTATCCACTTTTATATTTTTCAAAAGTGTCCGTACCTCCTCTTCTTTAATCCTCCTAATTTCCATCACTACTCTACTTGTTTCGCTTACCTCACATAATTCAATATCCTTCTCCTCGGTAAATACCGAAGAAAAGAAATTGTTTAATATCTCCCCCATTTCTTCCGGCTCAGCACATAGCTGACCACTCTGACTCTCTAATGGACCAATTTTATCCCTCACTATCCTTTTGCTATTGACATATCTGTAGAACCCCTTGGGGTTTACTTTTACATTACTTGCCAAAGCAGCCTCATATCTTTTTTTCGCTTTTCTAATTTCCTTCTTAAGATTCCTTTTACATTCTTTATATTCCTCAAGAACCTCATTTACTCCCTGCCGCTTATATTTATTGTATATCTTCCTCTTTTTCCGAACCAAGTGTCCAATTTCCCTGGAAAACCACGGCTCTTTCAAATTATTATTCTTTCCTTTCCACCGAACAGGGACATAAAGACTCTGTACTCTCAAAATTTCACCTTTAAATATCCTCCATTTCTCTATTATATCCTTTTCATAAAACAAAAATTTCCATTTCACTCCTTTTAAATCCTTTCTCATCTCCTCAAAATTAGCCTTTCTCCAATCCAAAATCTCAACCCTTGGTCCAGATTTGACCTTCTCCATAATGATATTAAAACTAATGGCATTGTGATCACTAGACCCAAAGTGCTCCTCAACACATACCTCCGTCACCTGACCCATCTCATTTCCTAACAGGAGGTCCAACACTGCCCCTTCTCTGGTAGGTACCTCTACGTATTGCTGCAAAAAACTATCCTGCACACATTTTACAAACTCCAAACCATCCAGCCCTTTAACAGAATGCGATTCCCAGTCTATATACGGAAAATTGAAATCACCCACAATCACCACTCTGTGCTTACTACTAATATCTGCTATCTCCTTACATATTTGCTCTTCCAATTCTCGTTCCCTATTTGGCGGTCTATAATACACCCCTATAAGTGTTGCTAAACCTTTCTCATTTCTGAGTTCCACCCAAACAGCCTCCCTAATCGAGCCTTCTAGTCTGTCCTGCCAAAGCACTGCTGTGATATCCTCCCTGACAAGCAATGCAACACCCCCACCTCTTGCCCCTCCGATTCTATCACATCTGAAACAATGAAATCCTGGAATATTTAATTGCCAATCGCAACCCTCCTGTAACCATGTTTCACTGATCGCCACAACATCATACTTCCAGATGTCAATCCAGGCTCTAAGCTCATCCACCTTTCTTACAATGCTCCTAGCATTAAAATATACACATTTAAGGGACCCATCATTTCTTATTCTCAGTTTATTTCTTTTCCCTTCTTTCTCTCCTACATATTGGGTCTGAGTGTTTCCCTTTTCTGCCTCCTGCCTCACACACTGCCTGTTAGCTATCTGTGTTTGAGTCCCTCCCCCCAACCGTACTAGTTTAAAGTCTCCGCAATTATTTTAGCAAATCTCCCCGCCAGGATATTGGTTCCCCTCAGGTTCAGATGCAACCCGTCCTTTTTGTACAGGTCATATTTAACCTACTACTTAACTCATATTGCAAATAAAAAGGACTTTAATTATATCTTTAATGCTTTCTTAGTTTACTTGGTCAGTTACTGAATTATTGGAATGGTTAAATGGTAATGGAATGGAATGGACGGAGATTGAGAACCTTGTGTCCTGGTGTGGAGATAACAACCTTTCTCTCAATGTCAACAAGACAAAGGAAATAGTGATTGTCTTTGGGAAGTGAAGCGGTACACATACACCGGTTTGCTGGAGGAGACAGTTGACCGCACCAAAGTAGAGATGGTTGAAAGCTTCAAATTCCTAGGACTAAATATCCAACAACTTCTCCTGGACCACCCATATTGAAGCAATGGCCAAGAAAGCACACCAACGCCTCTACTTCCTTAGAAGGCTTAGGAAGTTCGGTATATCCCCAATAACTCTCACTAACTTCTACACATGCGCTATAGAAAGCATTTTATCGGGATGTATCACAGCATGGTTTGGGAACAACTCAATCGAAGTCCGCAAGAGATTGCAGAGAATTATGGCCGTAGCCCAGACCATCACACAAACCAACCTCCCTTCCATTGACTCCATTTATACCTCATGCTGCCTCGGCAAGGCCACCAGCATAATTCAGGATGAGTTGTACCTTGGCCATTCCCTCTTCTCCCCTCTCCCGTCGGGCAAAAGGTAGAGAAGTGTGAAACGCATACGTCCAGATGCAGGGACATTTTCTTCCCAGCTGTTATCAGGCAACTGAATCGTCCTACCACTAATAGAGAGCAGTCCTGAACTACTATTTACCTCTTTGGAACCCTCGGACTATCTTTGATCGGACTTTACTGGCTTTATCCTGCACTAAACGTTATTCATGTTATACTCTTTATCATGTATTTGTACACTGTGGGTGGCTCGATTGTAATCATGTATTGTCTTTCCACTGACTGGTTAGCAGGCACCAAAAGCTTTTCACTGTACCTCAGTGCACGTGACAATAAACTAAACTAAACTATAAAAAAAGGCGCATTTCTATAAACTCAGGAGTTGTGATTTCATTCTCGAGCCAAAATGTGAAGAACATTGTAATCTGGCACGTTGCTGTTCTTGGTAGCTCAGTGTTCTCACGCTGTTGTTGATAGGAATCATATATCTATAAAGTTACAATGATGTGCCAACTGCAAGCACACAAATACAGTGAAGGGAAATAAAATAAATAGCAAGAAATTCAAGCCTGCTAATGTCTAAGGTCAGTGCTCCATCGCAAGAAATGTTTTTTCTCAAAATGCTTAATGATCATCTGTTGCAGTATTCAGGATATAATGACAGGGAATATCCCAGGTTTGTTTCTTATTCCTGGGATAATGAGGATTCTACACAAGCTTCAGTAATACCATGAAGAAGATACCAGGGCTTGAGGACCTGAGCTTTAGGGAGAGGTTGAGCAGGCTAGGAACACTCCTTGGAGTGCAGAAGGATGAAGGATGATCTTATAAAGGTGTACAGATCTTGAGAGGAATAGATAGGGTAAAACCAGAGTCTTTTACGCAGAATAGGGGAAGCGAGAAACATCGGGTATAGGTTTAAGGTGAGGGGGAAAAGATTTAATAGGAACCTGAGGGGAGACTCTTTTACACAAATGGTGGTAGATGTATGGAATGTGCTGCTGGAGGAGACAGTTGAGACAGGTACTATCACAATGTTTAAGAAACATTTAGACAGGTACATGGACAGGATAAGTTTAGAGGGATATGGGCCAAATGCAGGAAGGTGGGATTAATGTAGGTGGGGCATGTTGGTCGGCGTGGGTAAATTGAGCCAAAGAGCCTGTTTTCACACTGAAGGTGTCTATGAATCTAAGAAGGTGAAGAAATCCTACCATCACTGTGTGTCATGTGGCTTCTTAGAACGTATGGTGTGAACTTTAGGTAATATATTTAGTTGAATCATAATCTTCACAGTTTATGTTTAATGGATCAATTAATAACAATAGATCAATATTTGTAAAAGATGCTCCAACATTGATTCCAGTTTGATATGAATTGAATTGATTGAAAGATACAGTATGGAAACAGACCCTTCAGCCCACTCAGTCCTTGCCGATCATCGATCACCTGTTCACACTAGTTCTATGTAATCCCACTTTTGCATCTACTCACTACAGATCAGGCACAATTTACAGAGGCCAATTAACCTTAAAACCCACACATATTTGGGATGTGGGAGGTAACCGGAGCACCCGGAGGAAACGTACACAATCACAGGGAGAACGTGCAAACTCCACAGAGAGAGCACCTATAGTCAGGATCAAAGCCAGGTCCCTTGCGCTGCAAGGCAGCAACTCTACTGCTGTGCCACTGTGCCACCCCCTGGAAGACTAAAAGAACAGAGGAATGGTAGACTCTTGAGCCTAGTCAGCACCCAAAATGGTGTGTCTCACAAGTCTTCTTCTCTTCTTGTACACATCTTACTGATTTAAGAGTCACGAATGTTTTATTGTCATATATCCCAGACAGAACAATGAAATACTTACTCGCAGCAGCACAACAGAATATGTAAGCATAGTACTCTGTAACCAATATAATAAACAAGGAAAAAAATTATAAATATATATAAAATATATATTTTTACACATACACACACACACACAACACCACGCACACAGAGATATACATAAAAACAAACAAACAATAATAGTACAAAAAGACAAAAATGATGCCTCCAAGTCTATGTAGTCCAGAGCTTATTTGGTGGTTGTAATGTTTAATAGCCTGATGGCTGTCGGGAAGAAGCTGTTCATGAACCTGAATGTTACAGTTCTCAGGCTCCTCTATCTTCTTCCCAATGGCAGGAATGAAATGAGTGTGTGACCTCGATGGTGTTGGGTCTCTGATGATGCTGGCTGCCTTTTTAAGGCAACGACTACTGTAAATCTCTTTGATGGTGGGGAGGTCAGAATAGTACATGACACGACAGGAGGACGTGAATAGAAGATATAATTCATATTGCAGCAATGTTTAAAGTAAACATTATTTGTATAAAAGTAAGGTGTTTGGAATGTACTGTAGAATGCAAACTACAAAGGAAAATGAAAAACCTATCAATTACTTCCACACTATACAATAGCAAGTAAAATCACAACACTGAAGGAATCAGTGAAAAGCTGTGATCCATTAAAATGTTATACATTGTAAATTCCAATAAGCAAGAGAAAATATATAATGCATGCAACACGCTATAATTGAATTCCAAATCAAATCACACATTGAGAATATAATCATTCAAATCAGGAAAGCAGCTTTATACCCTTTGTTAGAAATAATGTTTGCTACAATCTTACTCTCTTTTGAGTTAAAGAGAAAACTAGTATAAACCATTCTCAGTGTTTGCAGTTAATTATAGGAGTCATGTTTTACCTTCCCTAGAATCATTAATGCCCTTAAATATGTTTCCTGTGCACATTTGTTGTTTATAAAGAGTTATGTCAAAGTTATTTCTAACCAAAGCACAATATCAGAATATGATGTTTATTCTATAATTCTGTACCAATTTATCGTCAGGTTTTTGGTGCTTTAAAAGGTAGACAAAGTAGTTCACACCTGATGTGTGCTGTGATACTCTATGGCAGATATCCCCCATGTCTCAGTCAGAGACTCCCTGATCTAGAGACTCCTCATTCTACGCCCTGTTACTGTGCTCCTGTGATTGATTTGTTTCCTCTGAACCAGAACGTACTGTGAGTCATGTACTTGCTTTTCTTCAGCTCTCTAGGAGCTCTCTAATTTTACTCCACTGCGAGGTGTCTGACAAGGGCCAATATATTACCATTTAATTTTTATTTATATTGTGAAGCAGCTCAATACA
This sequence comes from Rhinoraja longicauda, assembly GCF_053455715.1. NCBI lineage: Eukaryota > Metazoa > Chordata > Chondrichthyes > Rajiformes > Arhynchobatidae > Rhinoraja > Rhinoraja longicauda. Next base: position 47,384,726 of record NC_135959.1, on the reverse strand, counting down.
GCTCTTGTTTTTGTGGAATTACCATCACGCTAAATGAGATATTCCTCAGAATAGATTTACTGTCTTAAATTAGACATCATGACTCACTTTTGGTCATCAGCGTCATCTGAACTGATTTCCACCACAAAATTATAATCTTAGAACCTGGCCTAACCACGACTCTACTTGCCACAAACCCAGGAATCTGGTGCAATGAATAGAAAGGTGTACCTGCAGCAACACTTCATGCAAAACTTGCAAGATGGCAACTCTTTGCGGGCTGGTTCCAGAGGAGTATTTACTATAATAGAACATAGAACATAGAACATAGAGCATAGAACATAGAACATTAAACGTACAGCACAAGAACAGGTCCTTCCGCCTACAATGTCTGTGCCGAACATGATGCCAAGACCAACTCTTATCTGCCTGCACATAATCCATACTTCTCCATTCCCTGCATATCCGTGTGCCTATGCAAAGGCCTCTTAAATGCTACCAGTGTCAGATACAGTTGCTCTACTCTTTTAAACCTCTTTTCTACCATTTACAGAAGCATGCAATGGGAAAGTCTTCATTTGCCTGAATGAGTTCATTGCAATTATCTCTTAGAAGCTCAATGCCATCCAGGATAAAACAGTATTCTTATGGGCAGCACGGTGGCGCAGCGGCAGAGTTGCTGCCTTACAGCAACGATGTAGAGATCAGAGACCCAGATTCAATCCTGAATACGGGTGCTGTCTGTACGGAATTTGTACATTCTCCCAGGGTTTTCTCTGGGTGCTCCGGTTTCCTCCCCCATTCCAAAGACAAACAGGTTTGTAGGTTAACTGGCTTTGGTAAAGATTGTAAATTTTCCCTAGTGTATAGTATAGTGTTAGTGTACTGGGATCGCTGGTCGGTGCAAATTCGATGGGCTGAAGGGCCAGTTTAAATTTAAATAAAATAAACTTATTTGGGAATTTTGCTTTTGCTCTGACCATCCACTTCCGTCACTGGAGATCTACAGGATTCTACATCGTTGACGAGCTTATTTGAGAACCTGTCCCAAACGTGCAGCCTCCGCCACCCAGATAATCAAGTCAAGACTTTAATGCGCCAAACTATTGTGATTTTCATGTGCATGCTAAATGTACCATTGGATACGGGCACTGTTGCGTCTCTGCATGTGTGAACATATACCCCATGAGTAAGAGGGTAGCTTTTCTACCCAATATCTAATGAATGTTGGTTAGTCTTCGAGATTATAAAAGATAAACCTATTGCATGTGCTAAATTTGATGATCTCAGTGTCATGCATGTCATTGTTAAAAAATGGATTGAAGAAACACTCCAGTAAAATTAGACTAGTTTGGTTAATTTCACAATAAATGTACGAATTGATACTTTCAGCAAGAAAATTGCATATATTCCCACCGTAGCTATTAATTTTCTAACCCTGCTTTACAAATTAGTAGTTCCTGAACTTAGATGTAAATGTAGATGTGGGTTGGTTAGTGAGTTTGTAGATCACACCAAAATTGATTAAGTTGAATTGAGGAAGGATTTAGATCAGCTACAGAAATGGGCAGAGAAATTGCAAATGGAGATTGCACAAGTGTGAGGTGTTGAACTTTGGGAGATCGAATATAAGTGAAAGGTATATAATTAATGGCAAGACCCTTAACACCATTGATGTACAGAGGGATCTTGTGGTCCGTCCATAGTTCACTGAAAGTGGCAACACAAATAGATAGAGAAGTAAAGAGGGTATATCGTAGGGTTGCCTTCATCGGCCGGGGCATTGTGTATGAGTCATGAATTCATGTTGTTGATTAGGGCCACATTTGCAGGTATCGTGTGCAATTCTGATTATCTCATTATAGGAAAGATGTGGAGACTTTAGAGAGGGTGCAAAAGAAGTTTGCCAGAATACTGCCTAGACCAGAGGCTATTAACTCTAAGGAGAGGTTATACAAACTTGGATTGTTTCCTCTGGAATTCCAGAGGTTAAGAGACCTAATAGAAGTATATCAAATGATGAGTATTGATAGAGTAGACAGTCAGAACTTTTTCCCAAGTTGGAAATATTAAAAACTGGAGGACATAGCTCTAAGGTGAGAGGGGCAAAATCTAAAGAAGATGGGGCAAGTTTTTTTATTACACAGAGAGCGGTGGGTGCCTGGAATGTGCTGCCAGGAGTGGTGGTAGAGATAGATACAATAGGGGCATTTAAGAGGCTTTCAATCGGCACATGGATATGAAGGGATATAAATCATGTGCGAACAGTAGACATGGCATAACTTAGCATTATGTTCGGCATTGAGGGCTGAAGACCCTGTGCTGTGCTGTTCTTGTTCTTTGTTCTATGGTGATTTATAGTTGAATCACCAACTTCAGTGCCCAGAAAGTGAGAACTTATGAACCTCTATTTCTATTGCTATTTCATAATCAAAAGTGATGATTGAATTCTCCAGAGAAATAAAAAGAGAGATAAAAGGTAAAGAGGTAAAACCCTCTTCCTCAGCTGCCTGCGTAGAAGATTAACTCACTGACCTATCAGTTATCTTATTGAATGAAAATACTTGCCTATGAGGTAAAACAACGACAATGTGTGTTTCGTTATTCAACCCCCTTCCCACCCCACCCCCTCACCTCTCCTGCTGGGATTATTGAATGAAAACTATTGTAGTTGTAAAGATTGGAGCCTCTGTAGATTGTGCTTGATGGCATCCCATTGCTTTACAGTTGGTGTGATAGATGAGATTATGTAGTCTAGTTGGGTGAGTCATCTGATTAACCAACTAATGTACTTAAAAACATCTACTCTGATATGTGTCTTCATGAAATGAAGCTATGTTTATATCAATACCATAATTTAAATCAAAGAAAAAATTGTATTTCAATTAATGTCGGCTATTAGAAATGTCATTGTATAGAGTTTGATAAAAATATAGAACAGATGAGGTTAAACTTCCCTGGTTTCCAAACTATCAGCAGGAAGACTGTGTTGTAAGGGGATTTTAATTGAATAGCTAAATCCCAGAGAAGAAGGACTTTAATTTCTTAGCTTTACACATATTTCAAATTAATGGAATCAGTATTGTAGCCTAAGGGTGTCTGTGCCCCGTCAACGTAACAGTGACTCTTTCTCAGTAAGATATTAATTAGATTCAGAAATGATGAAATTTTGCAATGTAAAAGTGATAAACTGGAAAGTGAATGTTAACAAATGAAAACTCTCACAGCAAAAATATTTTGGTTTTATATAGTTCTGAATGACTGATTCAAAATGCTGCAGTTATGAATCGTGTATAAATATATTATGATTGGAAAACTAAATAGGTTGTGCTAATTTCTTATAAAACTCCAATTATTTTGAGAGGAATACTTATGATCCCCAAATATCCTGGCCTGTATGGACACAGTTGGAAGGACACCAGTTGACATTCAGCTTCACTTTTCTACCTTCTCAGTTAATAATTTTTAAGATCAATGAATGCAGCCTGATACCTCTTAGCTTTGTGAAGATCATAAATGTGGCATTAAACAGACTTGAAGATGCAGGGAACTGCAGATGCTGGTTTACAAAAAAACAGACTCATCTGTTTATATGGTGTGCTGTGTACCTGTTGTATTTGCAGTTAAAATAAGTTCATAGGTCAATTTAACATATGGGACAACTCATAGAACTATACGAACAGGTTAAAGTATGTTCATAACTTTGACTTTGAGCATCTCTAATCTCTCCAATTTCAACAGTTTCCAAATTGTGAATTGGAATGACAACCTAGAATGATAACCTATGCTTACAATCTCCAAAGCAAATTATTGAGAAATCACACAAGCAGAACACACACATTGACATGAGATTTCATGCAGCATGGTAAAACCAAATTCTTGTTGGTACACTGTTGGTACTAAAATCCCGCTTTGCTAATCGAGTTGAAGCCACCCAACCACTTGAGGTACCAGCCTGCAGGGGCTAAGTGGAATCATTACACAAACACAAATAGAATCATCAGATCAACAAACTTCATCAGAATGATTTCAGACTCATTTGAAACATCGAACTTATGAATGAGCCAGCTGGCTAGTTAACTATTTAAAACTAGGAAGGAATTGCAGATGCTGGTTTAAACCGATGATAGACACAAAAAGCTGGAGTAACTCAGCGGGACAGGCAGCATCTCTGGTGAGAAGGAATTCCTTCTCTCCATAGATGCTGCCTGTCCCGTTGAATCACTCCAGCTGTTTGTGTCTATCTTCGGTGTAAACCAACATCTGTAGTTCCTGCCTACACATAAATATCTTGTTTTTTTGTGGTCTCAACTTACAAAGCAACTAATATCATTCTTTGTTGTTGATTCCAGATGATCAAGGAAGAAGTGTTCGGCAAAAAAAATAAAAATGCACTTGTTACAAGGTTGGCTCATTCTTCAGGGTGATAAGTGACCTGAGTGTGATGGCTGTATTGCAACAAGCAATGCCTACTCTAGGTGTTTTCATTGTGACTATTTGCTTTTGAAGTCAGAGTCCACACAAACAAGGCATTAATCAATGCAATCTTTATTGTGGACAAAACATCTATACTCAACAATGCCGCCTGGTGGATCAGAGTCAGTGGCAGGCAGCTCCGTCCGCAGCAGGTTTACCAATGACACCGAGCACAACCCAGTTTGAGGGCGAAGTCCCAAACACTCAGTGCTCCCTGGGCTGAGTTATACCCTTTTCTGAGGGGGTTATGGGAAGATGGGGTTAGGGGGGAGAAATAGACGTGAATGTGACAAATAAACGACTATTGACTATTGACTATTGATTGAATGGCAAAGTAGACTTGATGGGCCAAATGGCCTAATTCTACTCCTATCACTTATGACCTTATGACTTTAAGACCTTTTCAACAACATTTCGCAGTTAACAATTCATAGAAAAATACATCAAATCTTAGTAAGATACATCAAAACACATCTGTCCTTAAAGTGCGATCACACAAGATTGCTACAGAATGTTCACCCAATGTGGTACAGTGGTGCAGCGATAGAGCTACTGCCTTACAGTGCCAAAGACCTAGTTTTGATCTTGATTATGGGTGTTGTCCAGACAGAGTTTGTACATTGTCCCTGTGACCACGTGGGTTTTCTCCGGGTGCTCCGGCTTCCTCCCACATTCCAAAGACCTGCAGGTTTGGAGATTGATTGGCCTCTGTAAATTGACCCTAGTGTGTAGGATAGAACTATTGGATAGGCAAACGCTTGTTGGCATGGACTCAGTGGGTCAAAGGGCTGTATCTCTAAACTAATTATTCCTGAAAGCTCCCATTTCTCCCTTTTGGCGAGAATCCACTGTAGCTCTGAAGCCATTCTCTAGTTGCCCTCTATTTCCAATGCTATCCCTTTAATACTTTCCAGCCAAGGAATGTTACAACATTCAACATGTTATAACCTAACCCTTTCCTTAAAATGGCTTAACCTTATCTTCACCTCATATCTTGGCTGAAAGAACTTCTTCAGGAATCCTTATTGATTTGGGTACATGAAGAATATTTATAAATGTTCAAGGCACGTCTTGTACACCACAATTGTTACAAGAGTTTTGATCCAAAGAATAACTCCAAGTTGATTAACTAAATCACCTAGGTATTGATATGAATCTCCCAATGAATACATTTTAGATCTTATTTTGAGTTGAGCAAAGCAATGATGATTTTTGGATCCCGTTGGAGACAGCCATTCAGTAAGCATAGAGACCTGCATGATTTTGCTCATCAATGTTAAGTGCACTTTTAAGACCTTCTCTTAAATTTAATTTCATTCAGATCAAGGGCAACACATTGGCTCAACTGGTAGAGCTGCTGCGTCACAGCACCAGTGGTCCGGGTTCGATCCTGACCTCGGGCGCTGTCTGTGTGGAGTTTACGCATTCTCCTTGTGTCTGTGTGGATTTCCTCCGGGTGCTCTGGTTTCCTCCAAATCCCAAAGACGCTAATTGGCCTCTACAAATTGCCCCTCATACGCAGGGAGTGGATGAGAAAGTGGGATAACGTAGAACTAGTGTGAACGGGTCAGCGTGGACTTGGTGGGCTGAAGAGACTGTTTCCATGCTGTATCTCCAAACTCGTCAGGTGGCATAACCTTGGCATAATCGGAGACGTCGAACACGAGGGGCAAGGAGAGTGAACCGGGGTAATGCCTCCAGTGCCTTCAAGGTCGGCTGTAGGAGGCGCCCCGGGACACAAAGTGGCCAGGCGAGGAGAGGAGAAACACGTCCAGTACATCAAGCGTGTGCACCCAAAGGACTTTGGACTTTGAATAGCGGCGCCAAAAATGGTGGCGCCTGCATGTATAATATATGCGAAAAGAATTTCACTGTGCAGTTGCAACAAATAAAGCACCATAGAACTATTGAACCAAACTAATATTGATTTATAACGGTCGTATTGCCCCGCTCTTATTTCAAAAGGAATTGGTTGAGTTGGGAGTTGCAACAAACATTTTGGATATGATCCAAGTCTTAGCTGCATGCTTCCATAACTTTGAGGTTCTACAAGACGGCTGTGTTGTACACAAGACTAAAAGCCTGATGAAATTTAATGAAAACAATGAAGCCGGGGTTTCTCCCATCCTCACAGAAGGGTGAAGGCACAGCGCGTGTATTTTTGGTGATGAATAAATTAAACTGATTCCCTTGCTGGTTCGAGACAGAAAATGCTGGAGTAACTCAGCAGGACAGACAGGCAACCCTTTTGCTGGTTACTCCAGCTGTATTCAGAACATCTGATTACCCTGCAGGTTCTAACCTGCTACTAATATTAGCAGTTTTCAATGTCATCAGAACATTCCTAGAAAGAAAACACAACAGCATTTCCCAACATTAGTGAAACATGCGGAGATGGAACCCTATGCATTTAGTCGCGAAAAAGAGGGTACAATCTCTCGTGTCCCTTTTCCTTGACTTAATCTGAAGAAGGGTCTCGACCCGAAACGTCACCTATTCCTTTTCTCCAGAGATGCTGCCTGACCCGCTGAGTTATTCCAGCTTTTTGTGTGTATCTGGAATATTAATCGCTGGTTCCAGACACTCGCCTTCAAATCTCCTTTGACCATTGATACCACATGCATGAACGAAGTCACTCGCAGTGTCGTTGTGGCAATGCTGTGAAATTTAAAAATCATGCATGCCTATGAAACACCTACCATTTGCTGAACCAGTTCAAACAATTGTATACCCAAGTGGGACAAGCGACAAAAACCTAATCTAATTCTGATCGGTTTAGATCAATTTGGTTTTAATAAATGTTGGGAACCTCTTAACGGGGCAGATGAGATTTTATGGGCAGATTCCACAAAAGGGGTGCAAAGATGTAGTTGTACCGTTAGAAATGGGATGAGGGGGATACAATATTTAAGCAGCACCCACGTCTACTGTATCAAAGTTCTTCCTCGGGAGTAAGCATACGCAATTTGCCAGCGCCTTTTCTGCTAATATGCACCCCACCCTCTCCACTCCCAGTTAATAAGGTGCTGTAATGTGAACACAACAAAGAAATCTCGCAAAAAAATGAATTGGAATTACGAAGTAACTGGATGAGCTCAGTGGTATTTTTGGTTGTCTAAGAAAAGACGTACTTCCGGTTATTGAGGCTGTGCAGTTCACATTGTTTCGACGATCTGCCTTATTATTATTTCGTTACTTCAGCTCTTAGCTTCCGGAAGAGCAGGGAACGCCAACCAGCCAAGGTAGGAAAAAAACATCTGGACACGGTTCATGTTTAAACTACAAAGAGCAATGGAACTCAATGTGAATAGTGCTTGGTGCTTGTGTGCTTTACTCTTTCGGGAAACCTTCCTCCAGGATAACTATCAATCTGTAGTGTTGTTCTCCGTGCTTGCATGTTCCGCTGCCCTGTAAAATTGCGTCGTTTGGCAGTGTTTAATCTGCCCTCCTTTTGTTAACGCTGCAACTGACTTTTTTTGCTTACCCCCCTCTAAACAAATCCGTCAAACGGTAGTTTGGCATACTCGCAATCGGTCTTCTTGCGAAGACTGCAGGTTTAAAAAAAAATATTTGCGAAGGCAATCAGACTTTTGAGAATAAAAGTGATGAAGTGGTTGCAGACTGGGATTGTGGCTGAATTGGAAATCCAGACCAGCTGCGTATTGAATGATAGACAATCAGCTAGAACTAGCTTGGAAAATGTGCTCATTGACACCAGAAGCCTGTCTAGGAATACTGTTTAACATTATTTTGACAGTCATCAACTAATGTTTGAAAACAAAGCTACACTTGTCAAAACTGGGCGGCGTAAATCAGGGAGGATGGGGCGAGGCTTCCGTGACTGGATTGTTCGGTCTACGTGAATGGTTTTCTTGTCGCTATAGCCTTTTTGTTACCCCAGGCGATTGCTTCATTGCACAGCGTTATGGATTAGACAGGCGCACATCGACGCAATACACCACCACTGGTGATCAGGGCTCTTCTGTTCGCGTTTCCTTTGCAAAGCCAAACCGTTGAGTGACCCTTTTTTCCCCTTATTTGATTTATATTCTCAATCTACTTATCTTTTTATGCAGTTCGATTGTGTTTCAACGCCGCCAAAAGGGAAGATTGCTTCACGGCCGCTTTGCGTTTCGTTTTGAAATCATATTTGCCGTTTCCGGATCTTAAACGTGTACATTTGGGATTATATTTCCCTCCCAACAGGCAGAACAAGAGGTTCACTCGGTACGACGGGTATTGTAACGCCGGCCGTCAGTCTGAGGGAGACTAGCAGCGCTGAGAACGGCTCCTCTCCTGTCCAGCAAATGAGTGCCAGGATACACAAGGATTTGCCGCTGTCTTTGTCCTCTTGCACGGGAAATAGGAACTTTTCGCAGAGCAATGGCACCTGCGTGGCCGAGGTGGGAAAGTTAATGCACTCCTTCTCGGCGACGGTGGTTCTTATCGTGTTGGTGACGCTGATATTCGGCGTGATCGCCGTCTCTCTCTTCACCTTCCACTTTCACAAGAGCAAAATGAAGAAACGGAAAATGCAAAAGGCACAGCAGGAGTACGAACGCGACCACTGCAGCCCTGCAGCGGTGAAAGGCTCCACGCCAAAGAGTATGAGCGTCAGCCTAGGCCCTAAGGTCTGCCCGTCTCCCGACATCCACAACAGCAGACAGACTCTCGACTCTCGGACCGGCCCGGAGAGAGGAGGATCGGCATCTGCGCTCCACTGTACAGACGCTGCCAGCAATCCACTCTTCCATTCCATGCTTTTGTAATGAACTATCGCCCGACTGCAGAGAAAACTGTAAAATACTTGAAGATAGCATAGTTTCAACAACAAAAAACAAATTAAAGGGGAGGGGGTGGCGTCTGCCACAGCGCATGGTAAATCACATTAAGCCCGGTTTCCCATGTCTGGAAATCAAGTGTTTGTGTTTATAAAAGAGACGCATCTATAGCAGAAATGTATGTCAGTTAACTCTGGATTTCCACTTAGATGTATATTTCGTAATTTTAACGTCCATGTGTAAAGTCCGAGATATCCGGCCACTTTCACACAGTGCATGCAACGATGGAGACCAACTGGGACATTACACCAACACTCACTCCAGAGACTACACGCGGGAGAACGGCGGACTCCATAGCAACCGGACTGAGGCGCTATCCATTGGTTATATTTGTATAAATAAACGCAACCATCAAACTTTAGCATTGCTTTATTCAGATTCCCAAATATAATGATGTTTGATCCAAGTTTTGCATTCGGTATGGTTGAAGACTGATGTCATTATCTGAACCGCTGATCTCATCCACAGACCAAAGGAGCACCTGAGATAGTCGACACGATCTAATCCTGGAATTCCCAGATTCATTGGGTTCAAACTAAAGCATTAGTATCACTGATCTCAATTTGTTTCCAGCTGGGGTTTTTTATGTGTGACTAATCACTGCTTTTGGTATCTTTAAAGTTTGATATCTTTTGGGCGATGAAGCCCATTTAGCTGCTTGTTGTTGCACACAAGAGAATTTAGGCACACATCTCCAAGTATAACCAGATTACATGATTATTATGGAGATATTTAATGTGATAAAATTTAGAGGTACAATTAAAATCTAAATGGAGAAGAGGCCAGTTAATCGCGAACAGCGTTTTATAAATGTCTTTCTAAAAAAGTTTCAGTTGCACTCCTAAGATGTTCTTGGCAAAGTATATGTTCTGTTACAATAAAACGCTGTAGCCTTTTCAAACCGTTGAAAACATGTTCCTAAAATATCATTGTGATCTATCTTTTATTGAAAGTTACACGTTCATGAGCCGTGAGATGAATAGGCAAGCAATAAAACTCTGGCGGTTTATGTGCATTTTGAGTGTGTCGGGCTTTTAAAAATAACATTTCGGATAATGTAGAGAATGTAGGACCTAGGATCCATGGCTTGGATTTTGAAGAACTCCACCATTTGGAGCCTTTGTTACAATGTCTAATAATCGATTGGAACTGATTACGGCATTTCGGTCATTTTAAAATGACAGGGTCTTTGTCGCCAAGCTAACGCAGAGGTTTTATGCAAAAGCACGTCAATGCTGTACTGAATTAATTTAAAAAATAATACGATCGACAACGATCAAAATAACTTATTTTGCAGAGATCATTATCATTACCACCTGTATGTTTCAAGAGAATACGAAGAGAATGGAATACCTCTGCTAATATGGAGCTGTCCTCGGCTTGTGGTGCTGAAAAGCAAATCCCCAAGAGATGGTCATCTGATAGATCTTCCACAGCGGACAGCCATATGCGATGATCGTTTTACTGCTGTCAGACTTTCAATTGCTCCACTCTGACTAGCTGTATTATACCCTTTGTAACCATTAACCAACCCAGAGATGTACGCTACCATCTGCATCAGTTTGCCATCTGCTTTACAGTTCCCATCAACTCGCATCCATTAAGATTAGTCATTCGAACTAATTTTATTCTCCTCCTAGAGAATTGTTGTCACTGTTATATATGAGTTTAGTTTGCTACAAAACACTATTCAATTATCAGTGGGCGAGACGAACACTAGATATGCCCATTAATAAACTAGATTCTTATCAGAAAAAAAAGACATTTACCCATGGTTTCACTTTAGATTTAGGTATTGCATTATTTCCCGGTATTGCAATTCTAGGTTGGATTATTCTCGACAGCGTTTACTGAAAGACGAAGATGTAAGGGTTGACCCTCAGGGAAATGTTGTAATCTCGACCTGCCAGAAAGTGTTGTGTTCTAGTTTTAAATATACCCTGGATGCCAATTACCCACACAATGTGAATATGTATTGATGTTTACTCATTGAATGAATGTTTTTATTGGCTTGCTGGAGTAAGCACATGGTACCAATAGTTACGCTATAATTGATGATGATGAGATTGGTTTATTTGATTTTGCTGAACTAGAATCACAGCTTGAATGTTAATGGTTATTAGCTTCCAATCGCACGTCAGCCTTACAACAGAAATGATGAATTATCCTTTATCAAAAGGGTGATGATTTTCTTTAAATTTTCCTTGGCGATTTTATTTTAACAATGGTTGGTTTCTTCCGGTTGAAATCAATAAGCAGATAACGGGGCCTTTCAAATGGTACTCCATGGTTGTTTATTTGTTGTAAGAATCACATAATTTTTTTAGCAATTTTATTCTTACAATATCTCAAAACAAAGTCACATAAATGTAACGAAACAGTACTTATTGTTTTTAGAAGTGCCCGATCAAAGATAACATGCGTTAATCATTTTAACATATTAGTTCATGTGGAACCCACCCGGGTACAGGTAGTAAGGAGTTATGGTTTAAAACAAAAATAGACAATAGACAATAGACAATAGGTGCAGGAGTAGGCCATTCAGCCCTTCGAGCCAGCACCGCCATTCAATGCGATCATGGCTGATCACTCAATCAGTACCCCGTTCCTGCCTTCTCCCCATACCCCCTCACTCCGCTATCCTCAAGAGCTCTATCCAGCTCTCTCTTGAAAGCATCCAACGAACTGGCCTCCACTGCCTTCTGAGGCAGAGAATTCCACACCTTCACCACCCTCTGACTGAAAAAGTTCTTCCTCATCTCCGTTCTAAATGGCCTACCCCTTATTCTCAAACTGTGGCCCCTTGTTCTGGACTCCCCTAACATTGGGAACATGTTATCTGCCTCTAATGTGTCCAATCCCCTAATTATCTTATATGTTTCAATAAGATCCCCCCTCATCCTTCTAAATTCCAGTGTATACAAGCCCAATCGCTCCAGCCTTTCAACATACGACAGTCCCGCCATTCCGGGAATTAACCTAGTGAACCTACGCTGCACGCCCTCCATAGCAAGAATATCCTTCCTCAAATTTGGAGACCAAAACTGCACACAGTACTCCAGGTGCGGTCTCACCAGGGCCCGGTACAACTGTAGAAGGACCTCTTTGCTCCTATACTCAACTCCTCTTGTTACGAAGGCCAACATTCCATTGGCTTTCTTCACTGCCTGCTGTACCTGCATGCTTCCTTTCATTGACTGATGCACTAGGACACCCAGATCTCGTTGAACTCCCCCTCCTCCTAACTTGACACCATTCAGATAATAATCAGCCTTTCTATTCTTACTTCCAAAGTGAATAACCTCACACTTATCTACATTAAACTGCATCTGCCATGTATCCGCCCACTCACACAACCTGTCCAAGTCACCCTGCAGCCTTATTGCATCTTCCTCACAATTCACACTACCCCCCAACTTAGTATCATCTGCAAATTTGCTAATGGTACTTTTAATCCCTTCGTCTAAGTCATTAATGTATATCGTAAATAGCTGGGGTCCCAGCACCGAACCTTGCGGTACCCCACTGGTCACTGCCTGCCATTCCGAAAGGGACCCATTTATCCCCACTCTTTGCTTTCTGTCTGTCAACCAATTTTCTATCCATGTCAGTACCCTACCCCCAATACCATGTGCCCTAATTTTGCCCACTAATCTCCTATGTGGGACCTTGTCGAAGGCTTTCTGAAAGTCGAGGTACACCACATCCACTGACTCTCCCTTGTCAATTTTCCTAGTTACATCCTCAAAAAATTCCAGTAGATTTGTCAAGCATGATTTCCCCTTCGTAAATCCATGCTGACTCGGAATGATCCCGTTACTGCTATCCAAATGCTCAGCAATTTCGTCTTTTATAATTGACTCCAGCATCTTCCCCACCACTGATGTCAGACTAACTGGTCTATAATTCCCCGTTTTCTCTCTCCCTCCTTTCTTAAAAAGTGGGATAACATTTGCTATCCTCCAATCCACAGGAACTGATCCTGAATCTATAGAACATTGAAAAATGATCTCCAATGCTTCCACTATTTCTAGAGCCACCTCCTTAAGTACTCTGGGATGCAGACCATCAGGCCCTGGGGATTTATCAGCCTTCAGTCCCATCAGTCTACCCAAAACCATTTCCTGCCTAATGTGGATTTCCTTCAGTTCCTCCATCACCCTAGGTTCTCCGGCCCCTAGAACATTTGGGAGATTGTGTGTATCTTCCTCAGTGAAGACAGATCCAAAGTAACGGTTTAACTCGTCTGCCATTTCTTTGTTCCCCATAATAAATTCCCCTGCTTCTGTCTTCAAGGGACCCACATTTGCCTTGACTATTTTTTTCCTCTTCACGTACCTAAAAAAACTTTTGCTATCCTCCTTTATATTATTGGCTAGTTTACCCTCGTACCTCATCTTTTCTCCCCGTATTGCCTTTTTAGTTAACTTTTGTTGCTCTTTAAAAGAGTCCCAATCCTCTGTCTTCCCACTCTTCTTTGCTATGTTATACTTCCTCTCCTTAATTTTTATGCTGTCCCTGACTTCCCTCGTCAGCCACAGGTGTCTCTTACTCCCCTTAGAGTCTTTCCACCTCTTTGGAATAAATTGATCCTGCAACCTCTGCATTATTCCCAGGAATACCTGCCATTGCTGTTCTACCGTCTTCCCTGCTAGGGCCTCCTTCCAATCAATTTTGGCCAGCTCCCGCCTCATGCCTCTGTAATCCCCTTTGCTATACTGTAATACCGACACTTCCGATTTTCCGTTCTGCCTTTCCATTTGCAGAGTAAAACTTATCATGTTGTGATCACTGCCTCCTAATGGCTCTTTTACCTCTAGTCCCCTTATCAGATCAGGATCATTACACAAATCGTTGATGGCAATGTTGTACAATGTAATTTATCACCATTATTAAATAGAGTTTGATAGCTTATATGAAGGTCTTTCTGTACCGCTGAAATACCTTTTACTTGAGATTTTGTTTATATCCACATCTTTGCAGAGAGTGTTTTGGCCGTAAAACAAAGCCTTGATTTCACAGGCCAAGTGTTAATTCTACTGTGGCTTTATTATGGGCAGGCGTCCGAAGCATTTAATGTCACAATACCAAAGAGTGTTGTCCCACGTTGTCCCTCAACCTCTAAGGGAGTTATACACTTTGCCCCACCTCTGCCCTTTCTCCTACCCCTATAACTATTTTCCCCATATTTGTTCACTCACCGCCCTATATGGCATTTATTCTCACCATTGAAGATAGACACAAAATGCTGGAATAACAGCGGGACAGGCAGCATCTCTGGATAAGAGTGGGCGACGTTTCGGGTCGACTCCTTTCTTCAGTGTTCACCATTTTTTCTGCAAGGTAATTTCTTGTGAGAACAACACAACCAGTATTAAGATCTATTTACACAACTATGTGACATAGATCTGAAGGTCCTACACGTAAGATGCTCTAAGTTTCCATATGGCAACATTAAAGACCATGTCATCTTGTCTTGATTCGTCGTGTGTATGTGTATTAGTTCATGCAACTAAGGAAAACTTTTCATCAAAGGTAAACAGAACGCGCCTTCCAGGGTTACTTTTTCGGCGGTCTGATGCTCACCAACCCCTACCTGGAATCGTGAGCGAAATAACAAAGCGCTGGAGGAACTTAGCGGGCCAGGCAGCATCTGTGGAGGGGAAAGAACAGTTGGCCCAACACCACCACACTGGCTATGCTCTCATCTCGCTGCTAGCATCGGAAAGAAGGTACAGGGGCCTGAGAACCGTGACCACCAGGTTCAAGAACAGCTTCCTTCCAGCAACTATCAGACTGCTGCACCCTATACAACACCTACCAGCAACTATGGACTTTGTTTTGGTTGTAATGTGTACTTCGGGTTTGCGCCACTGTAGTTCGGTTACTGAGTATTATTGACTATTAATTTATAGTATTAATGACTGTATATTTATCTGTGTGTTTTTGCGTTAATGTGCTGTAAAGCTGCAACGTGTAAGAATGTCATTGTTCCAATGCCAGTTTGTGACTTTTGAATGCCCCACACCCCGACTAATGATGTATCTCGTTTGTCGCATCTCATCTCTGAATCCCCCGGCCCTCCCTCCCAACAGACATCAATTGAAAGGCATTAGTTCACAGGGATTCATCTCAGGTCATCTCAGGCCCAGTCCCGATAAAGACTCCTATAGAGTTTTGTTGTCGAGTTTAGTTTTGACATGCAGCCCGGTAACAGACCCTTCCACGCCGACCAGCGATCACTCCGTACACTAGCACTATCCTACACACTAGGGACAATTTACAATCTTTACCGAAGCCAATTAACCTACAAACCGGAGCGTACAAACTCCGTACAGACAGAACCCACAGTCAGGATCGAACCCGATTCTCTGGCGCTGTAAGGCAGCAACTCTACCGTTGCGCCACCACGCAGCCACTTGTCCTTATATTTAACTCCAATCGGTACACCTTTGATGCCACGGTGTCAGATTATTAAGGGGTTGGACACGTTAGAGGCAGGAAACATGTTCCCAATGTTGGGGGAGTCCAGAACCAGGGGCCACAGTTTAAGAATAAGGGGTAGGCCATTTAGAACTGAGATGAGGAAAAACTTTTTCAGTCAGAGAGTTGTGAATCTGTGGAATTCTCTGCCTCAGAAGGCAGTGAAGGCCAATTCTCTGAATGCATTCAAGAGAGAGCTGGATAGAGCTCTTAAGGATAGCGGAGTCAGGGGGTATGGGGAGAAGGCAGGAACGGGGTACTGGTTGAGAATGATCAGCCATGATCACATTAAATGGCGGTGCTGGCTCGAAGGGCTGAATGGCCTCCTCCTGCACCTATTGTCGATTGTCTATTGTCTATTAAATATGGCAATAAGGGTGAGAGTGAAAGAACGCACAAGGCAACATAACGGGCAGCCAGCCCTACTCACTGGGTTCAGATTCACAATCAGAGTTGTGCAATGTAAAGAATCTGCAATCTCCATTAACGCTATTTCATAAATTGCCATATGACTTATTTAATCAACGTAGGGCAGTTTTGCTGAGACTGTTGTCAGCACGGCTTCGTCTCACTTTGCCAAGATAGTTAAAAAGCTGCGGACAATCCCAATCGCCGACGAAAGCCGTGGGTCAAATATATTTCATAGAGTCATGCAGCGTGGAAACAGGTCCTTTGGCCCAACTTGTCCACGCCGACTAACATGTCCCATCTGCACTTGTCCCACCTACTCTTGCTTTGACCATAACCCTCTAAACCTATCTTATCCATGTAAGCGTCTAAATGACCCTTAAACTAGTTCTGATAGCACCTGACTCAACTGCCTCCTCCGGCAGCTCGTTCCATATACCCACCACCCTCTGTGTAAAAAAGTTACTTCTCAGGTTCCTGTTAAATCTTCCCCCCCCCCCTCCCTCTCACCTTAAACCTATGTCCTCTTGTTCTCGATGCCCCTACTCTGAGTAACTCTTGACTGTTCATTTACCTGATCTATTCCTCTCATTATCTTGTAACCTCCAGAAGATCATCACCTTATCCTCCTGCCTACAAGCAATAAAGCCAGAGCCTGCTCAACCTCTCCCTACAGCCCAGGTTCTTGAGTCTTGGCAAAATCCTTGTAAATCTTCTCTGCACCCGTTCCAGCTTGACAACATCTTTGCTATAACATGGTGACCAAAACTGAACACAATAGTCCAAATGTTGCCTCACCAATGTCTTATATAACTGCAAGATAACCCCCCAACTTCGATGTATATGAAGGAACTGCAAATGCTCGTTTAAACCGAAGATAGACACGAAATGCTAGAGCAACTCAGCGGGACAGGCAGCATCTCTGGAGAGAAGGAATGGGTGATGTTTCAGGTCAAGACCCTTTATCAGGCTAGTCAGGGGAAAGGGAAACGAGAGATATAGACAGTGATGTAGAGAGATATAGAACAAATGAATGAAAGATATGCAAAAAAGTAACGATGATAAAGGACACAGGCCATTGTTAGCTGTTTGTTAAGTGAGAATGGGAACCTGGTGCGATTTGGGTGGGGGCGGGATGGAGAGAGAGGGAGTGCAGAGGTTACTTGAAGTTAGAGAAATCAATATTCATACCATTGAATATGAGATTATATTCCTTTTATCATGTATCTATACACGATATAGATCGTGGACGGCTCGATTGTAATCATGTATCGTCTTTCCGCTGACTGGTTAGCATACAACAAAAAGCTTTTCACCGAAGATAGACACAAAAAGCTGGAGTAATTCAGCGGGACATGCGGCATCTCTAGAGAGAAGGAATGGGTGACATTTCGAGCAGAGACCCTTCTTCAGACTGGTTAGGGATAAGGGAAATTACAGATATAGACAATAAGAGATGTAGATAAAGAACAATGAATGAAAGATATGCAAAACATTAACGATGATAAAGGAAACAGGGCATGGTTAGCTGTTAGTTGGGTGAAAACGAGAAGCTCGTGCGACTTGGGTGGGGGAGGGATTGAGGGCGAGGGAATGCCGGGGCTACCTGAAGTTAGAAAAATCAATAGGAAGAGAATTAAAGTGTTTAGCAACCGGGAGATCCAGCATCTGCAGTTCTTTCCTACAAAAAGCTTTTCACTATACCTTGGTACACGTGACAATAAACTAAACTAAACTAAACTAAACTAAATAGCTTCCTAGCTGCCTGCACCTCAGGTCACATCTTGAATGAAGCTGCTTCATATCCATACATTTTCCACACTTATGGCTATTCTACTCATTCTTTTATTGCTTTCCTTAAATGGTTTTGTTTCAGCCCTTACACCAAATAATTTGCAGTGCCTAACTTGAAAAGTTCTGAAAGTTGTATCTTTTAGTCTATCTAATCTGACAATATTTGCCTGTCCTCTTTTCTGGTCCCTTGTTGCAACTGCCAAATGCGTAACCTAAAAATCTGAAGGTGGAGGATTAAAGCATACTTCCAATATTATTCTAAGACACTTTGTTCATGATTTGTGGAGCTAATAAACTCACTAGCGTTTCCTGCATCTCCCATCCTACAACTAGTATCTTATTGCCTTCCTCGATTCACATATAGCAGGACTATTGTTCTTTACTTTCTCAATTATTTAATGCATTGAAATACCACAGCAACTGAGGTGGTGGGATTTGAACTTGTGTTTCTGGATTATTAGTTTAGAAATTTACCCATGGTCTTTTTTAATGTGGTGACAGGTAGAGTTGTTAAGAACATAGGAGCAGAATTAATCCAATCGGCCCATTGAGTCTGCTCTGTCATTTGATTTCTGCTAATCTATTTTTACTCTCAACCCCATTCTCGCCCTCTCCCCCTGATCTTTGACACCCTAACTAATCAAGAACCTATCAATCTCCGCTTTAAACATGCCCAATGACCTGGCCTCCACAGCCATCTGTGGCTATAAATTCCACAGATTCACCACTCTCTGGCTAAAGATATTTCTCTGTGTTGGAAGGAACTCCAGATGCTGGTTTGCACCGAAGATAGACACAAAATGCTGGAGTAACTCAACAGGTCAGACAGCATCTCTGGAGAAAAGGAATAGGTTGTAGTGGGTGCAGTCACCGCGGTAATCAGGCCAGATGCCAGGTGAGTAGTTAATAACTTTATTACCTGGTGCACCAAACACCGCACTCAAGGGAGTGGCCTAGCCCCCGGGTGCCGCCACAAGGTGACATTTCGAGTCAAGACCGTTCTTCAGACATTCCTCCTTATTTCCATTCTAAAGGTACCTCCTTTTATTCTGAGGCTGTGCCCTCTGGTCTTAGACTCTCTCATTAGTGGAAACATCCTCTCCACATTCACTCTATCTAGGCCCTTTATTATTCAGTAGGTTTCAATGAGATCTCCCCCCTGCCTGGCAATGGTGGAGATCAGCTTGTGAGAGATAAGGCTGAAGTATTTGAAAGCATCTTCATCCAGAGATGTTGTGTGGATAACCCATCTCAGTATCCTCCTGAGAGCCCTATCATCAAGAATCTGGCCTTCAACAAATCTGATTCACATAACATAATAAATGCGTGGGAGCTCAGAATACGGCAAAGGTTGTAGGATCAGGCAACGTTCCAACGGTAGCACTGAAAATTCCTAGCCCAGAACTAGCTGTGCCTCTAACTAAACCAGTCCAGTACAACTCTGGCTCCTGCACATATGGAAAATTCCCATGTGCGACAAAAAAAAACTGGAGTAACTCAGCTAGTCAGGCAGCACCTCTGGAGAGAAGGAATGGGTGACGTTTCGGGTCGAGACCCTTCTTTAGACTGAAATTCCCATGTTTGGCTTTGTTTAATGTGAAACAAGCCCTTCAGCCCACCGAGTCCGTGCCAACCAGCGATCCCATACACTAGCATCATCCTACACACTAGGAAAATTTTTACAGATTTTACCGAAGCCAATTAACCTACAAACCTCTATGTCTTTGGAGTGTGGGAAGAAACTGGAGCACTCGGGGAAAACCCACGCGGTCACGGGGGAAATGTACAAACGCCATACAGACACCACCCGTAGTCAGGATCAAACCCAGAAGTCTTGCACAGTAAGGCAGCAACTCTACCGCTGCACCACAGTGCTGCCCACAGTGTGGGCATTTTGATTTTTAAAAACATGACAAATTCAATCCGTCTAATTACTATCCAATCAGTTTATTTTCAATCATCAGCAGTAATTGAAAATGTCATCGTCAGTGCTATCGTGCAGCATTAATTTGCCAATAATCTGCTCACCAATACTCAGTTTAGGTTTCACCATGATCTCTCAGCTCCTGATCTTAACATGAACCAAAGACCTGGATTCCAAAGGGGAGTTGAGAGTTCCTACCATTAATATCAAAAGACAATTTGGCTGTGTGTGTACTTTAGTCTGTAAAGCACAAGGGGAATACTGTATACTCCAATGGCTCTACGCACATCCTTTATCATTAATAGCCATTAATATACCCTTTGCCAGAAGAACACTGCCCCAAGAACTCCTGTGGTTAGATGTTAGACCTCCAACAATCGCAACTATCCCGTTATCCATTCGATCAGCAACTATGCACTGAGAAGGAAATCAATTCATGGTTTTAATTAATTTGGTTTACTATTTTTTAAATCAATGCTATTAACATTTTATAAATTGTTATGGCTGTGTGTCTATTAATGTTGTCAGGAGCATTGATATAACAATACTATGGTATCGATAACTGTTAGTCTGCTAAATTATTTCTGTCTCTACCTAAATTGCACAGGAAATACTGTGACTAACATTTTTAAATTATTTATTGTCTATTTCACCTGTGTTCCTGGTCTCAGCAGAGATCACAATGGCTGGATTGTTTTCTCTTTCTCCAATATTCTTTCAAGCTTATTTAAGATGCCCTCCGTCCTAACAATGGGCAACACATCATTTGGGACACATTCTTGCATAAAAAGGATGCTACTTATCCCATTGAGTATCAAACCTTTCACAGTTTGCTCACAAATAAAACAGAGAAATGTGCAGTGCAGGAACATGCACTCCAGGATGTTGTTTGGCACCATGTACATTGCGAGCAACTGGTACTCATAAGTCTATAAGTTCATAAGTTCTTGGAGCTGAATTAGGCCATTTGGATTTTTTCATTTCCTCCATCTTCTGTAATACTCAGGAATAGAGCTGATCAGAGATCAACAGTGATCTTCGACATTACTGACAATGAATGCTGAATATCCATGTTCTAGGAACAGAATTAGGCCATCAAGTCTATTTGGCCAATCAATCATGGTGGATCGATCTTTATCTCTCAACCCCATTCTCCTGCCTTCTCCCCATAAACACTGACACCCTTACTAATCAAGAATCTGTCAATCTCCGCTTTAAAATTATCCATTGACTTGGCCTCCACAGTCATCTGTGGCAATGAATTCCACAGATTCACCACCCTCTGAATAAATAAATTTCTCTTCATCTCACAGGCTGAGCCTGTCTCTCTCCCTGCATAGTTCATCTTATCCACTTCATAGTCTTACAATAATCATTCCCTTGCATACATTGTAGAAATAGTTTTTTCACTCTGCATTTCCCATTTGAGAGCATTTTTTTCAGACACTTGTTAAATTACTTGCAACTTCTCAATCATTTTAGCAGCAATCTTATTCCAAAATACAAAGCAAAAAATGCTGGAAATATTCAACAAGTCAGCCAGCATCTGTGGAAAGGGAAATGGTTCACATTGCAGGTCCACTTCAGCAGAACTGGGAAAGATAGAAAACATTAACTGTTTCTCTTTCCGCAAATGCTGCCTGACCTGCTGATTGTATCCAGGATTTACTTCAAATTTCTTGCATCTGCAGTTCTTTTATAGCAAAGAACAACACAGCACAGTAACAGGCCCTTCGGCCCACAATATCCATGCCGAACATGATGCAGCTAAACTAATCTCATCTGCCTGTACATGATCCATCCCACTCCATTTGCTGCAAATCCAAGTGCCTATCTAAAATTCTCTTAAACGCCACTATCCTGTCTGCCTCCACCTCCACCCCAGGCACCCACCACTATCTGTGTAAAAAACTTGACCCGCACACCTACTTTAAACTGCTCTCACCTTAACACTATGCTTTATAGTGTTGGACATTTCCACCCTGGGATTGTCTACCTTAACTATTCCTCTTTTAATTTTAAATACTTCTATCAGCTCTCCATATATACTCCTTATATATCTTTAGTTTTAGTTTAGTTTAGTTTAGTTTAGTTGAGAGATATAGCATGGAAACAGGCACTTCGGCCCACTGAGTCCACGCTGACCAGCAATCCCCAAACATGGATGAGGGGGGATCTTATTGAAACATATAAGATAATTAGGGGATTGGACACATTAGAGGCAGATAACATGTTCCCAATGTTGGGGGAGTCCAGAACAAGGGGCCACAGTTTGAGAATAAGGGGTAGGCCATTTAGAACGGAGATGAGGAAGAACTTTTTCAGTCAGAGGGTGGTGAAGGTGTGGAATTCTCTGCCTCAGAAGGCAGTGGAGGCCAGTTCGTTGGATGCTTTCAAGAGAGAGCTGGATAGAGCTCTTAAGGATAGCGGAGTGAGGGGGTATGGGGAGAAGGCAGGAACGGGGTACTGATTGATAGTGATCAGCCATGATCGCATTGAATGGCGGTGCTGGCTCGAAGGGCTGAATGGCCTACTCCTGCACCTATTGTCTATTGTCTATTGTCTATTGTCTATTGTCTATTGTCTATCAGCACCATCCTGCACACTAGGGACAATTTACAATCTTTACTAAAGCCAATTAACTTACAAACCTGTACATCTTTGGTATGTGGGAGGAAACCAGAGCTCCTGGGGAAAACCCATGCAGTCATGGGGAGAACGTACAAACTCAATACAGACAGCACCCATAGTCAGGATTAAACTCAGGTCTCTGGCGCTGTAAGGCAGCAACTCCCCACAAATACTACCTGCTACTACTACTGTCACCCACTACTTCTATCAAGTTTTGTTTTCATTTCCTTACCCTGCCTTTTGTCTCGTACTTTGCTTCCTTCTGGTGACCATTTCTAGCCTGCATTGTACAACCCTTCAGTTTGACAGGTCACGTCTTTGGAGTTAACATTGAATTTGAAAGTAGTTTTTCTCTCAGAGTCAACCTTTGGGCATTCCTAACAAGCCAATCTCTTCAAGTCCTTCAAAGTCAGTAAAACCAGTTTTCTGTTGGCAATCAGTTCCCTTAATAAACTATCAAAGATTTCTCCCAGCTCCTCGTTGCAGGAAAAGAAGTGGCAACAGTCAACTGCTTCTATTCAAAGCATGTGGTGGTCTACTTGTAATGCATCAAATGCCTTCTCCAGGGCTTCATTTGTGGGATTGATGGTATGGTACCATTCTCTGCCCTTGTGGCCAATGTGAATGTGATAAAAGTTGTTATTTTTATTTGTTCTGGTATATCTTGTATAACCACATCTAAGATGTAAACTCTTGCCTCCTTTGTCTCCATTCTTTAGAAGCATTACTTGCCTGGCAATCCAAGCGGCTCATGCATCGTTATTCCATGGTGTAGTATTTAACTTAAAACATAAAGCAGCTATTTCTCACTGCACAGTTACATCTTAACCCTTAGGCATTTCTCACACCATTAGGATCACTTTGCGGGATAGTGGTGGATAGCTGCTAGGTTTAAATAACAAATGTGGGTTATTAGACAAAAGAACTTACAAAAAGATGTGCTTCATCTTTCTGGTGTCGATCTGTCACAAGACAAGTCGGCAGTTTTAATTTACGCAAGTTTCTCCTGAGAGCAGTTGATCACATCAACATCCTTACAGTGGAACACACCCAGCATTATAAGATCATCAGACACAGGCGCAGAATTATGCACATTCACCGACCGCTATAATGATCTTTTTTTACTTTATTGAAACCTTTAAGTCAATCAATCAAAAAGGAGTGTGCTATATCTCTCAGAGATTTGCACCCTATCTCCCTGTGATGGAGTAACTCAATGGGTCAGGCAGCATCTCTGGAAAACATGGATAGGTGACATTTCGGGTTGGGATCCATCTTCAGACCCTTCTTCAGACATTCCTAACCCAAAATGTCACCAAACCTTTTTGGATGCCTGACCTGCTGAGTTACTCCAGCGATTTGTATCTATCTTTCGTATAAACCAGCATCTGCTAATCCTTCCTATCACATTTTGGCTGCTCCCTCTGCACTGCACTGACTTCAATCAACTTCATGGCTAATACTGCCTTTCGACCTAGCAAAAGGCAATTTGGCCCATCAGTTCTATGCTGGTCTCGGAACAATCCCATCAATGCCACTCTTTCACTTATTTTCCTCTAATCTGTGCTCCCGCCCCAGTTTTTACTGGTCAAATCACTAGAGTTGGAAACAACGGTTGTAAACCACTTGAATTACAAAGAAATCTCAAAAAGCTGCAGGTGATTCTGGGTGAGCCTCTGATGTGACTAAAACAGAATGTGAGGCATCCATCTGAGCCAGAAGCAAGTTCACAAAAATAGCTGTAGACTAGACACGGTCAAGCAAAGCTGGTTTATGCTGTGAGTCAGAAATGCTCAAAACTGTGTCCCAGGCAGGATGCTGTGTTTGATCAGTTCTGGTTTTGGTCTCCTAATTTGAGGAAGGACATCCTTGCTATTGAGGCAGTGCAGCATCGGTTCACGAGGTTAATCCCCGGGATGGCGGGACTGTCATATGAGGAAAGATTGGAAAGACTGGGCTTGTATTCACTGGAGTTTAGAAGGATGAGAGGGGATCTTACAATTGCAGAAACGTATACAATTATAAAAGGACTGGACAGTCAGTCAGTAAAGGTCGGGAGAGCAGCAGCAGGAGCAAGGATGACCGTTGGCTGAAAGAAAGTAAGTGTGAATTACAGGTAAAAGTCCGTTTAAAAAAAGAGCGTCAAAGAGACGCTATCAGTCTGTCAGTATAACAGTATAACAGTATAACAAAACTTTATTGTCATTCGGTATAAATACCGAACGAAATTTCAGCAGTCACAAGACACAGCAAAAAAGAAAAGAACACAGGACACAAGACCCCAACACAAACATCCATCACAGTGACTCCAAACACCCCCTCACTGTGATGGAGGCAACAAAACTTCCCCTCTCTGCCCCCCGCACCCACGGACAGGCAGCTCGACCCCTACCGAGGCAACCGACACGCACAGCCCCCGCAAGAGGATGGAAGGCCCCGCGGCCGAGCCGCCCCGGGCACCGAAACGTCCCGCGGCCGCACCGGGCGATGTTAAGTCCAGCGGCCGAGCCGCACCGGGCACCGAAAAGTCCCGCGGCCGAGCCGCGCTGGCGATGTTAAGTCCAGCGGCCGAGCCGCACCGGGCACCGAAACGTCCCGCGGCCGAGCCGCGCTGGCGATGTTAAGTCCAGCGGCCAAGCCGCGCCGGGCACTGAAACGTCCCGCGGCCGAGCCGCGCTGGCGATGTTAAGTCCAGCGGCCAAGCCGCGCCGGGCACTGAAACGTCCCGCGGCCGAGCCGCGCCGGGCACTGAAACGTCCCGCGGCCGATCCGCGCCGGGCACTGAAACGTCCCGCGGCCGAGCCGCACCGGGCACTGAAACGTCCCGCGGCCGAGCCGCGCCGGGCACTGAAACGTCCCGCGGCCGAGCCGCACCGGGCACTGAAACGTCCCGCGGCCGAGCCGCACCGGGCACTGAAACGTCCCGCGGCCGAGCCGCGCCGGGCACTGAAACGTCCCGCGGCCGAGCCGCACCGGGCACTGAAACGTCCCGCGGCCGAGCCGCGCCGGCGATGTTAAGTGCCGCAGCCAAGCTGCGCCGGGCGAAGGAAGGCCCCGCGGCCGCGCCAGGCTCTGAACCGTTCCGCGGCCGAGCCGCACCGGGCGATGGAAGGCCCCGCGGCCGAGCCGCACCGAGCGCTGAACCGTCCCGCGGCCGTACCGGGTGGTGGAAGGCCCCGCGGCCGAGCCGCGCCGGGCACTGTTAGGTCCTGCGGCCGAGCCGCTCCGGCGATGTTAAGTCCAGCGGCCGAGCCGCGCCGGGCGATGGAAGGACCCGCAGGCGAGCTGCGCCCCGGGGAAGAGACCTAATAAAAGAAAGGTTTCCCCCGCCCCACCCAGCCAAAAACAGAAACAAAAAAAAGAAAAAAAGACAAACACTGCCAGAGAGCCGCAGCCATTAGGAGAGAGCAGCAGCAGGAGCAAGGACGACCGTTGGCCGAAAGAAAGTAAGTGTGAATTAGAGGTAAAAGTCCGTTTAAAAAAGAGCGCCAAAGGGACGCGAGCAGGCATTCAGTGAAGTGCATACCTCCAAGCTCATCAGAGGAAGACAGGATAGGAGTGAGTGCAGGGATTGGCTGAGCAATTAAATTAGAAGCGTGGTAAATTGGCCAATTAGTCAATTTAGTGACTGATATAAACAAGGCTTGCAGAAGGGGTGTGGCCCTATCGAAGGAAGTGCCCTGTGAGAAAAGTGCGAGTCTTTGGCTGTGCCCTGCGAGAAAAGTGTGAGTCTTTGGCTGTGAGTCTTTGGCTGTGAGTCTTTGGCGAGGAGGCTGAGGTGAGGAGGATACACTTGTTTTTTAGCCTGATTTGTTTTTTTGACACTAAAGTAATGGCAGACAAGCTGGTGCAGTGTGTTTCCTGCAAGATGTGGGAAGGTAGGGACACCGCTGGAGCTTCTGGGAGCTACACCTGCAAGAATTGTGTCCAGGTGCAGCTCCTGAATGGACGTGTTGTGGAGTTGGAGAAGCAGCTGGATGATCTCAGAGCCATCCGGGAATACGAGAGTTTCTTGGACAGGACCGACTGTGAGGCTGTCACGCCAAGGGTCCAGGTCAAGCGAAGGTGGGAGACCGTTTCAAAGGGGAGTAAATGTGGACTACAGGAGATCCCGGTGGCTGTGCCTGTTGCAAACAGGTACACCCTCTTGGGAGCTGTCGGGGCAGAAGATGCTTCCAGTCCGAGCGGCGGACAGGTCGGTGGCTCTAATTCAGGCAAGGAGACCCGACCGGGGAGACCGAAGTCGGGAAGAGCCATAGTAGTGGGTGACTCCATTGTCCGAGGTACGGACAGTAGATTCTGTGGCCGCAGGCGAGACTTGAGGATAGTCTGTTGCCTCCCTGGTGCCAGGGTTCAAGACATCACGGACCGGCTTCAGAACATCCTAGCGAGGGAAGGCGATTAACCAGAAGTAGTTGTGCACGTGGGCACGAATGACATCGGGAGGAAGAGGAAGGAGGTGCTGCAACGTGAGTTTAGAGAGTTGGGAAGAAGACTGAGAAGTAGGATGTCGAGGGTGGTTATCTCTGGATTGCTTCCTGTACCTCGTGCTAGTGAGGGCAGGAACAGAGAGATCGGGGATATATATAACAGACAATAGGTGCAGGAGTAGGCCATTCGGCCCTTTGAGCCAGCACCACCATTCAATGTGATCATGGCTGATCACTCTCAATCAGTACTCTGTTCCTGCCTTCTCCCCATACATATGAATCTATGGCTGTGGGATTGGTGCAGGGAGCAGGGATTTAGATTTCTAGACCACTGGGATCTCTTCTGGGGTAGGGGTGACCTGTACAAAAGGGATGGGTTACAACTTAACAGCAGGAGGACCAACATTCTGGCAGGCAGGTTTGCTAGTGTTACGCGTGTGGGTTTAAACTAAGTAGTGGGGGGGAGGGGTTCACAAATTGGGAATATGAAGATGGAGTTAATGGGGAAGCGAATGCAGGAGAAATTGCAAAGGACTCTCGAATAAATGGGAAGGAAAGCTCTAGATGAGATAAGAGAGTAAGGCCATGGCCAATGGTGACTGGTGGGGGAGGGGAGGTGAATACCGATGTTACCAGGGGCGTGGCTGTGTTCTGCAGCTGCGGCTCACCGGCAGTCTCTCCGTTTTTTTTTGTGTTTTTTTGTCATTGTTGATGTTAAATGTACGTTTTGTTTTATTTTTAATTCTGTGTATGTAGGGGGGTGGTGGGGGGGTTGGGGGAAACCTTTTTTAAAATCTCCTCTTCAACGGAGATGCGACCTTTACCGTGTCGTATCTCCGTTCGCGCAACGGCCTAACATCGTGGAGTCGGCGGCCTCCAGCTGGGATCGATCTCGAAGACTCCGGTCGCAGGGCCTGGACTTACCATCTCGGAGGCTTCGGCCGTGGGCCCTGCAGACCGCAACATCGGGAGCTCGCAGGTCCCTGGCTGGCGACCGGCTTTTGGGAGCTCCAGCCGTAGCAGCTTCGACCGCCCCGAAGCACGAGGCACGATCAACCCGCCCGCAGGCCCTTCATCACCCTGCGTGGCTCGGCCGCAGCACTTTACATCGCCTGGTGGGGGCTCAGGACTCTCATCGCCCTGCGTGGCTCGGCCGCGGCATTTTCCATCGCCCGGTGGGGGCTCAGGACTTTCATCGGCCTGCTCGGCTCGACCCTGGGACTTTCCATCGCCCGGTGGGGGCTTCAAGGGGTTGGGAGCCTCGATCGCCTCGTGGCGCCACGGGAGAAGAACGAGGAGGAGATAAGACTTTGCCTTCCATCACAGTGAGGGTATGCCTAGAGCAATCACTGTGATGGCTGTTTTGTGTAAAAAATTGTATCTGTGTGTCTTGTGTTCTTTAATGTCTACTGCCGGACCCTGACGTGAGAGGACGCTGGCGTTGATTATTCGCCGCTTTTCCGTCAGGATAGTTTGTCTGTTTGTCTGTTTGTTTCTATGTTAATTGTATTTGTAAAGCGCTTTGTGCATGTGTTAAGGCGCTATATAAAATAAATATATTATTATTATTATTATTATTATTAAAGTGTTGTATTTAAATGCGCGAAGTATAAAAAATAAAATGGATGAGCTTGAGGCTCGGTTAGACATTGGCAAGTATGATGTTGTGGGAATTACAGAAACATGGCTACAAGAGGACCAGGGCTGGGAACTGAATATTCAGAGGCATACAACCTATCGAAAAGACAGACAGGTGAGCAGAGGGGGTGGGGTTGCTCTGTTGGTAAGAAATGATATTCACTCCCTTGTAAGGGGTGACATAAAATCAGGAGATGTAGAATCAGTATGGATAGAAATTAGAAATTGTAAGGGTAAAAAGACCCTAATGGGAGTTATCTACAGGCCCCCAAACAGTAGCCTTGACATAGGGTGCAAGTTGAATCAAGAGCTAATATTGGCATGTCGCAAATGCAATGCTACGGTGGTTATGGGAGATTTCAACATGCAGGTAGACTGGGAAAATCAGGTTGGCACTGGACCCCAGGAAAGGGAGTTTGTGGAATGACTGAGATGGATTCTTAGAACAGCTTATACTGGAGCCTACCAGGGAGAAGGCAATTCTAGATTTAGTGTTGTGTAATGAACCTGATTTGATAAGGGAACTCAAGGTAAAAGCCATTAGGAAGCAGTGATCATAATATGATACGTTTTAATTTACAAATTGAGAGGGAGAAGGGAAAATCGGAAGTGTCAGTATTACAGTATAGCAAAGGGGATTGCAGAGGCATGAGGCAGGAGCTGACCAGATTTGACTGGAAGGAGACCCTAGCAGGGAAGACGGTGGAACAGCAATGGCAGGTATTCCTAGGAATAATGCAGAAGTAGCAGGATCAATTCATCCCAAAGAGGAGGAAAGATTCTAAGGGGAGTAAGAGGCTGACAAGGGAAGTCAAGGACAGCATAAAAATAAAAGAGAATAAGTATAACATAGCAAAGAAGAGTGGGAAGCGAGAGGATTGGGACTCTTTTAAAGAGCAACAGAAGATAACTAAAAAGGCAATACGGGGAGAAAAGATGAGGCACGAAGGTAAGCTGGCCAATAATATAAAGGATAGTAAAAGCTTCTTTAGGTATGTGAAGAGGAAAAAAATAGTTAAGGCAAATGTAGGTCCCTTGAAGACAGAAGCTGGGGAATTTATTACGGGGAACAAGGAAATGGCAGATGAGTTGAACTTTGGATCTGTCTTCACTAAGGAAGATACAAACAATCTCCCAGATGTTCTAGTGGCCACACATCCTATGGTGACGGAGGAACTGAAGGAAATTCACATTAGGCAGGAAATGGTGTTGGGTAGACTGATGGGAATGAAGGCTTATAAATCCCCAGGGCCTGATGGTCTGCATCCCAGGGTACTTAAGGAGGTGGCTCTAGAAATTGTGGACGCATTGGTGATCATTTTCCAATGTTCTATAGATTCAAGATCAGTTCCTGTGGATTGGAGGGTAGCTAATGTTATCCCACTTTTTAAGAAAGCAGGGAGAGAGAAAACAGGAAAATATAGGCCAGTTAGTCTGACGTCAGTGGTGGGGAAGATGCTGGAGTCAATTATAAAAGACGAAATTGCGGAGCATTTGGATAGCAGTAACAGGATCGTTCCGAGTCAGCATGGATTTACGAAGGGGAAATCATGCTTGACTAATCTTTTGGAATTTTTTTTGAGGCTGTAACTAGGAAAATGGACAGGGGAGAGCCGGTGGGTGTAGTGTACCTTGACTTTCAGAAAGCCTTCGACAAGGTCCCACATAGGAGATTAGAGCACATGGTATTGGGGGTAGGGTACTGATGGATAGAATATTGGTTGCCAGACAGAAAGCAAAGAGAGGGGATAAATGGGTCCCTTTCAGAATGGCAGGCAGTGACTAGTGGGGTACCGCAAGGCTCGGTGCTGGGACCGCAGCTATTTACAATATACATTAATGACTTGGATGAAGGGATTACAAGTACCATTAGCAAATTTGCAGATGCTACAAAGCTGGGTGGTAGTGTGAGCTGTGAGGAAGATGCTATGAGGTTGCAGGGTGACTTGGACATGTTGTGTGAGTGGGCGGATGCATGGCAGATGCAGTTTAATGTGGATAAGTGTGAGGTTATCCACTTTGGAGGTAAGAATAAGGGCCTGGTGAAACCTTGCCCAACTGATCAAGACCCTGCTGTAATTTTTGATAACCATCTTCATTTTCTACAATACCACCCACCTTTGTCATCTGTAAACTTACTAATCACGCCTTGTACATTCTCAACCAAATCGTTGAAATAAACCATAAAAAGCATTGGGCCAGTACAGATTCCTGAGGCACATCACTTGTCACAGGTCTCCAGTCAGAAAAAACAGTCTTTCACCAGCATCCTCTGTTTCCTTCCATGAAGTCAATTCTCTATCCAGTTGGCTAGCATTCCTCGGATCCCATGGGATCTAACCTTCCTGAGCAGCCTACCATGCGAAACCTTGTATGCGTGAATCTGCCTGTCAAGTGCTCAATTTAAGATTGTGCATCCAGACAGGAGAGCAATTTGAATTAAACTTAAGGTTTAAGAACACTAGAGCAGATTCATGTTGGCAGATGGTGTTAAAGACACAGGGTGCCAGGGTGCCTATGGTGTGATCACAAATGCTGGAGGTTTTCAGTGGGTCAACATCAGCGGGAAGAGACGCCAGCTATTCTGCCAGCATTGCCTCTCATACTGGTCATGTGTGTGGAGTGTCGGAACTGCCAGTCTAACTGTGCTCTGACGTTGGCCTCCAATGTCCTGCAGTTTCCTGCAATGCTGGTAGGAGGCTGGCCACTGCCCACAGCTTCAGCAGCTCCATTCATTGCCATAGGGAGGAGAGAGTGCATCACAGAGGACTTACTGCTAATTTACATTCTGTTTACTTAGTTTTAGTTTTACGTTTAGAGATACAGTGTGGAAACAGGCCTTACAGCCCACTGAGTCTGCACCAACTAGCAATCACCCAGACACTAGTTCTTTCCTACACACCAGGGGCAATTTACTGCCTGATTAAGCTACACTCGTTGGAGTGTATGAGGAAATCAGAGCACCCAGAGAGAACCCACGCGGTCACAGGGTGAACGTACCTACTCCGGATAGCACCCGTCATCGAGATCGAACCAGGGTCTCTGACGTTGTAAGGCAGCACAGCAACTCTACCACTGTGCCACCCATAATTGTTAACTTAATTGTTAAAATATTTAGTTTTGTGAACTCTGATAGTTTTAACTCTTTTTTTTAAAAATCTATTAATCAAAGGTTTAACTTATTAAAAACATATGCATAGAAATGTTGACACGAATATCAGCGGATGCAGGTGGGATTGGCGTAGATGGGGATCTTGACTGCCATGGGCAAGTTGAGCTGAAGGGCCTGTTTCCATGCTGTGTGATTATGACTCTATGCTGCAATCTTGAGTAAACCACAAAGTTCAGGAGTAACTCAGCGATTTAGGCACCATCTCTGGAGGCATGTTTTGGGACGGAACCCTTCTTTCATCTGAGGAAGACACCTCTCCATGTACTCCAGAAATGCTGCCAGATCCGCTGAGTTAATCCAGCACTTTATGAGTGTTGGAATGTTTGTGAGCATGAATGGCACAGACAATCACAATCCAAGTTCATCGATTGGCTCAGTCTGGAGACATGGCTTCACTGCTTGACAAAGCATTCATTGAGTAAAGCTTGCCATTTACAATCCACTTTACACTGTTCAGGGCCTTGCTGATTGGAGTGTCTCATTGGTTACAGGAAATTCACATGGGAGCCGTTGGCCATGGGTAGTGACATCAAATGCCAAGCAATTCACATTTTCAATGTAGGAAAAACACATAATGCTGAAGAAACTCAGCGGGTCAGGCAGCACCCTGGACAACATAGAAAGGTTCTCCATATCCATATCCATGTTTTCCAGAGATGCTGCCTGACCCGCTTAGTTACTCCAGCATTTTTTGTCTTTCCTTGGTAAACCAGTATCCACAGTTCCTTGTTTCTACATATATTGAATGCACTTACACTAAACTCCTGACCATGCACAAGGCATGCACAGTGAAGCCGTCCTCTACGGCAGAATTCAATGGAGATTCAGCAGCAGTTAAGTAGCTGGATAATTCAAAATTACTCTTAAGCTGGTGGGCTATCTGAGGCATCCATTACCTTTCCCCCTAAAACATTAGTCACATCAAATTAAATTATTAATAAATCCCACACCCGTTACCCTCAATATTCACTGTTACACCAGTTTATAAAACCCTCTGAATGACTGACTGGGATATATATCATCATTCCTTCTTTGTTGTTCCATCAGGACACAGGAACTTTAAAGCATGGTATGAGTAACTGCACTTTGTTAATTTGTTAGTGGTTGTCCATCAGTCTGAAGAAACTGAAGCATCGACCATCCTTTTTCTCCAGAGATGATGCCTGACCTGCTGAGTGACTCAAGCACTTTGTATCTATCTTCACATATTCCAGACATGGTTTCACCAGGGCCCTGTATAATTGCAGCAAGATATTTCTGCTGATGTATTTGTGCACACTTGGATTATTTGCTTATTTTAATGACCCTTTAAACTTTAGACTTGAGAGATACAGTGCAGAAACAGGCCTTTCAGCCCACCAACTTGCAATCACCCCATACACTTGCACTATTCTACACACTAGGAAAACCTTACAATTTTCAATTTTACTAAAGCCAATTAACCTACAAATCTGTATGTGTTTGGAGTATGGGACGAAACCGGAGCACCCAGAGAAAACCCACACGGTCACAGGGAGAACATTCAAACTCGGTACAAGCAGCGCCCATTGTCAGGATCGAACCCGGGTCTCTGGCGCTGTAAGGCAGCAGCTCTATTGCTGCGCCACTGTGCTGTCCCATTGATGATATATCTACAGTATTTACCAGTCCTGTAGGAGCTTCAACAGGAAACAATAACAATATAATTTTCTGCCCTTAAGAAGGTTCCCATCTTTGGATCATCGAGCTGTGCAGCAAGTAAAGAATAGTGATGATCTTGAAAGAGTTTGACAGGACTCCAGTATAATGCCACAGACTAATCTGTCAAGGGTTTCAAAAGTTGGTTGAAAAATGTATTCAGTATTGATCGCAGAGATTGCTTCGGCCTTATGATATGTGCATTCATTTGATATTTGTAACTGTCGTATCAGGACTGAAAAATTTGGTTTTGGTATTTTGGGTGTCATCCTTCAAATAGCCAGGCATTTGCAGATTTGTTTTGAAATAATGGAATCACAACTAGTGTCTGGGAACTGAGCACCAACCTGCACAATACCTGAACAATAAAGGCTTGGAAATCCTTGCTGCTCAGGAACACCGTGATATTGTGTGTGTGGAGACTTTCATCTTCATGAACATCATTAAAATGCCTCGTATATAAATTCACACAATGGTTACGCATCAATAATTCAACAATGTAACGTTAATCACTGACACGCCACACTTCAGAAATGCAATGACACGTAATTTTTGTTGAAATATCGCTAACTTTTGTAATGATCAAACTATAATCATTTTTCACCCATAATGTTACCACCACTATTTTTCTGAAGAACAGAGGCACAAGTTCTCAATGTAAAAAATCACTGCTAGAAATACATAATCATGAACTCATTGCGAAGCCATATAGTTTTGCCAGATTTTAAAATGACATAAAGCGAGGAATGTAGTGAACTGTGGAAAGGATAATTGACTTCATGGGCTTGTGGATAGGCTGGAATGGGAGATTAAATTTAATGCTGAGATGCAAAGTTACACATTGATAGGCGATAATAACATGCAATATAAACTAAATGGCACAATTTTAAAAGGAGCTCAGGACCAAACTGAACCTCTTGTTCAGTATTAGTCACCCTGCCATAGGTAGGATGTGATTAAGCCGGAAAGAGTGCAAAGAAGATTTATGAAGATGTTTAGTTTAGAGATACAGCGTGGAAGCAGGCCCTTCGCCCCACTGAGTCCGCACCAACCAGCGATCCATGCACATTAACACTATCCTACACACACGAGGGACAATTTGCATTTATACCAAGCCAATTAACCTACCAACCTGAACGTCTTTGGAGTGTGGGAGGAAACCGAAGATCTTGGAGAAAGCCCACGCAGTCATGTGGAGAACGTACAAACTCTGAACAGATAGCACCCGTAGTCAGGATCGAATCCAGGTCTCTGGTGCTGTAAGGCAGCAACTCAACTGCTGCACCACTGTGCTGCCCCAGGTTGTCAGGACTCGAGGGCCTGAGCTAAGGGACTGGCCCTCGCTAAGGCAGGCAAATACTTTATTCCTTGGAACACAAAAGGTTGAGGGGTGATCTTATAGAGGTGTATAAAATCATGAAGGGACTAGATAGGGTGAATGCACAGTCTTTTTCCCAGGGTAGGGGAATCAAGAACTAGAGGGCGTAGGTTTAACATGAGAGGGGAAAGTTTTAATAAGTACCTGAGGGGCAGCCTTTTCACTCAAAGCGTGGTGGGTATGTGGAACGAGCTGTCAGAGGAGGCAGGTACAATAACAATATAAAAAAGCCACTTGGACAAGTATATGGATAAGAAAGGTTTGGAGGGATATGGGCGAAACGCAGGCAGATGGGACTAGCTATGAGCCCAGTATGAGATATTGGATAATTTACGTCAGCACGGTGGTTGAGCTGGTCCCTTACAGCGCCAGAGACCCGAGTTCAATCATAACTACGGGTGTTGTCTGTACGGTGTTTGTACGTTCTCCCCGTGACCTGCGTGGGTTTTCTTTGGGTGCTCTGGTTTCCTCCCACACTCCAAATACATACAGGTTTGTAGGTTAACGGCTTTGGTAAAAATTGTAAAATGCCTCTAATGTGTAGGATGGTGCTGGTGTACAGGTGATCGCTGGTCGGCATGGACTGAAGTGCCTGTTTCCACGCTGTATCTCTAAACTAAACTAAATGGTCTCATTGCATCTGAGGTCTTCCTTCATTTTTGTTTACATAATATATTAATATTCAGTGCTTATAGAAAATAGAGCAATACAACACAGGAACAGGCCCTTCGGCCCACAATGTCCGTGCTGAACATGATGTTAAACTAATCTCCACTGCCGGCACGTAATCCATACCCTTCCATTTCTTGCATACGTATAAAATCATGAGAGGAATTGATCGGGTAGATCCACTGAGTCTCTTGCCCAGAGTAGATGAATCGAGGACCAGAGGACATAGGTTTAAGGTGAAGGGAAAAGATTTAATAGAAATCTGGAGGGTAACTTTTTCACACAAATGGTGGTGGGTGTATGGAACAAACTGCCAGAGGAGGTAGTTGAGGCTAGGACTATCCCAACAATTAGACAGGTACATGGATAGGACAGGTTTGGAGGTGTATGGGCCAAACACAGGCAGGTGGGACTAGTGTAGCTGGGGTATGTTGGCCGGTGTCTGCAAGTTGGGCCGAAGGGCCTGTTTCCACGCTGTATCTCTCTATGCCTTTATGAATTTATCCATGTGTAAAAGCCTCTTAAACGTATCTGCCTCCACCACCACCCCTGGCAGCACGTTCCAGGCACCCATCGCGTGCTGTGTATAAAGGCTTGCCCTGTATATTTACATAAACTTTTTCGCCCTCTCGTCTTTGACATTTCAACCCTGCAAAAAACGTTCTGTCTAACCAATCTACGCCTTTCACAATTTAATAAACTTCCATCAGATCTCCCCTCAACCTCTGATGTTCCTATAAAAACAATCCAAGTTGTACCTCTTCTATCCTTATCTCACACTTTTAGCCTTCCTGTCTCTGGTCTTTGTACATCCATCTGCCCACCATTATCCCACCCCCATCACGTATCACTCGTTGAGTTTTGTCCAGCCCCCACTGATCATCCAGCTTTCTTCCTACCCCACTCATCACAATTAGTCTGAAGAAGGGTCCCAACCCAACCCAAAAGGTCACTTGTCCATGTTCTCCGGAGAAACATAGAAACATAGAAAATAGGTGCAGGAGGAGGCCATTCGGCCCTTTGAGCCAGCACCACCATTCATTGTGATCATGGCTGATCATCCACAATCAGTAACCTGTGCCCAACTTCTCCCCATATCCCTTAATTCCACTAGCCCCCAGAACTCTATCTAACTCTCTCTTAAATTCATCCAGTGATTTGGCCTCCACTGCCCTCTGTGGCAGAGAATTCTACAAATTCACAACTCTCTGGGTGAAAAAGTTCCTTCTCACCTCAGTTTTAAATGGCCTCCCCTTTATTCTAAGACTGTGGCCCCTGGTTCTGGACTTCCCCAACATTAGGAACGTTTTTCCTGCATCTAGCTTGTCCAGTCCTTTTAAAATTTTATATGTCTCTATAAGATCCTCTCTCATCCTTCTAAACTCTGGTTAATACAAGCCTAGTCTTTTCAATCTTTCCTCATATAACAGCCCCACCATCCCAGGGATCAATCTCGTGATCCTACGCTGCACTGTCTCAATTACAAGGATGTCCTTCCTCAAATTAGGAGACCAGAACTGTACACAGTACTCCAGATGTGGTCTTACCAGGGCCCTGTACAACTGCAGAACAACCTCTTTACTCCTATACTGGAATCCTCTCGTTATGAATGCCACCATGCCATTAGCTTTCTTCACTGCCTGCTGTACCTACATGTCAACTTTCAGTGACAAGGACAGCCAGGTCTCGCTGCACTTCCCCCTTACCTAACCTGACACCATTGAGATAATAATCTGCCTCCTTGTTTTTACAGCCAAAGTGGATAACCTCACATTTAGCTACATTATACTGCATCTTCCATGCATCTGCCTACTCACTCAACCTGTCCAGGTTACCCTGCAACTCCTAATATCCTCTTTGCAGTTCACACTGCCCCCCAGCTTTGTGTCATCTGCAAACTTGCTAGTGTTACTTCTAATTCCTTCATCCAATTCATTAATATATATGGTAAACAGTTGCGGCCCCAACACCGAGCCTTGCCACACTCCACTCGCCACTGCCTGCTATTCTGAAAAGCACCCGTTTACCCCTACTCTTTGCTTCCAGTCTGCCAACCAATTCTCTATCCATGTCAACACCCTACCCCCAATTTCATGTGCTCTAATTTTGCTCACCAATCTCCCATGTGTGACCTTATCAAAGGCTTTCTGAAAGGCTCGAAGCTCCCTGACTCGAAATGAACCAAACTAAACCAAGTTAGACTAGCCGATAGATAGGCAGCTGAACCTGTTCTATAGGCAGGAGTATATTATAGACTGAATTTTCATACAAAACACCCTGGAAAAACATCAAGAAAGCATTTGCAAGAAGCTATATTTACTGGCCCAGTCAGGACAATGAACTTGCTTTGCTCGTAAGCAAATTTATTATATCCAAAAATTACAAGAATATGCCACAAAACTAAAAATTCTACCCAATTATGTTCATTGACTAGTGGACCTTCTGAGTGTGTACTTATAAACTTTTGTGAGAATGGGAATGACATTTATCTATTACTGAGTTGCTCAAAGCCGATTGAAGTGAAACACACTGGTTCATGTACTGAATGTACTTTACAAAGTATAAAGATTACCTTTGCATGGTGTTCCTCATCCAAGTAATTCATCTTTTACAATGATCCCCAGTTTGATCTTCTCTGTCACAACCTTAATGAAACAGAATGTTACCAAACATGAGCTGGCTGCAAGTGGAAGAGTTATCAGTTCAGTCAGAATAGTTAATATCCATCCAAATGTGAATGGAGCAGGCAGATTTGGAGACTCAGAATGGAATATTGCCTGGCTGGTTGCTTAGCCAAGTGCAGAACAGTACAGGCCCACCACCGATTTTCCGGAAACTGGTGATCCGGCACCTCCTTTAACCCAGACAAAATTACGAGAGCACACTTGAAATCCCGTCCACCCCCCACCCCCCCCACCCCCACCCCCCACCGGAAGTCCCCCCAAAAATGTGGCACCTAGGCCAGGTGAGGTGGCCAGTCTCAACCTCATCTGGACCTCCGCAGCTGATCGGCGGGTCAAATTTGCCCCTTGCGGCCGGGGCTCTGAAACTCGGGCTTGACCGGAGTCGGCAGATCTGTTCCCAGAGCCAATTTGCAGATTCAAGCATCTGCAAATTCTCGTGTGTCCGAGGTTGTGGAAATAAGGGATATTTGGTTGAAAATTATGAAAAAATCCGGTGTTCATGTCGATGAAATTATTTCTGTTAGAGGTTAGAAACAAAGTACTGGAGTAACTCAACAGATCAGGCAGCATCGCGGGAGAAAAAGGATGGGTGACTTTTCGGGACCCTTCAGACTGTAGAAGGTCTGAAGAAAGGACTTGACCCACTGAGGTACTCCAGCACTTTGTGTCTATCTTCGATAGAAATCAGCATCTGCAGTTCCCTTCCACACATTGAGGTGAACCAGTCAATCATGAGGTTGTGTCTGAGTTGGAACCAGTGCAAACCTCAAAGTGAAACACCAAAAACAAACAAGTCCGATAAAGAAACTTTGTTTGTTTGTTTTAGGATTTGAATTCTGTCCAAAAGTTTATTTGATACCAAAACCTGTAAGGAGATCAGGAAAACTCTAAAACTGGTTAACACAAAGTTGTTGTTCAATAATAGGTAGATTGATGTTATTTGTATCTCACTATTGAAAATATTGACAAAAAGAGCTTTCTTTTTCAATAAAAGGAGAAAAGTGTGATGAGTAATGTATTAATTTTCATGAACATGTTGTACTCTGTATCAATGTGTGCGGACAAGCTGTGATAGTGTGGGTCTACTTTGCAGAATAGTGAAAATGACACTGACTGGAACAAGTAGTCTGAAAGTGTAATCTACTATTTTTACGCTCTTATCATTGTGCCTATGTATATAATATTTTTACTGACCTGCATGCAAAAAAAGGAATTTCACTCTGCCTAGGTACACGTGACAATGAATTATCATTGAACCACTGAATCATTGAAACATGCATCTGACGACTCAATAGCCTAGAAATTTATAGGAATGTTTTGAGATTTTTAAATGTAGTTAAATGGTGTTTCTAAAAAAAACTATCCGTTGGTTCAATGGCACTTTATTGTCTCGTGTACACAGGTACAGTGAAATTCCTTTCTTGCATACAGTTCACTAAAAATCTTACTATGGATAGGCACAATCATATTTGCATATAAGAGTGTAGGAATAGT
The DNA here is from genome assembly GCF_053455715.1 of Rhinoraja longicauda. Classification (NCBI taxonomy): domain Eukaryota; kingdom Metazoa; phylum Chordata; class Chondrichthyes; order Rajiformes; family Arhynchobatidae; genus Rhinoraja; species Rhinoraja longicauda. The sequence goes on along the minus strand of NC_135959.1, from coordinate 47,345,048 downwards.
AGATTGCATTGTAATTTTAGTTTAGTTTATTATTGTCATGTGTACCAAAGTACAGTGAAATGTTTTTATGCTGTGTGCTATCCAGTATATCCATTATATATTTTTCATGGGCATTTACAATTGTGTCTACACTATCAAAGTCTAACCATCAGATTTGTATAAAAGATAAAACATTACAACAATTTGCAGTCTATGTTTAATTGGGTGCACATTTGGCTTCTGGTCAGCAAAAAATACCAAATGAATAAATCCACACTACATCATGACTCTCCCTCCATTTTCCTTTGGGCCTATCCTAATCAATTATCAAGAGATGAGGACTCAGCACCCAGAGGTTTTGTAACAGTCAAATAACAGATTCACTCAAGCAAGCATCATAGAGTCATACAGCCCTTCGGCCTAGCTTGCCCATGCTGACCAAGGAGCCCCATCTACACTAGTCCCACCTGCCTGCATTTAGCCCAGATCTCTCTAAACCTTTTCTATCCATGTACCTGCCCATCTCAGACCATGAAAGATAACGGTTGGTCATATCAGTATTTGGTCACTTACCTGGTTTATCTGCATCAAAGTAACATCGGCCTCCCATAGCAACACTGTGGTCTCCCATAGCAACACTGGGGGGGAGGGGGGGCTCCCTTAACAGCACTGAGGACTCCCATAGCAACAGGCTGGTGGCAGGGGAGTAATCACTCACTCGCCCTGTGGAATACCTTTACTTTCCAATGTCATTTACATTATTTTGTTTGAAGTGCATTTCCCTCTCAACCCCACTCTAATTTTCTTAAGTAAAACGTTCCCAAAGAAAAACACAGAAAAATCCACGAACATATTTCTGAAACAGAAGTATTATGGTGTGGGTTTGGGATGCTGGAGAGAATGTAAACATGATCGATTCTAGTTTCTGTTGAGTTCAAAAATCAAAGTTGTGCTCAGTTCTAGAGTTTAAAGTTTCACTATGATGATTTTTTTCCTCTCTTTAGATTAGTAAATCTTTGCACCATTAATATTGACACTATTTATACCTTTGTTGTAGAGAGAACACAGGGTCCACAGAGCAGTGACCCATGGAATAATTAATGAAATCCAAGCACCTGCACATTTAAGATCTATCCAACATTGTTTTCTTCCTTAGCTTTACCACTTTTTTGCCCTCACTGGTGCCTTGCAAGGTATAAAAGGACTGCAATATTATCATAGATGTGCCATTGACCTGAGTCTACTTTGCCATTCATTCGTGGTTGATCTATTTTTCCCTCTCAACCCCACTCTCCTGCCTTCTCCCCATAACCTTTGATGCCCTTACTAATCAAGACCCTATCAATCTCCACTTTAAAAATACCCAATGACGGCCTCCACAGCCTTCTGTGGCAATGAATTCCAAGGATTCGCCACCCTCTAAAGAAATTCCTCTTCATCTTCTTTCTAAAGATACATTCTTTTATTCTGAGCCTATGCCCTCTGGTCCTAGATTCTCCCAGTACTGGAAACATCCTCTCCACATCCATTCTATCTCGGCCTTTCATTATTTAGTAAGTTTCAATGACATCCCCCCTCATCCTTCTAAACTCCAGCATGTACAGGCCCAGTGCCATCAAATGCTCCTCATACGTTAACTGGATCATCCCTGGGATCTTTTTCATAAACCTCCTCTAGACCCTGTTATATTTAGTATGAAACAATCGTTCTACTATTCTAAACATTTTTTCTACCTGTAAATATAGCACCATTTCTAAATGTTGTAGCTATACTCTGCACTGTGTATCTTCCCCTTAGCTCTATCTATTGTACTTGAACTGAGTGTATTTATGTATGGTATATCTGATCTGTTTGGATTGCATTCAAAACACAGCTTTTCACTGTATCTCGGTACATGAGACAATAATCAATCCAAACCTAGTGTGGTAGCACGAAAGAAACTGGTTACAAGGTTAAAGACTTGGAATAATCCATTCACAACTGGGGTAATGGTAATGGGATTGAAGTGTTTCAATAATATGAGCAATATCAACCTGCGCAGTTGCCAATTCTACCACAATACATAAAAGATAACAACAATTTTCAACTACAGAGCATCTTAAACATATTAGAAATGTCACACAACTCTTCATAGGTCTGTTATTAAATAAAATTTGGCACTAAGCTACAAAAGCGATATCGGAACAGATTATTAAAGAGCAAACAGAGATAGGTTAGGAGGACAACGAATTGACCACCTTAGTGACAGTCAAAATATGTGAACTGAAAGAGACATCTATGAGACCAAGAATGGAAAACCTTCACTTTAGCCTCTGACAGTGAGCAGAAAGAGGGATAACTTTGTTAGCTAAGGAACAGACAGGGATCATAGACAATCCATTGACATTTTCAATATTTCAGTAATTTCTGTACAATATGTTGAAGAAACAATGTGACAGAGAAGGTGAGAGAAGTGGTGCTGAGGTAGAAGTGAGTGCCATAAGCCAAAATGTGCCTGTACATGTCCCTGTACATTGCAAAGGAGAGGCAGCATGCTCAGGATTTCTGTACACATTGTGTAGACTGTGATTTGCAATGTGCTGGCTGCTGTTTGCAGCAAAGGCACCGACATTGGACACTCCCAGCAGAAAAGCGAGATGTTGCAGCAATTACTCCAGCCCTTCTGATCCTGGTGCTCTTATATGTAGAAGCTTATACATAATAATAATAATAATAATAATATTCATTTATTGTCATTGCAACGAGTACAACGAAATTAAAAAATAGCCAATCCTGACGGTGCGTACAAACATATATGCAATAAATGCAAAAACAAATAAATACATAAATACAATTAAATACAATTATATTAAGTACAAGATTTTTTAACGGTGTTGCCTAGTGCAAAGGTAGTGTTCAGTTCTCGTATGGCCCTGGGGTAAAAACTGTTCTTAAGTCTGTTTGTTCGGGATTTGATCGACCTGAAACGTCGACCAGAGGGCAGATGAACAAACAGACGGTGGCCGGGGTGGGATGGATCTTTTATTATTTTGCCTGCTCTACTGAGGCAGCGTAGGCTGAACAGGTGCTCCAGGGAGGGCAGTGAGCAGCCGATGATCTTCTGGGCCGTCGTGATGACCCTCTGAAGGGCCTTCCTGTCCTTTTCTGAGCAGCTGGCATACCATGTGGTTATACAGTATGCCAGCACACTCTCGATGGAGCAGCGATAGAAGGACAACATGAGCTTCTCCTGCAGGTTGGTTTTCCTGAGGATCCTCAGGAAGTGGAGTCTCTGCTGTGCCTTCTTTACTGTGGTGATGGTGTTGGTAGACCAGGTAAGATCCTCTGCGATGCTAGCAATCTCTCTCTCACATGCTCAGCTATTGATCAGAGTGTCAAATCCAGATTGAAGACTCCCACTGGCTTCTTACAAGTAGAGTAAATGTCCTCTTTAAAAGGTGGAGGCTGCCTTTAAGTAATGCAAGCCACTCATAACTTCCATGGGATATTAATAATATTGCATTATTAAATATTAATAAAAGCAGGCAGCACCAATCAAGCATGATGTGGTAAACTGATGAACAGTCCTGGACCTCCTCCATTGCAAGAGTGAGTCATTAACCTCCCAACCAATTTCTTTAGCATTACTGTACTAGGTTTGGGTGTAGGTTTAGATTTATTATTGTCACACAAACTGGAGGAACAGCATCTCAGATTCCACTTGAGAAGCTTACAACTCAACTATATGAACATTGAATTCTCCATTTTTTGGTCACTTCTACAGACCACTACCCCTTCCCTCCCCCCCCCCCTTATTTACCCCCCTCCTCTGAACCCTGGCTGACCTTGCCATGTTTATCCCCTCATTTCCCCCTCCCCATCTATTCCTTTCTCCAGCTTCACAATTCCCAACTTTTCTGTCCTCAAGCTTCACAATTCACAACTCTTCTTCCTTGTGAGCTGTGTTTTTTTCATCTTTGTCCTTTGTACAACCAGCTGCCTATCAACCCCCCCCCCATCCCCCTAGCCTGTATTCACCTATTACCCGCCATGCTTTCTCCTGCCTCTCCTCTCTTCTAACTTCTTCAACTTCCCCCCCTGCTCCCACCCCTCCCGCCCCCGCCGCAATCAGTCTGAAGAAAGGACCCGACCCGATACATCACCTATTCATGTTCTCCAGAGATGCTGGCTATCTGACTCATGTAGAAACAAAGAACTACAGATGATGGTTTATACCAAAGATAGACACAGAGGTCCTGGCCCGAAACGTCATCTATCCTATTTCTTCGGAAATTTCTTCAGATTTCTTCTTGATCTGCTGAGTAACTAAAGCACTTTGTGTCCATTGTTGCTGCCTGACTCGCAGGGTCTGACTCCAGCATTTTGTGCCTTTCTTTGGTAAACCTGCATCTGCAGTTCCTTTTTCCATCCACAGTTGAAACTGAATCAAACATTTGGACTTACGGCCTATATTTTAAAAATGGCATGGTAAATGAATTGATAATTCTGTCAAAACATTGAGTTTACAAAACATTTTATTTTGGCTTGGCAGCTTTTAAATCACAAAATTAAAGCATAAAATAGAAATCAAATTAAATAATTGAAAACAAAATTAAATCATGAAATTAAAGACTCACAATTAATATTGCGTAAATATTGAATGCATCTCCTGGTCTACCCTTGCATGCTGAACTTGTATAACAGCTGCAAAGTTGCCAGCCATCCGTTTCAATTATGTTTGCCTGAATTTTCCATAATTTAAAAAAATTGATGCTAACACAATCCACTTTCAATTGTTTGCGCCCAATGTTGGGCTGCGTTCTGAGGTTGGAAACTAGCACTGTAGAGTGAATGATGAGTATGGACCCTGACAGACTTGATTTCCTCTTCTTCCACAGTCTCAGGCCAATGAGGCTGAAATTACTTTCATTTACCACTGCAGAGATTACTCAAGATGAAGTGAAGATTGAGCCCAGGACCATCCTGATTTACAAGAGCAAAATGCGCTGTGATGGAAATTTAAAACAGGGACAGAAATAGTTTGAAACAGTTGGTCAATCTCTCTACACCTGCCGAAAGGGAACTGGTGGTAACAATGAGTATCAATTTCATCAGAAAGGGAAGTAGCTATCATTTTAACAATTTATATGCAATGTCAGAGGAAACGAGGGTAGAATGGGAATGTCTGTAATAGGATTAGCGATTAAATGACAAAAGTGATAGATGGTGTATAGAAAATAGGGTGGAAGGGCAAGGGAGACAACGAACATTGGGACAAGTCATCAATGATTACAGTAGAAGCATTAACAGCATCTTTTATCTGAGACAATGGGAGCAGTAGATGATCTAAAGTTGACAAATGTAATGATAAAACTAATTGAAAGATGAGGTGCTTGTATTGAGTTTCACAAATATGATTTATGTCTAAAAAATAGTACACATAATAATTCAGCATTTGTGGAAGACTGAATGTTAAAAAAAAAAAATTCATTGATGATTGAATAACATTAGTACATACCTACTGTATTATGTTTAAAACCTTAAGAGGCAATCTATTGAGATATTCAAGATTCTCAGAGAAATAAGCAGCATACAGTAAGAACATAAAAACTCAAAGGTCTTGGTCTAAACAGTTAAGTGCTATAAGTTATAGGAGCAGAATTAGACCATGCGGCCCATCAAGTCTACTCCATCATTCAATCATGACTGATCTATCTTTTCCTCTCAACCCCATTCTCCTGCCTTCTCCCCATAACCCCTAACATTTGTACTAATCAAGAATCTGTTTCCATTGACTTGGCCTCCACAGCTGACCGTGGCAATGAATTCCACAGATTCCCCACCATCTGAGTAAAGAAATTCCTCCTCATCTCCTTTCTAAAGGTACGTCATTTTATTCTGAGGCTGTGGCCACTTCCACTAGTGGAAACATCCAATCTAACCAGGCCTTTCATTATTCGGTAAGTGAACTGAGTGTGCAGTTCTGGTCACCCTTTTATAGGAAGGATGTAGAGGGTTTTGAAAGGGTGTAGAAAGAAGTTTACCAGAATGCTGCCTAGATTAGACAGCATTAGCTTAAAAGAGAGTTTGGACAAACTTGGGTTGTTTTTTTCTGGAACGTCAGAGGTTAAGGGGAGACCTGATAGAAGTACACAATATAAAATGATGAGAGGCAGAAAGACAGTCAGAACCTTTTCTCAGGATGGAAATTTTAAAGACATAGTATTAAGGTGAGAGGAGCAAAGTTTAATGGAGACTAGTAAAGGGTGCACCCGTTGGGCCCAAACCTCGTTGTGTTCCCATTGTGACGTGGGAAAATCACGTTTTTAGTTTAAAATAAATGGCGTTTAAAAAAAAACCAAATCTCAATCAAAATCGCATTTTTTTTAAAATCTCAATGAAAATCATATCTTTTCTTTAAAATAAATGTCTTTTTTTTAGAAATAAAATAAATCTCAATGAAAATCAAGTTTTTTCTTAAAAATAAATGGCGTTTTCTTTAAATAAAATAAATCTTATCTTTAACGTTTTGGCTTTTTATCATAAAAATCCTCTCTTGGAGATCCTCAAGACTGCCCCCTCATTCAGCAGCAGCGGCAGCTCTACTGCAGCCGCCGTTGCTTTGAGTGGGAAGAAGGCCCGGCGAACAACCAGCGCGCTTTGAGCGGGAAGTGTCGGCGACAAATCAGAGTGGCAGCTGCGCTCCTCCCACATGGGACCTGGACCAATCGGGCGTCGAGCGGGATGTCGGAGCCAATCAATCGACCCAAATGTGGGAAAATCACATTTTTTCTATAAAATAAATGCCGTTTTTTTAAACTAATATAAATCTCAATGAAAATCACATATTTTCTTTAAAATAAGTGGCATTTTTTTTAAAATAAAATAAATCTAAATGAAAATCGCGTTTTTTTTCTTGAAAATAAATGCTGTTTTTTTAATTTTTAAAATCTTATCTTTAAAGTTCTGGCTTTTCATCTTGAAAATTCTCTCTTGGAGATCCTCGAACTGTGCCCTCATTCAGCAGTAGTGGCAGCTCGACTACGACCGCTGTTGCTTTAAGAGGGAAGAAGCCACTCCCCCCACAAGGGACCCGGACCAATGGGGCGTCAAGCAGGAGGTCGGAGCCAATCAATGGACCCCTGGTTCTGGACTCCTCCGCTCCACTCTCCCACCCCTCATTGGCCACCATTCGTCTCACATTTACCATCCATTTAATCTTCTGAGGGACGTTTAACTTAGAAATGTCCATTCTAAAATGTCATCGGCACGGCCAGATTTTAATGGCCATTTCTAACAGCTCATGGCACATGTTGAGGTGCTGTCTAATTCCCCAGCTGTCGTGGTTGAATTTTATGTCATTATCTCCCCCAACTGTGCACGCGTGGATCCGGCGGCCATCTTGCGTACGTATTAGATCAACGGGCTCCAACTGTGCATGCGCAGACCCGTTGGGTTCCCACTGTGACGTCAAACACGGAGGTAGCCAATCAGGACGCCAGTTGGTTGAGAGGCCTTTTCTCCTGCTATACTGTTCAAATAGGAGCATAATGGAGGCAGCGTACCATTTGCTCTTCTGTTTGTTATGTTTTAATTCCTTAAATCTGGGTGGCACAGTGGCGCAGCGGTAGAGCTTTTGACTCGCAACGCCAGAGACCTAGGTTCAATCCTGACCTTGGGTGCTGTCTGTGCGGAGTTTTCACGTTCTTCCTGTAATTACATGGGTTTCCTATGGGTGCTCCGGTTTCCTCCCACATCCCAAAGTCATGCGGGTTAGTCGGTTAATTTGCCTCTGTAAAATTGCCCCGAGTAAGGAGAGGGTAAGTAGGATAATGTAGAACTAGTGCGTGAACGGGTGATTGATGGTCAGCATGGATTTGATGGGCAGAAGGGCCTGTTTCCATGCTGTATCTCTAAATTAGTCACCACTGAAGAAATTTGGATGGATTTTTCATCTTTACTGCTCTGGCCTCAAGCATTTTTTCCTACTTTTATACTAAATTTCTAATGAGCGTGACATGCCTTCACTTTAAAGCCAACAGATCATCCACTAAAACAAGCTATTGACTCTATATTGAGATTGACAGACAGTCAGACCGTAGACCTGTCTGACTTTAGATCAATACAGATATTGATAAGTCCAGGCATACTGATAATCATGTACAGCTTTACTATTCCTGCTCCTTATTGCAACAAAAGATTGCATTTAACTGGCTCTTTCAATACCTTATGGGTAGATCAGTAACAAATTAGATCAGGAAATCATAGCCATATGTAAAGACTCTTTTGTGCTCACCGGGTGGTGCCAGCAATGGCTGCCTCGCCAACAGTCTGTCTGTCCCTTCCTTTGTTGTATTTTTAGTATGTGTTAAATGTATGTTTTGAGCGTTCTTTAGCTTGTTTTATGTGCGGGGTGGGGGGGTGGGGGGGTGGGGTTGATGGAAACTTTTTATAAATCTCTTACCTCAACGGAGATGCAAATTTTTTCCATATCGTATCTCCGTCCGCACTGCGGCCTAACATCGAGGAGCTGGAGGCCTTTGCTGGAGACCGACTTTGGGAGCTCCACCCACAGGAGCCTGCTGGACTTACCATCATGGAGTTAGCGATCCACTTGCCAGGGATCGACCTCTGAGCTCCAACCACGGGGGCCTGCGGACTTTAACATTGTGGAGTTTGTGGAGTTTGCGATCACTGGTTAGTGACCGACTTCAGGACCTCCAGGCCGCAGGAACTTCGATTGCCCCGACATGGGAGCTTCGATCACCCCGACTGTGGATGGTTCGATTGCCCCGACCGCGGGAGAAAATTGACTTTATTGCCTTCTATCGCAGTGAGGAATGTGGGGAATCCACAGTGGTGGATGTTTATGTTCATTTTTTGTAGTTGTGTGTCTTGTTGCTTTTTTTTAGCATGGCTGTATGGTAATACAAATATCACGATACCTTAATTGGTACATGTGACAATAAAAGACCTTTGAATTTATCACGTTTGCTCCTGCATCAGAATGAAAAAGTTATAAGATTAACACAAAGTTGATTTTAAAATACCCTCATTACATGCATGATAGTTGAACATCCTTAGAATTCTCTTTCTTTGTTTTGAGATTCTACAGTGCACATTACGATAAAGAAATGTCCACATAAATCTAAAGATGGCCTCTGTAAAACATGATATATATGCTGCAAATAATGTGTGCTTGCATTCATTTCTGGGGTTAAACACCAAAATTGCAGAAAATGCTCAGTAATATTTAATGCTATACAAAGGCCATCTTTAGATCACCCCATACACTAACATAGGGTGCAAGATGAATCAAGAGCTAAAATTGGCATGCCGCAAAGGTAATGTTAAGGTGGTTATGGGAGATTTCAACATGCAGGTAGACTGGGAAAATCCGGTTGGTAATGGACCTCAGTAAAGAGAGTTTGTGGAGTGTCTCCCAGATGGATTCTTAGAACAGCTTGTACTGGAGCCTGCCAGTGAGAAGGCAATTCTCGATTTAGTGTTGTGTAATGAACCTGATCTGATAATGAACCTGATCTGATAAGGGGACTCGAGGTAAAAGAGCCATTGGGAGGCAGTGATCACAATATGATAAGTTTTACTCTACAAATTGAGAGGGAGAAGGGAAAATCGGAAGTGTCAGTATCAAAGGGTATTACAGAGGCATGAGGCAGGAGCTGGCCAAAATTGACTGGAAGGAGGCCCTAGCAGGGAAGAGTGGAGCAGCAATGGTAGGTATTCCTGGGAATAATGCAGAAGTTGCACGATCAATTTATCCCAAAGAGGAAAGATTCTAAAGGGAGTAAGAGGCACCCGTGGCTGACAAGGGAAGTCGAGGACAGCATAAAAATAAAGGAGAAGAAGTATAACATAGCAAAGAAGAGTGGGAAGCCAGAGGATTGGGACTCTTTTAAAGAGCAACCGAAAATAACTAAAAAGGCAATACGGGGAGAAAAGATGAGGTACGAGGGTAAACTAGCCAATAATATAAAGGAGGATAGTAAAAGCTTTTTTAGGTATGTAAAGAAGAAAAAAATAGTCAAGGCAAATGTGGGTCCCTTGAAGACAGAAGCAGGGGAATTTATTATGGGGAACAAGGAAATGGCAGACGAGTTGAACCGGTACTTTGGATCTGTCTTCACTAAGGAACATACAAGCAATCTCCCAGATGTTCTAGTGGCAAGAGATCCTAGGGTGACGGAGGAACTGAAGGAAATCCACATTAGGCAGGAAATGGTGTTGGGTGGACTGAAGGCTGATAAATCCCCAGGGCCTGATGGTCTGCATCCCAGGGTACATAAGGAGGTGGCGCTAGAAATTGTGGACGCATTGGTGATCATTTTCCAATGTTCTATAGATTCAGGATCAGTTCCTGTGGATTGGAGGGTAGCTAATGATGTCCCACTTTTTAAGAAAGGAGGGAGAGAGAAAACGGGAAATTATAGACCACTTAGTCTGACATCAGTGGTGGGGAAGATGCTGGAGTCAATTATAAAAGACAAAATTGTGGAACATTTGGATAGTAGTAACAGGATCGTTCCGAGTCAGCATGGATTTACGAAGGGGAAATCATGCTTGACTAATCTTCTGGAATTCTTTGAGGATGTAACTAGGAAAATTGACAGGGGAGAGCCGGTGGATGTGGTGTACCTCGACTTTCAGAAAGCCTTCGACAAGGTCCCACATAGGAGATTAGTGGGCAAAATTAGAGCACATGGTATTGGGGGTAGGGTATTGACATGGATAGAAAATTGGTTGACAGACAGAAAGCAAAGAGTGGGGATAAATGGGTCCCTTTCAGAATGGCAGGCAGTGACTAGTGGGGTACCGCAAGGCTCGGTGCTGGGACCGCAGCTATTTACAATATACATTAATGACTTGGATGAAGGGATTAAAAGTACCATTAGCAAATTTGCAGATGATACAAAGCTGGGTGGTAGTGTGAACTGTGAGGAAGATGCTATGGGATTGCAGGGTGACTTGGACAGGTTGTGTGAGTGGGCGGATGCATGACAGATGTAGTTTAATGTGGATAAGTGTGAGGTTATCCACTTTGGTGGTAAGAATAGGAAGGCAGATTATTATCTGAATGTGTCAAGTTAGGAAGGGGGGATGTACAACGAGATCTGGGAGTCCTAGTGCATCAGTCACTGAAAGGAAGCATGCAGGTACAGCAGGCAGTGAAGAAAGCCAATGGAATTTTGGCCTTCACAACAAGAGGAGTTGATGAAAGGAGCAAAGAGGTCCTTCTGCAGTTGTACAGGGCCCTAGTGAGACCGCACCTGGAGTACTGTGTGCAGTTTTGGTCTCCAAATTTGAGGAAGGATATTCTTGCTATTGAGGGCGTGCATCGTAGGTTTATTAGGTTAATTCCCGGAATGGTGGGACTGTCATATGTTGAAAGACTGCAGCGACTAGGCTTGTATACACTGGAATTTAGAAGGATGATAGGGGATCTTATCGAAACATATAAGATTATTAAGGGGTTGGACATGTTAGAGGCAGGAAACATGTTCCCAATGTTATCATATCATATCATATATATACAGCCGGAAACAGGCCTTTTCGGCCCACCAAGTCTATGTTGGGGGAGTCCAGAACCAGGGGCCAACAGTTTAAGAATAAGGGGTAGGCCATTTAGAACGGAGATGAGGAAAAACTTTTTCACTCAGAGTTGTAAATCTGTGGAATTCTCTGCCTCAGAAGGCAGTGGAGGCCAGTTCTCTGAATGCATTCAAGAGAGAGCTAGATAGAGCTCTTAAGGATAGCGGAGTCAGGGGGTATGGGGAGAAGGCAGGGACGGGGTACTGATTGAGCATGATCAGCCATGATCACATTGAATGGTGGTGCTGGCTCAAAGGGCCGAATGGCCTACTCCTGCACCTATTGTCTATTGTCTATTGCCTATTGTCTTAACCTACACACGAGGGACAATTTTACCAAAGCCAATTAACCTACAAACCTGTACGTCTTTGGAGTGTGGGAGGAAACCAGAGCACCCAGGAGAACATACAGACAGCACCCTAGTTAGGATTGAACCCAGGTCTCTGGCGCTGTAAGGCAGCAAATCTACCGCTGCCCCACTGTACACTTTGTGTGTTGTATGAGTCTCTGTGCCTGTGATGCTGCTGCAAGCAAGGTTTTCATTGCACTTGTACTGCACTGTACTCGTGCACGTGACAATGAGCTCAACTTGTCTTGACTTGAATCCTGAGGGTCTGCCTAAGAAGATGAAGAGCATCTAATTATACGGAATGTTGGTCAGGAATTGTTTAAGTCCTAAAGTTGCAGACTAATCAGTTAAGTTGAAAGTATAAAATGTTTTGTGAAGTCCACACAGCAAAATTTTAGATTGATTGTATTATATACATAGATCACAGTGTTTTTCTTTCCTTATTACAACTAACATGCTACTAAAAGACTTTATGAATAAAAGTCCACTAGCTACACCTAATGGCAAAAGATATTTACAGTAAACGAAGAATATAATTTTCATTAAGCAAGAGTTCCTCATTTTTTATTTGAGACCGTACAATTTTGGCAATTTTTTTAGTGTTCCTTGTTTACTGTTTACATTTTAATGTGAAAAATGAAACATATTTCTTGGATTGTCAGTGATTAGTGATAAGACTTCATGGTTGAGATATACATGCAAGTACAAAGATTGGGAAGGTTAGAACAAGAGAAGTTATTTTCTAGCTAAGATATTGATAATCATAATGATCATAATATTAGTATTGGAACATTTAAGAAAAAAACACAGAACGCATTTTCACTGAAAGGAGTATGAAAATTTAAAGATTTCTGCCGCAAAATTATGAGTTAATTAGTTTAAGTGAACTTCCAATCATTTCCAATACTTAGTGATATATTTTTAAACACAAGGAACAGCGGATGCTGGTTTACAAACAAAGCACAAACTGCTGGAGTAACTCAGCAAGTCAGGCAGCATCTCTGCCGAACTTAGATAGGTGACGTTTCACGTCAGAACCATTCTTCAAACTAATTTTAGTCAGGGAGAGAAAGCTGGAAAAGATATGTGGGCGGGACAAGTCCAGGCAAATGATAGATGAATGCAGGTGAGGGGGGTTTCAATTGGGTGGATGAAGTCCAGAGATGACAAGAACCAAGTCTGTGAAATAAAGAGGGAACAGGAATGAAATGTGAAGCCAAAGGAAGGGATATAGGTGGAAGGGGAGAGGGGAAGGGAAAAGAGAGTGGGATAGTGGGAGAACCCATGGTCAGGATCGACCTCAGGTCCCTGGCACTGTAGGGCAGCAACTCTACCACCATGCCAATGTGCCACCATAAAACACACAAAAAATAAACTATTTGTTTACCTAGCCAGGGATTGCAGAACCTGTCTCTGCATTCATTTTGCAGAAGGTTATCCCAACAAGTTCCACTGCCAACTGACGTACATAATTCTGCTGACACTTGATTAATATTAATATGAGATGGAGGGGCAAAGCTAGGCTTAGGTGTGATGGCCTGCAACACTAACATAGCAAAACACACATGGTCCCAATTGAAAAATGAAACATTACCACTTCAAACAGAGATACTGGAAGGCAGCAATTATTCACAGACCCACCATCCAGCCTGAATTATCACACACCTCTTCCCCTTTGCTCTATGTTATACTTAAGTTTGTCTTGATTGTATTTATGCATGGTATATCTGATCCGTTGGGTAGCATGCAAAATAATGCTTTTGACTGTACCTCAGTACACATGACAATAATAAACCTAAAGATCAAGGGTTGAGAAAGAATGATAGACAGGTAGGGGTTCCATGACGATATTACGAGAAATATAAAATTATTTCAAACAAAATTCTTTAGTAGTGTATACCACTGCTGGAAAAAAAAGACATAAAGTGCTGGAGTAACTCAATGGATCAGGCAGCTATATGCTATCTTGAGAACTATGGTCTTTTGTTGTTTATGTAAGATACAATTTATTGCAGAAAATGTGCATTTAATGGTTTCTTCTACTACAGCCATTTAGTTCTAATTCATTGTTCCATTGCCATGCCTAATGGCTCCAAAGGGGGTGTGACTGAAAACCCCTCAGGAGGCATTCTTTAGTTGCTGAGCAAATTAGATTTAAAACAGATAAGAAGTAGACCCACGGCCTCTTATGCTGAGTTGCTGAAAATAGTCAATATCTGTTGCAGAATTATAATGGCTGTTCTGATCCTAACCTCTCCTTGTCAATCCTCAGCAATTCCCCATGAGGGAGGGATATACTCTATTATAAAGTGCAAACACCAGCCTCTTTTTTTGTACTTTGTGTTCTGCACAAATTCCTTTTGTACATGCTCTGCAATGCAATCAGAGCCGTTTGTCTCCCAGGCCTATTTGTTAATACCCTCCGCGCTGTCATTACGATTTCACTTGCTGAAGGACCAAAAATTGAAATTCCCTGAGACCTCAATTGTAGATGAAGCAAGTCCCAAAATTATTAAATGTAATTTGTTATCATTACGTGAATATTATTTAAATAATCACTCCATTCTCCTCACCCGACTTGAAACCTCCTTTAACATCACCGGCACAGCCCTATCCTGGATCAAATCTTACCTCTCTGACAGGCACCAGTTCATCTCCATTAACAACTGTAAATCCCCCACCGCTCCCCTCCCCCAAGGTGTCCCCCAAGGCTCAGTCCTTGGCCTCCTCCTCTTCATCCTCTACCTGTTCCCCCTTGGTCAATTAATCCGCCGTCATGGTCTCAACTTCCACTGCTTCGCCGATGATATCCAGCTCCTCATCTCCACCAAGTCAATCTCCACCACCACACACTCTACACTGACAAACTGCATCACTGAAATAAAATCTTGGCTTCAATCAAATTTCCTCAAACTTAACTGCAACAAATCTGAAATCATCATCATTGGTCCAAAAACGCTCACCAAATCCACCCAAAACTTCATCCTCAATATTGATGGTCTCCCAGTATCCACCTCCCCTCACATCCGGAATCTTGGAATCATCTTTGATCAAACCCTCTCCTTCGACAAACACATCAAACACATCACAAAGACAGCCTTCTTCCACCTCAAAAACATCGCCCGTCTCCGTCCATCCCTCTCCTCCACAGCTGCAGAAACCCTCATCCACGCCTTCATCACCTCCCGTCTGGACTACTGCAACAGCCTCCTCTATGGCTCACCCTCAAAAATCATCAGTAAACTTCAATACATTCAAAACTCCGCTGCCCGTCTACTCACCCACTCCCCGATCCGTGACCATATCACCCCCGTCCTTTACAAGCTCCACTGGCTCCCCATCCCCCAGAGAATCCAGTACAAAATCCTCCTCATGACCTACAAAGCCCTCCATAACCTGGCCCCATCCTACCTGACTGACCTCCTCCACAGGCACACTCCCACCTGCACCCTCCGCTCTGCTGCTGCCAACCTCCTGTCCCCCCCCCATCCGGACCAAACTCAGATCCTGGGGGGACAGGGCTTTCTCCATCGCTGCTCCCACCCTCTGGAACTCACTACCCCAAACCGTCAGAGACTCCTCCTCACTCACCACATTCAAAACATCACTGAAGTCTCACCTGTTCAGCACTGCCTTCAACCACTGACCGTCACCTCACCTTCTGTCTCCTTTTTCTGTTTGTTTACTTATTTATCTATTTATTTTCTTCTCTATGTTCTAGTAATCCCTGTAAAGCGTCTTTGAGTGTTTGAAAAGCGCTATATAAATGTAATGCATTATTATTATTATTATTTGTTCAATCATTTCACTTCCAACCACCACCAAACGCAGGATTACTCCATATGTAATCAATATTCCTCAGCACGTACAACCCTCTAGCTTATGGAAGCTATTTATTTAACTGGTTGATAACAAATGGGCTGTAAATCTTCTCAGAAAAGGCTTAATGAATATACTGTTCAGGTTCGATTTGATGGACATGACTGCATAAGGCTTTAGAATATATTCTTTCCATGAATTACAAACTCCATTATATTTTTTAGAATACCTGTTTCCACTGACGATATGCATAAAGTGGGACGTTCAGTTGATATGAATAAATTTTGGCTTAAAGAACTGAGAAAGCAGTTTCAATACCAACCTAAAATGAAGCACCTGTGAAAACAGATACAGATGAATGAAATAAAGACTAAGCATAATACCGTACGGTTGAATGAACACGCATTCCAGCTAGAAAATATGACATAATCATAATCATAATCATAATCATACTTTAATAGCCAAGTATGTTTTGCAACATATGAGGAATTTCATTTGCCATACAACCATACAAATAAAAAGCAACAGAACACACCAAATACACTTTAACATCCACCACAGTGACTCCTCCGCATTCCTCACTGCAATGGAAGGCGATTAAAAGAGCAATCTCTCCTTTCTTTGACTTCCAGCGGTCGGGGGCCTCTAACCTTCCGTTGATGGGATGATCTTATTCCCGTAGCCGGAGGCGGGCCTTCCTCATCGGGGCGATCAAGCTCCTGCATCGGGGGATTCTCAGCTCCCCCACGTCGGGTGATTGGACCACGGGTCGGGACTTGTCGAACGTCTACGGCTTTTGGAGCTTCCCGATCTCGGTCTCAACCCAAGACTGCGAGCTCCTTGATGTTAAAGTTCGCAGGCCGTGGTTGGAGCGTCGACAAGGAATCGTACACTCTGATGGTAAGTCCATGCCCCGCGGTGAGGCTCAAGGTCAGTCCCGAGCAAGCCCTCCAACTCCTTAATGTTAAGCCGCAGAGCGGCCGGAGATATGATCCGGAAAACAATCGCATCTCCGGCAAGGTAAGAGATTGAAAAAAGGTTTCCCCCGACCCCCCGCCCACCCCCCACATAAAACAAACCAGAGAACATTAACACATACTTTTAAAATTCACTAAAAATAAGAAAAAAATACGAAAAAGACAGACAGACTGTAGGCGAGGCTGCCATCGAAGCGCCACCCGGTGGAAATTTATCCCAACAAGGCTCAGATCAGAACAATAAAGGATTTTCAGAGATGATGAGGAAGTCTAATATAAAAACTAGTTAGAGGTGTTCAGAGAATTATTAAAAAAATTAACATCTAGTCACACATCGGTATGAATGCTTATCTCTATTACAAATCTTGTAGAAGATAAAACTTTCTTCATGAACGATGGGATATAGCTCAGTGGTAGAGCATTTGACCGCAGGTGAAGAGGTCTCTGGTTGAAAACAGTTCTCCTTCTTTTAGGCTGACTCACATTGCCAGAGACTCAGGTTCAATCCTGACTTTGGGTGCTGTCTGCGTGGAGTTTGCCCATTCTCCCTGTGACCACGTGGGTTTCCTCCGGGTGCTCCAGTTTCCTCCCACAGATTTGTAGGCTAATTGGCCTCTGTACAATTGCCCCTAGTGTATGGGGAATGGCTGCAAAATAGCTTAGAACTAGTGTGAAGGGATGGTGAGTGGTTGGTGGGCTGAATGACCTGTTTCTATGCTGTACCTCTAAACTAAACTATAAACAATGGATGCATTGGTGTTGCATTATCATGGGAAGCAGTGGGAAAAATCCGTCTGAAGAAGGGTCTCAACCTGAAACATCACCCATTCCTTCTCTCCAGAGATGCTGCCAGTCGCGCTAAGTTACTCCAGCATTTTGTATCTATTTTCAGAAAAAATTAGAACCACATTGCATTGGATTAAACAAATATAGTTGTTTGTGGCTTGTGAGTGGATCAGGGAAACTAATTTGTATGAGATGTAAGAATCAGACATTCAGGAGTTGAATCAGGTAAATTGGATTCAGTGGACAAAGGGATGGGAAAATCAAACATTTTCCTGGCTGCTGTGGCTGGAAGGTTGCTGATCTTTGATTACAATGAGGTACTTGGAGAGGTGGGCAGTGCACTGGTGGAAGTTTATCTGACTGATGACACCTACTCCATGAATACTGGCGGAGGCCATTGCTCAAGGCCCCTGTAATGGGGACTGCCTGTGTTGTTCTCATTGTGGCAGAACTAAGATTGAGTCATATAGTCATACAGCATGGAAACAGGCCCTTCAGCTCAAATTGTCCATGCTGACCAAGATGCTAAATCTTAGCTAGTCCCATTTGCCCGCGTTTGGCTCATAGCCCTCTAAACCTTTCCTATCCATGTACCTGTTAACGACATTCTGATTTGTTTGATACCAACAATATTCTGAATCGTACCTCAAGCAGAATTAAGCAACCTTCATTGCCTGGCAAAGCTATCTACGAGACCTGCAAAACCTGGCAGTAGATACCAACTGGCTAATGTCCAGTCCACAGCAGATGTCAAATGTCTGAACCATTGAGTTACTCCAGAACTTTGTATTCTACACAAGATTCCAGCATCTGCAGTACCTTATGCCTTTAATGTCCAGTGATGCCTCTGCAGCAATATTGACATTAATGAGTTGCTGCCACACTCTTTTGAGTTCTGGGTATATCAATGAGTGCCCTCTGAGAAAAAATGGCATGTGCATTTTTTCATGTATGCCATCAAGCAGAATGTTTAACCTGCAAACATGTTTGATAAAATGCAATTCTGGCAAACCATATGAGGGGGAGATGCAGTTGGGCTGAGAACGAGCCGCGGACACACGGCGGGCTGAGGACGGGCGATGGAAAGACATTGGGCCACCTAGAATAAAGAAGGACCTGGCGTAGGGGAGGGGGGGGGGGGGGGTGAGGCTGCTGACAAACAAAGAGGGATCATTGGGACTCTACTGAGTACTTTTGTAACTTAGACGGAGCCAGATACGTGGCAACTCTTTTTGTACTTTGTGTATAGTATGCAAAATCAAATTTCACTGTACCTAGGTTCATGTGACAAGAAATTATCATTGAATCATTGAATCCTTGTGTGGATATCAAGCCTTTCAGCAGCTCTATTCATCAGCTGCAGAAGATGGTTTTGCAGGGTAATTGAAATATTTGCAATGCATACCAATTAAATGATCATTCAGAAACTTTAATACTGGGGTAACATGGTTGGCTGGTTTATTTTCCATTGTTTAAAAGGCATATATGAGATAAACTCAGTGCTTTTATAGTGACTGTATATGTGGGTATGGATACCAGCATCTCTAAACACTAAACTTCATTATTTCATTTTCCAGCCAGGTGACAAATATGTTTATTAATCTTGTGTACTGGCACCTTTAGACTTTAGACTTCAGAGATACAGTGCGGAAACAGGCCCTACGGCCTACAGAGTCCATGCCAACCAGCAATCACCCCATACATTAGCACTATCCTACACACTAGGAACAATTTACAAACTTTACCAAAGCCGTTGTGAGAATCAAACCGGTGTCTCTGGTGCGATAAGGCAGCAACTCTACCACTGTGCCACTGTCCCGCACTTGGACCTTTTGGTCTACAAAAAAAATCACTGGATAAATTCATCCAGGGCAGATTTGACAGATAATTTGGAAAACATCAGGGAGATCCTTCTTTTTATTCACCTAAAGAAAAAACTATCTCAAGGAAAGACTCTGCTGAGACGTGTAGCCTTCTCCCCTTTTACAAGGCAAAGCAAATTAACTGCCCATTTTGTACATTCCAAGCCAGCTTCTTTCTGGGGCTTAACGTTGCTAAAGCTGCAGTAATTCAGCAACCATCACAGTGCTAAAGGTTCACCCTGCTACAAGACATCCCAAAACCACCACATATGGAAGGGAGCCACAGAGAATTGCAAATGCTGGAATACAGAGATTCTGCCTGACCCGCTGAGTTACTCCACCTCTTTGTGTTCTACACAAGATTCTAGCATCTGCAGTTCTTCCAGAGAAGCTGCTTGACCCACTGAGTTACTCCAGCTCCACATACTCCAGTTCTACATATGCAAGAGACCTCGCTCTCTCTATGTTAGGAGGAAATGCAAGTAAATTTACAAATGCAATAGAACATTAACATTTTCTTCGTTGCATTATAAAAAAATACATTCAAAATTACATACATTCAAAATTAACATTAATTGCAAATTTGAGAATTCAAGAATACCATTAGAAAGTTTGCCACATTTTTAGTTATGAAACTTTGATGTTTCCTTTTCATTCCCACCAAATCCACTCCGGGTCTCTCTCCATTTGTTCTCTTTTTCCACCCTCCTCACCATCCCCCATCCTTGGTACATGGATATCACTGGATATCACCCACTCCCACCTGGTTACATCTGCTCTTCATCCCTCCATTATCTGGTTCCCACTATCTCTATACTTTCCCCTCCCTCCACACCATCAACTGGCTTTATGCACCAGAAGTATTATTATAATAATAATAATTATTATTATTCCCAGGCTGATGAGCTGCCTCATCTGAATAATAATAATAATAATAATAATAATAATAATAATAATAATAATAATAATAATAATAATAATAATAATAATAATAATAATAATAATAATAATAATAATAATAATAATTATTATTATTATTATTATTATTATTATTATTATTATTATTATTATTATTATTATTATTATTATTATTATTATTATTATTATTATTATTATTATTATTATTATTATTATTATTATTATTATTATTATTATTATTATTATTCAGATGAGGCAGCTCATCAGCCTGGGAAGGCAGTCCATCTAGGAGAGGGAAAACTCTGATCTAAAACCTTCACTGCCTTGTGGCCATATCCAGTCATGGAAAAGGCTCCAGGAGTAAACCTCAAGAAAAATCTGGAGTCGGAGTCCCTAAGGCAGTTCATCGTTGTCTACAACCTCGTTCTGGCAGCTCCTGCGACGGTGCTGGTGCCAAACTGTAATGGCTCTGCTGTTCCTTTGGATCGATCAGCGACGTGGAGAGGGGGGACGTGCTGCATGGGCATTTGACATCGCCCAGGCTTGCATCCGACCACACATCAACGCTGCTCTGGCCGAGGTTTGGAACAAGCAGCCAACAACCAGGATGCATCACCCATGGTCAGTCATGACCGAGGGGGGCCTTAAAACTTTTATTATTATTATTATTATTATTATTATTATTATTATTATTATTATTATTATTATTATTATTATTATTATTATTATTATTATTATTATCTTCCACTTCTCCTCGTCCTTTTTCCTCTGCTCCTCTTTCTACTTCTACTTCTTCTCCCTTTCCCCTTCTCCTCCTCTTCTTTTTTACAGCACAAAGAAAACCTTGAAGATACAAATCTTAAAGATCTACACTAGGTAGAGATGCAATGAAGAATTCTGCAGCAGGAAGGAAAGACTCCGTCCAGCTCCTGATCTTTAACTGAAGAACTGAGTAAAAAACAGGACAAAGTTGCATCAAATATGGCAAATGCATTGCACTACGAAAACCCAAGAAATGTCGACATAAAGCACTCCAACAGGAAGATTGAATGCAGAAATCTATGCCTCTCCAACACCAGACTAAGAGTAATCTATATTCTCATAGATTGTACGAACATTTTAAATTAATTGGTGGGATCAAGGTAAAATTTGTCAGTTAATCATCCAGCAAAGGTCTGAAGTTCTGCTTTCGTGAAGCCACTGCACATTTGGGCATTGTTCCTACCGTTCAACCTGAGGCAACTTTTCCAAATTTATCCTTCGCCAGTCAGCGGGGAAAGTACCCACTACATTAAATAAATGGTGGTTTGAGGCTCTTAAATATAACACAGAAAATTATAGTGTCACACAGTCTTATAATATAGCAAAAGATTGGTTAAATCTTTAGATTAGTTATTTTTAAGGATAATAATCACCTTGTGTTAGAAACTTCTATTTATCGAGGCAACACTGCTCCTATATAAGGAGAATGCTCACTCTGTACATCCCAGACCAGCACCACTACCACACCTGGGGCAGTCAGATCACCTGTCCATATTCCTAACTCCAGCATACACCCCACTCAGGAGGAAAGCTCCAGTCACCATAAAGACTGTTAAGACATGGCCTGAAGGAGCTTCCTCGCAGCTGCAGGATTGCTTCGAAAGGACCAACTGGGATATTTTTGAGGATCAGGACTTGGAGGAGTACACATCAACTGTACTTTGCTACATCCAAAACTGTGTTGACAATGTCACCGTCGACAAACGCATCCGGTTGTATCCCAATCAGAAACCCTGGATGACAAAGGATGTCAGGTCTCTCCTCAAGGACCGTAACACCGCCTTCAGGTCTAGTGATAGAGCTCTATTGAGTATAGGAGCAGGGAGGTTCTGCTGCAGTTGTACAGGGCATTGGTGAGACCACACCTGGAGTATTGCATACAGTTTTGGTCTCCTAATCTGAGGAAAGACATTCTTGCCATAGAGGGAGTACAGAGAAGGTTCACCAGATTGATTCCTGGGATGGCAGGACTTTCATATGAAGAAAGACTGGATAGACTCGGCTTGTACTCGCTGGAATTTAGAAGATTGAGGGGGGATCTTATAGAAATTTACAAAATTCTTAAGGGGTTGGACAGGCTAGATGCAGGATGATTGTTCCCGATGTTGGGGAAGTCCAGAACAAGGGGTCACAGTTTATGGATAAGGGGGAAGTCTTTTAGGACCGAGATGAGAACATTTTTTTTCACACAGAGAGTGGTGAATCTGTGGAATTCTCTGCCACAGAAGGTAGTTGAGGCCAGTTCATTGGCTATATTTAAGAGAGAGTTAGATGTGGCCCTTGTGGCTAAAGGGATCAGGGGGTATGGAGAGAAGGCAGGTACGGGATACTGAGCTGGATGATCAGCCATGATCATATTGAATGGCGGTGCAGGCTCGAAGGGCCGAATGGCCTACTCCTGCACCTAAGAGGGGTCTAGGATCATGAGGACAATAGAAAATGTGAAAGCACATAGTATTTTTTTTGTCTCAGGGAAGGGGAATCAATAAAGAGAGTTAATTCAGTCTGAAGACAGGTCCTGACCCAGGGCATCACCTGTCCATGATCTCCAGAGATGCTGCCTGACCTGCTGTGTTACTCCAATACTTTGTGGCTTACTCAAAATTCCAGCATCTGCAGTTCCTTGTGTCTCCAATAACTAGAGGGCATAGGTTGAAGAGGAGAGGGGAAACATTTACAAGGGGACCTGAAGGATACAGAGGGCTATGTGTATATTGAATAAACTTCCAGAGAAAGTAGTTGAGGCAGATACAATAATGCCATTTCTGAGACATCTGGGGAGGTACATTGATTGGAAAGGTTTAGAAGGAAATTGGAAAAACATGAGCATATATCATATCATATCATATATATACAGCCGGAAACAGGCCTTTTCGGCCCTCCAAGTCCGTGCCGCCCAGCGATCCCCGTACATTAACACTATTCTACACCCACTAGGGACAATTTTTACATTTACCCAGTCAATTAACCTACATACCTAGCTTAATCTAGCTTAGATAGGTATCTTGGTCGTATGCCTGGAGCAATCACTGTGATGGCTGTTTTGTGTAAAAAATTGTATCTGTGTGTCTTGTGCTTTTTGATGTCTGCTGCCGGACCCTGACGTGAGAGGACGCTGGCGTTGAGTATTCGCCGCTTTTCCGTCAGGATAGTTTGTCTGTTTGTCTCTATGTTAAATGTATTTGTAAAGCGCTTTGAGCATGTGATAAGGCGCTATATAAAATAAATATATTATTATTATTATTATTATACATATCATATCATATATATACAGTGCTGCTAGAACCAACCTGAAGAGAGGCATCAAGGATGCCAAAGCGTCCTACAAGAGGAAGATTGAGGACCACTTTACCAACAATGACCCACGGCGGGTATGGCAAGGCATCCAGCACATCACCAACTACAAGACCAGCAACCGCACGACTGCCGACGGCGACGCCTCGCTGGCAGAGGAACTTAACTGTTTCTTTGCTCGTTTCGAGGTGAAAGCTACAGTGGCAGACATAACACCCTCTCCAGCACCTGACAGCAACACCTTCACTGTGCAGGAGTATGATGTTAAGCGCGTGCTCAGAGCAGTGAATCCCAGGAAAGCTGCAGGCCCCGATGGTGTGACGGGCAGAGTGCTGAGGGAATGTGCAGACCAATTATCTGAGGTCTTCACAAAAATCTTCAACCTGTCCCTTTTAAAATCCACCATCCCTCCCTGCCTGAAGTCCGCCACAATCATCCCACTGCCGAAAAAGTCTGTCATCAGCGGCCTTAACGACTACCGTCCGGTAGCACTCACACCGGTCATCACAAAGTGCTTCGAGAGACTGGTCCTGCAGCACATCAAAGCCAGCCTCCCACCCACCTTCGACCCACACCAGTTTGCCTACAGAGCAAATAGGTCTACAGGGGATGCCATCGACACTGCTCTTCACACTGCACTGACCCACCTTGAACACCAGGGGAGCTATGTGAGGATGCTCTTCCTCGACTTCAGCTCTGCCTTTAACACGGTCATCCCGAGCAGACTGGTCACCAAACTTTCCGACCTTGGATTTTCCCAAACCATCTGCCAATGGATCAAGGACTTCCTGACCAACCGCCCCCAGACCGTCAAAATAGGCCCTCACCTCTCCTCCACCATTACACTGAGCACCGGCTCACCACAGGGCTGTGTGTTGAGCCCCATCCTTTACTCCCTCTACACTCACGACTGCGCCCCCACCCATCCCACCAACACCATCATCAAGTTCGCGGATGACACGACTGTGGTTGGACTCATCTCAGGAGGAGATGAGACAGCCTATAGGGATGAAATCCAAAGGCTGGCAGCATGGTGTTCAGTGAACAATCTGGTCCTGAACTCCTCCAAAACAAAGGAACTTATAATTGACTTTAGAAAAACCAGTGTAGAATACGACCCACTCTACATCAATGGGGTCTGTGTGGAAAGGGTACCTGCTTTCAGGTTCCTGGGTACGCACATCGCAGAGGATCTTACCTGATCTACCAACACCATCACCACAGTAAAGAAGGCACAGCAGAGACTCCACTTCCTGAGGATCCTCAGGAAAACCAACCTGCAGGAGAAGCTCATGTTGTCCTTCTATCGCTGCTCCATCGAGAGTGTGCTGGCATACTGTATAACCACATGGTATGCCAGCTGCTCAGAAAAGGACAGGAAGGCCCTTCAGAGGGTCATCACGACGGCCCAGAAGATCATCGGCTGCTCACTGCCCTCCCTGGAGCACCTGTTCAGCCTACGCTGCCTCAGTAGAGCAGGCAAAATAATAAAAGATCCATCCCACCCCGGCCACCGTCTGTTTGTTCATCTGCCCTCTGGTCGACGTTTCAGGTCGATCAAATCCCGAACAAACAGACTTAAGAACAGTTTTTACCCCAGGGCCATACGAGAACTGAACACTACCTTTGCACTAGGCAACACCATTAAAAAATCTTGTACTTAATATAATTGTATTTATGTATTTATTTGTTTTTGCATTTATTGCATATATGTTTGTACGCACCGTCAGGATTGGCTATTTTTTAATTTCGTTGTACTCGTTGCAATGACAATAAATGAATATTATTATTATTATTATTATTGCAGGGAAGCGCTACTGAATTTGATATTTCTGATGGATCGGTACTGACTCACATCCAATGTATTTACACTTATGGAACACATTATTCAAGCTGTCAACACAATTATTTCGAGCTTTGTGATGGAGAATGTATAATATGTTTTATTCTCCTTTATTATGATCTTATATAAATAGTTATTTTTTTAACAGGTAGATTTAAAATCACTAAACTGTGGGCTCAGAATAGTGTGAAAGGTAAACTCTCAGCGCGATTAAAGTGCAATATTTTTATGTAATAAAAAGGAATTGCAGATGCTTGTTTATACCAAAGATAGACACAAAATACTGGAATAACTCAATGGGCCAGGCAGCATCTCTGGAGAAAATGGATAGGTGACCTTTTGGGTCGGGACCTTTTTCAGACAGTATGAAGAGGGATCCCGACCTGAAATATCATCTATTAATTTTCTCCAGAGATGTTGCCTGACCTGCTGAGTTACTCCAGCATTTTGTGTCTATCTTTGCAATATTTTTACCTAGTTCTAATACACTTGAAAACCAGCAATGTGAGAGCAAACTGAGGAATGATAACATAATACATTAAAAAAAAACCCTGAAAGATCATGATGAAAGGTCATTAAGATGAAATGCTTGAGGTTCGATCAGCACGCAATAAGTTAATTTATTATTGTTATTTTGAGGATTCACTAAGAATTCCAAAATCTTGACTTGACATCAATATTTTTCAAGCATATTAATTTAATAGGATTGGAATGCAAACAGGAAGGCAAGATTTATATTTATACAGTACCTTCTATGATCTCAGAACATCATTAAGTTCTTTACTATAACAAAGTACTTTTTCAGCATAGTAACTGCTGTAATGAAAGAAACAGGGTAGCTGGGTTGCATATAGAAATTAAATAAATGAATTACTTATATGTTTCAGAGTCAATTGAGAATAAATGGTGGAAAACACTCCTGCTGTGCTTACAACGGAGGCAAGGCATCTTTTACAGCCATTCGGATGAATGCAAATGAAACCTTGCTCAAAAGCTCTGTAAGCAAATCAAAGGAGACAAAAATGTCAAAGAAATTCTTGGCAAGTAGCTGCAATGTTTGATTGGAAATCTAAGAAATAGAACATAAGGAGATCCACAACAGTGTCCAAAAGATGAAACCGGAAGCATTAGTCTGGTCAATTTAATCAGGATGAGAATTACAAAGCTCCCACAATTACACTAGATAGGAAAGATATCCATCAGATCGAAGTGCTGTTTAATGCAAAGAATGCTACTACGGTGAAAGAGCTTATTAAAATGTATAATTAAATCAAGCATTATTATTCATATCCAATACACATTTGAACATGACTCCAGGTTATTAAAGTGGAGGGATTTTCAAAGAACATATGTAAGATTTTATTTTAGCTCATTATATACTCAGAAATATTTGGATGGGAACACAGAAAGGATGGTTTGCAATTATGTAACACCTTTCATTTCTTGAGGAAGTTCCAAAGTCATTACACCCAGTAAAGTACTTTTAAAGCATTATCGGTGATGTAATGTAGGAAATGCTAAAGTGGAGTATCTACTCTATACTCTACTTATAGAGAAGTCTAGAATATCCGAGTCTGTAGAATAGATTACTCTAGTCTATATGGCCAAGTTAATTCTACATTTGGCCCTGAAACGTGCCGACTCTTGTGTACTGTCTTAGTAATCTACTAATCTTGTATTACTCTTATATTTAAGTATAATTGTGCCTATGCATAGTAAGAAATGTACTGAACTGTATGCAAAAAAGGAAGATAGACACAAAATGCTGGAGTAACCAGGCAGGTCCAGGCATCATCTCTGGAGAAAAAGAATAGATGACATTTTGGGTTAGAACCCTTCCTCAGACAGCGCTGCCGTCGCAGCTGCGGCTTGCCTGCAGTCCGTCTCTCTTTTGTGTTTTTTGTTGTTTTTGTCTCAATTGTAGTGTTAATATGATGTAGTGTTGTATGTTATGTTTTGGGGGGGGGGGGGTGGGAGGGAACGGGAACTGTAACTGTAACATTCTCTCTCCAGAACGGAGACGCGACCTTTGTTCTGTATCGTGTCTCCGTTCCCGTTGCGGCCTACCACCGGCCATGCACCTGGGACCACCTGGGGCTCTGGTTCGCAGAGCCCACGGTCCGGACTCACCACCTGCGGCGCTGGCTGCCTGCGAATGCTGCGGGAACGGCTGCGACTCGTCTCCGGAGGCTCCGGCGCGGGCCGCGTGGACATCGGAAGCCCGCAGGCCCCTGGATGGGGGCCGACATCGGGAGCTCCGGCAGCGGCAGAGGCAACGTGTCCGCCCGCCCCGAATCGCGGGGCTTGGGTCGGCCCGCCACGGACCTTTCACCATCCGGCGCGGCCTGAAATAGGCCGCGGGATTTTTTTTCATCGCCCAGCGGGGGCTTCAATATCGGGAGCCCCGACCGCCCCGACGTGGCAACTCCAACAGCCTGACCGCGGGACAAGTCGGCAGGGAAGAGAAAAAGACATTCTGGCCTTCCATCACAGTGAGGAGGGACTGGAGGAGACTCACTGTGATGGATGTTTCTTTTTGTTTGGTGTTAGTTGTGATTGTATGTGTTATTGCATTTTTATTGATTAATCTTATTGGTCTTATTGTTCAACTGCGGGTAATGTTTCATTTTACTACACATTTATGTGTATGTAACAAATAAACGACTATTGACTATTGACTATTGAAAGTAGAGGTGGAGGGGGGGGGGGGATATAAACAAGGCAAGAAAAGGTCAGAACAAGTCAGGACCGGCAACAAATTACCTCAGGAAGGGAAGAGCCCATAAAAAGGAATTACACTATGTCTAAGTGTATGTGGCAATAAAGTATCATTGAACCATTGAATCTGTGCACAGCAAGCTCTCACAAACAGCAATGTGATAATGCCCAGATCATTTGTAGAGATATGTTGATTGAGTGATACATATTGATCTGAACACTTGGGATACCTCCTCAGTTTCAAAATTATTTAGTTTAAGTTTAGTATAAGGTTGTGGAAGAATGGAGAGATATGGATCACTTGCTGGCAGAGGAGATTAGTTTAACTTGGCATTATGTTTGGCGTGGACATATTGGGCTGCGGGGCCTGTTCCTGCGAAGTGCTTTGTTTTATGTAGTATTCAGATATCAGAATCTTTGACAATGTTGGACTTCCTCTGCTTTCAATTGAAGTCGCTGGAGTACGCTGGTCTCCACAACCAGTGGGCATTTTATAATCTGAGTCACAAGTGCCACTCTGGGATCTAATTAGAAGTATTTCTGAAATAAAAAAAATAACTTCAACTAATGATACACAGTGCACAGGTTTATGAAAGGAAATGTGTGCTTGGTGCTTCACGAAAGATTTATTTGGAGACAGAAAATATTAAAATAGTCTTTCTTTTTGAGAGGGGAATTAGTGTGTATTGGTTTTGCTGCCAATTATCCATCCTACCTGATTTTTGTTTCCAATAATTAAATTATTTAAAATTATGAAACTCAAACTGATCCCAGCTTGACAACATGTGGTAGAATTTAGTTTAATTTAAAGGTTATTGACTGAATTTGCCAACTTTGGAGGACTTCCTTTTCTCTACTACATTCTCCCCAAATTTCTCCAATGGATAGATTATACTTGATCT
The DNA here is from genome assembly GCF_053455715.1 of Rhinoraja longicauda. Taxonomy (NCBI): domain Eukaryota; kingdom Metazoa; phylum Chordata; class Chondrichthyes; order Rajiformes; family Arhynchobatidae; genus Rhinoraja; species Rhinoraja longicauda. The sequence continues at coordinate 47,315,970 of NC_135959.1, read as the reverse complement.
GACCCTCTGAGATAGTCCAGCACTTTGTGTCTTTTTTTGTAAACCAGCATCTACAGTTCTTTGTTTCCATGTAAGTACTTGCCCTGTTAAGTTACTCAGCAGGTCAGGCAGCATCTCTGGAGAAAAGGGATGGGTGATGATCCGAGTCGGAACCTATTCTTCAGTATGAAGAAGGGTTCCAACCCAATAGGTCACCCATCCTTTTTCTCCAGAGATGCAGCTTGACCCATATGGATACCCTATATCTGTGCTATCCTCCTGGTCATTAATGTAAATAGTACAAAATTGACAACTTACAAGTAATCCCTGGTGCACTCCATTACTTACAACCTTCCAGCCTGAAAAAGCCCCATTTTCCCTGACTCTCTATCTTCTATATGAAACCAGTCTTCAGTTCATGCTAATATACACCCACCAATACAATTAACTCTTACCTTGTGCACCAGCCTTTTATGTGGCACCTCGTCAAATGCCATTTGGAAAACTAAATACACTACAATAATATACCATATTATTCTCCTCTGCACCTGATCACTCAACGCTCCACTACCACACCCCCTCATCTGCACTGAGGTGTGCTGCCACTCTGGCTAATGCCAGAAACCTGCTTATTTTAATGAAATGAAGCATTAACGCCAATATATTCCTTCACCCACACAAATCAGGCATCCAATTAATGACGGAGCCCATTCCACACAAACCTCTCGTATAATATGAGTTTTGCCTGTTAGAATTTGTGGCACAGATACCTAAAAGCACATTTTATGGAAATGAAAGCAATATTTTAAATAATAGTTGTAGGGTGAGTTTGTCAGAAAATCAAACAACCCCCATTCCCCTGAGCAAGACTTGAAGAAGGGCCTTTAAAATAACATGGACACAATCAGTATGCAGACTTCAACCTTTCATTTCTACAACCCATGGAATTGATGATAGAAATATGAAAGTTCAAGTTTTTAAAAAATCAATCACACTCAATAATGTTGTCAACATTTCATTCGAAATGAAATACTGTTTTCTGATAAGCAATACGTCAAGGCATAGTTACAATATTTGAGAGTTTTCGTGGATAGATACATATATAATAAATACTTATGATTTGTTGCTACATGATAATGTGCCAGCAAAAATAAAGGAAAAGAGATGAGCTTTGAAAACAGATGTCTTTCAAGGAGGATTACACAATTGCTACTTAATTAATTTGATCCTGCAGAATTGTAAAATAGCTCCCGAGGGATCTGCAATAACGCAACTTTGATTAAAAAAATATACATTAAGTGCGCTGAGGCCTCATTTGGACAAAAAATAATGATAGTTGAACTTTCCTGTCATTAGCGATGATGTTTAATCTTATGCTTTTTATGATAAATCAGTAATTAAAGCAGCACTTCAGCACTACGTTTCTATCGTGTTAATTTACTCTTAACTTTGCAATGAAATGCAGGTCGGAGCAGATATTTTCTACTTGGCAGGGCTCAACAGGCTCCTGTATCAAGGGACTGCTGCCAGCTGTAAAACTGTTGACAAGCATTTTTTTGTGATTGTCAAGAGAGATCAATGTACCAGTTAAATTAGATGTCACGGAGCCCCAGTGCTGGGCATAAAATGGGTTCAACGTGGCTAAATTTTGCAATGAGCTCACTCATGCTAAATTTGTTTCCCACATTAAGGGTAAATCTTTTGGTCCCTTTCTTCAGATTAGCCTTCATATTTGTGAATTAAAAGTGCAAATGCATTTTGAAAAAACTCGCCACTAAATTTATTTATGAAGAGCAGACTTGGAATTCTTAAGCAGCTCTTTCCATTGCTAACAGAGAGCAACTAAGGTAAAACCTTTCTATGAAAGCCTAGGAGGGGGATTGGCCCGCTAGCTCATCGTGATTGCTATTCCTCCCCTCTCATTGCCTCCCCTATTCTTTCCCTAAGCTCTGGGGACTAGGAAAATAATTTAAAGAAGCAACAAAGGTACTTTATTTATGATGAAGATAGACACAAAGAGCTGGAGTAACTCAGTGGATCAGGCAGCATCTCTGGAGAAAAATGATGGGTAGACACAAAATGCTGGAGTAACTCAGCAGGTCAGGCAGCATCTCAGGAGAGAAGGAATGGGTGACATTTCGGGTCGAGACCCTGCTTCAGTCTGAGGCTTTAGCCTTTCCTTTGTTCCCCTCCGCCCCCACCTCAACGAGTTCCGGGTCCCCCACAGCGTGGAGCTCTTCCGTCGCCTCCGCCTCCGGGCCTTTTTCCATGGGAAGGAGTCCTCACCACCGAGTGATGATTCCTGCTCCCATCTCCAGCGGAACCCCTCCTCTTGGACACCCCCAGTTGGTACTCTGCCTTCATTAGACCTTTTCATTTCTAACTGCCGGCGGGACATCAACCGCCTCAAATTTTCCACTCCCCTTACTTACTCGAACCTCTCCCCTCTTGAACGTACAGCCCTCCACTCACTCTGCAGCAACCCCGACTTAGTTATCAAACCCGCCAACAAGGGAGACAATAGACAATAGACAATAGACAATAGGTGCAGGAGTAGGCCATTCGGCCCTTCGAGCCAGCACTGCCATTCAATGTGATCATGGCTGATCATTCTCAATCAGTACCCCGTTCCTGCTTTCTCCCCATACCCCCTGACTCCGCGGGAGGTGCCGTGGTAGTCTGGCGTGCTGATCTCTACCGGACTGAGGCCAGGCGACAACTCTCAGACACCTCCTCCTACTTATCCTTGGACCATGCCCCACAGAGGAGCACCAGGCCTTAATCTCCAACACCATTACTGATCTCATCTCTTCCGGCTCTCTGCCCCCTAAAGCTTCCAACCTTATCGTTCCCTAGCTCCGCACGGCCCGTTTTTACCTTCTCCCAAAAATCCACAAACAACTGTCATGGCAGACCCATTCTGTCTGCCTGTTCATGTCCCACTGAATTCATTTCCACCTATCTCAACTCCATCCTTTCCCCCGGTCCGATCCCTCCCTACCTATGTCCAAGACACCTCACATGCTCTCCATCTCCTCAATAACTTCCGTTTTCCAGGCCCCCACTCCCTCATCTTTACTATGGATGTCCAGTCACTCTACACCTCCATCCCCCACCAGGAGGGTCTTAAAGTCCTCCGTTTCTTCCTCGACCGCAGAACCAGCCAATTTCCATCAACCAATACTCTCCTCCGCCTAGCATAGCTGGTCCTTACCCTCAACAACTTCCCATTTGACTCCTCCCACTTCCTCCAAATCCAAGGCGTAGCTATGGGCACTCGCATGGGCCCTATCCCTGAACTCTACCTCCGCTACATTGACGACTGCATTGGTGCTACCTTTTGTACCTATGCGGAACCCACTGACTTCATCAATTTCACCAATAATTTCCATCCTGCTCTTAAATATACTTGGACCATCTCCGACATCTCCCTACTTTTTCTGGATCTCACCATCTCCATCACAGGAGACAGACTAGTGACCAACATCTACTACAAACCCACTGACTCCAACAACTATCTTGACTACACTTCTTCCCACCCTGTTTCCGGTAAAAACTCTATCCCCTACTCCCAATTCCTCCGTCTACGCTGTCCTAATTCGTTAGGAAACGGGGGTTCCTCTCTTCCATTATAGATGAAGCTCTCACTAGGGTCTCTTCAATATCCTGCTGCTCTGCTCTTGCTCCCCCTCCCCCCATTCACCACAAGGATATAGTCCCCCCTTGTCCTCACCTTCCATCCCATCAGCCATCGCATACAACAAATTATCCTCCAATATTTCCGCCATCTCCATCGGGATCCCACTACTGGCCACATCTTCCCATCTCTACCCCATCCTGCGTTCCGCAGAGACCGTTCCCTCTGAAACTCCCTGGTCCACTCGTCCCTTCCCACCCAAACCACTCCCTCCCTCCCCAGGTACTTTCCCCTGCAAGTGCAGGACATGCGACACCTGTCCCTTTACCTCCCCCCCTTGAGTCCATCCAAGGACCTAAATAGTCTTTCCAGGTGAGGCTGTGAGGTTCACCTGCACCTCCTCCAACCTCATCTATTGTATCCGCTGTTCCAGATGTCAACTTCTCGACATTGGCGAGACCAAGCGCAGGCTCGGCGATCGTTTCGCTGAACACCTCCGCTCAGTCCGTCTCAACCAATCTGATCTCCCAGTGGCTCAGCACTTCAACTCCCCCTCCCATTCCCAATCTGACCTTTCTGTCCTGGGCCTCCTCCATTGTCAGAGGGAGGCCCAGCACAAATTGGAGGAACAGCACCTCATATTTTGCATGGGCAGTTTACACCCCAGCGGTATGAACATTGACTTCTCTAACTTCAGGTAGTCGCTGCATCCTCTCTATATCCCATCCCCCTTCCCAGGTCTCCCACTAGTCTTCCTGTCTCCGTCTACATCCTACCTTTGTCCAGCCCCCTCCTTTGACATCAGTCTGAAGAAGGGTCTCGACCCAAAGCGTCATCCATTCTTTCTCTCCCGAGATGCGACCAACTGAGTTACTCCAGGATTTTGTGTCTACCTTCGATTTAAATCAGCATCTGCAGGTTTTTTTCCTATGAAAAATGATGGGTGATGTTTCTGGTAGGGACCCTTCTTCAGACCCTCCTACATACAGTAATCATAATCATAATCATACTTTATTAGCCAAGTATGTTTTGCAACATGCGAGGAATTTCCTTTGCCATACAGTCACACCAACAAAAAACAACAGAACACACAAAATATATTTTAACATGAACATCCACCACAGTGACTCCACATTCCTCAGTGTGAAGGAAGGCGAAAAATAGTTCAATCTCTTCCCTTCTTAGCGGTCGGGGACCTCTAACCCGTTGACGGGACGATCTTGATTCCCGCAGCCGTCCGTCGGGCCTTCCTGTTGGGGCGAACAAGCTCCTGCACCGGGGGGGAATCTCAGTTCCCCCGCGCCAGGCGATCTACCCCGGGTCGGGGCTAGTCGAACGTCGTGCGGCTTTGGAGCTTCCTGACATCGGTCTCAACCCGAGACTGCGAGCTCCTTGATGTTAAAGACTGCAGGCCGTGGTTGGAGCGTCGATCCCAGGCAAGGAATCGGCTCCGATGGTAAGTCCACGCCCCGCGGAGGGGTCTCAAAGTCAGTCCCGAGCAAGGCCTCCGGCTCCACGATGCAAGGTAAGAGATTGAAAAATGTTTTCCCCAACCCCCCCATCCACCCTCCACATAAAGCAAACCAGAGAACATTAACATATACTTTTTAAACACACTAAAAATAACAAAAAAAGGGAAAAGACAGACAGACTGTAGGCGAGGCTGCCATCGCTGATGGCGCCACACACTACATCCTACAATTCATGAAGCAGCTCAGAGCCACATCCTCACAATTGCTTTGTGTCCAACATCTTTCTTATCATATCATATCATATATATACAGCCGGAAACAGGCCTTTTCGGCCCTCCAAGTCCGTGCCGCCCAGTGATCCCCGTACATTAACACTATCCTACACCCACTAGGGACAATCTTTTTTACATTTACCCAGCCAATTAACCTACATACCTGTACGTCTTTGGAGTGTGGGAGGAAACCGAAGATCTCGGAGAAAACCCACGCAGGTCACGGGGAGAACGTACAAACTCCTTACAGTGCAGCACCCGTAGTCAGGATTGAACCTGAGTCTCCGGCGCTGCATTCGCTGTAAAGCAGCAACTCTACCGCTGCGCTACCGTGCCGCCCTTCTGGAATTTCCCACACACAAATTGCTCATAGTGCCTAGGGAATGGATCAGAAAGTGGGATAATATTGAACTAGTGTGCACGGGTGATCGATGGTTGGCGTTGGCAGAAGGGCTTATTTTCATATGTAGAAAGGAACTGCAGATGCTGGTTTATATCGAAGATAGACGCAGTGCTGGAGCAACTCAGCGGGTGAGGCCACATCTCTGGAGAAAAGGAACGGGTGACGTTTCGGGTTGAAACCCCTCTTCAGTCTGAAGAATGATTCTGACCCGAAACATCACCTATCCATGTTCTCCAGAGATGCTGCCTGACCCGCTGAGTTGCTCCAGAACCTTATGTCTATCTTCGGCCCATTTCCATGCTCTATCTTTCTCCCCTTCCCCAACCTGGCTTTATCCGCTGCCTTTCTCCTCTCGTTGTCTGTCTCTACCTAGCACCAACCTGTCGCTCTCTACCAACTCTACCTATCTCCCTCTCTCTCATCTGGATCCCTCATCCCCCTCTTCACTGGGTTCAACTTATCTCCTACCACCTCCTGTCCCGTCCCCCCGTCCTGTCCCCCTCCTTGCTCACCTCTTTATACTGGCTTTCTCCCCTCTACACTCTCAGTCCTAATGTAGGCTATCAACCCGAAACATCAATCTTCTCGACTCCTCCACAGATGCTGCCTGACCCGCTAATTTCTTCCATCAAGTTGTTTTTATTTTGCTCTTGATGGTTCGTATTTTGATGCTTGCAAGGCCAGCAAAGAATATCATATACACTAAACATTCGGAAGACCGATCACACTAACTGTGGTTTCTATCACAAACTCCCTGAGACCCTAATTCCAACCTTCTCCCTGGCAACTGTGTGGGATTCAATAACCAGTGTCATTTTTCACCTGAACTGATTATTGAACCACATAGCACTGCTGTTACTAAGACTGATTTTTGCACTTGGTTACATTGGGACCTTCAATAATGCCTCAGCTCATTTGAAAACTCTATCCATATTTTTGTTATCTTGAGACCTGACTCATCCAATGCTCCCCGATTCTAGAATTCATAACTGTGATCATCAAGGTTCCGTTCCACGTATCCTACTTTGCATCAAATACTTTTAACCCGTCACCCTGTTCCTGCTAAAACTCAAGTTTAAAACTCCAACATCTCTTTCTCTGCGTTCTCCTTCAGGCCTCCAAAATCCTCCAAAATTTGCCTTATAATGGGCCATTGTAGACTGCAGACTACCTTAGGACTGTTGCTGGCCCTGTTGTTCTGGCCTTCTCTATCTTTCAGTCTGAAGAAAGGTTTTGATCCGAAATGTTACCTATCCCCTTTCTCCAGGGATGCTGCCTGGCTCGCTGAGTTACTCCAGCATTTTGTGTCTATCTAAACTAAACTAAACCTGATTGTACAATGTAACTGTTGCCAGAGGTTGATGTGACCAATATGGTAGAATAATTTCAGCAGAGGAATGATAAGACAAATATCCATATCACCCTTATTCATTCAAGATAGCTCAGTGATATTGAAACACTGAGTTATTACTGCTACAACACTAGCAGAAGGTATTAACACCAAAAATAGATCAAACTGTCACATCGCACTTGGTAAAATGCACAGGTTTTGCAGTTTTTTATTCAATCCCCCAATTGAACACCTCTCAAGATTTGTGTATAGTTAGTAATGAATACGGTATATGCTAATAACAGATTTCCCTCGTAACTTGGTATGCTGACACTCCTCTGATGAATTATAACTCTGCTCCCTTAAATTATTTCATGCATACAAATAGTTTAAATGGTGACTTGTCATTTATTTAAACTGTCTGGATCTAAATGAATGATCAGTTGAGTTATTAATCCCCCCACTAATGTATAATGTTCAGTTGAAATAAGACTAATCTTTTTTAAACAATTCATTTTATAAACCAAGAATGAATCAGTGAGTAACATTGTGAAGTAGGTAGGTCGTGATATATTTAGTAGATGCTGGTTATTCAGGCCTTTGGTTAGTTCCTCCAACACAAGCACTTGTCCTCTCTGTTATATATCTATCATTTGATGTTGCCAATCTCAGTTTGCGCTTTGAACTTTTAAGATGCTGATCAGGTGATGCTCCACTATAAAATTTGACTTAGGTTTGACAGCATCGTGATTTTTTGTAACCTGATCATGTTCCGTGAAAACCCAAGTTATATTATCAAACAAACAGCGTGACAATATCAGAGACCAAAGGAAGCAGTAAAACAGATTTGCAAGGATTGTGATATTCATTACCTGTGCTTGCCTTCAAAATAGCATTCACTTTGTTTTATACAACCAATAGGCCAAGTGGACCCGTTGAGCCCAAACCACTCCTGCATTGATGCAGCACCCTCTCCTCCCCCACTTCCCCCTCCCCCCACCCTCCCTCCCCCTCCCTCCTTCACCCCCTCCCACCCCCCCTTTACCCCAACTTCCTTCCCCCTCCCTCACCCCCTTCCCTCCCACCTCCCTCCCGGGAGCAGCCCATGGTTGCTGTGGCAACCTGCCTCCCGGCCCGGGCGTCCGCCATTGGTGGAGTTGGTGTGGGGGGGGAGGAGGGTCCTGTCCAGTCCCGATGTGGGTGTGGTCAGTGGTAGAAGGCGGTGGCTATCCCACTGTTGCTGGGCCGCTGGACTCTGGGTGGCGTGGGGAAGGCGCTGAGCCAGCCGGAGAGAGGAAGGGGGATGGGGGAGCTGAGGGCAGGCCCAGCATCAGGCCCAGCATCAGGCCCAGGCCTCGGTCTCCACCTCCACCAATGCGCAGCCTCACCGCCGCTGCTGCTACTGCCGCCTTTCCCCTTGGCCCACCTCAGGCTCGCGGTTACCCAGTCACAACCTCATTTGAGGATGCAACTAGGAAAATTGACAGGGGAGAGCCAATGGATGTGGTGTACCTCGACTTTCAGACAGCCTTCGACAAGGTCCCACATAGGAGTTTAGTGGGCAAAATTAGAGCACATGGTATTGGAGGTAGGGTACTGGCATGGGTAGAAAATTGGTTGACAGGCAGAAAGCAGAGTGGGGATAAATGCGTCCCTTTCAGAATGGCAGGCAGTGACTAGTGGGGTGCCGCAAGGCTCGGTGCTGGGACCGCAGCTATTTACAATATACATTAATGACTTGGATGAAGAGATTAAAAGTACCATTAGCAAATTTGCAGATGATACAAAGCTGGGTGGTAGTGTGAACTGTGAGGAAGATGCTATGAGGTTGCAGGGTGACTTGGACAGGTTGTGTGAGTGGGCGGATGCATGGCAGATGCAGTTTAATGTGGATATGTGAGGTTATCCACTTTGGTGGTAAGAATAGGAAGACAGATTATTATCTGAATGGTGTCAAGTTAGGAAAAGGGGACATACAACGAGATCTGGGTGTCCTAGTGCATCAGTCACTGAAAGGAATCATGCAGGTACAGCAGGCAGTGAAGAAAGCCAATGGAATGTTGGCCTTCATTACAAGAGGAGTTGAGTATAGGAACAAAGAGGTCCTTCTGCAGTTGTACAGGGCCCTAGTGAGACCGCACCTGGAGTACTGTGTGCAGTTTTGGTCTCCAAATTTGAGGAAAGATATTCTTGCTATTGAGGGCGTGCAGCGGGGGTTTACTAGGTTAATTCCCGGAATGGGGGGACTGTCATATGTTGAAAGGCTGGAGCGACTAGGCTTGTATACACTGGAATTTAGAAGGATGAGAAGGGATCTTATCGAAATATATAAGATTATTAAGGGGTTGGACACGTTAGAGGCAGGAACATGTTCCCAATGTTGGGGGAGTCCAGAACCAGGGGCCACAGTTTAAGAATAAGGGGTAGGCCATTTAGAATCGAGATGAGGAAAAACGTTTTCACTCAGAGAGTTGTAAATCTGTGGAATTCTCTGCCGCAAAAGGCAGTGGAGGCCAATTCTCTGAATGCATTCAAGAGAGAGCTAGATAGAGCTCTTAAGGATAGTGGAGTCAGGGGGTATGGGGAGAAGGCAGGAACGGGGTACTGATTAAGAATGATCAGCCATGATCACACTGAATGGTGGTGCTGGCTCGAAGGGCCGAATGGCCTACTCCTGCACCTATTGTCTATTGTCTATTATCCACAACCATGCCCAGGCCCAGGCTCCAGCTGCTTTCCCCGGCACCAGACCTGGCTCTCCCACCCCCAAGAGACAGTCGGCTCAATGGGTCCCAACTGCGCAGGCATGGACACGTTTGTTCTACGCACACATAGATGCGGCGGCCATCTTACGTAAGTACAAGATCAACGGTTCCCAACTGCGCATGCATGGTTTTGTAAACTTTAAAATGTGAATAACTTTAAAAATATAACACCGATTTCAATGCAAATTCTTCCATAGGACCACAGGATGACGGTGAGTAAGGTGGGCCTAAAATTGTCATGCTATTGTGTACCGTTTTGGCTGTAGTTCAGGAACAAGCGAACAAATTAGAATTTTAGTATATAGATAGATGTAGTGTTCTAGCACTGAAAAAGACTATTCATCCTGTCAAGGCCCAGCTGCATTTCCTCTCCACAGAGATCATGTCCTAATCACACTCTTCTGTTTTCTCCACATTTCCTATAACATTTCTTTAGCCTTTAGAGATACATCGTGGAAACAGGACCTTCGGCCCAACGAGTCCGCGCCAAACAGCAATCACCTCATACATAAGCACTATCCTACACTCAAAGTACAATTTACAATTCATAGAAGCCAATTAACCTACAAACCTGTACGTCTTTGGTGTGAGGGAGGATACCGGAGTACCCGGAGATAACCCATACGATTACAGGGAGAATGTACAAACTCCGTACTGACAGCACCCGAGATCAGAATCGAACCAGAGCCTCTGGTGTCGTAAGGCAGCAACTCCACTGCTGCGCCACTGGGCCACCCTTATATTTGATTTATATTGAACGTTGATGGTTGAGTGATAGGTTTGTGGTGCATTGCGAAAATGCCTGAGACTAACAGTGGCTGAAAAAATGGCATCTGAATGCAGTCACAAAATTTATTCCTTAGCCCAATATTTATCTACACTAGTCTATTAGTTATTGATAACTATATTGTTTTCTCTTCTTAACCATTATTATCATCCTCAGATTAATGCCATAACAACAGTGCTACAATAATGCTGATTGGAAGGTTTTGGCTTCAATGTTGAATGAGATTTTTATGAATTGTTGGACATCAAGTATTATAACCTGAGAAATTATTTATTGGCTTTCAATCATTAGATGAGGTAATGGCCTATTTACAACTAGAAGACTGTTGAAATCTACAGTATCTTGAAGCTGTAAATATCTGGATTACCATTTTCAAGCACTGCTGAAGATCCACCGAGTGGAAGGTCTTGGTGGAGCTGAATGGATATCCAGCTGGAACAATGAGATGGAGGATTATTCAGTACAAACCACGTAACATAAGGAAAAAATCATAACTGTTTTCTCAAAAACAAAAGATTGAGAAAAGATGAAATCATTGGATACCATCTTATCTAATGTTTTTTTAAGTGTATCAAAGCATCTCCTATGATGATTCGGTGTTAAGGTAGATATTATTCAAAATTCACCTTATGTTATTGTATGTGACATATCAACAAATCCATCTGAATGCTCATCCACTAGACCATGCAATGATGCAATAGTGTATGTAGCCTGAAATCCATCATGTTTCCTTCAACAGATTGTAAATTCAGAGACAGAGTACAATGCATTGTTACAATGTTAATGCTAGCAATAAGGGGATGAATTTCTAGGAGCCAGCACCTCTCTGAACCTGCATGGCCCCCTCTGCCCATGATGCTCTTTATGATAGCGAGTAGAGTTTTTTATTTAGTTCCAAAATCAATGCCTTGACACAGCTCCAAAAGCTATAATCCTCAAAGGAAAATCAGTGAATGTCGCACGATAAGAAACAGTTCAGAAGCAAGGGAATTTATGTTGTCACGTGTTGTGGAAAAGATATGAAGAGCTTTGTAGATGACATTTGAAAAGAATATAAACTACTCAGTCAATTTTAACTTTGCATTAGGTTGTTTAAATATTTCCTTTTAATATTTTAAACAACTTCCATATTTTAAACAACTGTCCATCGATTTTGGTCTCTTGGTAGCCCTCTGGTTCTAGCTTAAAATGTTATGTCCTAAACCCCAGGCAAGGAGATACAATTCATAATTGAAACTGCTCTCTGGTACTGAAGGACCATTGCATTGTCAGACATGTCATCTTCCTAAAGATAATCAATACTGAGGTTCTCTCTGGATACGTTTTGTATCAGAAAACAAGAAAATAGGAGCTGGAGTGGGCCACCAGGTCCCTCCATCCTCCCCTTCCCATTCCTTTCACTATGAACATGGGTGATCTAGTCCAAGTCCAAGTCTCAATTCCTCCTCTGAGCCAGAATCCCTTTGCTATCAATTCCCTGACCTAAAAAATAAAAAGAATATCTACTGGCAATTTAAATATTTCTAACAAATTAGCCTCCACAACTCTGAGGTAGAAAATCCAGGAGGTTCACCACCTTCTGCGAGAATAAACTTCTACATACCTCCATTTTATACAATCCAATTACCACAATGGGCAACCCTATGGAAATGATTCAAGCACAATCAGCTTTAAGGCATGTGTGGCCTATTCATCTGCAAATCCCATTTTTTGGAACTGTCTTAATTAAGGCTGAATTGTGATTCATTGTAATTACTCCTGTAGAATCTCATGGATATGGAGATGATGGCACTGTTTAAATCCAAAATTGCAAAATTCAGCTTCTCGGGTGTAAAGCAGCAATGTATTAAAATAAAACTGTAGTGTCAGAAATAGTTTCCACCACATTCAGCAAAATATTTTAAAGATTGCATTTTACAGTATACTCTGAACCAGACCTACATTTATTATTACTTTATGTCGTAGCTGTTTAAAAATGGAGCAGTCACACATATTTCATGCCCATTCTAAATTAGCCAAAGGATGAACAGAAATTACAATCTGGAGTTGCAATCGGTTATTTTAAAGCAATATCCACAGGGTTGCTTAACCTATTGAACTTGTTCCTTCCAACTGGATAGGTAGTGTTCATAATATTATGTCCCATTCTTACATTATTAGATTTTCTATAATGACTAACCAAAGTAAATGTGGATTGTATTCCAACATCCAAGCAAAAATGAATAAAAGGTCCAAATCTGAACCCTTAGCTCAGTTGTTCAATAACAGACCTTAAAAACTGTTCATTGTTCCTTCTTGGACATTAAAACAGTATTGTGGATCATCAAGAAAAAACTCTTTATGAAAGTTACAAAGAGTATAAGAACCTCAATTGCATGATTTGCAGAACAGTGTTTTTTGGTTGCCATGTGACAGATATCAGTTGGAGCAGCCTGGAATGGTATTGTGGTCTGTGAGCTGTGACCATGACCATAACCTCATTGGGAAAAGTAGTGAAGCCAACAGGTTGATGTTGTGGATCCTCTCAATGGCTTATGGAGAGACTTCCATGTTCAGAACACGTAAACACTTACAGTATGTGATGTCAGCAATTAATCAAGAAATGTGCCATTAAGTAAATATGGGTTTGCCACCGAAGACCAAATAGAAATGACTGCAATGAGATCTACGAGATTTGAGCTGTGTTCATTAAAGATGGCTGTCTCCTTTGTAATCAGGAGTGCTTTGTTGGTCATTGGCTCTTCCACTCACCAAGGTTGATACTTAATTCTCCAGATAATGTAGTGTCACCTGGTTCCGTTTAATCTGTGCAGAAGGGATGAAAGTCATTATTTTCCAACATTGGTTAATCTTTTTACATCATGCTGAATGGAAAATAGTAGAACTAGTATGTTTGTCAATTGTTAGTTGTATATTATTTGGATTTAACCAATTGTCAAACGATTTCTACCTGTTGACTAACAAAGCCAACAGCACAAATATTCCGCTTGGGTAGCTTACCACCCAACAGTATGGACATTGAATTCTCCAATTTTATGTAAGACCCTCTTTCCTTTTGTGCCCTCCCCCACTTCAGTGCATACCCATTTCTCTCACTATCCCACCTGCTTGCTTTACATTTCGCTAGTCTTCTCTCTTTATCCAACACCCTTTCGTCTTCTTTTCATCTTTAGCCTTTGTCACTTACTCCATCCGTGAGTCAATCAATCCCGCCTCACCTGTATCAACCTATCATTTGTCAAGTTTTGTCCCATCCTCCCCTGTCTTTTCCAGCTTTCTCATTCTTTATAATCAGTCTGAAGAAGGGTCCCAACCTGAAACATCACCTATCCATTCCCTCCACAGAAGCTGTCTGACCTGCTGTTGCTCCAACATTTTGTGTTTGCCTCAAGATTCCAGCATTTGCAGTTCCTTGTGGCTCCAATAAAAAAGCTATCTGGATAAATTATGAGCAATGTACAATATCATTTATAATAACTTATTACTTGTGCCCTGTGGCCTCTTTGGGATGAAACACTAAATTAAATTCATGGACAAATGCTGTGCATAATAAATAAAATAATGTGCGCTTGTCATGATACCAACTTCCTTCCATATACTTTTTTGACAGTTAATTCTTCACTTCAATACCAGGAATGTCAAGTATATGGAACATTATGGCGAGTCCGGAAACTTGTTGGTTGTAGAAGAAGTTTATTGCGACAGCAATATTCGAATACAAAGGTTAAACAACAAGGTAAAGGACAACCATCAAAAACTCACTGTCTTCTTTGAAGACTCCTCTGAACTGAACCTTTTCGGGCGCCAAAAGCGCACATGACCACACTGTCCAATCAGCGATGTCGCTCTCTGGACCAATCCCTACGGTCGCGCTCACACGTGACCTTGCTGGCCAATCTGAGGGTTCGACGACCCGGACCATTCTCTATGGTCGCTACAACATTGTATTTTGTCAGAGAAACAATCCTTGTTGCTAAGTCCATTGATGATAGAATTCCATTGAATTTCATATCATTTCAGTAGATGCATGTTATCTGAGCTGAACTGGCAAAAAAAATCTTTAAGGCGGTGCAATGGCTCGGCGGTAGAGTTGCTGCCTTACAGCACAGAGACCAGATCCCGACCACGGGTGCTGTCTGCATGGAGTTTGTACATACTCCCTGTGACCGCTTGGGTTTTCTCCGGGTGCTCTGGTTTCCTCCTACATTCCAAAGATGCACAGGTTTGTTGGCTTCTGTAAATTATCCCTAGTGTGTAGGATAGAACTAATGTACGAGTGATCCCTGGTCGGCGCAGACTTGGTTGGCCGAAGGGCCTGTTTCCACGCTGTTTCGCTAAACTAAACTAAATAATTGCAATTGTGCATTGAAACAAGCAATGCCATGACAACTTTGAACATTCTGTCATGAAACCTAAACTCTGAAAATACTTCTCAAGGGCTTAAAGAAAGTACAGTCAGGCAAGTTCAAGTTTTAAGTCAAATCACGGGCTGATTTGGAAAGCAAGTTGCCAAGTTATCATCATAATGAAAGTAAAACACAATCCTCATGTGGATTTTATATGCAGGAATGAAAGGAATTTCACCATGCCACACAAGGTTATCTGGATTTTACATGCAAAGTAGTCTGATATTTGGTAATATGTTGAAGAATGTGCACTTATTTTGAAAGTCAGTTGTACAATGCTGCTATATTTAACAGATGTAAGTGCAAAACCATGTTGGGCACCACTTGAGAGGTTTGATAAGGTACATCAATTGGCAATTATGCTACAACTGCTGCACACAATATTCATTTCACATGTTTCAAAGCAAACTTGGTTCAATGGACTTTTAACTTAATTTATATATTCTTGTTTGAAATCTGCAGCTTTTTTTGTCATGCCTGATTTAATCAGTGCATATTTTACGAGCGCAGCATTTGGTATGAAAACAATGATGTATTCGTGGTGTGGCTTCTATTTTAAGATTGCGATTCCAAGCCATCTATTTAGGGTGAATAAAAACAAGAAAAATCATGGATGTCAAACTTTATTTTTATGCGCAGATGCTCAAAAGATCATATCATGCTAAATCTTTGTATGTTTTGTTGTAATGTGAAAGGCAGCAATATTCTCATACATTTTACCCTCAATCAAAATGCATGCATGTTAAATAGCAGCTGAAGAAACACTTGCATTTTTAATCATCTGAAGGCAAAGTAACAGCAGCACCAGGTCATGCAGTAACAGGAACTTCAAGGTATGATTTAGACTTATTGTCGTTGTTTTTCTTATCAAATCCACATCACAAGATTAGAAATTGTTCAGCCAGAGCTGAACACACTTCTCGGCATCTGCAAACAATGGCATCTTGCACTTCTTGCACTTCTTGTGCTTCTTATGTGTAGTGGTGGAAAGATTGGTGGAAACAGGGCCGCAACGTGAATGCTCTTTCCTGTTGCAAACTCAATAGGCTGGCATTGCATTCGAGGAAATCTCAAGTTCCTTGGTTTCCGACAAGCGGCAGTCTGAGAGAATTTACATTCACTCACCTAACACAAACAAGAATAACTGTGCAATAGCATCGGATCCGTTCCACCAAGATGGCATACAGTGGCAATAGCAATTTCTTCAATCCTAGGGCCTCAATCGTTTTAATGAGACATATAAGGCAGGTAAGGGCACAGATAGATACCTTGCTGCCTCAATACTTCCAATGTGGCTGCAGTGATGCATTCAACTGCTTGGAGTTCGGGTCAACTCCTACCACTTCACCTATCTAACCCCCCCCCCACCCCCCCCCCCCCCCCCCCTCCAATCTGGCTGTAGTCCCAATGAACATGCTAATCGGAGTCCATTCATTTTAGAGAAGCAGAAGCAGCATTTTTTGGGACAAAGGGATACATTTTCCAGCCAGCATTGAGCTGAGGTTTAGCAAGAGGAGTTCTGGTTATTTCTGTGTAACTGGGAAGTGGTGTGACGGTGTGGGGCAGGGACCTAGTTTGGGATACTGCCACTTCAGCTTTGCCTCTATAAATATTTCCATTAGAGAGAGCAGAGCGAGATGTCTGTTAGGGGATATTGTCAACTGGCCCATTCTAGACTACAGGAGTTCGTGCTGAGGGACTCGTTGATGCTTGGTGCAGCCAACGCCAGAGCTCTGTGGGGGAAGACCACAGTCTAGAGTCCCTCCGCTGCTGGACATTAAGGTGCAGGGTCTGCTGGAGATATCCCTCAAACAAGGAAATAGATATCACCCCAGGGGCCACATTGAGTGGCATGGGTGTTGGGTATATGGATAGTTTGCGAACACAACATAACACTAATGAAGGTAGACACAAAATGCTGGTGTAACTCAGCAGGTCAGGCAGCATCTCGGGAGAGAAGGAATAGGTGACGTTTTGGGTCAAGACCCTTCTTCAGACTGATGTCAGGGGAGGGGGCGGGACAAAGATAGGATGTAGTAGGAGACAGGAAGACTAGTGGGAGAACTGGGAAGGGGGAGGGGATAGAGAGGGAAAGCAGAGACTACCTGAAGTTAGAGATGTCAATGTTCATACTCCTGGGGTGTAAACTACCCAAACGAAATATAAGGGGCTGTTCCTCCAATTTGCGCTGGGCCTCACTCTGACAATGGAGGAGGCCCAGGACAGAAAGGTCAGATTGGGAATGGGAGGGGGAGTTGAAGTGCTGAGCCACCGAAGATGACGTTGGTTATGAATGTATAGACATTGAGAATGTTAGAAGTTTGGGAACTTTCTTGTTTTGCTTATATTTGTATATTTGCTTATATCTGAATAAAGTTTATTTTTGGAAAAAAAGTTTTTCTCCAGCCAGCAATCATTCTTCTATTTATTTATAGATGAGGGTACCACTGACAAGGGGGAGTATACCTTGTTCATTCCTAATACCATATGAGAAGGTGGTGATGGGCTACTTTCATTAAATGCTGGTGAATGTACTCCCTCTGCTCAGTTGGTCAGGCTTAGGGCACAGCAACAATGAAAGAACAACAATGTTTTCAACTCAGTAAAGTGTATCATAGTAGGAGACAATGTCAGGTGCTGTTGTTTCCATGTGCATGCCTCTTGGCAGCAGTAGTTATGGACCAGAGAGGTGTTGTCAATGTAGCCTGGTGAGAAACTGCAAAGGCTTTTATAGATGACACGCACTGCAGTTCTTCTTATGGGCTTCATTCGAGTATACTGTCCTGGGTGGTGTTGAGATTCCTGAGTATTGTTCGAGCTTCACTCATCCAGGCAAGTGGAGAGCATTTCAGTTCATTCCTAGTTTGAGCCTTGGACATGATGGAGTCTTTGGAGAGTCGAGAGGTAGGTCATTGACTCCAAGAAAACCAGCTGCCTCTTGGTATATGTTCATGGTATGCCTAGTTAGTTTCTGGTCAATGGATGCTGACGGGGAAAGTAGGGGTAATGGGTACAAAATCACACCAGTGGTAATGCTGTTAAATTTCAAGGGTAACGGTTACACTCTATTGCTATTGCCTGGTAAGTATCACTTGCCACTTATCAACCCATGCCTGACTGTTATCTAATTTTGCTGCATGAAGACTGCTTCATTTTCTGAGAAGTTGAAAATACATTATTGGCACATTGGGCCAAACGGTTGAAGATATAGAACGTTCTGCAGATGACGGATCCCAAAAGCCCTCTTTGTTTGTGTAATAAAGGTTTTTAGGAGTGGTTAATTCTTGTTGTTAGTAATATTGGGGCTTTGTGTTGCCAATCAATCAACTTGTACATTGATGTCACTTCACCTCTGAAATTTAGCACTTTTGTCAGTTTTACCAGTTGTAACGAGGTATGGGTTCAAGTGGTCCTGCCAGAGCTCAGAATATATTTAGATGGATGGATTAAGCTGGTTAAATGCCAATTGATACCACCATCAATGACACCTCTCATCATTTTGCTGATAAGTGAGAGATTACTGACTAGACAACATTTAGCCTGGTAGGATTATTTTTTATACAGTACATGCCTGGGCAATATTGCCATGCTAATGTTCTTTACAAGTCTACAGTTAGGATGTTGGCTGGTGTAACAGTCTGTCAATATTGTCAATGATGGCAGGGGCACTGTCAGCTAGAGCAGACAAAGCTTAGTTCCCAAAATAGATGGAATTTCAGAAAAGCACTATGGAGCTGTGGACTAATAATTGATTTGGGAAAATATTCAATCCCAACTTTTATTTTGTGTATATAATAAATGTATAACTATATACAATTACTCTGGCAACAGTTTAGTCTTAAATGTACGGATTGCTGAACTGGATGATCTGGAGTTAACTACTCATCTATACACTAATACACTAATCATAAGCCACAGGATATCGAAAATGACATTGATCCAGAAAACAATTTTTTCTTGAACATCAACAACGACTGTCACTATTATACTGATGAACAGTACAATAACATAACATAACATAACATAACATAACAACACTTTATTGTCACTCGGCACAACACCGAGCGAAATTTCAGCACATTCAAAACCGAAAACAACATTTCAATAATCCACTTCAACAGTAGAAGCCTGTATGCTAATTTCCATGACATCAAGGATTATTTAAATCAATTTACACAGCCCTTTAACATAATTGCAATATCAGAAACTTGGATCAACAGTGTAAGGGGCATGGATTTTGAACTTGAAGGATATGAACTGATTTGTATGAACAGAAAAAACAACAATGGTGGTGGTGTAGCTCTTTATGTAGACATGAATTATAATTATAAGGTGGTGGAAGAAATCTCAACTGTGGTAGATAATGTACTTGAATGTGTTACAATAGAAATATGTATGGGAAAGAAAAAAAATGTAATTAGTAAATGTATTAGTAAATGACATCAGTGACCACCTTCCAGTTTTTACAGTTTATAACAGCAACTACGGAAAAAATAAGCAGGACAATAAACAAGAATACCGAAGGGTTAGGACAGAAGAGTCCATGGTTGCACTTAAAAATGATTTACTTGCACAAAACTGGGAATTAATATATAAAGAAAATGATATTGATAAAGCTTATGATGAATTTTTAAGAATATTTAAAATACTATATGATAAAAATTGTCCAATGAAACAATATTGTAGAGAAATAAAGTATAAAGATAATCATTGGATGTCAAAAGGATTGCTAAATGCCTGCAAAAAGAAAAACACACTATACAGAGAATTCATTAAACATAGAACTATAGAAGCAGAAAATAAATATAAGAAATATAAAAACAAGTTAACTAATATCATGAGAAATTGTAAGAAAGAATATTATAATAAACTGTTAGAAAACAATAAACACAACATTAAGGGTATATGGAATATATTAAACAGCATAATTAGAAATAACTCTAGACAGATTAATTACCCGCAGTATTTTATAGAAAATGATAAGACTCTAAATAACATGGATGACGTGGTTAATAAATTTAATAATTTTTTTGTAAGTGTTGGACCTAATTTAGCAGAAAAAATCCCAGATCCGGTGACATCTAATGATAATCTTATAGAAACTAATCCAAGTACAATGTTTCTTAAACCGGTAGAAGAAATGGAGATTGTAGATATTGTTAATAAATGCAAGAATAAAACATCCACTGATTATAATGAGACAGATATGAAAATAGTAAAAAAGGTAATTGATGGGATTTCTAAACTACTAACACACATTTTTAACTTATCATTACAAACCGGTCAATTTCCCAATAATATGAAAATAGCTAAAGTTATTCCGCTGTATAAAACTGGAGATAAACACCACTTCACAAATTACAGACCTGTTTCTCTTCTCCCACAGTTCGCTAAAATTCTGGAAAAACTTTTCGTCAACAGATTAGACAATTTCATAGATAAGCACAATTTACTCTCTAATAGTCAATATGGATTCAGAAGTAACCGGTCAACATCACTAGCTTTAACTGAACTCATTGAACAAATCACAAATTCTATAGATAAAAAGAAATATGCTGTTGGGGTATTCATTGATCTAAAAAAAGCATTCGATACAATAAATCATGAAATATTAATCAATAAATTGGAACTATATGGGATTAGGGGGTTGGCTTTAGAGTGGGTTAGAAGTTATTTAAAGAACAGGAAACAATTCGTGAAGATGGGAGAATATCAGTCTGGATGTTTGGACATTGTGTGTGGAGTCCCCCAGGGGTCAGTGTTGGGTCCTAAACTCTTCATCATCTACATCAATGATATATGTAAATTATCAAAAATATTGAAATTCATCCTATTTGCTGATGACACTAACATTCTTGGTTCTGGTGAAAATTTACAGCAACTTTTGGACAGTATCACCTCAGAATTTTGCAAAATTAAAAAATGGTTTGACATTAACAAATTATCACTAAACTTGAGCAAAACAAAAATTATGATATTTGGGAACAGTAAAATAAACAATCAAGCACAGGTACAGATAGAGGGTGTTAACATAGAAAGAGTAAATGAAACTAAATTCCTTGGGGTGATAATAGATGAAAAAAATTGCTGGAAATCTCACATTAAACATATCCACAGTAAAGTATCTAGAAGCATTTCAGTTCTGGCCAAAGCAAAACATTTCCTAGATAACAAATCACTTCGCATTCTGTTTTATGAAAGAGAGGGGGGGGGTATAATTTAAGGGGAACATTAAATTTCAAGATTCGCAATACTCGAACAACAATGAAAAGATTTTCTATATCAATCAGTGGAGTAAAGCTATGGAACAGAATAAATGCAGAATTAAAACAATGTTCAAACATCATCCAGTTTAAAAACAAATATAAGCACATGATTTTTTCTAGGTACAGTGAGGAGGGGGATTAACAGTCACCAGGGGTCTACATGTAATAACACATCATTATTTAAATAAGTATATCTATATGAACATATAAGGGTGTATGAGTATTTTTGTATTAATATCTGACTTATTATACGGGTGGGTGACTATATTTGTATTTATATTTTGTATGTAAATTGTCGGGTATATGTATATATATGATTGGCCTAATGTATGTATATATATCAGATGTAGTTAAAATAGACATTATTGTGTAAATAGGTATATTCATATGATTGTAGGGGTGAGTGAGTATATATGTAGTTATATATGTATTTTAGGTATTAGTTATTATAGACAATACTTGATAAATATTGATTAGGGAATGGGGGTAGGATTAAATAAGTTCACATTTCTTCCTACTCCTTTTCGCACATGTTAAGTAATGGATGAAATTCTTTGTATTTCTTCTGTTTTTTTGTTTCTTTTGTTTTTTAATTGATGTCTTTTAACATGTTCGAAATAAAATAAAATGAAATGAAATGAAATAATTTTGCAGTGATTCCACTCTCCCTCCCCCTCCTGTCCCCCATGCTCCTATTAAATTACAATCTGTCATAGAATGCATCAATTGTATGCTCATTTTTCATTTGGCAAAAACTCTAATACATATATATCCATGAGACAAGATATCCACATACAAATCAAAATATGTGAAGTTTTGTCTTACAAAGTTATCGTTTCATCTTGTATTTATCGGATTGCTCTGCCATATCCGATTTATTGCCAGCAGTAAAACCAAAGCCATTGCTGATTGCGGCAAAACTTCAATTGGTGGTAAAAATATAAAATACTACCAGATCAGGAACACCTAATCAAACCGCTAATTTTGAATTGTTTTTACATGGTATTTGAGATTTGTAAATCCATTAAAGTGTTGTTGTTTTAAGATTACTGTACTATATACTGAACTATAGAAACATAATGCTATTTGGAATATTTTGTGCTTAGGAGTTGAATTGTTTAGGTCATGACTGCTCTTCAAGGTGAGGAGGAATTATAGTGATGGAGAGTAGAACATTTTTCACTTCTATTTTGAGGATCAAGAATATAAGAACAGGCTGTCACAGGTTTGATGGAGCAGATAATTCATCCTGCACACCTCCTGTTTAAAACTCAGGTGCGCTTTCCTTAATTTTTCACTGTGGCATTTTCACTGTAAACATGAGGCGTTCTTCTAATTAGAGATGGATTACCACATTTGCGTCAATTAGTGTCATTCTCTGTGCTATCATTCCACGAAGAGTGGGATTTATATAATGATGTAATCCTTTTCCTTTTGAACTTTCACGTCCTTGCAACAGCTATTTGAAACAATTGTCATGTCTGCCCTGGGCTGAATTTCTCCCTATGCTGCTAAGGTGAAATAAATCACCACAATACACTATAAGTCTCGGCCTGAAGCATAATACTGGAACCGAGGAAGTAGACTAAATATTCAGATTTCTTTCTGTAACAAATTATGTAGATCTGCAGGTAGTATGTCTGATATTTTTTTATAGATATAACCAACAGAAGGACATAATTTAAAGGATGAATAAATCATCATGGTACTGGATGTCACTGTTGACTTTAATCTAAGGTATTTATTGCTAATTGGCACTCTGCTTTATCTGCAATTTAAGCCTTGTCAGCAACAGATAAAGAATTCCAATTATGCTTCACTTTATAGTTGCCTTTTGAACACAAAGGATTGATAGTTATCTTGCTGCTTAATTTTTGTCCATCAGCACCATTCACAAAGATTAATTAGTGCAAATTACTGAAAGTTAAACCCCTTGTATTAGCACATCTGATTATGACTTTGCCTTTTGTCATTTTTTGTTAACAATTGTTTTTGATAGCCCATGCTTAAATGAAAAAAATACATGAAATTAGGCATTTCACAGTTTCTGTGAAATTGAATTAAATGAAGCCATTTCTAATAAATACAATCTCCCAGTTTAAACTACCTTTATTTCCCTCTGTCTTCCCAATGCTCTATTATCTGTCAGGTAGAGATAGCCCAGATCAACCAAACCCCTTGAAGAGAATAAGGGATGTAGGTGGAAAATGAAGAAGGAAATAAGCAAGTGTAGAGAGCCATGACAGTCACTGGAAAATAAGGTAAAGAAGAATCCCAAAATAATCTGTCCTCATATTAAGAGTAAAAGGGTAGCTGGAGAGAGAGTAGATCCCCTTAAGAATCAATATGGTAATCGATGCAAGGAGCCATGGGAAATAGGTGATATCTTAAACAAATATTATTGTTTGTACTTATCACGGAGAAGGACATGGAAGCTAGAGAGTTTGAGGGAGGGAACAGTGATATATGGAGCATATCAATATCAAGGATGTGTTGGAGGCCCTGAAACACATAAAGGTGCATTCTAGGATGTTTTTGAAAAGGAGGAAATTACTGGGATTCTGATAGATGCATTTGTAGAAACTGAGAAACAAGGAACTGCAGATGCTAGTTGACAAAAAAAAGACACAAAGTGCTGGAGTAACTCAGCATCCCTGGAGAATATGGATAGGTGACTTTTTGAGTCGGGACTCTTCTTTGGACTTTTGTAACTTTGATAGCCACTGGTAAGGTACTAGAAGACTGGAAGGTGACTAATGTTGTACCTTTTGTTTAAGAAGAGTAGCAGGGAGAAGCTAGGGAACAACAGGCCACTATGCGTTATGTCAGTGATGGGAAGGTTTTTGGAAGGGATTCCAAGAGGAAATGTTTATTTGCATTAGGAAAGCCAAAATCTGATTAGATAGTCAATATGATTTGTGCATGGGAAATCACGTCTCACAAGTTTGAATGAGTTTCTTGAAGAGGTTACCAAGAGGGGGCCCTCTTTGAGACAGCAATTAGTGAAAGGCCTGGATAGAGTGGATGTGGAGAGGATGTTTCCACTAGTGGGAAGGTCTAGGACCAGAGGCCATAGCATCAGAATAAAAGGACACACCTTTAGAAAGGAGATGAGGAAGAATTTCTTTAATCAGAAGTTGGTGAATCTGTGGAATTCATTGCCACAGAAGGTTGTGGAGGCCAAGTCAATGGATATTTTTAAGGCGGATTTATGATCAGTACGGATGCCAGGGGTTATGGGGAGAAGGCTGGAGGATGGGGTTGAGAGGGAAAGATAGATCAGCCATGATTGAATGATGGAGTAGACTTAATGGGCCGCACGGCCTATTCTGCTCCTATAACATAGGAACATGAACATGATTGATAAGTTCAGGAGATAGATGTTGGCCACATGGAGTTTAGCAAGGCCTTTGACAAGGTCCTGTGTGGTAGGCTGGTCCGGAAGCTTAGAGCATACAGAATCCCAGGTGTATTAGCCAATTGGATATAAAGTATCGTATGCTTACTGTAATGGCAACTCCAGTCTTTTCCAGTAAACTCTTTTCTGGTTGCCATTAGTCCACAGGGATCCGGAGTGATCTTAACGCAAATCTAACAGAGAGATCTTCGAGTCCTTTTTCCAGTTTATTTAGTTGTTTATTGAAGTAGTTGTACAAACAAAGAGAACAAAGAGATGAACATATCAAGCTGTACTTACTTCGCATTCAAGTCGTAACTGGCTGCTCTGTACCCCCCCCCCCCCCCCCCACCCATCTGCTCACAGCTCTCGTTGCAGGTCTGGTAAGAGCTGTATCCTCTCCCTCACTGTGTCCAACCTTGTATCCACAGATATACCAGCTACCTCTGATTCCTCCCAGTCCGTTAACCCCATATATATGTTCATCTAACGTCAGACCCCAAGTGCCCAAAATAATACGGCAAAATATATCTAGACAAAATAGTATAATATGCTAAAGCAGCCAGCACCTACACTCGCTATACTTGCCATTCCATTCCTGCCTGAGCAATTCCAACAGCTATTTCGGTAATCTTGGTTTGTGAAATTTAATTTTATATAAATTAACAAAAATGAAGTATTTTCAGTTGTCATACCCTTACTTAAAAATAGTAACATGTTTGGGCTTGTTGACAGAGTTAGGAAGAGAAAATTATAAAATCTCAGAAAGACATTACAAAATTAATTTAAATTATGTGCCAAGTATCATGATCCAATATCAGCAAATGATATTCAATATGATTTATTTTATAACTTCATGAAATAGCAGTGGTGATTTCCTTTTCCTATTTGTTTTTAGGCACTAGAAATGTAATGATATTCATTCAACAATTTTTAGAGGTCTGGATTTTGCTGTACTAATAACATGCTGTCAGCACTTAGTTCCAAAGACGTACAGGTATGTAGGTTAATTGGCTGGGTAAATGTAAAAAAAATTTTTTTTAATTGTCCCTAGTGTTAATGTAAGGGGATCGCTGGGCGGCACGGACTTGGTGGGCCAAAAAGGCCTGTTTCCGGCTGTATATATATGATATGATATGATATGATTAATGGGCATATCTGACAGCAAATTCTTGTATACAAATATGAACAGGTAAATGCAAAAATTCAAAAGCTGCTATCAATAAAATCTTGCTCCGCCACAGGGTTCCATCTTTGTGATCTTCACTGATAATTTAACACAGAGGTTATAGTGATAGTGTGAACTTAGACATTTTCCCTACAGTACTTAACTTGAAAGTCAGAGGGAAAAAGTTAGGCTGTGTGCAATGAGGAAAAACTGAATTATTTTTTTAAATGTTATAATCATTAACATTACTAATGAACAACTGCTCTGGGCCTGAAAAAATAATGTTAGCGATGTGGAGATTAACTCAGAAGAAAATTAATGTTGTGGATGTTTTTTGTTTTTTTCATTTTCTTCTTTATGTCCTTCTCACAATTTCAATTTTATGTTCCAATTTTTATTTCTCTTCCTGTCTAATTATGTATAATTTATGAGTTTATTGTTTTATTATTTGTGCACAGCAGTTTGCATATTCCAGTGCAAAGACTTAATTCAGATCGGTTACTCCAATATGCTGCTGGGTAGGGAATTCCAGTCTCCACCGAAGAAGGAGTAGCAATATTTGTCTGACTCAGGATAACATATGACTTGAAGAGAAATGCAGAAGTATTCCTATTCTTGTGTAAACGTAATGTTTGGACTTCTGTAGTAACATTAAAGTAACAAATAAATTAAAGAGTACTAAAGAAGAAGTGATGGGAATCAGTGTTTAAGATTAGGGATAAGGTATTATTCAGCTGGATTACCCTGAGCGTTGGCAAGTTTTTTTAAGAAATAGCAAATTCTCCACCTCCACTTAACTTGCTTTATTTACTTGTAGTTGGCCATTTAGTTTAGTTTAGTTTAGAGATACAGCACAGAAACAGGCCCTTTAGCCCACCAGGTCCACGCCGACCAGCAATCCCCACACATTAACACTATCCTACATCCACTAGGGACAATTTTTACATTTACCCAGCCAATTAGCCTACATACCTGTATGTCTTTGGAGTGCCAAGTTTCTGCCCAAATTCATCTGTGGTACTGTCCTAGTGTTTTTCTTCACATTATCCTCATCTCATTAACCAATCAACCAGATGCTTCATTTGCAGCTTATCCTCATGGCATCTCTGGCCTCTCCCAATCACAGATATTTCCTTTATCCTATCCATTCTTCTCCATCCTCTCTGTGACTTAAAACTAATTTAGTTTCTCTGGTTTCCAGTTCCAATAAGTGTGTTTTATCTGAGATGTTAACTCTCTTTCCATGGATGCTGCCTGACCTGCTGAGTGTATCCCACTACATTCTGCTTTTAAGTCAGATTTTCAAAATCTGCATGTTTTTGATTTCCATTTATGGTTAATAATCTAAATGGTTATTGTAAACTACCCCTAATGTAGGTGGTTATTAAGAGAATAATGGTGTTGATAAGCATATGAAAAATAATAGTTACAGGAAAATAAGTGGGGTGATTGGGATTAATGGGAATGTACTGTGAGCTGATGTAGACTTGATGGGTTGAATGGCAATCTTCTATGTCGTGAGAAGTGTCTGGACCCGAAACGTCACCCATTCCTTCTCTCTAGAGATGCTGCCTGTCCCGCTGAGTTACTCCAGCAGTTTGTGTCTACAGTTCTGCATTTCCTTCCTACACAAAAAAAGTCTTTTGTTGTTCCTGCAATGTTCCTCCATAGTCCTCACTGATCCAGATAGATAGCGAAGGCTGAATTCAGTTGTTGATTCTCTTGATTCTTGCCATCAAGACTTGGCCAGTATGCTGAATAATAGTACCACTAAACATTTTTAAAATATTTTTTTATCGAGATAAAACTGTGTGCAGCTTTTACATTAAATCCTCATCTTAACAGACCTCTTTATAATGGACTTTGGTTTTAGTGGAACCAATTTGTTGTGAACACAGTTCATTGTTTCACAGAATGACTACAAGGTAGACAAAGCAAATCTGGGTTTAGTTTAGTTCTAAAGATACAGGTACAGTACATTGATGTTGCTCTGTTTCTTCTACTAGTAAAAGTGTTTTGAGTACTTTGAGGAATTATACATTTGAAACATGTTTTGTGAACCATTTTAGCTTAGTTTAGAGAGCGTGGACTACAAATTTTGTTAAATTTAAATGTATTATAATTCTGCTTTACTTATCTTATTCGATATATCCTTTCACTTAAAAAAACACTAGAATCCAGAACTCTTGCTTATTTATTTCAGCGAGGAGTTAAGGTAAAGGCAGATAACATCCAGCGTGTAATTTATTGCAGAGACACAAAAATGATTGCTGGATTTCTCAGCTGCATTGCAGTCTCGTGGACAAGGCTCTTTTGTTATTTCAGAATCCCAGTCTCAGTGAGCAATCTCTCAACCTGAACCACTATTATTTCTACTCTGGTGGGGAAAAGGCTCGCCAGAGATTCCTGAATACATTTCAATACTGTTGGCATGTTCTATGCCTCCAATAACTGCTCACTGGGAGAATTAACATTTAAAGTCTCTTCTGGGGTTTTTTTCTTGTTATCTCAATGGTTAATTTGTGGGCATGACACAGATTTGTGAAAGGCAGCTGAAGTCCTTTAATGCCCAATCTTGTGGATTGAACATCTGTCAGTGGACAGATGACAAAGAAAATTTTCAGCAGAAATTATTGCAACCTTTGATCTGCTCTTGAGATACAATTAAATTGTGAGTTGGATGTCTCTTAACCCTTGAGTAAGTTTTACAGCCAACAGAAATACATGATTTTCATTTTACTTCACATCAATGTATGCATGAAGCTTAACTTTGAAAGCCCCTGTGGGCTAGAGTTAGTGATTGCACAGCACACAATTATATTATGCTGTTCCCTTTGACTAGGATGCAGCCAGCAGGTCAGCCACTCATTTGAAGATACCAGTTTCCACTCAGTGCTGTTTGGCCAATTGTATCAGCTGGGGAAAACACTATATCGTGCTGGCCACAGTTCAGCTTTAGCATTCAGTGACTTATCAGGGTGCATCACAGAGCATGGTTTCCAAGACGTTGTATAAATTGTATAAGACGTTGGTGAAACCGCATTTAGAATATTGTGTTCTGTTCTGGCCACCATGTTATAGGAAAGATATTGTCAAGCTTGAAAGGGTTCAGAAAAGATTTACGAGGATGTTGCCAGGACAAGAGGGTGTGAGCGGTAGGGAGAGGATGAGTAGGCTGGGTCTCTATTCCATGGAGCGTAGGAGGATGAGGGGAGATCTTATAGAGGTATACAAAATCATGAGAGAAATAGATCGGGTAGATGCACTGTCTTTTACCCAAAGTAGGGGAATCGAGAACTGTGCACACATTCTCGGTGTCCGAGCACGAGGTGAGGTGGGCTCTGACGCGTGTGAACACGAGGAAAGCTGGAGGCCCAGATGGTATATCTGGGCGAGTGCTAACGTCTTGTGCTACTCAGCTTGCTCCAGTGCTCACCACAATATTCAACCTCTCCTTGGCCAAGTCCGTGGTCCCTGCATGCTTCAAAAGATCCATCATTGTACCGGTGCCAAAGAATGCCTCTCCAGCGTGTTTAAATGACTACCGACCGGTGGCCCTCACCTCGGTTGTCATGAAATGCTTTGAGAGGCTAGTCAAGAAGCACATCTGCGCCCTCCTTCCTTGCAACATGGACCCACTACAGTTCGCATACCGTCCGAACAGGTCCACGGATGATGCGGTCTCCCAGGTTCTGCACACCGCTCCCTCTCATCTGGACAACCAGGGGGGCTATGTGAGGATGCTGTTCATTGACTTTAGTTCAGCATTCAACACAATAGTCCCCAGCAGACTGGTTGAGAAGCTGCTGGAACTGGGGCTTAGCACCCCTCTGTGTGCCTGGGTCCTGGACTTTCTCACCGCCAGGCCCCAAGTGGTCAGGATGGGGGAACACACATCTAGCTCCCTCACCCTGAACATAGGATCCCCCAGGGTTGCGTCCTTAGCCCCCTACTGTACTCCCTGTACACACATGACTGTGGGGCCAGGTTCAGCTCAAACTCCATCATCAAGTTTGCTGATGACACTGTGGTGGTGGGCCGGATCTCCAACAACGATGAGAAGGCCTACCAGGAGGAGGTGGCTGATCTGGCACTCTGGTGTCAGGACAATAGCCTCCTCTTGAATGTCACTAAAACGAAGGAGCTGATTGTGGACTTCAGAAGGGCTAAACATCCAAGGACGTACACGCCACTGGAAATAAATGGGTCTACTGTGGATAGGGTGAGCAGCTTTAAATACCTGGGAGTCCGCATCACAGAGGATCTGACGTGGGCAACGCACATTGCCGCACTGGTGGGTAAGGCAAAGCAGCGCCTTTACCACCTTAGACAACTGAGGAAATTCAGTGTCTCTGAGGATCCTTCATTGCTTCTTCTCTGGGGCTGTAGAGAGCATCTTGTCCGGCAACATTACAGTCTGGTTTGGGAACAGCTCTGCCCAGGACAGGATGGCCCTGCAGAGAGTAGTGCGTTCGGCAGAACGCACCATGGGAACTACACTCGTCCCCCTGCAGGACCTATACATCAGGAGGTGCAGATCCAGAGCAAGCAAGATCATGAGGGACCCCTGCCACCCCAGTAACGGACTGTTCCAGATGCTACGGTCAGGCAAACGCCTCCGCTGTCACGCTGTAAAAACGGAGAGGATGAGACGGAGTTTCTTCCCACAGGCCATCAGGACTGTCAACTTTTATAACCCCAGAGACTAAATTTTTGTCTACACTATAGTAACTTATTAACTTTATTTATATGCTGTAACTGTAATTCTTTTTTGTGCACAATCCGCAGGCATTGCCACTTTCATTTCACTGCACATCGTGTATGTGTATGTGACAAATAAATTTGACTTGACTTGACTTGACTTGAGAGGACAAAGGTTCAAGGTGAAGGGAAAAGATTTAATAGGAATCCGAGGGGTAACTTTTTCACACAAAGGGTGGAGGGTACCTTTTTCATACAAAGGTTTGGAACAAGCTGCCAGAGGAGGTAGTTGAGGCTGGGACTATCCCATCGTTTAAGAAACAGTTGGACAGGTACATGGATAGGACAGGTTTGGAGGGTTATGGACCAAGTGCAGGCAAGTAGGACGAGGGTAGCTGGGACATTGTTGGCCAATGTGGGCTAGTTGGGCCGAAGGGCCTGTTTCCACACTGTATCACTCTATGACTAAGACTGCAAGAAATTGAACAGAATTGTGGACACAGCCCAGACCATCACACAAACCAAGAAGAAGGGTCTGAAAAAGGGTCTCGACCCGAAAGGTCATCCATTCCTTCTCTCCAGTAGCATGTCCCGCTGAATTACTCCAGCATTTTGTGTCTCCCTTCCATTGATTCTATTTATACCTCACACTGCCTCGGCAAGGTCACCAGCATAATCAAGGACGAGTTGCACCCTGGCCACCTCTCCCATCGGGCAAAAGGTATAAAAGTTTGAAAACGCACATCTCTAGATTTAGGGACAGTTTTTTCAGGCAACTGAACCATCCTACCAACAACTAGAGAGCAGTCCTGAACTGCTATCAACCTCATTAGAGACACTCGGACTATCGTTAATCGGACTTTACTGGCTTTATCTTGCAATAAACCTTATTCACATTATTCCCTTTACAATGTATATGTACACTGTAGATGGCTCGATTGTAATCGCATACTGTTTCTTCGCTTACTGGTTAGCATGTACCAAAAGCTTTTCACTGTACCTCGGTATACATGACAATAAACTAAACTCAACTCAAACTAAAGCTAGCTTGGATCTCTTAGAAGGAGCGGTATGCTATGACTGAAGCATGTGTGAGTAGATGTTTTACAAGGGCCTGGCAAGCCACGGCGCATGCCAGAGGGATTAACCCAAGTTTTCTGAGCATTCACTTGACAGCCTTCAGTGGTGAAGAAAAATAGGTGTGAGGACCTATATCTACAGGTGGCAAGTTTGCTTTTTAGATCCAAGATCAATGCCAGAAGTCAGGCCAGAGGATATATTTGAAGTTCTACCATGTTCACTGACCTTAGATGATAACTCAAGGTCAGTGAATATACTGTTAAATGCTGTTGCTGCATTACCCACCTCACTGCACACAAACATACCCCAACACTAACTTACTGGCAGTCTCTAACACTCAAAACTCCTACATCACTTTGTACGCTCCACTTCACCGACACACACGTATGGCCACATCCCACATCTTACAAACAGCAACGACTCATTCATGGAAGACACATCACTCAAACAGTTTGCACGACACTAATTGACATATTTCTCTCTTGCTTGCAAAATGTGGAGCTTAACAAAAGCTGGCAGGAACTAACCAGAGTGAAAAATGTAACCGTATGTCCAGTCTCAGATTCAAGATACCATAATAATTACCTTTCTCTTCCTCATAACAATGCCAGAGATCTTTTACAGCAGCTTTCAGGACAAATGGGGCTTTTATTCAACTTCTCGTTTGAATATTGGATATTGCTTTGAATGCATGATACTCTTGTAATGCAATTCTTCTGGGAATGATAATTACTTTGGCTACATTTCTTAAATATCATAAAGATGGATTAAGCCAACCTCGATCAGCTTAATTGCGTTAATAGCTTTTGACTTGAAGAGTAAAATGTGGCTTCATCAGCCAAATAGACTGTAAAATATTGGAAGTGTTATACTTTTTATGTTATATCTTTCAATGTTTAATCTTGCACTGATTGTTGTACCCTTTATCCTTTATCTGTGCACTGTGGATGGCTTGATTGTATTCATGTACAGTCTTTTCTCTGACTGGATAGCATGCAAACAAAAGCTTTTCACTATACCTCTGTACACATAACAATAATAAACTAAACCTATTCATTCTAATTCTAATAGTACCTTAACAATTCTGTTACTTGTTCTATGTTGACAGTACTTTGCTGACATCATCATTGAATAAATTTGTTGTAAGGCATTGGTTTCATGAGTTATGAGTTTGGACAACAGTTCCATCTCAGTTCCATCTGGTAAAGAAGGCAGGAACAGGGTTTCTGTAGGAACATGTTTCCTCTGGACCCTTGAATGTTCTGCCTGAATGCCATCCACTGTGCTGACATTACCTTACTGATATGGTGTTTCCAGTCCACTCTTGTTAAATCAATTTGCATGAAGATATTCATGAAGATATTCAGTCTGTGCTGAATTTCCTGATTGCTATCAAAATAATTTCATCAAGGAATAGTCCTATAGTCCTGGTAACTTATTTTCTGTAAACTGATGTATGGATTGATTGTTGAAAGTTACTTTAAATCTAGATCATGAAGTCACGTGTGGTGGCGCCGTAACGGCTGCGGCTCGCTGGCAGTCTGTTTGTCCTTTTTCCTTTTTTGTTTGTGTGTTGGTGTTGGGGTGGTTTGTTTTTGGCTGTGTATGTGTGGGGGGTGGTGGGGGGTGTGGGAGGGGGGGGTGTGTGGTGGTGGGGTGGGGTGGGGGAAATCTTTCTTTTTTTAGGTCTCTTCCTCGGGGCGAGGCTCGGCCGCGGGGCCTTCCATCGCCCGGTGCGGCTCGGCCGCGGGACTTAACAGCGCCCGGTGCAGCTCGGCCGCGGGGCCTTCCATCGCCCGGCGCAGCTCGGCCGCGGGATATTCCATCGCCCGGTACGGCCGTAGGACTTTCCAGCGCGGCGCAGCTCGGCTGCGGGACTTTCCATCGCCGGTGCGGCTCGGCCGCGGGACTTACCATCGCCGGTGCGGCTCGGCCGCGGGACTTACCATCGTCCGGTATGGCTCGGCCGCGGGGCTTTCCATCGCCCGGTACGGCTCGGTCGCGGGGCCTTCCATCGCCCGGTACGGCCGCGGGACTTTCCAGCGCCCGGTGCGGCTCGGCCGCGGGACCTTCCATCTCCTTGCGGGGGCTGTGCGGGTCGGTCGCCTTGGTAGGGGTCGAGCTGTCTGTCCGTGGGAGGGGCATGGGGGAAGAGAGAGGAAGTTTTTTTGCCTTCCATCACAGTGAAGGGGTGTTTCGAGTCACTGTGATGGATGTTTGTGTTGGGGTTGTGTGTCTTGTGTTCTTTTTTTTTTTGCTCTGTGACTGCTGGCAAATGAATTTCGTTCGGTATCGAATGACAATAAAGGTATTCTGTATGGCAATCCAGAAGTAAGGTTAGTCATACAGCCTGGAAACAGGCCCTTCAGCCCAACTTGCCCTTGCCGATCAAGATGCCCCATCTATGCTAGTCCCACCTGCCTGCATTTAGCCCGTATTGTTCTAAACCTTTCCTATCCATGTAACTGTCCAAATAGTTCTGGAGTACTATGCTGAGAGTCGCTGTAGGAGCCATTTGTGTTGGTGCTGGCTGCTTTAGCATATTATATTATTTTGTCTAGATATATCTTGCCGTATTATTTTGGACACTTGGGGGCTGAATAGATGAATACATATATGGACATAATGGACTGGGAGGAGCCAGAACTAGGCGGTATATCTGGAGGCACAGGGACTGGGAGGAGTTAAACACGGGGAGCTTGGAGAGATACAATTCTTACCAGACCTGCAACAGACCTGCGACAAGAGCTGAAATCTTGGGGAGATACAGACCTGCAACAGACCTGTTTGTACTACTACTTCAATAAACGACTAATTAAACTGAAAATACGTTTGGAAATCTCTTTGTTGGTTTGCGTCAATTTCACTCCCACTCCCTGTGATGTAATGGCAAGCAGAAAGAACTTTATTGGAAAAGACTGAAGTTGCCATTAAAGTCGCATTACCAATAGGTGTGCATTAACAATATATTGGCATGCTAAGGGCGATCTTCAGGCAGTGTAATATAAGAAGCTGCCAGGTTTTTTTAACAATGAAAATACTATTTTGCAGACACTCACTCATTGGAGTTCTCATCAGATTCAGACAAGCACCGGTTGCTTTGATAGCTGACATGTTTCATCAGGTCAAGGTATCAGAAAAGCATATTGACTATCTGCGATTTCTTGGGGTGGTGGCCCGATGGTGATGTACAACAAGATCTTGTTGAATACCGGATGAAGATACACCTTTTTGGAGCCGTGTCGTCTCCAAGTTGTGCAAACTTTGCATTAAGGAAAACTGCTGAAGATAACAAAGCTCGCTTTCCAGCGGAGGTGACAAACACAATAAAGAACAAATTCTATGTGGATGAGTGTTTAAAATCCATGCCTTCAGAACAAAAAACAGTTCAGATGGTAAAAGATCTGACTGCTATCTGCCAAATGGGAGGATTCATGCTGTCAAAATGGATCAGCAACAGCATCCATTTTTCAAGAAAACAGAACCAAAGAGATTAAGGAGTTGGACATTACCAAAGATACTACAGGAACAAGATAGACCACTCAACCCTAAAACCATAGTATGTCATGGTGCCATTTTAGTAGGCAGAAACTTGCAGAAATATTTTAAAAGAAAAAAAACAAACATCTGTGAATTGATAGATGAGATATATTCTGCATTTTTATGGTATCATCACACATACTGTTCCCCCAAAACATTGATTACACTACGAGAGGCATAACGAATGGCAGATTTTGCCTACTAAAATGGCTCCTTTGCGTACTACACTTCAGTATAGGTGATTTCAACGGAGTGGACCATCTTGTTCCTCTAGTATCTTTGGACATTACAGAGACAATCTGCCAATGGAAAGAGCACTGGGATTGCGCTGGTGCATTGAAACAGATGTGTCCAAGTTCAGAATTGCTGCACAGGATCGACCATACACTAGACGTGGCATTTTGTCCATGATTGGCTCTATATATGACTCTTTAGGATTTCTAGCACCATTTACTCTGCCAGCCAAGCTGATTATGCAG
Source organism: Rhinoraja longicauda (assembly GCF_053455715.1). NCBI lineage: Eukaryota > Metazoa > Chordata > Chondrichthyes > Rajiformes > Arhynchobatidae > Rhinoraja > Rhinoraja longicauda. The sequence continues at coordinate 47,280,288 of NC_135959.1, read as the reverse complement.
GAGCTCTGCATGGAAAAACTTGTTTGGGATGAAAATATACTCCAAACCTTCTCTCAGCGATGGACAGGGTGGCTAGCAGATCTCAACAAGATTGTGGAGAGCATGAAGCCTACAAGCTTTGGTCAAATCAGATATCCACAGCTGTATCACTTTTTAGACGCCAGAGAAAGTGGCTACGATACTGTTTCATATCTAAGATTGGAAAACGATAGCATAGAGGTGCATATTGCATTCATAATGGGAAATTCCAGAGTGGCACCATTAAAACAAATGACAATTCCCAGAATGGAGCTTACAGCTGCAGTCCTAGCTGTCAGAGTTGACACAATGCTGCAAAAAGAATTACAGCTTCAACTGGACAAATCCATCTTCTGGACCGATAGCACAACGGTGCTTAAGTACATCAACAACAAAACGCTTTCAAACATTTGTAGCAAACAGGATCTCTTTTGTAAGGGATGCTACTGATTTATCACAATGGAGATATGTTAGCACAAAGGAAAATCCTGCAGAGGACCAACAGCAGACCGCTTCTTAATCTGGAAGAGAAGAAAATTGAAGAAGGTTCCTGGTTAATGGGCAGAAGTTTGGAGACCATACCAAATGCACAAGATCTTGTGCGCACAGTTCGACTTCAGACTAATAGCAACATCTTGGATAGACTGATAACAAAGATATGTCTGCTCCTAGAAGCTGATACCTGAGTACAGCAAAGACTGGTGGCCTTAAAGATTGAAGAATCACTAAAGTAGATTAGATAGTGCATATAGTGCATACCTTTTTTTTAAATTATGTGTAAAGTTTTTATAGCTCCTTTTAATGTTTATTAGTAATTGTTTTGTTATATATGTAGAACAATTAGGGGCCGGTGTGTAAGAGCCATTTATGTTGGTACTGGCTGCTTTAGCATATTATATTATTTTGTCTAGATATATCTTGCCATATTATTTTGGACACTTTGGGGCTGTCGTTAGATGAATACATATATAGGCATAATGGACTGGGAGGAGCCAGAACTAGGCGGTATATCTGGAGCCACAGGGACTGGGAGGACTTAGGCACGGGGAGTTTGGAGAGATACAATTCATACCAGACCTGCAACAGACCTGCAACAGACCCACAATGAGAGCTGAAAGCTTGGGGAGATTCAGACCTGCAACAGACCTGTTTGTACTACTACTTCAATAAACGACTAATTAAACTGAAAATACGTTTGGAAAATCTCTTTGTTGGTTTGCGTCAAGTTCACTCCCACTCCCTGTGAAGTAATGGCAAGCGGAAAGGACTTTATTGGAAAAGACTGAAGTTGCCATTACAGTTGCATTACCAATAGGTGTGCATTACCAAGCTATGGCATGCTAAAGGTGATCTTTAGGCAGTGTAAAATAAGAAGCTTCCAGGTTTTTTATCAGTGAAATTACTATTTTGCAGACAGGAATGGGTACAGGACAATATGGAGTAAATCAGAGTGAAAGTCTAACTGAATGAGCCCAAATGGCAATCTTGGAAGTTGTGAAGTAGAGTTCTATATCAGCTAGCAGCTGAGTTGATTACGTTGCCTCAGGGGACAGGTGCTGATGCGACTCATGTTCACAAATCTTAATCATTTGAAGTCTCCCTTATGAGATTTTGTTTTATGAGGATTCAGACTGGCTGGATCTGCAAATATTGAAGGATGTGCTTGGGCTGGAAGCTAATAATAGTCTTCTCCATCTGGCATCTTCCTCTGATTCCCTCTGTTTCATAACACAAGACGAAGCAATATGCACATGGGTGAGTTATACAATCCTTCAGCCATTCATAAAAAATCATGGCAAATGTTTACCTCACACCTGCCCAACATCATTGATGCTTTCAAGGGTGGCACGATGGCGCAGCGGTAGAGTTGCTGCCTTACAGCGCCAGAGGCCCACATCTGATCCTGACTACGGTTACATCTGCATGGAGTTTGTACATTCTCCCCGTGACCCGCGTGAGTTTTCTCCGGGTGCTCCAGTTTCCTCCTACACTTCAAAGACGTACAGGTTTGTAGGCTAATTGGTTTGGTAAAATTGTAAATTGTTCCTTGAGTGTGTAGGATAGTGTTAGTGTGCAGGGATCACTGGTCGGTGCGGACCTGGTGAGCCGAAGGGCCTGTATCTTCACTGTATCTTTAAACTAAACTAAACTAATGTTCATAAATCTACTGCTCTCCCTTTAAATTGTACATGATGACCAAGCCTTTGCAGCCTCCTGGAGTAATGAATTTCAAGAGTTCGCCATCTTCTAAGTGATGAAATTTCCATCTTAGTCCAAAACAACCTACCACTCATTCTGGACTGTGCCCTTGGTTCTAGTCTCTTCATTCAGACTCCTTTGTCGCTGGAACTAGACTCCTCAGTCAGACTCCTATGAACTTTCTGAATGTTATAAGTTTCAATGAGTTAAATGCACTGCTGGAATCTGGCAGACTGTACAGTTCTCTCATCACTTCCCATTTGATTTGATGGAACCTGCGCAGACTTCTCTCATCCAGTGAGCAGGTTACCATTGAGAAATCCATCAGGAGATCATGGAAAACACATCTTTTTGATCATTTCCTGTAGATGTCCATGATACATATGTATACATCCCTCTGCATCTTTTACTGCTTCAAACTCTTTCATTTTGGAAACAGTGTAACAGTGTAACAGTCCATGTTGTTCAACCCACTGAGTTCCTCCAGAAAGGATTTTGACTCTCTAATCATCTAGCTTTTTGTTGATCATCAGAAAAAATTCTCAAAACAAATGCTGTTTCCTGACAGCTCCCATAAGGATTGAAACTGTAGGAGATTTGCAGTGGCCAGACACAGCACTGAGAGATGGATGCTGGGAGACAAGTTCAACACTAGTTCCATTGCTGATCCTACCCCAACCGCACCATCTAAATAGAGGCATAGCTACAGCCACACAACCAAGATAGTAGCGGAGAATGCTATTGCTCACCTCATGATAAGATTCCATTACCTTCATCAGCCCTGCCAGTGTAGAGACATCATTAACATCATGTGATGCATGCCCAACAACCTATTGCACTACAGAACAGCCAGAAAAACCATCAGAGACCCAGAGCTTTAGGACCAGGAGGCAGATTCTAAAGACCATCGGGAACCAGAACAACTGCGGGATAAAAGCTATCTGGAGACATCTCTGCCTAACATTAGTGGCTTCATCTTCCAGTTAAATGGAGGATAGAGACATTGTTCAAATGGACAATGAGGGATCTGATAGAGACACTACCTAAGCAGTCTGCAAGGTAATAGTCCTTAATCCAAATCAAGTGACCTTTCCTGCACTTGTTATTTTCACCAACACCAAATACCAATAATCACCCAAGAGAGCCCAATTTATGCACAAAAATATCTCAGATCTGAATATGATCATCCATCTGCACTTACCATCATGCATCAATGAATGACTTCTATATCGTTCTGTTTAAATGCTTGTCAGAACACCTCTGTATTTGCTGAAGAAAGACACATCACTCAATGAACTCTGACCTGTGCATATAATACATTTTCTGTAAATAATCTTTATTGTGTACATGTAAACAGTAAATTTGAATAGAGTTTATACCGAAAAAGACCTCACAATCATCGCATTGGATGCGGAAAAAACCTTTGACCAAATTGATTGGTCTTATCTTTTCACAGCGCTGGGAAAATTCCAATTAGGCGAAAACTTTATCTTATGGCTGAAGCTTTTATATGCAAACCCAAACACCAGAATATTAACCAATCAAACCCTCCCATCTAAATTTTGTTTATTCAGGGGTATTAGACAAGGATGTGCTCTCTCCCCGATGCTATTCGCATTAGCCATAGAACCACTCGCTGAGAGCATTAGGTCCCACCCAGGCATATACGGATACAATACTGAACATACTACGAACAACATTTCCCTCTACTATTATACATCACTAACTAGTATCCCAAATTTACTATCCAATTCGGCATCTTCTCTGGCTACAGAATTAATTGGAATAAAAGCTAAATTATGCCAATAAACGAACTAGACGTTACCCGGCTCCAACAGTTTCCTTTTCGAATTGTTACTGATAAATTCAGATATCTCGGAGTTTACGTTACAAGGAAATATTCCCTACTGTTTAAAACAAATTTCCCTCCATTAATTACAAAACTTCATACATACTCAATTTTGGAAAACACTGCCTATTTCCCTCCTTGGCAGATTGAATGCCTTAAAGATGATTTTTCTCCCGCAGCTTTTATATTTATTTCAGACAATACCGATATATCTTTCCAAATCATTCTTTAAAAAAATTGATTCCATTGTTACTAACTTTATATGGGACTACAAAAGTCAGCGAAAACTTGTGCAAATCCAAAGAGAATGGAGGACTAGGTTTACCCAATTTTCTTTCTTACTACTGGGCAACGAATATTAAAACCATAATCTTCTGGTTGGATGATTCATACCAACAGGCCAATTGGCTTGTTAATATTTTTTAACTTATTCACATTTCAAAGTTTAAATCTATCTGCTAGGGAGGGAGGGGGGAGGGAGGTAGAGGGTTGGAGGGAGGGTGAAGGAGGGAGGATAAGGGGGGGTTGAGGGGGATGGAGTGGGGGGGAAGAGGGGAGGGTAGAGGGGTGGAAGAGGGAGGAGGGAGGGAGGGGGTGGGGAGGGGGAGGGAAGGAGGGAGGGAGGGTGAAAGGGGGAGGGGGAGGACAGGGTGCTGCACCAATGCAGGAGAGGTTTGGGCCCAACGGGTCCACTTGGTCTAGTTTATACCAGAATTAGAGCAAACAAAAATAGCTACCTACAGTCACTATATCCATGGACTATCCATAGTGGAACATCCTTCCCGACACCACCAGATATGCACCAACCTTGTCACTCTTCAAGTCACAACTCGACAGCTTGGACATGGATCATCTCACCAAACTTGCCCACATAAAAATCGAAATGACCTTTTTTGCAACCGGTACCCACACGAGCGAAACCTGCACGAGATAGCCCAGCTGTTGGCTGTTGTGCAGCAGAAAAACAGAAATATCACAATGCCTGGACTCCACACCCCAATTCCACAACTGAGCCAATGTTTTGAGCACTCTAGTTATTGAAGGCACAGCTGTTGTAGATCATGCTGGTCTTTACAACCCTCCTGGCTTCTGCATTGCTGTCTCCAATGTGGCTTTATCCATATTTAATGGAGGTTTTATGGAATAATTCATGTATATTTTAATTAATCACTTAAGCTGTTTATTTATTAAATCTTCAGTTGAAGCTGCTTAATTTTGGAAACCATTAAGTTTGGAAAGAAAAACAGAGAAAATTAAGACAAAATAATCTAGCTTCTGGAAACAGTTCAGTAATACAGTTGCTACTGTAATATATTGGCTGCAACATGCAGGTGACCCCTTGGGTCTATTATTTTCAACCAAGAGGGTTTGTGCTCCTCACACTTCCCAAAGTGCCGATAAGTTAGAGTCATAGAGCTGCACAGCACAGAAATGGGCCCTTTGGCCCACCTTGTCCATGCCAACTAAGTTGACATACTAGCCTAGTGCCCTTTGCCTGATTTGGCCTATAGCCCGATAATGCCTTCCTATCCATATACATGTCCAAATGTCTTTTAAACATTGGCCAAGATCATTGGCCCTTAATGTAGCTGAGTAAGGAGAGAATGAGGGGGAAGTTGAAGGGCAGCTGACAAAATAGGTTTACGGGGAAAATGTGTTGGGAAAAGATTGATGGGATTACACAGAACAGCATGGCACAAGAACAGGCCTTGTGAATGTCCACACCAAACATGATGCCAAGTCAAACTAATCTTCTCTGCCTGGACATGATCCATATCCTTCCATATCCAGGTGTCTGTCTAAAAGCCTCTTACACAGCACTATCGTATCCGCCACCAGCAGTGTGTTGCAGGCACCCACCATCCTTTTTGTAAAAAAAAACTTGCCCCGCACATCTTTATACTTTGCCCCTCTCACCTTAAAGCTATGCTATCTTGTCTTTGACATTTGCACCCCGAGGAAAAAGGTTCTGACTGTTTACCCCATCTATGCCTCTGGTTGACTTTGCTGGAGAGAACATGACGTTCCGAGGCGATCAGTTTGATAGTTGTTGACATTTTATGTTTCTTGGTGTTACTAATTGTGTTCCATGAGAATACAGTGCTGAAATTAATGAACAGCTATTTGCATAACAAGATAAAAAGAGCAGGTTTTCTGTTTAATAGTTATTCAATTATTATAATGGCTGCTGCGGTTAGCAACTCAAGTCTTGCAAAAGGTAGGCCTTGCCGATTCAACCATTTTATTTAGAAATCGGATAAGTGAAGACAAATCTTCCACCATCACAGCTTTCAACAACAAAAGAAGTGTTTTTAATTTTTTTTACACATGTGCAGAAATTATTACTAGCTGGGAACAGTGATCTAATTCTGCCACAACACCCTAAAGTGCACATTTTGTTGAGCTCTGCATTATACTTATTTTTAATTATTGGTGCCCTTTACTTTTTGTAATGACAAAGGCAGTAGATCTTTATAGCTTCTCAGATGCAACTGCTATATCAATTACATTGGTCTGATAAGTGACATCAGATGGATGTTTTTGCCTCTTGCATATTTAGAACTGTATTGAGACTTCTGTTATCAGTAAATTAAATTATTTCAGCCCATCAGCCAACAACAGTAGCTTTAGTTGGCATCTTCAATAGGCAATAGTTCCAAAGCTCCTTAAAAAGAATGCAGCCAGAGACGACGCTTTAATGAACTTCGACCAACGGAGTAGATAATAAATAGATACAAAATGCTGGGGTAGCTCAGCAAGACAGGCGGCATTTCTGGAGCAAAGGAATGGGTGACGTTTCGGGTCGAGACCCTTCTTGTGGACGTTGTTGTTAGTTGGTGAGATGATTTTTGATGACTAAGGCATAATTGGGGAGGGGGATGATGGGTGGGATTGAGAGAGTGACAGAGCGATGGTGAGGCAATCTTAGGGATTGAGAGAGAGAAGATTTGGAGTGGGTATTTTAGCCCTCAGAACCTAGAGATCTGAAGTGTTCAAGAGATTAGAATTGGTGGAATACCATGTTCTTGGAGTATAATACTGCTTGGCCCAACTCATCCACGCTGAGCCAGATGCCCATATATGTTAGTTCAATTTTCCCATGTTTGACCAATTAATTTCCCTCTAGAAATGGAGGAGGTGCCACTACCGAGGCTATTAAGGGTAGGGTTGCCAACTTACTCACTCCCAAATACGGGACAAGGTGATGTCACCGTCCCGCGCCCCACGTGACCTCACCCAGCCAGCGGCCACGTGCTCCCACTCCACGAATGGCGGCCGTCCGGGCCGGGAGGCGGGTTGCAACGCAATCTCAGTTAGGGGTTCCCAGAAATCGCAACAAAATGCAGTAATAATCAGCGATGTCATAAATGTACAGTTTGGGCTAACTCGGTGTAAAATTTAACAGAAATGCCATGGGGAAAAGCTCAGGGAGTCAGAAAGGGAAACAGAGTTAATGTTTCGAGTTGGCGACCGGTCGTCATTCCCAAATCGCTTTAAGTCAGACGGTGGAGCATTGTGACTCCTTGTGTAAAGGTCGGAAGGTGGTTTCTAAAGTACAAGTGGGGATTTCTGCAGAGTATGGGCAGGAAATACATCACGCCCTTGCATTGGGTGGCGATTGCAGTGTGAGAGAGTGCGGCCAGCGCCTGCTCCATATATATGACATTGGAGACATTAAGGGCAGCTCTCTCAGTGTTAATAACGCCGACTGCACACCATGTTCCCATTGGGGCAGCTCGGCCCCCTGTTCCTCCTGATGGCCGGCGCCCGCTTCAACCACAAACTCCACCGGCATTGTGTGCAGGTTTACCAAGGACGCTGCCTTAGTCTGTAAGTCTGGGGAGGGGAAAGGAAACAAAAATAAATTACACCGAGTTAGCCCAAAACTGTACATTTAAACCTGGGATTTTAAGACCTCGCTGATTATTACTATATTTTGTTGTGATTTCTGGGATCCCCTAATGGAGGTTGCATAGCAACCCGCCTCACGGTCCGGGCGGTCGCCATTGGTGGAGCAGGAGCATGTGACCGCTGGCTGGGTGAGATCATGTGGAGCGCGGGGCGGTGACGTCACCCTTTGTCCCTTATTTGGGAGTGAGGAAGTTGGCAACCCAACGAATATGGGGCAAGGGTGAGCCCGTATGGGACAAAGCAATTTAGCCCAAAATACGGGATGTCCCGGCTAATACGGGACAGTTGGCAACCCTAATTGAAGGCTATGTACACAAGAATGAGAAATTTTAAAATGAGCACGTTACCAGATGTCGCATTGATGAGGAACCACGTGCATGGTGAATGAGTGGTTCTTGATGCATTGAGCAGAGGTACGGGACCCTGCAATCATTCCATTTCCTTGTGTAAATGCATGTTAAAATATAATCAATAATTCAGCTTGCGTTAGTTAACTAAATCTTGCATGTAATAGTATCAAATATTCCTTTAAAAATGTGTGTAATACAGATAAAAAATTGTTCTGTTGGTTTTGTTTTAGATGCATGATCCGTATATAATTCTGTCAATAAATGTCTGCACAAAAAACTGTGGTAACCCCAGCGGGTTAGGCAGCATCTCTGGGGATAAAGGGAGTGGGTGACGTTTTGCGTCGGGGCCCTACTTCAGACTGCGAGTCCCCTGACTCTTGGTCTGGGGAAGGGTTCCAACCCAAAGCATCACCTATTCCTTTTCTCCAGAAATGCTGTCTGACCCGCTGAGTTACTCCAGCTTTTTGTGTCTATAGCTTCGGTTTAAACCAGCATCTGCAGTTCCTTCCTACGAAAGGAATGTTTGCAGTTTGCTCAAATGCAATTTGGAGGTTTGAGATGTTGAGTTGTGGACCTGACTAAGGGGGGAGTAATGAAATGCACAGTTGAAGAAAATGCTAAAATGCGGCTTCTCTCTGCATATTCCAGCATTAATCGCTGCGTTGTCAGCTTGATGTTCCGAGCACCAGTCGTGACTGAGTCACTGCCGTCAGCTTGATTCCAGTTGTCGAGTGTTGCTGTCGCAGTAACATTTTTTGCAAGAGTGTTTGTATGGCTAAAGCATTTTGCCTTTCTACATCGATTCCACTGTTGGAAAGGAAAATAATGGTCAGGAGGGGATGATAAAGTTTTTATTCAATTACCCCCACAATGTATTTGTGAACGTTGAGATTGCCTTGTGGAATAAAACTTCACTGTTGTGCCTGGCTCTGCCCTCGGGGATCTCTGTCCTACCATGGAGGATAGAATTGGGTTGCATTTGGTCTACATTTTTTTAAATTGTGTGAATTTTGTACTAATCCACAATGTGAGTGTCAGTCCTGGCAAATAAATGCATTTCACAGCATTATTTAATGCATGATTCTAAGCAGAAAATCTTTCCTGATCAACTGCTGGAAATACTTTGATTAGTATGGGTGTCAAATGGGGCAAAAGCAGGGAAATAGGGTTAAGAGGGAAAGATAGATCAGCCTTGATTGAATGGTGGAGTAGACTTAATGGGCCAAATGGCCTAATTCTGCTCCTATCACTTATAAAGTATATACAGTATGTTTGCTCTTATGAAGAAAAAAGTGTGCATGTACTCTATTTCTATTGGTAGAAGAGAAATCTGTTGACATGCATCCCTTTGCTCTTGAAGAACCATGAGATACTCATGGGTGGCGTCACTGTTTCTGCTGAGAGCAATGAGGATGTGATCTGCTCCTTGATGGTATTTCACACATCCTGAAGAGCTTCAGGGTGTCACTAATCGGCAGACGCATGTTTTTAGTTGATTGGGATGTGACAGCAGGAAAACAGGAGGATGTTGTCTGACTGCCATTTGAAATTCCATTTCACCTGACACCTAATCCAGAAGGTATAGTGTGCCGGCAAAAAATGCATGTTACCTCCAGGTGGAGTCATGGCTTCCTGATTCTGCACAACCTCCTGTGAGAACATGGACTCTGATGCCTCCATGCTCATTGTCATCTCCTGCATTTGGACAGACTGGTCTGTCAACAAACCCAACATCTTAAAAAAGACATCGTTTAATATAGAGTTCCCACAATCTCTACTGAAGTCTCTCTCTTCTCCAATGGAGGCCATTGTAGGTGCTGCTGGTGTTTGGCTGACATTGCAAATGTGTCTTCAAATGATTGATGCCCTTCTCTGATTGCAGCAGAACATATTGTGGGCAGTTGTACTGATCTCAATCTGCTTCGTCAGAAACCACACCCTAACGCTGTTGCAAAACTTGGCTTTGACTAATTTCACAATCTCCTTAGTAAAGAAAATTGACACCTGTGCCAATCTCAGCAATGTTTTCACTCATCAAAAATAAGTGCATTCCAGTATCTAGACTAATTTTGTGATGTCTCTGAGAGTTTCTTTGTCGGTGATCACAATGAAAAGGATATTAAACAAGGCAGTCATTGTTCCAACTGTTTTTGCAATCCACCTCATGGCAAGGTTGCGCCTACCACCAACAAACTTCCCATGGGAGAGGAGCTTGTCTTCTCAGCTGATGAGAATGGTTCAACATAGGGAATAAACTGTAAATCATCTAGCCCATAGCAGAAAAGCTGCAGTTTGCAGATAACACGTGTTTTAATGGGCTGAGGTGGAGCTTCAAGCTATCGCCAATGCTTTCACAAGCATTTAAGAAAATAAGCCTTACTTTCAACATGTTTCCATACCAGGTTTCCATACCATGTGGTGCCTCTGTTACACCACATAGACCATATCTCAGGAGGCACCTCTCAGCAAATGCAGATATCAATGATGAATTTCATTACTGCCTTCACTGCGCCAGTGTAGCATTTGGTCAATTTTGAAAAGGGTATTAAAATATCAAGATATCACACCCGGCACATACTTATGGTCTATGAGGCAGCAGTGATTACTGCCCTCCTATATGCTTCTGAGACTATAGCAAATACCTCTAAGCACTGATAAATACCATCAATCCTGTTTCTGCAAAATGCTCCAAAATCACGAGAAGGACAAATTTACCAATATTAGCTCCCAGGCCAACATCCCCAGTATCACGGTCATCTACAATGGGCACGGCATATGATTTGTGTGCCTGATATCGGACTTGCAAAACAGGCACTCTATTCCAAGATCTAACATGAGAAGAGATTATTGGGTTATTAAGAAAAGATGCAAGAATATGTTCAAAGCCTTCTTGAAGAAATGCAACATTTCCCATTGACTCCTGGATATCTTTGGCTCATAACCACTCAAAGTGGAGACATTTCAAGGTGGTACTGAGAGCTTTGAGGCCATGCATTAGGAACACAAGGGTGCCCTGTGTAAACAGCAGAATGAGTGGACAACCTCCAGTCTAAAGAAGGGTCTCGACCCGAAACATCACCCATTTCTTCTCTCCAGAGATGCTGCCTGTTCTGCTGAGTTACTCCAGCATTTTGTGTCTATCTTTGCTTTAAACTAACATCTGCAGTTCCTTCCTTCACAAATCACCAACCTGCCTGCCTCGTCGGCCACCTACTGTTCAATCTACAAGAGTCTGCGATTTCCACTTTGAAATCATTAACCACCCCAGACCCCACAAATAGCAAGGGAAAGTAAGTCATTCTCAATCCCAAGTGATTGTTTAAGAAAAAAATAAGAATAATCATGTTACACCCACTGTATTGTGGGCAACATCACACAAGAGCAATTTAAAGTGTACAGGCAGCCAAGAATTAGTAATGTTCACGTTATTTAAAAATAAGGAATTAGGCAAGAATCCTAAAGTAGTAATATACCATTCAAATAATAATCTAATAATATATTAAGAACATAATCTTTTTTACCAGTGATCTATTATTCATGATATTTTAATAAAATCTCACTTCTTCAGTGTTATTATATCTACTTTTTGATAGGTCTGAAGACTTCCTACAAATGTAGAAATGGACTAGAAATGGCAAAATATTTAAAAGGTCAGTCATGCAGCATGGAAACAAGCCCTTTGGCCCAACTTGCCCATACCGACCAATAAGTCCCACCTGCCATATTTGGCTCATCTACATACTAAAACATGTTTGTTTGTTTGTTTGTTTTGTTCCTGAACTACAGCCAAAACGATACACAATAGCGCCACAATTATAGGCCCACCTTACTCACCATCGCCCCTTTGGTGCTAATGGAAGACGTTTCATTGAAGCTAACCAAATTAGCTTTGGTGCTAATGGAAAACGTTTCACATTTTAAAGTTTAAATCTATCTCCTAGGGAGGGAAGGAGGGAGGGAGGGAGGGAGGGAAGGGGAGAGGGGGGAGAGGGGGGTGGAAGGGAAGGGGGGAGGGGAAGGAAGGGGAGGGGGAGGGGAAGGAGGGTGGTGGGGGCAGGGGGAGGAAGGGAGGGAGGGACGGGGAGGAGGGGGGATAAGAGGGGTTGAGGGGGATGGAGTGGGGGGGAGGGGAAGGGGGGAGTAGGGGGTGGGGAGGGGAAGTGGGGAGGGGGATGGAGGGAGGGAGGGGGTGGAGGGGGAGGGGAAGTGGAAGAAGAGGGAGGGGGCGGGGAGGAGGGGGGATAAGGGGGGTTGAGGGGGGATAGAGTGGGGGGAAGGGAGGGGGAGGGGGCGGGGGGGAGGGAGGGAGGGAGGGAGAGAGGGAGGGAGGGAGGGAGGGAGGGAGGGAGGGAGGGAGGGAGGGAGGGAGGGAGGGAGGGAGGGAGGGAGGGAGGGAGGGAGGGAGGGAGGGAGGGAGGGAGGGAGGGAGGGAGGGAGGGAGGGAGGGAGGGAGGGAGGGAGGGAGGGAGGGAGGGAGGGAGGGAGGGAGGGAGGGAGGGAGGGAGGGAGGGAGGGAGGGAGGGAGGGAGGGAGGGAGGGAGGGAGGGAGGGAGGGAGGGAGGGAGGGAGGGAGGGAGGGAGGGAGGGAGGGAGGGAGGGAGGGAGGGAGGGAGGGAGAGAGAGGAGAGGCTGCTGCACCAATGCAGGAGAGGTTTGGGCACAACGGGTCCACTTGGTCAAGTATTCCTCTAAAACTTTCAATAGACAATAGGTGCATGAATAGGCCATTCGGCCCTTCGAGCCAGCACCGCCATTCAATTTGATCATGGCTGATCATTCACAATCAGTACCCCGTTCCTGCCTTCTCCCCATACCCCCTGACTCCGCTAACTTTAAGAGCTCTATCTAGCTCTCTCTTGAAAGCATCCAGAGAATTGGCCTCCACTGCCTTCTGAGGCAGAGAATTCCACAGATTTACAACTCTCTGACTGAAAACGTTTTTCCCCATCTCCATTCTAAATGACCTACCCCTTATTCTTAAACTGTGGCTCCTGGTTCTGGACTCCCCCAACATTGGGAACATGTTTCCTGCCTCTAATGTGTCCAATCCCTTGATAATCTTATATGTTTCAATAAGATCCCCTCTCACCCTTCTAAATTCCAGTGTATACAAGCCTAGTCGCTCCAGTCTTTCAACATACGATAGTCCCGCCTTTCCGGGAATTAATCTAGTGAACCTCCGCTGCACTCCCTCAATAGCAAGAATGTCCTTCCTCAAATTTGGAGACCAAAACTGCACACAGTACTCCAGGTGCGATCTCACTAGGGCCCTGTACAACTGCAGAAGGACCTCTTTGCTCCTAAACTCAACTCCTTTTGTCATCAAGGCCAACATTCCATTAGCTTTCTTCACTGCCTGCTGTACCTGTATGCTAACTTTAAGTGACTGATGAACAAGGACACCCAGATCTCTTTGTACTTCCCCATTTCCTAACTTGACACCATTCAGATAATAATCTGCATTCCAGATACCTACCACCCTGTCTGTTGCATTCACTTCCTCTCAAGAATGAAAGATATTTGAAAATGTTGCATTGTTTTATGCACTGAATATTTCAGGAAGAAAATAAATTAATTTTATTTGAGTAACTGCTGCAAGTTGACTTACTGCGTGCCTTTTTCCACCTCGAAGAAATATAATGAATCTTTTCCATTAAGACCGTTACCATTCACCTAGAGGCTATCAATACTTCTTTATTAATATTAACTTCAAGGAGATGCTTCCTCAGCAAAAATATCAAATTTATATCATCTTCATACCACTTTTGCAACCAGCAAAAGAATTCCATATTTCTCAGTTGAAGAGATGTCTCAGTTATTACATTATACACTTTGCTTTAAGCATAAAATATGCAGATTTGATAAATCAACAGTGAAGTTCATCACAACTGGCCTGTGAGTGTGAGAAGATAATGTTTATTATAAATTAGAAATTATGTGAAAAAAGCACATTATCCAGGTAAATAACTGCAGATGCTGGTACAAATCGAAGGTATCACTAAATGCTGGAGTAACTTAGCAGGTCAGGCAGCATCTCAGGAGAGAAAGAATGGGTGACGTTTCGGGTCGAGACCCTTCTTCAGACTGAAGAAGGATCTCAACCCGAAACGTCACCCATTCTTTCTCTCCTGAGATGCTGCCTGACCTGCTGAGTTACTCCAGCATTTTGTGATACCATTATCCAGGTAAAATGCGTAAGGATCTGCAGATGCTGATTTAAACTGAAGATAGACACAAATTGTTGGAATAAATCAGCGGAACAGGCAGCATTTCTGGAGAGAAGGACTAGGTGACGTTTCGGGTCGAGACCCTTCTTCAAAATCCGACTGAAGAAAGGTCTTGACCCGAAACATCACCCATTTCTCTCCAGTGATGCTGTCTGTCCCGCTGAGTTACTCCAGCATTTTGTGTCTACATTATCTGGGTACATAGATAGCAGATGTTTAGAGGAATACGGGCCAAACTCAGGTAGGTAGGATTAGTGTAGATAGGGCACCTTGGTTGTTAAGTGCAAGTTGGGCCAAAGGACCTGTTACCATGCTGTACGACTCTATGACTATTCTTTCATATTATTTCAGAATTCAGGTGGCACAGTTGTGCAGTTGGTAGAGCTGCTGCTTCACAGCAACAGAGTACCGGGTTCAATCCTGATCTCAGGTGCTGTCCATGTGAAGTTTGTACATTTTCTCTGTGACTTGGTGGGTTACTTCCAGGTGTTCTCGTTTGCTCCCACATCCCAAAGTCATGCAGGTTTGTAGACCGATTAGCCTAATTAAATGAAATATTGCCCCTAGCGTGAATTAGGAAATAGGATAGCGGAGTGTGAATGGGTGATCGATGTTCAGCATGGACTTAGTGGACCGAAGAGCCTGCTCACATGCTGTATCACTAAAACTGAGCTCAAGAATTCTTCTTATCTATATACTAAAACTCTCGTTTGTTTGCTTCTTCCTGAACTACAGGGAGAGGGGGGGGGAGGGTGAGGGGCGGGAGGGAGGGGGAGAGGAGGAGAAGGGGAGGGGAGGAGAGGGGAGAGGGGGGAAGGGGAGAGGGGTGGGAGAAGGGGGGAGAGGGAGGGAGGGAGGGGGAGAGGGAGGGAGGGAGGGGGAGGGGGATGGTGGGGAAGGGGAGGGGGAGGGGAGGGAGGGGGGAGGGGGGAGGGGAGGGAGGGGGGAGGGGGGGAGAGAAGGAAGGGGGGAGGGAGGGGGAGTGGGGGGGGGAAAGGGGAGGGGATGAGGAAGGGTGGGATAGTGGGGGAGGAGAGGGTGCTGCACCAATGCAGGAGAGGTTTGGGCCCAACGGTCCACTTGGCCTAGTATCCTACTAAATTGTAATAGCTATACATTACACTATAACATTTCTCCAAAAATTATATTACCAATAATTCAAAGTGCAATGACTACAATAATTATTTAACTTGCAAGTGAATATAAAGCTCAAGCATCGACAAATACTAAAATGCAATGCATGTCTAATATTGATATCATTAGAAAACTTATAATGGATCAATTAGCTTTCATTGAAATAACTGAAGTGAACCTAATAGGCCTTGAAGATTCCATCACATAGATTTCCAGTGACATCATTCACTAATATTTTGGCATCCTGAGAATAGCAGAAACACTTAGACTTGCAATGGTAGATTCTGAGAAGCAATGAATCCAGTGAAACACTCACATACTGTTTTCCAGTTCACCAGTTTCTAGCAAGGATAATCTCCCAGGCTTTCATGAGGCTGATTCCAACTACATGTTTCTGGCTCATATTAAGCCTGACGTTTAGCAGTAAAATAGATTTGGAACCAGCACACTAGCCTGTCCCACCATCGACTTTACCTATACTTGACGCCACTTCCGGAAATCACTCGACATAATTAGGGCCATTTAGAGGTGACATAGTGGCACAGTGGTAGAGTTGCTGCTTTACAGCGCCAGAGACCCGGGTCCGATACTGACCACGGGTGCTGTCTGTACGGAGTTTGTATGTTCTCCCTGTAACCGCGTGGGTTTTCTCCAGGTGCTCAGTTTCCACCCACACTCCAAAGACGTACAGGTTTGTAAGTTAATTGTCTTCTGTAAATTGTAAATTGTCCCTAGTGTGTAGGATAGAGCTAATGTATGGGGTGATCACTGGTCGGCACGGACTTGATGGGCCAAATGCCTGTCTTTACACTGTATCTCTAAAGTCCCAAATAAAGTAAAGACTACTTGCACCGTCTCTTCTCTCTTCTTCCATCGGGCAGAAGATACAGAACCTAACAAGCACATCGCACTAAATTCAAGAACAACTTCTTCCCTCCTGTTATCATATTCTTGACTGGACCTCTCAGCTGCCAAGGATGGATTTCTATCTACCAATCTACTTTGCTGTGGCCCTTACAATTTTATTCTATCTGTACTTTCTCTGTAGCTGTAATACAATATTTTGCATACTGTTTATTTTCCCTTCAGCACCACCTGATGTGCTCATGTGTAGCATGATATGCCTTGATGGCACACAAGACAATGTTTTTCGCTGTATCTCGATACACATGATAATGATAATCCAATACTAATACCAATTTTAGAGATGACATCATCCAATTTTAAGTTGCCAACATAAAATACTTTAAAAATTCTGTAAATCTTTTCACCGTATATCGTAAATTTTCCAAAACCTGCTGGGATAACAAAAATAGCTGGAAATTGAATGGATGCAGATCTTTTGAAAAAGTTCGTCCTCAAGACACAGAAAGCTGAAGGGAGATGATGAGCAAGTGTCTGATTTTCAGGTTGTACAGAACAGATGAATATTTAAAAATGGCACTGCCGGACCTGCCGATGAAGTGTCCGCTCTGTGAGTCTCAAAACACTGCCAGATCACAGCCTGCAACTCTCCAGGGCCAACACGTTTTAAGGATATAACTTTTTAATGAATTAATGCATCGTGATCTTCGGTATGGAAAGTCTGCGCTTTAGCATCTCTTTCTGATGGTGACGGAACTAAAAGATTGCAATTCTTGGAAACTATTCATAGCCTATTCTGATGTAGCTTATCTTAGAGACTCTTTATTGACAGCACAGGCCTTGAACGAAAACTTATTCCAGAAGAGACTGTTGGGGTATGAGTTACTCTTGAAATTGCTTAGCTCTCAAATGTGGAAGTTAAAACGGGCAAGCAATATTTTTAAATCTTGCTGAACTCTTAGTTCCCTCAGTTCCCCTAAGGCACCAACTATGCGGCATTGTCATGTTATTATTTTTGTCCTTAATATTTCCAATCACAGTCCTATTGCAGCACTATAGTCGTGACTTTTTTTTCTCCAAAATATTCATTTTTCAGAAAATGATGTACCAACGAGAAAAGTTCCAAATTACTTTAGCAGAGCTGCCTCCAATCCTTTTTCAAACGACAACCCATCTATTCCAAATGCCTGTCAAATAAATCTTTGCTGAATCGCTTCCAACACATTTACATCCTTCCTAAGGAGACAAATGTCATTCACAGCAGTCTCAATGTGGTTTCACAATCTTCATTTCTGATGGATAGTCTGTAGGGGAAGTTCCACCGCTGACAGGTGGTCTGCCAGGGGGTGTGGCATGACTTTTTTGGGTACAATGGCACTGATGGTTTGTTTAGTTGTGGGTGAGTGTTGCGGTGGGGGAGGGGGGTTCTTTCTTTGGTCTGATAAATGATTGTTGTGACAAAGTGGGAGGGCTAATAGCATGAGCAGAAGGTTCTGTGAGAGGATCGCTACTACCATTGTGGGGGTATAGGTTGTGTTTTGTCATTGATTTGAGCTTAGCTTAATGTGTTGTCACATGTAACAGGGTACAGTGAAATGCGTTTGTCGCATGCTATCCAGTCAGCAGAAAGAAGTTGGTAGATAGGCGTGAAGGAATACTAATTGTTTTTGAGTGAACTGAATTTAGTTTAAATGTTTTAATTGTTTTAGTCTTTAGTTCCTTATTTAATTATTCAAAATTGTACTTTGTTTAACATTTAATAGATTTTATTAGCTTTAAAATCCTTTTGAATTCAGAAATATTTTTAGCTTTGATGGATTTAGGCTGCCTAAATCTGGATATAAATTAGCTAACTTTCTAAATCTTTAGCTGTTTTGCTGCTAAAACTTTGGTCCAATCCAGGTATCCCCACCTCGTCCCACATGACTGTTTTTCCACATGCAAAGCACTGCCATCATGCCTGACCATCCCATTGAGAAATGAGCCAGCACATTATAGGAGTAACTGCTCAAGAGAAATATGAATTTGCTACATATGTCTATAGACAATGCCAGCTGCTTACTGATGGCAGGGCATTGTTTCCACTTGGGAAAGATCAAATCTAGAGATCTCCATTATAAAAAGTCACAAAAATATCAATTAATGATTTCAGCAGAAACATCTTTACCCAGAGGGTTGTAAGGAAATCCAATTCATTAAAACAGCCATAAGTAAATAATCTAAATGCATTTGAGGAAAAACTAGATAAGCACGAGAAATAAGGGAACATAATATTAGATAAGGGAGAATGGAGGGGGGGGGGGGGTGGGGGGGGCAGGAGCATAGCTCCAGGCTGAACTGGAACATTGTCTGTGGAATGATTGAATGAGATGAATAGGCTGTTTCTGTGTGTATGAAGAAACATAATTAATTTTCAACCACTCAGCATTTTTTCCAAGTAATTATAAGAAGAGGTGGTAACAAAAGTAAGTGTGTGATTGCAGTAAAAACAACCACCAGGTTAGGCAGCATCTGTGTAAAGAGAGACAGTTGATACTTTTGGTTTGAACCCTTCATCAGAACTGGGAAAGAGAGAAATTTAGTAAACATGAATCAAATGAATAAATTTAACTATAAACAAATGTTTTTATTTGGCATTTTTGTAGGGTACTTTAATCACTAAAAACATTTTATGTTCAACTAGACCAAGTGGACCCGTTGGGCCCAAACCTCTCCTGCATTGGTGCAGCACCCTGTCCTCCCCCTCTCTCCTCAACCCCCCCCCCCTCCCCTCTCCCTTCTCCCCCACTCCCTCCCTCCTCCTCCCCTCATTTTAAACTTAAAAATGTGAATAACTTAAAAAATGTAACACCGATTTCAATAAAACTACTTGCATTATCACTAAAGTGACAATGGTGAGTAAGGTGGGCCTAAAATTGTCGGGCTATCGTGTACCGTTTTGGCTGACGTTCAGTCACAAACAAGATAACAAACGAGAGTTTTTGTATATAGATGACTTACTGTTCATTCATTATATCAAGGATAAAATGGCTCGAGAAAGTCATAAAATATCTTCCTTTCAGTTTAAAATCTCAAAGCATAAGGCTATTTATCAGATTTATTTTGATGCTGTTACTTCTCAAATAATTCAGAGCATGCTCTAGGAAGTAGTTTTGCAATTGGGTGATTTTGCTGGTATCTTGCCTACTGACATTGCCTTTTATTTTACATGTATTGACTTTATCTAATTGAAAATTGTGGGCAATTGGATATAGTTCTGAAAAGTGCTATCAGCAGGTTAATAATTTTTCCTCTGTTTTCATTTATTTTCTATGTCTATAGTCTGGCCTGCTGGGTATGTCCCGCAACCTTATATTACCAACAGATCAAACTTAACTGTTACATTTATAGCACTTCATATTCCGCTTGGGTTGCTTACAATCCAACAGTATGAACATCGATTTATCCAATTTTTGGTAACTAACCAACAAACACGCCCCCACCACCTCTCTTTCTCCCCCCTCTCTTCCCTATGCCCCACCTCGATGCACTCTCATTTCTCCCACAATCTCGCCACTCTTTTCCTTCTCCCCAACCCCCCACCCATCTCCTTCCACTTACATCCCTTCCTCTGGCTTCACATTACATGCCTCTTCTCTCCTTATCTCACATCCTTTTGTCTTTTCATCTCTGGCTTTTGTCCAACCATCTACCAATCAACCCCCCTCACCTTATATCAACCTATTACTTGCCTCGCTTTGTCCTATCCC
This sequence comes from Rhinoraja longicauda, assembly GCF_053455715.1. NCBI lineage: Eukaryota > Metazoa > Chordata > Chondrichthyes > Rajiformes > Arhynchobatidae > Rhinoraja > Rhinoraja longicauda. Next base: position 47,259,986 of record NC_135959.1, on the reverse strand, counting down.
CACTTCTCTTCCATTTTTCTTTGGTTTGTCATGCAGTGAAATTCATTTTAGACTACCACCTGATTGCTCCCTGCAATGTTGGCAAGAGTTCTTAGGCCCATCAGTCTTAATGAAGCTGAAGAGCTGAGGAGGATCCTTGCACTGACTTTGCCAGGAAGGAACCGCAAATGTTGTTTTAAACCAAAGATAGACACAAAGTACTGGAGTAACACAGCAGGACAGGTAGCATCTCTGGAGAGAAGGAATGAATGACCTTTTCGGGTCGAGACCCTTCTTCAGACTAGTCAAGGGAAAGGGAAATGAGAAATATAGACAGTAATGTAGAGAGATATAGAACGAATGAATGAAAGATATGCAAAAAAGTGACAATGATAAAGGAAACAAGCATCGTTACCTGTTTGCTAGGTGAGAACAGGAACCTGGTGCGACTTGAGTGGGGGCGGGATGGAGAGAGAGGGAGTGCAGGGGTTACTTGAAGTTAGAAAAATCAATATTCATACCGCAGGGTTGCAAGCTAACCAGGTGAAATATGTGATGCCGTTCCTCCAATTTGTGATTAGCCTCACTCTGACAATGGAGGAGGCCCAGGACAGAAAGGTCAGTGTGGGAATGTGAAGGGGGATCATGTAGGTCCAGACAGACTGAGTGAAGGTGTTCAGCGAAATGATCGCCCTGTCTACATTTGGTCTCGCCAATGTATAAGAGTCTACATCTTGAACAATGGATACAGTTGAAGAGGTGGGAAGAGGTGCAAGTGCACTTCTGCCTAACCTGAAAGGACTGTTGGGGTCCCCGGACAGAGTCGAGGGAGGAGGTATAGGGACAGGTGTTGCATCTTCTGCAGTTGCAGGGGAAGGTGCCTGGGGAGGGGGTGATTTGGATGGGAAGGGATGAGTTTTGGGTGGGAAGGGATAATTGATCACAATTAGAATGTCTTTCATATTCCATGCCTCTCCTCTTACAAAACTGTTTTATTTATTTATCACCAGGATATGGACATATTTGGAAATGAAAGAATTTATTATCTACGTCCAACCGGCCCTGAGGTGAAGAGGCAGTTAAGATACAACCACATGAGGGCGATGAAATCACTAATTTCCACTAGGGTCTGCACCTCACTCTGCTATGTGTTTTTTTATCCTCACGCGAAGTTGGTCCAATCAGTCCTGTGTGTGTGTGTGCATGTGAAGGAGAAGGAGAATTATGTGGGGGAGGGGAGATCAAAAGGTGAAGGGAAGTAAAGCTAAAGCCAAATGGTTAAAAACAAAGCAAAGCAATCAAGGCAAACTGACTGTGTCAAGACTCATCAGATCAATGAGATTGTCCAAGATTTATCAATGGGAATTTGGTGAAGCAGTGCTTGTAGAGATATTTGGTACACATTGGAAATAAGGTTAGAAGTATTTACATTGATTGAATGATCACATTAAGAGACATTTTGGAACATTCTAAAGTGATGATTAATTTATTCCGATGTTAACATGGCATTGTTTTTTTTGTTGAAGAGTCACAGAATATCAACAATTCAGCCAAACGGCTAAAAGTCATAACTGAATACAGAGGCACAGTAATTTACATTTTCAGATGGGTATTACTCCAATTTACATTATTCAGCCTCTTATAACCTCACTCTTTCCCTTGGAGGTTCAATAAATATTCTCAAAGACCAATACATCCATCCACCAAAGGGACCAAATCTTCATGTAGTATCGTCTGCCACTCATAGTCAACAAAAAGTGCCCTCCGTCCATTCAACTCACCACATGCCATTACTTGCAATCATTCCACAGATACTGAAATGCTCTGTACTAAAGCCTGCGAATATCTTTTGACAAACACTAAAGATAGTTCCATATGTATGACTATCAATGTAGCTCCATGAACAATTAGGAATCCTCCAGACATATGCTTACTACCACTAGTTTCCACTAGTGGGAGAGTCTAGGACTAGAGGTCATAGCCTCAGAATTAAAGGACATTCCTTTAAGAAGGCGATGAGGAGGAATATCTTTAGTCAGAGGGTGGTGAATCTGTGGAATTCTTTGCCACAGAAGACTGTGGAGGCTGTCAATTGATATTTTTAAGGCAGAGATAGATACCTGATTAATACGGGTGTCAGGGGATATGGGGAGAAGGCAGGAGAATGGGGTTAGGAGGGAGAGATAGATCAGCCATGATTGAATGGCGGAGTAGACTTCATAGGCCGAATGGCTTAATTCTGCTCCTAGCATGACCTTATTATTGCTATTCCACGGCAAATGACGAATATCGCTTGGATTAAAGGGTTTCAGCTACAGAGATAGGTTGGATAGACTTGGACTATTTTCTCCCAAATGCCAGTTTGGGGAGAGATTTGATAGAAATATAAAACATTATATTTTCCTTGTACCTTACTTGTGCATATGACAATAAACTCAACTTGACTTGATTAAAACCCACTAATACACCAATTGTACAGTGATGGATGTTTATCACCAATGCATTATGATAGAAGGTGATGGTGGCATAGGGCTGCAGTCTTTTAGGTTTTGCTGTAGATGAGCAAATGACTGCCAGTAGAAATCTAAGTGAGCTAACAGTTTATCTGAGGACTACTACCTATGAAGCATGAGGCTGAAATAAAATTTAGTTTAGTTTAGAGATACAGCGTGAAAACAGGCCCTTTGGCCCACTGAGTTCACACCGACCAGCGATCACCCGTACACTCATTCTATCCGACACACTGGTGACAATTTACAGAAGCCAAGTAATCTACAAACTGGCACGTGCTTGGAATGTGTGAAGAAATCAGAGCACACGGAGGAAACCCATGCAGTCACAGGGACAATGTGTAAACTCTGTATAGACAGCACCTGCTGTCTGGATCGAAACTGGGTCTTTGGCGCTGTATGGAAACAACTCTACCACTGCACCATGGTGTTGCCACTGTTTCTCGACATAGACATATTGAGAAGCCATAATGGGCAACAGTTTAACAAGTATTAAAAGTAGTTTTTTTAAGCCTGCTGTTTTCTTTTACATCGTTGTCTATTTTTAGCCTCACTGCCTTCATTGAAAATCTACAAAGAAGACATAATAATTCTGCTAAATCTGCTATTTTCAATTCCCTATTTCTCATCTGGTCTTCTTCCTGCTTACACAGCAATCCTAACATCAACTTTATGAGATGGCTGGTTTGGTTTTCATATTTTAATTTGTTGAAAGAGTTGAAAAGGAGGACTTTGACCTGGATTTTGCCCAGAATGCCCTATGGGATCCAACATTATTCCTGATTCCTTGATGGTTTCTGGTCGGGGTTTCGGGGACAGGGACAAACAATGAGAATACTGAGCCTGTACCTAACACCTTCAGCTGCTCCATGCAATTCACCATTCTTTGCCACAGGAGACTGTGAAGGCCGAGTCAATGGATATTTTTAAGGCAGAGATAGATTCTTGATTAATACGGGTGTCAGGGGATATGGGGAGAAGGCAGGAGAATGGGGTTAGGAGGGAGAGATAGATTAGCCATGATTGAATGGCGGAGTAGACTTGATGGGCCGAATGGCTTAATTCTGACAATTCACCGAATGACATTATGGGCAGCTACATTTAAAGAACCAAGGTTATACTGGAGATTCCCACGAACTGTTGGCAAGCCTACAATAGAGCAGTGAGGCAGGACAGAAACAAGTCCGCAAGGATAGACAAACCCATCATGTAGAGAACCAGAGATATGTTGTGCACTATGATCTTGCAGGAAAAGAATTAAAGGGGTGATTTGATAAAGGCTTTCAAAATCATAAGACTTTGATATCAGAAGTAAAGAGTAACAAGAATTTTAGATAATTGGCAAGGAACCAAAGGGAAAATGGAGAACCAACTTTAACATAGCAAAGTTGTCATGATCTCGATTACACTGCCTGAATAGATAGTAGCAGCACATGCAATAAATCATGCAAAATGATTTGGGTAAATACTTGGAATAGAAGCATATAAGACAAAGGGAAAGAAGAGACTGCAGCTATTTGAATGATTCATTCAAAGAGCCAGCATTGGGATGATAACCATTGGAATGGCCTTCTTTAATGATTACACAATAAGGAGTCATGATGAAGTTAAATAGAAAATAGACACAAAAAGCTGGAGTAACTCAGCGGGACAGGCAGCATCTCTGGAGAGAAGGAATGGGTAACGTTTTGGGTCGAGAAGAAGGGTCTCGACCCGAAACGTCACCCATTCCTTCTCTCCAGTGATGCTGCCTGTCCCACTGAGTTACTCCAGCTTTTTGTGTCTATCTTCGGTTTAAACGAGCATCTGCAGTTCCTTCCTACACATGAAGTTAAATGGATTGTTTGATCAATATTCCTCTCAAAGTGTGAATCCCAATCCCTCTTGGTCTTGCAGCAAAGATAGGGTTTATTTTGTTGGGCTGCATAGGATTGAAATTGCACCCCAGAAACTTGATGAAGAGAATACAAAGAGCAGCACAGTGGCACAGCAGTAGAGTTGCTGCCTTCCAGCGCCAGAGATTTGGGTTTGATCCAGACTACAGGTGCTATTGGTACGGAGTTTGTACATCCTCTATGTGGCTGCATGGGTTTTCTTTGGGTGCTTCGGTTTCTTCCCACATTCCAAAGCCGTGCATGTTTGTAGGTTAATTGGCCACTGTAAATTGTCCCTAGTGTGTAGGATAGAACTAGTGAATAGGCGATCGTTGGTCGGCACGGTCAGTGGGCCTAAGGGTTTGTTTACACGCTGCATTTCTAAAATTAAACTAAATCTTATATTCATGTCCATTCCAGGTAAACCAAAACTTGTTGACATGCTGTATAGTACTTTCCTGCTTTATTTCGGATTTCCGGCTTCAGTCTTGTTTTGATTTTGCAAAACGTCAGAAACTCCCAATGTCAGCATTTATATTGTAGTGTTTTCCATGAAAATACCTGCACGTCTCCACCACCTAAAGCCTGCTTCTTGTATCCCAATCCTCAATCCCACAAACATCAGCAGAGTCAGTGGGAGTATGAGTAGCTGCAGACAGATGCATCCTAGTACTCATGATAGAAATTAATTCCCAGCAGACTTTTAGAGCTGTAATTGCTTGCAAAGGTAAAAGTACTTAGAAGTTTTTTGAGCGTGCCAATAATAACTAAGGATCAAACTGTATGAGAACATACAAGGCAAGATCAGCAGGTTTGCTGATGATACAAAAGTGGGTGGTTTTGCAGATAGTGAAGATGGTTGTGAATGATTGCAGGATCTACATTGATTGGTCAGGTGGGCTGAGGAATGGTTGATGGAATTTAATACAGAGAAATGTGAGGTGTTGCATTTTGGGATATCTAACAAGGGCAGGGCCTACACAGTGAATGGTAGGCCTCTGGGGAGTGTTGTTCAGCAGGGATCTAGGAGTGAAGGTGCATGGTTCCTTGAAGGTCGAGTTGCAGATAGATAAGGTGGTCAAAAAGGCTTTTGGCACATTGGCCATCATCAGTCAGAGTATTGTATAGAAGTTGGGAGGTCATGTTGTAGTTGTATAAGACGTTGGTGAGACCGCATTTAGAGTATTGTGTTCATTTCTGGACACCATGTTGTAGGAATGATATTGTCAAGCTTTAAAGGGTTCAGAGAAGATATACGAGGATGTTGCCAGGACTGGAGGGTCTGAGTTATAGGGAGAGGTTAAGGAGGCTGGGTCTCTATTCCTTGGAACGCAGGAGGATGAGGGGTGATCTTATCGAGGTGTATAAAATCATGAGGAATAAATTGGGTAGATGCACAGAATCTCTTGCCCAGAGTAGGGGAATTGAGGACCAGAGGACATAGGTTCAAGGTGAAGGGGAAAAGATTTAATAGGAATATGATGGGTAACTTTTTCACACGAAGGGTGGTGGGTGCATGAAATAAGCTGTCAGAGGAGGATGTTGAGGCTAGGAATATCCTAACATTTAAGAAACAGTTGGACAGGTACATGGATCGGACAGGTTTGGAGGGATATGGACCAAACACGAGCAGGTGGGACTCGTGTAGCTGGGACATGTTGGCCGGTGTGCGCAAGTTGGGCCGAAGGGTCTATTTCCATGCTGCATGACTCTATGACCTTTTAAATGTTTTATCATTTCTAGTCCATTTCCACACTGTATCATTCTATGACTCTAATCAAATGACTTCACTGTCAAGTAAATTAATCGCTGAGAGCCAAGTGGATAAATTGTGCAATCAGAAGAAGGCCATTCCACTGGGTTCTTGGGAGTCGCAAATCTTTATCCATAGATAAATGAGGGGTGGGGAGGAATAGAATTGGTATCAGAGAGGCATAGGTTCCCTCTTGAGACCACACCTTCCCTCGTCAACAACCGACCTACCAGGCACCACCCTGCCTGAGGCCATTTGTGGCAGGCCCTGATTGGTCCTGGTCTTTTCTTGCCTCCAGCTCTTCACCACCCCCTACCCCCCCCTACTTTCAGTCTGAAGAAGGATCCCGAAACATCACCCATCCTTTTTCTCAAGAGATGCTGCCTGACCTGCTGAGTTACACCAACACTTTGTGTCTAACTGACCATCTGCAGTTTGTTGTTTCTACAACAAAGGCCAACTTCTGGGACCTCAAAGATGTGTGCAATACCTCCGATCAAATATTATGTTGAGCCTTAGGGCAAAGGGATGGCTGCTTAAAATAAGTGTTAGTTCCCTTACATATGCGAATGAAATGAATGCTGACTATTTAATTAGAGTGGAAATCATACTGCCTTGAATGATGGAGGCATTGAGCTGTAGTCATGAGGTTTTGCAATAACGGATATGGCTTAGCAATTGACTGCCACCAAAGATCAGTGAGATAACAGTTTAATCAAAGAACTGCTATCTTTGAGGCATGAGGTTGAAATAAGGTACAACATGGGTATTTTGAGGAGTCATAATTGTCAATAGTTTAACTGAAATGTTCATAGTAGCTTTTCAAGGCTGCTTTTTTTTTGTCAATGTGGCCTATTTTTAGTTACACTGTACATTGTCATTATTGAAAATCTGCAAGGAGTGCATAATAACTATGCAGATCTATCTGTATCTGCTATTTTCAATTTATTACTCCCTATCTGTTCATCTTCCTTCATACACAACAATCCTAATATAAACGTTTATGGGATGACTGATATGGTTTTCACATTTTAACCTGTTTAAGATGCATTATTGTAGTTGAGTAAATGCTGGTTCCCTTTTTGTCAAGGTCGTGATTCCTAAGAGATATCTGATGGAGAGACAAAGTAAGCAATGTGGACCTGTGGAAAAGAACAAGCCAGGATCCCATTGACTTACAAATTCGAAGGAGAAAATGGAATTGGATTGGACACACCCTCAGAAAACCTGCCACAAACATCACCCGGCAAGCCCTGAAATGGAACCCCCAAGGAAAAAGGAAAAGAGGTCACCCCAGGAACAGCTGGAGAAGAGGTGTCCAGGCAGAAATGTCTGGGAGGGGGCTCAACTGGGGAGATCTCGAAAGAACTGCCAAAAACCCAGTGAGGTGAGGGACATTTGACAATGGCCTATGCTCCCTAGAGGAGCAAAGGGCTTAAGAAGTAAGTAAAAAGTGATACCTAAGGTGCTATTTTAATAGACAGCAAGTTTCTTGGCTAATTGGAAATGAAAGAATTCATTGTCTTATTTGAAAATTAAATAAGAAAAATATAAACATAAACATAATTGTATGCCAGGGGAAGACATTATAAAATGTAATAACAAGGACCGCAGATGCTTGTTTATACCAAAGATAGACACAAAATGCTGGGTGTGCAGTAGAACAGAGATGAGCATACCTAGGACAGAGTGGTCATCAACTGCTGCTGGAGGGAATATTTCAAAGATATCCTCAAGTCACACTTTGAAATAAAAATATTTGACAATCCAACAAGAAACTGTTCACTACAGTACAGCCATTACCCGAAACCAGCAAGATCACAAGATTGCCAACAACTGAAAATAAAGTTTTTGCGAGCAGATAAAATTCCTGCTGAAGTACATATTGTACACTACTTAAACAACAAGTTTACCAGTTGGTGATTCATTGGAAGCTGGAGAAACCTTGGAACACTTGCTTCTTCAAGGCTTGTTTTAATGCTGGTTCATAATTCTCTGCTGGCTCCGAGGAAGGAGAATAAAACAGAAAAATCAATAATGTTTGATGCCATGACATTGTGTAATATGCTCAAATAAATGTACACAGATTTATTATCAACCACTTATGTTGCCTGTTCTGCACGCATAGAAACGATCTACTTGAACTCTTCAACAGTATATTCAACAGTAATGTTGTAAAAGTGTCTACATCCTATTTCAATCCCTTTCAAGTATGTATTGATAAAATGTGACATGGAATCATTGGAATAGTGATTATTTCCATGATTGTATTGATGCCATGATTGCTCTAAATTCCAGGCAATTCACACATTGATGCTACTTCCTCCAATCCTTATCAACATTTGGCCAATATGTGAAACCTCAGACGATGGCTTTCATGTGATGATGCCAGTATGTTCTTTATGTAGCTTATCCAAATTCCTTTCTCTTAAGAACATTTGAAATAATTACTTAATGTTCCCATTTCAAAGAACTCTTGGCTGTTTGACAATTCAAGTGTTCAATTGAAGAATAGCTCTCACGTCTTCATCTGATCCACCATTTGGAGTGTGTTTGTAGGCTCACTGAGTCACCTGACCGGGATTGATAACTGTGACTGGAAATAGTGTCATATAGCATGCAAGTACTCCCTTAGGCCCAACTTGTCCATGCTGACCAAAATGCCCCATCGAAGCAAGTCCCATTTGCCCCACATCCTTCTAAGCATTTCCTATCCATGGAATTCACCATCTATGTTTCAGTTTGAAAGACTTGCTTTCACTATCCATAACAGATCTGGACAGAGCCCCATTGCAATTTAGTTTGATAAATAATGTTCTCATATATTCACACTGTGAAAATAAAAATCCCCATCTGGAAACTTCTCAATGATATTTCTAACAGGGGAGCTATTTGCTTCCTTTTTATTTTGCACATGGTTATGCTCAGTAAAATAGGCAAATAATAAAAGTAAGTTCCTACCTAAAATCCACAATGTGGCTGATGATAGTGTCTATGTTAGAAGTTGAAACAGGATAGTGATCCAACAGATATTTAATACTTCAATTGTGCCTGCATTTATTAAATGCTTTTAGTTGGACAATAATATTATTTCTCGTTCTTCTCAAGATGCAATAAAATTAGCACCATTGTTAGATCAAACAAGAATTTGGAATAACAATGTTATTCCAGAAAAGAACAAATTATTCTCTAGATGTTCAATTCTCACGATAACATCTAATTTATCTTTAGGTTGATTAGTATCCACCTAGCTCATTAGCATCCACCTACAAACTTATATACACCACTCCTGGCTCTGTTAATGCAGATGGAGATTGTTTATATTTCACATTATGATGATTGAGAAAGTTTAATACCTCCTCTACAATATGTGGATTATCCTCTTAACAGTCAGTGAAATAGTGATCATAATTGTTCCACAGACTGTTTGTTAATGTCCTGCAAAACTTTGCGCATTATAGAATGAAATAACCTTGGTGAGGTTTTGACTATGTAAAACAGTTTAGTATAGCAATATGATCCATTGTACATATAGATTATTTTAACTGTCCTAATTCATTAGCAACTGCACCTAGGGTGCAACAAATTAAATTTACTGAAAACTTGGATCCTGACAACAGGTCTTGGGATGTGAAGGAAGGAACTGCGGATACTGGTTTACACCGTAGACAAATAATGCTGGAGTAACTCAGCGGGACAGGCAGCATCTCTGGAGAGAAGAAATGGGTCACGTTTTGGGTTAACACATCATCTTCAGACTCTTGAGATGTCACCAAGGTATATTAATTGTTATAGGTTTTATTTAGCATTTCATTGTTACACCTTCTTACTGTTTTATCTAATTTAGGTATAACTACAATTGGAGTTAACCAATTACCATGGGTTACTTTGGCCAGAACTCCGTTCTTTAAAACTTCTCATGCTCTTGAGAACTGCTCTTAATTTGTCCTGGACCAACTTGGCAACAGGTTACCCCAAGTTGAGGAATGCAGACCAGGACAAGGGGCAGGCAGTTTAGTAAAGAGATGAGGAAATAGTTCTTCTTAGAGGGTTGTGCGGACTATAGGGCAATGGAGCCAGACATTCACAGTTGTCAACGGGGATATCACATGGGAAAGCTGAGCACTCACTGAGAGAAGCGTAGGATTGCATAATCACTACCTGCTTTTGCCAACTGGTGGGATGGTGAGAAATGGCAAGCAATCCAATTTTTCCTTCATGATTCTTTGTTGCTGAAAGGGATTTAATAGGGCCCTGCTGAGACATCATGAGTATTGTGTACTCTTTTGGTCTTTTCTAAAATAGGATGTACCTACTAGTGAGGGAGTGAAACAAAGATTCACCAGTTCCTGCGATGGTAAATCTACTGTGAGATTGAGTTGGCTCAACCCATGCAAAAGAATGGGTGACCTCAGTAAAGTGTCCATTATTCTTAGATGGGATATGTACAGGAAGATCCGAAGAAGTCTGGATGGTCGGGTCATATGTTCAAAGTAATAGGTCGGCGTTTAGGATTGAAATAAGTAAAAATAAAATCTTCACAAGTAGTGAATCATTGGAATTCTCACCGCAGAACAACTCAGTAAGTGAATTCATTCAAATCAAAGAATAATACATTACTGGAAATTAAAAGGATCGGGAGTTGTGGAGGGGCAGCGTAGGGAGAAGATCTTCCATGATCTCCAATCGCCCAACAATCCTGTCCATGCTAACCTTGGTCCCGACGGTTCCCGTTTCCATATCGCAATATCATTCTTATTTCTAGCACCCTTCCTTCACCCGACCTGAACCAATGTTTTCGATTTAACACGGCACAGTAATGGGAAGCTACAACTGGTCATGCTCTAAATGTAAAGACAAACGCCACGCTAACGGCTGTGGTGTAACTCTCCAACATCACTGGTAACTAACTACATTGTCAATTGATGTGCTTCACACGCCGCGCAGTTCCAGCATTGAACTCAATGACAGGAATAAAGAAAGCGGCAGGACTCCAATCCATGCAAGAGATATTTGCTTTGTGAAAAGAAAACATCTGAACTTACGGCTCGCGGCCGTGCATGACCGAAAAAGTAATCTCAGCACATGCAGACGAAGCTGATGGTTGAAAGGACTGGGCTGTGCACCGGCTCTGCTTTGGCTGCAGGTGGCACCAAGCGCGGGGCCTCGGAACGTTGGACCAGCCTGCGCGCGGGATGTGTCCCCGAGCCGACGCTTGAAGTGTGAACCGTTGGAGCGCGAGCTCCGGATCAGACCGGCTGCAGCTGGCGCGCGGGGTTGAGAGGCGGCCGCTGGTGCTGGCGGGGAGGAGAAGATGGAGGAGGAGGAAGCGGGGTCGCGGACCGCTCGCCGAAAAACACATCGGTGCCTTCCACCCTCGGCCCTCACCGCGGGGCCGTCGGCGTGAGCCAGTGGCCTCCCGTTCGGCGCGGTGAGTGTGTGTGCTTGGCTTATTATTGCAGCCGTCTTCCGTTAATTCGGGCTCGGGCGTTTGCACACTGCAAATGAGAGGGGAAATAGAAAGCTCTCAGCACCTCTCTGGCACTTTCAAGCCAGGCCCTTCTGCAGAAAATGGCAGAGGAATTAAACAACTACTTTGCGCCTGTCTTCGCAGAGAGATAAAACATAAACACAAAGCCTGATTGAAATAACGGTGTATCAGCGGCCAGAATGAGGATCTAGTCCCAGAGAAGTTGACGAACTTGAAAGTCAATGAATAGCACTGAGCTGCTCAATTTGAAAATGTTCTCAGTTCTGATCAAGTGTCTTCGATCTGAAACATCAACACGTTATCCATCCACAATGCTGCCTGGTCTGATAAAGTTTTCCCAGTATTTAAAATTTTCACAGATTTTCAGCCTTCGCGGTTTTTTTTTTAATGTTCAGAGTCTTGACAGCGAAAACTACACGTATAGTGGATGCACAAGGGATGGCAGATACTGAAATCTTGAACAAAACACTGGAGGAACTCTGCGGCCCCGGTAGTTTCTGTGGGGGGAAATGTACAGAATTCATTTCGGATTGGGACCGGACTTCAGTCTGACTGCGTGGGAGAATAGGTTGTTGGGAGGGGGTGGGGGATCCAGGAAAGACAGGGGGATAGGACGAGCATTCCTTCAAATTGGAGAGCTGGGAAAGAGAGACGGGGCGGGACAGAGCCTGACAAGTAATGAATGCAGGTCGAGGGGTGGGGAGATCATTGAAAAATGGGTGGAGTAAGTTTCAAAGGCTAGAGATGAAAAGGAGACGGAGATTTAAAGCGGAGATTGACAGATTCTTGTCAGAGGTTATGAGAAGAAGGCAGGAGAATGGGGTTGAGAGGGAAAGATAGACGCCATGATTGAATGGCGCAGTAGAATTGATGGCCGAATGGCCTAATTCTGCTCCTGGAACTCATGAGACACAGGTGTGTAAGATAAGGAGAGGAGGGAAATATAAAGCAAGGGGGAAGGGTATAGATGGGGGAAGGAAAAGAGCGGGGATAAAAGGAAAATAAGGGGGAGATGAGTGTATGAAGGAAAGGAAAACAGCAAGGTGACTGGAGTAAGGTAGTGGGAGAAAAGGTTATATACTGGAGTGGGGGTGGATCACAGAAAAGAGAGGGTGCCTCCTCTACACCCTTCCAAAGCCTCCACAATCTTTCTGTAATGGGATGACCAGAACTGCAAGAAACGCTGCAAATGTGGCCTAACCAGTCCTATAAAGCATTACTTATTATTGGAGAGTTTAATGTTTATACCAATGGGTTGTAAGCTATGCAAATGGAATATGAGGTGTTGTTCCTCCTGTGTGCATGGCCTCACAATGGAAGAAGCTGTGGACTGAAAGGTGAGAATGGGAGTTAAAATGGTTAGTGACCAGCTGATCAGCACCCTTTGAGAATGCTCTGGTCATTACCTTCCAAAATGCTTTAGATTCTAGAGTTATTCCTTTGTATCTGATGGTAGTAAGCAGTTAAGAAAGGAAGAGTTTTCTTTCCTGCACTTAGTTCCCAGGTTAGTAATGTCAAATACTCCAGGGCAGTCGTTTAAGCTGAGAGGGAAGAAAAGTTTAAAGGAGATTTATGAGGCAAGTCTTTTTTCACACAGAGAGTGGCAGGTGTTTGGAACATGTTGCCAGAGAAGGTGGTAGAAGACCACATGAACAAGCAGGGAATGGAGGGATATAGATTTTGTCAGGCAGGTGGGGTTAGTTTAGTTTGGGATCATGAGCAGCATAGATGTTGTGCTCTAAAGGGCCTGTTCTTGTACTGTACTACAGAGAACATAGAACAGTACAGCACAAGAACAGGGCCTTCATCCCACAATGTTTGTGCCAAACATAATTCGAAGACCAACACTTATCTGCCTGCACATAATTCAGATCCCTCCATTCCCTGCATATCCATATGCCTATTCTCAAAAAATCTATTAAATTACACTATTGTATTTGCCTCAAACACCACCCTAGGCAGTATGTTCCAGGCACTTGCCCTGCACATTGCCTTTAAACTTTGTCCCTCCTGCCGTAAAACTATGCCCTCTCGTATGTAATCTTTCCATTCTGGGAAAAAGGTTGTAACCGTTTACCCTATATATGCCTCTCATAATTTTATATTATTCTATCAGGTCTCCCTCCAGAACTACCTCTGGCATTCCAGAGAAAATAATCCAAGTCTGTCCAACTTCTTCCTGTTGTTAATAACCCCTAATCCCATCATCATTCTGGTAAACCTCTTCTGCGTCCTTCCAAAGCCTACACAGCCTTTCTGTAATGGGATGACCAGAACTGCAAGAAACGCTCCAAATGTGGCCTAACCAAAGTCCTATAAAGCTGCATCATGACTTCCTGGCTCTTATACTCAATACCCTGACGTATGTAAGCAAGCATATCATGTGTCTTCTTTGCCACTATGCCTTATTTACCACTGTATTCTATGTAAGTATCTGGATGCATTGCAAGTCATCAAGACATTGAAGATTATGGACCAGATATGTAGATCTTGTGAGGCAGATATAAAATGCTGGAGTAACTCAGCAGGACAGGCAGCATCTCTGGAGAGAAGGTATAGGTGATGTTTCGGGTCGAGACCCTTCTTGTAGATCTTGTGACTTTGTATTTAGGACTCACTTTTCTCTTCACGAACAAAGTTTTGAGCAAATTGTCCAGAAACTTGTTATCACCTTATTTTTGCTATCAGAGTATCTCCAACCAGCTCAATGGTTCTGCGCCACAGAGAAGGAAGATGGAGACAGTACAGGCATACTTGTTTAAGATACTATCACTGTTTACTAAAATATTACATTAATCACACAATTACGATGGCACATAAGGAGGCTTCTTATCCAAAGAGCCTGTGCCAGCATGCCATGGAACCCATTCTCTGCCATTCCTCTGTTCTTTCCCCATAGTCTTGTAAATTATTGCCCCTCATTTTCCTATGCAGTTCTCTTGAAATCCCATATTGATTCTACTTCTACCACCCTTTCAAGTGGTGAATTCCAGATTTCCAGATCATCATGCTCTCTTTGTATAAAACTTTTCATCACTTCTTCCATGTATTTTTTTGCTTTAGTTCTAAATCTGAGCTCCCTAAACTTCAAACCAATTGTTAATGAAAGCAACTTATTTTTATATGAAGGCATCATCATTTATACACTTCTGTTGAACCTCTTCTCAGCTTCACTTACTTCAAGGAGAACCACTAAAGCTTCTTCAATGTATTCATGAAGCTCAAGTCCTTAATCACTGAAGCCATTCTACTAAATATTTTCTATGGTCTCTCTTGGACCTTCATATCCTTCCTGAAGATGTTAGTCAAATTTAATGTAGTACTTGAGTTACGGACTAACCAGTGTTTTGGACATTTAAAAAATCAATCATGAAACATGGAATATTCTCTATTCTTTTGTACGCACTGCTGACCTATATTTATGAAGCTCCAAATCACATATGCTGTACTAACCATGCCCTCAAAATGTCCAGCAAATTTTCAAGTTTGTCACATTTGTCATTTTATAATCCTCTGGCAAGGCCCTGTATCTGGGCAGGATTGGATGGGGAAATTCTGCAGTCCTGACACATAGCCTGCTCTCTCATTAATAACCCATATTATTTAGATTTTGTCTATTACAAGTTTTTCTAATTAGACACAACTTTGCACTGAAACTGTAGGCTAAATTTTTAATTCTAAAGCTTACATGTATCACTACAGGCACTGGAGGTTAGATGGCAGTACCTCCTTACCCCAAAGTACAGAATTTCCTTCTGACCACAATTTCAGCTTTATTCTCAAACATCAACCACCCATTTACACTAATCCTACATTAATCCCACTTTTTAATGTCATCAACACCCAAACCCCAATTCTACCTTTCATCTACACATTGGAGGGAATTTACAGTAACAAATTAGCATATCAGCCTGCATATCTTTGGGATGTGGGAGGAAACATGTGGGGGAACAAGTAAACACCACACAGATGGCATTGGAGGTGAGCATCAAGTTCGGACTGCTGGAGTTGTGAAGCAGGAACTCTACCAGCAGCGTTACTATGCTGCCCTGTGGTTGCATGGGAAAGCACCATGAAAAGAGGAGTTGCTGTTGGTGTAAATATAAACCAAGGAGTTATAGAGTGCATAGTTGCTGTGGTATGCTTAAAAAGAGGGGAAGATGAGCCAGGTGGTGACATAGTGAAAATGTGCTGGTTGGGCCAGGATATGAGGCATAATCTGACCTGAATTGAAGAACATTGGCTTGGAATTTAAGCAAATGCTGTTTTCTTCAACATTTCACAATATGTTTTTGTTCATATAGTTCCTTCCCCTCACACCTGACCTCCAAATCTTGCATGGGTTATAGGTTTAAATAATCTAGAAAATATTGCGCAAGAATCACCGAGATAAATGTATTTCTCAAGATCACCTGTGACCTACAAACTATGAGGTATGGCTTATATTTCCAGTAGTAGCCTGATAAGAACCACAACATAAAAAATAACAGCAATATTCACAGCTACTGGTACGTTGTTATCTTTTGGGTTGCAATTGTGTTGTCATACTTGATACTGTTTTCAGCCACTTTTGTCAACCATAGACATTTTGTTTATTGTCACCACTGAAGCTGAAGCAAGATAGTTGTACTAAATGACTAAAATAACTTAAAAAAATAACTCGAGGCTGGAAACATTCAGTACATTAGGGAACATCTTTGGAAAGAGAAGCAGAGTTACAATTTTGGTTGGAGATACACTATAAAGAGAGAAAACAAGTTTTAAGTTGCAGAGAATGTGGGTGAGAGCTAGTTGGGCCCAAAACACAAGAAAATAGGAGCAGCAGTCAACCACTTGCCCCCACCATTCAATATGACTATGGCAGACCTTGCTGGTCTCATCTATTCTTCTGTGCTACTTCCGCATAACCCTCGATTTCTCAATTTTTTGCAAGTACTTATCTATTTTCGCTGTATTAAAACTATATGACAAATATAATTAATGATCTCCCACATGGTGAGGCCAGGTTGCCATGGGGATAGATTGTTGAGTTCATCTATTAATAGCAATAGTTAAAACGATGGAAAAAAACCAAAAGTTATGAAGTAGTGGCAGTAAGAGAGTGAAAATGAAAACAAGAAAGTCACAAGTTGCAAATTGTAGAGCAATATGATACCCCCGGCAGATCAGGCATTCAGAAAGGAATGCCTTGAGCCAATATCACAGATGGATGACTTACAGCAGTATTGGCAATTTGTGATTCGGACATAAAATTTGATTATGAATCTGGAAGACTGCACCTTGCCCAAATGGCAAAGTCGACTAAGACGCAAAATTCTGGAGTAACTCAGCATCTCTGGATAGAAGGAATGGGTGCCGTTTCAGGTCGTGACCCTTCTTCGTCTTGTTGAGTCTCATTGTCTGTACTCATTCTCACCTAGCACACAGCTAACAATGGCCTGTTTCCTTTATCATCACTACTTGTTTGCATATCTTTCATTCATTTGTTCTATATATATCCACATCACCGTCTATATATCTCATTTCCCTTTCCCTTGACTCTCAGTCTGAAGAAGGGTCACGACCCGAAAAGTCACCTATTCCTTTTCTCCAGAGATGCTGCCTACCTGACCCGCTGAGTTACTCCAGCTTTTTGTATCTATCTTCGGTTTAAACCAGCATCCTACACATGACCTAATAGGACTTTAGGATCTAGATGGGGAAGATGAGGTGTTGTTCCTCAAGCTTTTATTAAGCTTTATGCTTTAAGTGCCTTTTGTGGATATAGCCTCCTGTCCTGCAGTAAGTCACCACTCTCTCTCTCTCCCAGTCACATTCAACCTAGATCCTAAAGTTCTATTAGGTCATGTGTAGGATAGACGGTGATGTGGATATATGTAGAACAAATGAATGAAAGATATGCAAACAAGTAGTGATGATAAAGGAAACAGGCCATTGTTAGCTGTGTGCTAGGTGAGAACGAGTACAGACAATGAGACTCAACAAGACGAAGAAGGGTCACGACCTGAAACGACACCCATTCCTTCTATCCAGAGATGCTGTTACTCCAGAAATTTGTGTTTAAGACGACTTTGAAGTTTGTACAACTTGGTTGGGGGAGGGATGGAGAGAGAGGGGCTGTAAGGGTTACTTGAAGTTAGAGAAATCAATACTCGTATCACTGGGTTGTAAGCTACCCAAGCAAAATATCAAATGCTGTTCCTCCAATTTGCATTTGGCCTCATTCTGACAAAGACCAAAATAAATCCTGCAGCAAATCTCAAAATAATTTTTTATTTTTGTACTTTAAATATGAAAAATGCTAGTCTTAGTATTAACCTGGGAATTATTCATTTGTTCTTCAAATTAGTCCCATTAGATCTTTTTCCTTCATCGGAGAGTTTATGAAATGTCTGTTTAATATCTAATTGAAAGGCAGCATCTCTGTCAAAGTAGCATTCTTTCTACTGCACAGAAGTGTCATTCTGGACACTTTTGTTCAAATCTATTAAATCCATGACATTTTAACAGAGTTAAGAGTGCTCCAAGTTAAGCCACAGATGATGCACCGCAAGGTGCTGAGTGTAATTTAAACAAAAACTTTTGTTAAGTACAGAGTTGCATTGTTAATTGAGCACTCTTCAAAATGATATACTAAATTAAGGTCTGCTTAATGAGGTAGAAATGAACAATCCTTTGACAATATTTGAAGAATGGAAGAGAAATCTTTTAGGATCCTGGTCAACATTAGAACCCACTAATAAATCTATTTAATTGCTCATTAACAGCTTTGTTAAGTGTAGGATCTTACGATGCGTGAATTGCTTGATTTGTTTTCTTACATGGGAACAGCAATAACATATCAAAATTAATGTACACTTTTGGTTAACCTGAGGATGTGAAAGCTATTGAGTAGATATAAAAACCTTGAATTTCCTCCATGCTTGTAGAAAAAAAAAGTTCACTTTCTGGCCCATTAACAGTTTTGTTCAAGCCCTTGCCACTTGGAAGTTCAATTCCACATAAGTTCAGAGCTGTTAAATTGGTTCTCCACTTTCATTTAAAGTGCTCTAGATGTGATGGGGTTATCCTGCTATCAATGAGAGAGTCTTACAGCACTGAAAGAAAACATTTAGCTCATCCATCCCATGCCAACCAAGATGCCTCAACTACATTAGTCCCACCTGCCCATGTTTGGGCCATATCCTTCTAAACTTTTCTTACCCATGTATTTGTTCAAATGTCTTTTAAATGTTGTTATAATATCTGCCTCAACAACTTCCCCTGGCAGTTCATGCCTTTACCTACCACCCTCTCGGGTTCCTATTAAATGTTTCTTCTTTCACCTGAAACCTATTTCCTCCGGTTCTTGATTCTTCTGGTTGACCACTGGTGGGATTGTGTTGAAGCTGTTGGAAATATCAGAGAATGATGTGTTGAATGTGGAGGTGATGGGATGAAAGAGAAGGACATGGGGAACTCTATCCCTACTCTGTCTGGAGGAAGGAGGGGTGAGAATATTGTGGGAAATGGAGGAAACATGGGTGAGGGCATCCATACAGCATGTTTGCTGAAGAAAGAGGACATCCAGATGTCCTAGAATGGAAAGCTTCATCTTGAAAGCAGATGTAGTGAAGACAGAAAAACTGTGAGAAAGGTATTGCATCTTTGCAAAAGACAGGTGCTGATGTAGGCCATGACCAGTTTTTCAATGCACTTCATTATGATCGATATTGGAGCTACTGGCTGAGACAGGTCACTTTACTTTTCTTGGAATTATGGAGTTTTCCTTGAAGCAAATGAGGATAATAAACTATTGAAGTGCATGGTTAAAGATGTCGGCCAGTTAATTGGTGCACAGTTACATACAGGCCTTGAAATTGTACTGTTCGAATTTTGTTAAGTTCAATAAAAATAATTAGTATCGTTTCCACCATTCTAGTACAATAAATTAGTTCATTTTATTTAGGTGCTAACAATGTACAGATACTGACATATATAATCATGCCTCAATCTTTTTGATGCAAAGTTTTATCCTTTTGATCTAGTTGGAAAAGGTAGTTCTTAATGCTATTTCCAACCATTAAAAATCCAATATTTTAAAACTGCAGATCCCACTAAAGTGAATGAAGAAATCAGGACAAAGGAGCAGACTTGATGAGAGACTTTAAAATAGAAGGGAAAAAAAACAAATAAAGCTCAATTTATTTTAAATGTACACAAAGAATCCAACAAAGGAAGCAATATGGTACTCATGAAATTTTAAGCTTTTCATTTGAAATTTCTATTTTAAGGCTAATAACAATTGATTTGGAGTCGCTGAAAACATACAAGCTTCTTGCTAGGGAAATTTTATGAGGTATTGTGACATTTTAAGGATTTATTTTGCAGATTGGGTGAAATCTAGCAAGCAATATTAGAGTAATAACAGACATGAATTTTGAAAAAAAATTAAGCAAGACACTCATTTTCACATTTCGTATCAGGGAACGAGGGAATCCTTTGAGCTTGTTTTTCTCGAATTTAATTAAATTGATGAAGCTTTCTCTAAATTTCAAACTTTTGTTCACCAAGTGTGGATGCTAGCAATAATTTAACTTAATTTAAATAGTATTTGCTGGATTTCCTTTGTTACAAAATTCTTGTTGCACTGGAATCCTATAGATAATGAGTGCTTGAAATGGTGAAATAATTTTTTTCTCAGTATAAGCATCTGCTACCCTTTCATTGACAATGACTGAATGTAATGTATTTTTTTTCACTAAATATGATGTTGCTTTAAAAGAGTCTCCAACCCAAAATTCATGTCAGATATGGAAAGCATTTAGTTTTAATATGTCTTAATATGCTGATGTTTTAACACTGCAGCTGTTTGTGGAAATTGTGGAACTGTAACAGTAAGATAAAATCTTAACGTTTAAATTTAAACTTTCAACATGCTTATCTGATTATAACAGTAGCAGGGATTCAGTGAGGTCCATGGCTAGCCAGGTGTTTTGCTGACAGCCTGCTGCCTAATGACTCATGCCCTCATTCAGCAGCTGCCTGCTAGTTCTCTTTGTTGTGGGCATTGTTGCTGCACACCCCTTGTTAATACACATGATGCCCAGGGCAGACCTTGGTTGACATCAGTGTACTTGTCTTAAGAGGCCCCAAGACCTGACGTGGAATAGAAGTTGGTTTGCATCTGCCTCGGAAACTAATTGTTAGCTGGGTGAGCTCTTATTGGTTAGAAATGTGGTTTGGTAATGGGGGAAAGCATGGACATTGTTGGTCCATCTGTTCAGCTGTTCATTGTTCTCTCTGACTGCCTGGACGTCTGCAGCTCAAAGTGTATGAGGATTTTTTTTGTTAACTGCAATACAGAATCAAATGTCTGCCTGCTTTTCAACTAACGTAAGTGTTGGAAAAAGTAACATTATTTAAAATCATGATGTTATGCTTTATTTACAAGTTCATGCAAGTAAATATTGGAAGGTAAGGTCTACAGTTGAATCAGTCTTAAATCTAGGAAAATTGTGACTAATGTACATCACTTCCTCTTACAATTAGAATTGCAATTGTGCTTGTATCTTGTCAATTTAATACCAAATATAGTTTAAGATTGGAGAATTAGAGCTTTAAAGAATATACTTTGAAAGAGGAAAAAAGGGAGAAAAATGATTAAACAAATTTCCATTGTTGTGTCTTTGTCTATATCAATATAACTAATACATAACATAGGCAAACCAACTATACAAAATCTCGGTCACAAATCCTGTTTAAAGATCCAACCAAAAATATTTGGTGTCTTAACATTTTTGTGTTTGGAAGTTGATGTGAGTAATGTTGTTTCAAAAATGAAAATAGGAAGGGCAAGTCAGTCATCACCTGAAAAGAGAGAGTAAAGGTTTTAATTTTGAAGGATACCTTTCAAAATGTGTTTTTACAGATACTAACTGATATGGCGAATAAATCCAGTTTTTATTCCCAATTTGGAATGCTTTGTTTTATTTCCACAAAACAAAAGAGTGACAAGTTCGCTTTCATTTTATTAAATTTCTTGCATCAAGAAATGATATTCAATTTTGCTTGTGCATTTTGGGTTGAGAATTTAATTTCAGACTATAATATATTCTTTGTAAATTTAATGTAGTTTGCTTGAAGTAGTTAAAACTGCTATTGTATCTGCACGTTCAGCAATTAATGCAAAGTCTTCATTGAGCAGACCACCAGTTGCTTGCCTGAGTGACATCTGGTAGTCCTTTTGCATTAACCAGTTTAGTTTAAACGTCTTTTTTCTGGTGCAAACCTATCAGATCTTAGTTTTAAGTAACTAGTAATAGAGTCAAAGCTAAATTTAATAATATGGCTGTGGTTATGAATTGTGTTTGGTGTGCAACACTATGCAAATAATGGTATTGATTTTCAAAAAGAATATAAAACAAAATGTATTTAACTAAGGTTGAATTGAACAGCTTTCTTTATTGATTCGTATAAAGTATATATTTTTATTTTTTATAATATCTGCATTGTCTCTTGTGTTTGATTAACAGGTTTGGTTAATTTGATATATTGTAAAATTAAACTTAGTTCTATGTAAAAAAAACGTGAGTTACAATTTCAACTTCCAATTTCATGACATCACAACTGTGGTACCATAAATGATCTGACCAAAGAGCAAAACTCTGTGGGCAAAGGTATATAATTTAGTTTTTGCATTCCAAAACCGTAAGTTCAAAATTTTAACTTCATTAATTCTAAACAACTTGGGAAAACATCAGTCAAAGGCACCCACAGGAAGGTATTGAAAAGCATTGATTTTGAATATTACTCTTAAAATGTGGCACGTGCATGAGTGCACCGTAAATAGATTATTGGAAAATATTTCATGCACAGTTAGCATCTAATAACATTCAAGGTATCCAATGATTAATTATTTTTATGTTGCATTAATCACTAATAATAATCACTAATAATAATCACTAATAATAATCACTAAGTAAAATGAATGAATTTAAATTGGGATCAGTAAATCCCTATTTCCCCATGTGCGTGTGTGATGCAAATTGAATCAATGTTGCAGCATTACACCATTTATTGTCTAACAAGAAAAATTTGCCCGCGAATTTGGATCTTTTATCTTTTTAAGGCATCTGTAGTAACATTTTTCACACAGCGGTGGTTCATATGATTTGCACAAGATGGACACAATTTGCACTAAGCCCAAGACTTATGACTGGAGTTTAAACTATTTGTGTGTGTATATCTGAATTGATTACCAAGAGGAGTGTTTTACCTTCGATGCAATGGAGGTAAAGGGACAATTTCATAAACTGCTGATGCATTACATCTCTAGAATTGTCATCCGCTCTACAAGTTTGAATTGGTCATAATCCTGGGAAATGTTCTATATTAGTAGTGCATACTAATGTAATGTCTAAAATGTAGTGGTAATTTAAATGTGGTAATTGTACTCATTTTTGGGGGGTAGGATACAAAATTCTTCTTTTCTCTCCTCATGCCTCTAATCCTGTTTTGATATGTGATGTACCTTGGTAGGTACAGGATTTTTTTAAAAGTGTTTATTAAATGACTTTCCAGTCTTGAGTTGCTACATTGTATATAACATTACCATTAAGGCAATGAATATTGCTCATTAAATAAGTTCCCCGTTTGTGGTAGAACACAGTCTATAAGACAATGACGTCGGTGTTCCATGATTTGTTTGGCAGTTTTATTGTTCTAAGAGGGCAAGCCAGACATACTTGAGTCCCTGCACTTTTTGGCCTTTGTTCATTCAAAATTGTTCATTCAGTATTGGTGCATTTGTGATGGTATGTTGAAGGATTGCATCCTAGCAACATGGAGCAGTTGCTTAGCATCACATTTTTGCAATAGATTCATCCTTTAACAACAATTCTCTAGTGTACATAGAGAATATGATTTTTTTTCAGTTAAATGATTTATTTCGGTTAAATATGCCTGATTTTATGGAAACATTCTCCAATAAATCAGAGAACCTAGTGCACTCATTTTAAGTGCCCTCTGCATTGTTATGGTGTATAAAACCTGTTCTCATTCATTAATTCTCCACATTTAATTTTGGTTGGCCTTAAGTTATAGGAAACAAAATCCTATCTTGTGCTGTGAGTTGATGATGGTCAGTGTGTTTTTATTCACATCTTTGAGAAAGCTGTGTGACAATTGAGTTTTTCCAAAGTCCTTCACACTTCGTTCTGATGAAATGCCATTGACCTAAAACAGTAACTCTTTCTCTTGTCTTCAGAAATGTTGCCTGATTTGCTGAGTTTTTCCAGCATGCTCTGCTTTATTTCATTAATATTTGGAAAGGTTTTTGTTAGCTCATTGGACCTGACTGATTCATTCTGAGTATTAGCTTATAAGTGCATTGTGAGGTCTGGTTTCGGTCTTTTGCCTTATTGTTCAATTTGGGTTTAACATTTTTGACAATAATACATATAATTTCTGCAAGAATGCCTCTAGAACCATAATTTCTGCTCTTGACCATTTAAATTACTTAAATAACTGCATTATTTAATATCGAACTAGTTGCTTTACATAGAAGTTAAAACACATGTCTTAGGAGAAAAGACATAAAGTCTGGAGTAATTCAGGCAGCATCTCTGCAGAACATGGATAGATGACTTTTCAGGTCGGGATCCTTCTTCCTTGTGTCTTTGGTCCTAAGAAGGCTGCGTCAAAGGTCATTCGGGAAATAATTTTTAGTAATTTGCCTTAAATAGTATCCTCTTTCAGTGCCTACATTCTGGGGACACATTTGCTTTTTTAAGTGTGCAGTTAGCCACAAACTTGACTTAATTAGAAACATAGAAATAAAAATAGGAGCAAAACTGCCCCATCAAACCCTTCCCGGCTGCTCTACCATCCAATATGATTATAGCCTATTCCCACCTGTCCATAACGTATTTCTGTTCTTTCCCCATACCGCTTGATCCCTTTCCATTTATAAATCAGTCTATCCCCTTGCTAAATGTGTTCAGCAAATTGACCTCCAGCCTCTTTTGGTCATTCCATTTCTGAGACCTCCATGTACTTCAAAAAATGAGCAGTTTCTGTCAGTAAACTGAGTAGACCCAACTGCCAAGGCAATGATCCTGTTTCTATTTTTGATTCTTGTGAAGCAAGGTGGAGGTTTACTTTCCAGGTCAGTTCTAGACCATTGCTTTGTTCTGCGCTATTTGTTTCCCTGACCACAAATTGTAGCATATCAAAATTATAGATGGGTAAATAATACAATCTGTTAAGTAACTTAAATCCTTTTTATGTGGTACTAATGTAATAGTTATCCGAATCGTTACTGTGACATCAGAGACAAAAAAAGTCAGACCAGATGACGATATTTCAAATACGTAGTACAATGCACCTTTAGAATTCTGGATATTTTGTAAAGGAGCTTATTTAATTTTTGAACTCTTGTAAAAGATATTCTCCATTGAATGTGCAGTGTTCCGTTGCATTTGATATAACTGAACAATTTATTGTTAAAAGCGTGAACCATAGTGAAAGTTTGTCGGACAGTAAGCAGGAAAAGCACAACTCCTTTGTGGTTTGTTAGAGTTGCTGTAAGTGGGTTAGTGAATTTAAGATTTTATACAAAATTTTAGAAACTGACTTCCATATTTTCAACAGTATTATATAGCAGAGGTTAGAAACAACGAACTACGCACCCAAAGTGCTGGAGTAACTCAAGAGGGTCAGGCAGTATCCCTGAAGAACATGGATAGGTGATGTTTCAGGTCAGGGGAGGCTCCGATGCTACGTTCACAGCCCTGCGGTTGGGCTCAAAGTCAGTCTCGAGCAAGGCGTCCAGCTCCAGCTACATGATGTTAGGCTGCAGAGCAACCAGAGATACGATTCGGAAAACAATCGCATCTCTGGCAAGGTAAGAGATCGAGAAAAAAGTTTCCCCTAACCCCCCCCCCCCCTACATAAAACAAACCAGAGAACATTAACACATACTTTTTAAAACACACTAAAAATAACAAAAAAGACAAAAAGACCGACGAGGCTGTTGGCGAAGTTGTCATCGCTGACGGCACCACCCGGTGGATTAGCTTTTACACACATTATGTTCTTAACATCATTTGGATACGTTCCCAGGGGCCATTGGGACCTATCCCAGGTTATTGAGAGAGGCAAGAGAGATTGCTGGGAACTTGAGGAAGATGTTTGCATCCTCTCTAGTCCTCTCATGACAGGTGAGGTCATGGAAGAGTGGAGAGTAGCCAATGTGGTTCCTTTGTTAGGGAAGCTACTGGAGAGGATTCTTCAGGATGGGATTTACTTGCATTTGGAAGAGAATGGGCTAATTAATGGCAGCATGACTTTTGTCCATAACAGATCATATCTTACAATCTGGATTGAATTTAATGGGATGACAAAGGTGATTGATGATAATAGGGGATACTAGAGTAGCCTTTGTGGATTTAAGTAAAACCCCTGTCCCACAGGCATTTTTTAGGCGACTACAGGTGACTAGGCTGTCTCCACATGGTCGCCGGGGTGTCGCCTGTATGGTCATGAGTAGTCTCCAAAGAGTCGTAGCGTCTTTCTGGCCGCCACTGGATTTTCAGAATGTTGACATTTTTTTGGCAACAGTGGGTTTGACGCCAATGAGCGTAGCTTGTCATCTCCTGACATAGGTGCTGTCGTAGTTTGTCGCCAGGTGACGTAGGTTGTCCATTGGCGACTACCTTCGTCAACCGGTGACAGTTACCGGCCTCAAAACCGGAGGCCGAAATGACGTGAATTGTCTTCAGTTATCGCCGACAGGGTCGTAGCTTGTCGTGGGTGAACGTAGGTTGACTTTGGTTGTTGTAGGTTGTCGCCTGTGTGATCGTAGGTTGTCGTAGGTGGACGTCCTACTCGCGACGATTGGGTTGTCGGTAGTTTGCCGTAGCTTGACGTCGACTATTTGTTAGGTTGTTGTAGCTTGTCGTAGACATTGTTGTAGGGGGGTCCAGTTGCCTGTTTTTCGGCGACCTGCTTAGACTATGACAGTCGCCGGCAGTCGCCTAAAAAAATCGTCTAAGTGGGACAGGCCCTTGAGGCATTTGACAAGGTCCCACATGGTAGGCTGATCCAGAGATTAAGATGCATGGGATCCATGGTAACTTGGTAGTTTGGGTTCAGAATTGGCTTACCATAGAAAATAGAGTGGTGGATATTCTGTTCTGCATGGATCGGTGCTGGAACCCCTGTTGCTTGTGTTATGTATAAATGACTTGGAAGAAAATGTAGAAGGGTTGGTTAGTAAGTTTGCCGACAGCACAAAAATTGGTGCAGTTGGGAACAGTTAAGATGACTGAAAAAGAGTACAGCAGGATATTGATAAGTTACAGATGGGTAGAGAAATGGCAGATGGAGTTTTATCAGGGCAAATGTAAGATATTGCCCTCTGGGACGTTCAATGTAAGGGGAAATTAATGACAGGATCCTTAGCAGCGTTGATTTACAGAGGGATCGTGGGGTCCATGTTTCAGTTTTATAAAAGTTTGGTTAGGAATATTGTGTGCAGTTCTGGTTACCTCTTTACAGCAGGGATGTGGAGTCTTTGGAGAGGGTGTAGAAGAGTTTTGCCAGGATGCAGCCTGGATTAGAGGGTAAAGCTAAAGGAGAGGTTGAAAAAACTTGGATTTTTTCTCTGGTATGCCAGAGATTGAAGCATATAAAATTATGAAAGGCATAGATAGAGTAGACAGTTAGATCCCTTTTCTCCAGGGTGGAAATGTCAAGTACTGGAGGGTATAAGGTCTGAGGGAGGATATTAAAAGAGATATGTGGGTCAAATTTCTTTACAAAGAGAATGGTGGGTGTCAGGAATGTGTTGTCAGGTGTAGTGGTAGAAGCAGAGATTTCGATATAAATGCATGAATATGGAGGGAATGCAA
Organism: Rhinoraja longicauda; assembly: GCF_053455715.1. NCBI lineage: Eukaryota > Metazoa > Chordata > Chondrichthyes > Rajiformes > Arhynchobatidae > Rhinoraja > Rhinoraja longicauda. The sequence continues at coordinate 47,232,486 of NC_135959.1, read as the reverse complement.
GGATATGGAGCACATGCTGGCAGAAGGGATTAGTTTAAGCACATATATTGCAGGCCAAAAGGCCTGTTCATATGCTGTACTGTTCCATTTTATGCTCTAAACCATTCCATCTGCCATATTGACCATTTTTCCTCTGCTTTGAGCCCAATTTGGCGGTGTGTACCATCTACAAAATGCATTTTAGCAACTTGCCTTGGCTGCTTCAACATTATCATCACCCAAATCCGTGGCCTTTATGGGAATTTCACCAACTGCGGGGTACTTTTCAAGATACATACAACCCAATTTGCAATCACTTTGCCTTTTATTTCATCACTGGATAAAATCCTAGAATTCCTTAAACAAAGGGAGTACTTTTGGCAGAAGGGCTGCAACTATTCAAGAATGTGGAATACCTTCTAATTGACAATTAAATAATGCTCAATATGCAATGCCCATGTCCTATAAGTGAATTAAAAAAATAATTTTGAGTACAGTTTACTTATGTGTAAATAGAGTTTCTGCAATCTTTCATGTTTAAAATATAATTCCTCATACATTTCCAGCATAAAATTTGTCAGTCACCAAGAGAAATAATGCTTCTCCTGGACTGCAACCTTGACGTGGTGGAGAGGCTTGCGTACTCCAGTGATCCTGTGAGCTATGCCGGATGGGATTTTATATCCCTGGCAGGTTCAACCAAACCAGACAGGTCATGGGCGAGGAGGCAGACGAAGCAGTCCCTGGTCCTCCAAGTTGGGGGTTGGGCGTGGGGTTAACTACCCCACCCTGGAAAAAAGTGTGAGTTACAGAAACATTGACGAATGAAACCCAAATTGCGCACTTGGTTGAAGAAGGTGCCCTAGCGACGGGGAACATGACGCTTCCCAGCCAAACCCGCAAGGGCGCTGGGAAGCTGACACACCTTCTGACGTCAACGAAATCCATCCTTGTGGGGACTTGAAATATCCGAACCATGTTCCAGGCTGGCAAGGCTGCCACTGTTGCCAACAAAATGGTGCGCTACAATCTCTCAGTCCTGGGCTTGGCAGAAACAAGATGGACACAGTCAGGGGAGATCAAATTGACCAGTGGGCAGTCCGTTATCTACTCCGGAAAGAAATATGAGAGAGCAAAACATACAGAGGGAGTGGCCATAATGATGACGAAGGACACTAGAAAGGCTCTAACGGCATGGAAACCCATCAGCTCCTGCCTCATCTTCACAACCTTCAAAACCAACAAGAGAGTGAAAGCCCACATAATCCAATGTTATGCACCCACCAACGATGCAGAGGAGGAGGTCAAAGACAGGTTCTATGACAGCTTGAACCACCTACTTGGTAGTATTGGAGGCAGAGATGTCATTATCCTGATGGGTGACTTCAACGCCAAGATTGGAGACCAAAACGAGGGATATGAGGCAGCAATGGGAAAACATGGAGTGGGGAAAATGAATGAAAATGGCGAGATGTTTGCTGAGACCTGTGTTAACAATAACCTAGTGATTGGGGGAAGTGTATTCCCCCATAAAACAATCCACAAAACAACTTGGGTGTCACCAGATCATGTCACAGAAAATCAAATTGACCATATTTGTATCTGTACAAAGTTCAGAAGATCCATGGAAGATGTCAGAACAAGAAGATGAGCAGATGCAGCTTCAGAACACCACTTCCTGGTAGGGAAATTCAAGCTAAGGCTGAGGAGACACCACGGGGCCAAAAGCCAAAGAGCGAAATACAACACTGAATACCTCAGCAGTGCGCAAGTGGTGAAGAAGTTCAAGGATATCCTCTCAAGGGAAAATACAGAGCTACAGCTGAGGAGGAAGGAAGGATGGACAATAAATGAGGAGTGGGAATACCTAAAAGCTGCTTGGAGCTCAACCTGTGAGGAGGCCCTAGGGAGAAGGACCCAAAAGCACAAGGAGTGGATAACACCAGAAAACCTCAACACAAACCAGCAGAAGAGAAAGTTCAAAGAGAAGGTGAACAACTCAAGAACAAGAGCTGAAAAGGGTTTGGCACAAAAGGAGTCCAACAGATGCCACATAGAAGTGGGAAAGAACATCAGGTGGGACAAGAGAACACTGGTGGGGAGGCTAGCCAAGGAGGCAGAAATTGCGGCGACTCAAAGGAACATGAGGGAGTTATATACCATCACAAGGAAATTGTCCGGGACATACCTGCACAGTAATAAACCAATTACAGACAAGAACGGCCAACTGCTTTCAACCCAGGAGGCGCAGCTCGACAGATGGGTAGAGCATTTCGAAGAAGTTTTAAACAGGCCACCACCGGCAGTGCAGCCACATATTCCCAAAACCAGGATACCACTACATATTAAGTGTGATAGACCAACAAAATCAGAAATAAAGGCTGTAATCAAGCAACTGAAAATTGGCAAGGCAGCTGGCCCTGACAATATTCCACCTGAAGCCCTTAACGTAGACATAGACTCATCAACAGACATGCTCTACTGCTTCTTTGGGAGAATTTGGGAGGAGGAAAAGACACCCACAGAATGGGCAGAGGGATACATTGTGAAACTGCCAAAAAAAGGTGACCTAAAGAATATGTAACAACTACCGAGGGATCACCCTACTTTCTGTACCCAGTAAAATTCTCAACCGGGTCATCCTCAACCGTCTTCAGGAAGCTGTAGACGAGAGGCTATGGGACCAGCAAGCAGGATTCAGGAAGGATCGCTCATGCACAGACCACATAGCAACACTACGCATCATCATTGAACGGTCTATTGAATGGAACACGTCCCTATACATCAACTTCATCGACTTTGAGAAAGCGTTTGACAGCTAAGACAGGACAACACTATGGCGCCTAATGGACCACTATGGAATTCCCTCCAAGATCATAAACTTAATCAAGAGCTCGAATGATGGAACCTCATGCAAAGTTATGCATGCAGGCCAGCTCTCCCAGAGCTTTAGTGTCAAGACAGGCATCAAGCAGGGATGTCTACTGTCACCATTCCTGCTCCTCCTGGCAATTGACTGGATCATGATGGAAACAACTGAAGGGAAAAGAAGTGGAATTCAGTGGACAATGTGGAAACAGCTAGATGACCTTGACTTTGCAGACGACATAGCTCTCCTTTCACACACAGATACAAATGCAGGAGAAGACGGACAGACTCTTACAAGCTGCAACAAAACTTGGTCTTACACCCAATATAGCAAAGATACAGGTGAGGAAGATCCACTCCAAAACCAGCAACCCTATCCTCATGCACAGCACTGCCCTGGAGGAGGTAGAAACATTCACATACCTAGGCAGTATTGTGGACACCACTGGAGGGGCAGATGCAGACATAAAAAGTGAATCAATAAGGCTAGGGTGGTGTTTAGCATGCTCAAGAAGATCTGGAGTTCAAAATACATCTCAATCAACACCAAAATACGCATCTTTAATTCAAATGTGAAGCAGGTAAAGCTGGATGGATCAGAGACATGGAAAACAACAAAACGCACAACAAACAGGCTGCAAACATTCATTAACACCTGCCTCAGGAGGATACTAAACATCTGGAGGAGAGACAAAGTAAGCAATGTGGACCTGTGGAAAAGAACAAGCCAGGATCCCATTGATTTACAAATTCGAAAGAGAAAATGTAGTTGGATTGGACACACCCTCAGAAAACCTGCCACAAACATCACCCGGCAAGTCCTGAAATGGAACCCCCAAGGAAAAAGGAAAAGAGGTTGCCCCAGGAACAGCTGGAGGAGGTGTCCAGGCAGAAATGACTGGGAGTGGGCTCAACTGGGGAGATCTCGAAAGAACCACCATCAACTGAGTGAGGTGGAGGACATTTGTCAATGGCCTATGCTCCCATTCTTTATAATGCATGAAGATACTACTGAACGCATTTTAAACATTTAAAAATATTGTTTAATTAATATTGAAAGAAATAATCAAGGAAATAATTTATATCACAAGTGTTTTTAAATGTCAGTTAATTGGAGATTTTTAATTATAATCATGAGTTAAATGCAGTTTTAATCCTGGTGTTAAATATTTGGATATCAATACTTGGCTGTGAAAGGTTGGCAGGGGGAATGAAAATGAGGAGGATCTGAAGGTAGGGGATTGTGTTTTATCCCAAGCCAATAGCTAGAGGACAGATAATGAATCAAATACAATACAATATATCTTTATTGTCATTGTACAGTGGCACAACGAGATTGGGAATGCGCCTCCCATACGATGCAATAAATTAATTAGCTGGTCAGTATTAATTTAAACAACCCAGTGAAACAAATTAGAACAGTTTTAAACAGAATAAAGTGCAGTCGATCTGTGCCGGTTCACTGTGCGATGTGACCATCCGGCTCAGCAGGACCGGTTCATGGCAGCTATGGCCCAGGGGATGAAGCTGTTCCTGAGTCTGGAGGTGCGGGCGTAGAAGGCCTTGTATCGTCTGCCCGATGATAGAAGTTCGAACAGACTGTTGCAGGGGTGTGAAGAGGCTTTGTCGATGCTGGTGGCTTTTCTGAGGCATCGTGTGTTGTAGATGCCCTCCAAGGCTGGTAGCTGTGTTCCGATGGTCCTCTGAGCTCTATGGTCTACCCGCTGAAGAACTTTCCTCTCTGCCTCCGTGCAGCTGAGTTACCACACAGGGATGCCATGTGGGATGCCACAGGGAAACCTAGGCTTTCAAAAACCCAGGCTAAATTACACTCTACATTACACCTTTGCTATATCTTGCTCAGAACTAAATGTCCCTCTTTCATTTCGATCCACCTATCTCTGGTACCCCTGTGAACTTGAAGTTGTTTATTTTGTTTAAAATCCTGATGCAGTTACTTTTTCTGTTAAGTGCACTTGAATAATTTGGTAATAATTAACAAATTAATTTACAATTACATACATAAAATCCTATTGACAGACCCATTTAAAAAATGTTATTTGGTAATTTTATAATTGGATTGCTCATTCTGATTTTCAGGTATTTAAAAAAAACTATGGGGTTACCAGTGATATACTTCAATTTAACGCAAGGAAACATAATAAAAATCATATTCTGCTACTTTGTTTAATTCTGCTGGTATATGAAAGATTTTATATCGGCGATCATGCAAGTCGATTTGTGGTCAATTTAACCATGACTTTGGTAAATCCACATAATTTATGCTGAAATTGCTGATTGCACTCACAGCAGCGACTCAACACAAAATTTTGTATTTGCCCCTTGTCTTATCTTCAACATCTTGTTTTTGAAGCAATTTTGTAAAGCATGTTAGGATATTTCTCTGTGGTAGATACTAAGTGAATGTATGTTATTTGATTAGTATGCCAAATCTAACTTGTTTATCCAGCAGTCTTGTTTATCCAGTAGTCACTGCCATTTTTTATGGCTAGTTCAAGTGAACACCACCTGCTGTTGAACTATGAAAAAGCAGATTTTTAGTCTCTACATGGACATAATTTTGATCTGGTTTATAAACTGAATCAAACATGAAATCTGGTGACATTTCTGCCAGGAATGTCACTCTTGTGAAATATTTAGTTTGATAAAATGAAGTGTAATTTGTCACCACACAATCTAAAGTGTTTCAAATAATCAAGTGAGCACAGACATCTGAAATACCAACATATGGGAATTACTGTTGAAGTGGAAGGAACTACTGGCCTAGATTTTATTGTCTAGGGTCAACATGAAAATGTTTCTCCTAACCAATCGTGACAGTAATAATGTCGTAGTGATGACCTCTTATCATGCTCGAAATGAAGTAACCTTTTCTGTTCCTTAATATACAAAAGGGGTGTGTTTCTGCTAAACATTTTGTTAAGGAGATTTTATCCATTGAAAGGATAGAGTAAAATAGCATTTTGGTATATTTGATGCTTTCTATGCACAAGCATACATTGTAACAGTCTAGCCATTATGGCAAAAAATAGCTTTGCAAATTGAAAATAGTATCTCAAAGAGTCAATGGTATTATAGTGCAAGTTCATAAATCAAAGGAATAGCTTTACTCTTGCCAAAACTTTATATAATTTTGAAAACATTAAATTTCCACTGGAACAGTGGTTAGCCTTTTTAGCATTTGCATGCAAATGTAATCCTAATCAGAGCTTTCAATCCTGGTTTAATTCTGGTGAATGTTGGATTCTTTTATTTTATAACAATTCCATGTCAGAGGAGAATAAAAGTCTACAGAACATCCTTTGATATAAACACTGCTCTGTACAGGTTTATTGTTTGATGTCTCGTAAGTACTCAAGTCCTTGCATGCAATGCAGGCAGAAAAATCACACTAAACAGCTGCAGGACTGATTTGCATGGGTTCCCTTGCTCAGTGTCATTTTGTTGTATATTCTTATGCAAGGTTGATTTTCTAGGCTTGGGTATTCAAATATGTCAATGAACAGAATTTGTGTGCCGTACTGCTGAACACACAAACGATATTATTTAAAGATATTATTTAAATAAATCTTTTTTTAATAAATGGTTCTTGTGGTTGTAGTGGATTAGCAATCTCAGCTAACCATGTACTGTGGCTTGTTCGAATTATAGGAACTAACTGTAATTTATGGCAAACTGATAATATTTCTTTCTGTATAATCTCCCTACTTCAAATGCTTTCCTTTGTATGGTGCTATAATTCTTTGCCTTTGGTTATCTCACTAGGGCATCACCTGAAAATAGTGTTGTGCCAAGAGAAAATCAAGGAAATGGAATCTATCATTCTGTTCCTCAACATTTATTTCCTCTTTGTATCTTAATTTCTTTCATATATTTGTGTCATCCTCAATTTTTGTAGTTTTTCCTTTGCATTTATCAAATTCATATAAATAATCCTGTAATTCACTTCATCACACTGGTATTGAAAATCTCATGGCTGATGCAAACCAGACACAAGGGAAGCATCTAATTTTCTACTCTGTGGCTGGAATATATTTACATTACCAATGTACAGAATTTCAATAACTTTAGTTTCTGCATCAGAGTATGAAATATAATAAGAAAATTAAACAATTGGTGTGAAGAATTTGCTATCAATGTGAAAAATGTATTTGATTTATTTATGATTTCTTTTCACTTTTTAGAAATACAACCTGTTGTGCGTCCAAACACACACAGCTCCAGAAGTGACTCTCCATACATGCAACAGATTAATGGGCTTGCAAGATCATTCAGCGACTGATAACGACACAGTTCTTGAACTTCTACATCTCAATGTGGAAAACACTAACAAACCGCTAAACGTAATTACATCTTGGTCAATAGTGGGCAAAATGGCAATGGATAAAGGATACTCCAATACAGAGAGTGTTGAAGAGTGGGAAGTGCGGGACACAGATAGCTCGGGTTCAGATAGTGAATTGGAGCGGTTAGGAATTTCCACGTTAGAGACTGGTCCTATAATGAAACAGTTTTGTCAGACACCTGGATTGGAATCAAATCTACTCAAATGTAGTGAAGTTCTGCAAGATTTTAATATTGATACCAAAACAAAACCAAAAGTTGATTTAAGGATTACAGATGAAGATAAAGTCTATAAAATGAAAATGGAGTTTGCACTGAAATTGGGATATTCAGAAGAACAATTGCAGATGGTCCTGAACAAATTAGGAACTGATGCCGTACCTAATGATATATTAGGTGAACTTGTTAAACTGGGGAACAAACTTGATTCTGATGCCTCCTGTGGCAGAAGTAATCCGAGAACTATAAATCTGCGAGATACAACTTCTACGGATTCCCAAAGGTCGGATTCTCCTTTGGAAGACATGGTGGATGACGGGAATAATCTAAAACCTGTAGTCATTGATGGCAGTAATGTGGCAATGAGGTGAGTGGGGGAATCGTGTTTCCCTCTCCTTTCTTAATCTTTCTCCTTTGCTCTTTCACCCTCTCTTTCATTCTCTCACTATCTCTCCCAGTTTACCTCTCTCTCCCTGAATCCCTATCTATTTCTCCCTCTCAACCCGATCTCTCTCATCTCACCCCATCCCTCCCTCTGTCTCGCACTATCTCTCATCTTCCCTCTCTCTCGTCTTCCCTCTCCACCCTTCTCATCTCTAAATGCATCAATTTATAAATATGCAAGGGACCTGCATTTGATTGAGCAACTATAAATGTTCAACTCTACAACATTTTTACAGTAGTTAATGGATTTCATATCTAATGTAGCAATTATAGAATACCAAGATAAGCCACTAAAACAACCAGGAAATAATTCCAGATACTTGTTTCTGCCTTTCTTTGATAGTAATAGAAATATTTTAAAGTGTACTTATAGTTTTCACAAAGTAACCATCCACACTGAACTATTTTGTCATTTAACTTTACATGTACAATGTCTTTGCTCACAATACTTTTTGTTAATGTTCTCATATATCTGTTTAAGTCCAATCTAGATTTGAAAAATGCATTTTGACTAATTAGTGTTGGCATCAGGAAAAGGCTAATCGGATTTTTCTGATCAGTACAGTAATCACATTTTTCCATCATGTCATTATTCTTCATACTAGTCGATAATGGAAGGTCTTTTTTCGGTTGGCATATACAGAATTCTGAATGTTGTGCTCATAAAAGGCATTGTTGTATCATCACCTTCCATATCTGATAGTCTTTGTTATCTCCTGTGCATTGATTCTATACCCCATTACCATCAACCTGTCAAAGTATTGCATTATCCATGGTTTTCTTGATTGAAACTCCAGGAATCTTCAAATAAATATAACTCTCATCCTATCTCCTCTGTATTCCAATAAATCCATTGCCTTGACAATCATAATTTTAATTGTGGTACCAATGTTCTTGGCACCAAGTCCCCAAGCTCTGAAACTACAACATTAAAGGCATTGTTATTGATGGCCATGAGTGAGGTTCATGGAAATTGGGTTATTTTTCACTGCAATATGAACATTTGAGCAGATAAATAATAATTGTTTCAACAGGTCGAATCCGTAACTAGGCAAATGTTGGGTAATGTTATTAATGCTAAAAGAACATTATTCTTACTTAGAAAATCATTGTTAGAATATTGACTCAAAAGAAAGGAAGAGAAATGGGATTAAACCAAATTACCCAAGACTGGCACAGGTGCCATGTACCAATTATTCTCCTTTTCAGTAACTTTTACTTTTACCTATATTGAAAAATCAACTTCTCACCAATTATTTAAGTGTATCATCATATTTGAAAACTAAATTTAATAATGTAGCTTGTTGTTTTATCAGTGATCTCTTATTGTGTTTAAAACTTGAGGATACAAGGATGCCTTTTGACATTTTGTTATTAATTTTGTTTTCTAGTATTAATCCTGTTTTTAATAGTGTTAATTAGGAAAGATTAGTCCCATTGAATATATGGATTTAAGACTTGTTTTTGTTTCTTGCAGTCATGGCAATAAAGAAGTGTTCTCCTGTCGAGGGATTAAGTTAGCAGTGGATTGGTTTTTGGAAAGGGCCCATAAAGATATTACTGTGTTTGTGCCTGCCTGGAGGAAGGAACAATCGAGGCCTGATGCCCTCATCACGGGTAACCTGTAGCAATTACTCAGTTGGTTTGTATTGGTACATGAATTAAACATTGAGAGTGCTGTTACAGTTGATTGAATAGCATGATTTATTCATAGCCCAGTTTTGCTTATTTAATCTAAAATTTGAAGAAACCTTTTATTTAAAATATTCTTTTTAGTTTTAGTATTGTAATGGTGCGACAATATCTTGAAATTTTGTTCTAGCATTTTAAGGCAGTGCTGCAAAATCTAAGGAATAGACAACATCTCTCCAAAAAAAAGCCCATCGGTGTTTAAATAGACTGTTTATCCATTCCTTTTGACTACTGTACAACATAAATGATTCTGTTGACAGGCTCTATATATAGTCATCTTTTTAGAAGGCTATAAAATAGTTTGTGCCTCAAGCTGTCATTTGTCTGCAGACTAGGGAAGTTTAATTATATAAAAATACTACTTATAAAGTAGATCTACTCTCATATAAAATCAGTCTGAAGAAGGGTCTCGACCCAAAACGTCACCCACTCCCTCTCTCCCGAGATGCTGCCTGGCCCACTGAGTTACTCCGGCATTTTGTGTCTACCTCATATAAAATAAGTTGTTTTTCATATAACTTCTAAATTAGATTAATATCATTTGCACAGTCAGATTTTAAGAAAATACTAGACCAAGTGGACCTGTTGGGCCCAAACCTCTCCTGCATTGGTGTAGCACCCTCTCCTCCCCTCCCCCACTCCCCCTCTCCCCCTCCTTCCTTCCCCTCTCCCCTCCTCCCCACCCCCTCCCTCTTCCTCCCTCCCCCTCCCCCACACTCCATCCCCCTGAACCCCCTTTATCCCCTCCCTCCCTAGGAGATAGATTTAAACTTTAAAATGTGAATAACTTTAAAAATATAACACCGATTTCAATGAAACTTCTTCCATTAGCACCAAAGGGATGACGGTGAGTAAGGTGGGCCTAAAATTGTCACGCTATCGTGTACCGTTTTGGCTGTATTTCAGGAACAAACAAACAAGAGTTTTAGTATATAGATATATTTAAAAATATGTTTCAATATGTTCAAAGTATTTGATCTCTATTATAATGAATGCTATTTGCTGAGAGATAATAAGATTTGATTTAGGAGCCTTTATGAATAGAAATAAACTATTTAGCCTTTACCATTTGGTGAAATCATCACAGTTCTGTGACCATGTACATTCCTTTGTCCTGTCACCCTTAATATGGAATACTATCTGCATTGCAAGCTATTCTTTTGCCTAAATAATTGATGTATCAAAGTTCGCTGATGACACAAAAATGAAGGGAAAGTAAGTTGTAAATGGATACAAAGAATCAGCAAAGAGATATACATCATTTAAATCAATGGGCAAAACTACAGGAAATGGAATATAATGTGAAATATGAGATAATTCTCATATGAAGATAATGAAGAATAGAAAAGTTAAAGTTAATTTAAATTTGATGCTAGATTCATTTGCTAGGAAGGTTTTGAAGGAGGAAAACATTGCAGGCTGGGAGATCTTCCACATCAATGTGTTTATCTGTAAAATTTCACAATCTATAGGTCCTAACATCACCTGAAGCTGCATTTGACCCACCGCAATGTCTCAGGCTTTAGATCTTTAAACCCCCTGCTGCCATACTGGCACATCCACTCACACTATCATACAGGCCCCACTGTAGGGCAGGTCTGTGATACTTGTATACCTATTCTTCAAACATCCGTCACTGGAGGTATAGGTGCAACATTCAATCTTTGTTTTCCAAGCTCTTCAGGCCTTTTGATCTGGTCAGCAAACGCACTGCAAGTAGCTAATGATCTTAGCTATTTAAACTTTGCAGTTAGTGTATGACACTCATGCAAAGAAGCTCATCATCATTAGAATGAGCTTAGGCAGATCAGAAACACGGAAGAGATTTCACAGTGTTTTAATATGAATCCAATACATAAAGAATGTGTGTTTGTACTTTAGTTAGCCTCTGCAGATTGCCCTTTGTGTGTGAGGAGTGGATGCGAAAGTGGGATGACATAAAACCAGTGTGAACAGGTGATTGATGGTCAGCAAGGACGGTGAACTGAGGGGCCTGTCTCTATGCTGTATCCTTCAATCAATCAAAACTATCCACATAAGAATTTCAGGCCATGTAAAAGCACACTTCACTTTAGTTCCTGCTTGTTGTAAAGGTGAAATCAAGGGTTTTAACTTTGTTATTTTCAATGGAAGTTTTGCCAAAAGAATGCCAAGAGGTACCATAGTTTGGCTACACAAGAAAGGTTAGATGGAAAACAAGGTGGAAATAAGAGTCAAAACATTGTGATAACTAGACTAAGTGGACCCGTTGGGCCCAAACCTCTCCTGCACTGGTGCAGCAACCTCCATCCCCCCTCCCTTCCCTCCCTTTCCCCCCTCCCCCCCACTACATCCCCCTCAACCCCCCTTATCCTCCCCCTCCCTCCACCCCCCTCCCTCCTCCCCCCTAGGAGATAGATTTCAACTTTAAAATGTGAATAACTTAAAAAATATAACACCGATTTCAATTAAACTTCTCCCATTAGCACCAAAGGGACGGCGGGGAGTAAGGTGGGCCTAAAATTGTCAAGTTATCGTGTACTGTTTTGGCTGTAGTTCAGGAACAAACAAATAAACAAACAAGAGTTTTAGTATATAGATGATAGTCTGGAGAAGGGTCTTGACCTGAAACGTCACCCATTCCTTCTTTCCAGAGATGCTGCCTGTCCCTCTGAGTTACTCTAGCATTTTGTGCCTGTCTTAGAAGTAAACCAGCATCTGCAGTTCCTTCATACACATGATGTGATAAAAGTCTAGGATCCTTAATAAAAAAAGAATCTCACTGTTTTGCCGCAACAATATGATTTTGTACAAAAGTAGCTTACTATTTTAAACACTAATAGGATCATTATTTCCAGGGTTGTGTCACTAATTTTACAGCCTCCAGTGGATATTGGCAAGTTATTTAAGGATTGTATGAGGAAGAAATGGGTGGATGGACTGCATGAAAGTGAGCATGCCTTTGTGCCAAAGAAAACTGAAGGTGATCAAAACTGTGTACTGTGTACACCTTGTGTTAAGGTCTTTTGGTAAATCATTGACTCGGCTTTAGTTATTAAATCATTCAATCACGTCTTCTCAAATGGATGATGCAGATGAGGCCCCGGTTACTCATGTCCATAACCTGCATTTGTTCAAAATCCCAATATTTGTTATGATCACCTTACTGCGGTGGATATTTGGATTAAAGCTTTCTGGTTATGAGCAAGTGACAACCTGCCAAGTTGGCCATGCTATGTTGCATTAAGATTTCCCATGTTGGAAATTTTGCCACTCTGATTAAGGTGCTAATGATAGTGGCATTCAGACACTATGAGATAAGAGCATGGAAATGGAGGATGATGAATCACATGTAGGCAGAGGTGATTAGTTTTACTTGGGACGGACATTGTAGGATAGAGGGCCTGTTCTATTGCTGTACTGTTCCATATTCTCATTTTAAAATATGCTCAAACAAAATATTGACACTTCACCTGTCTTAATGTTTGTTTTATTACACTGTTAATATAATCAGGGTTCATTTTTTATTGTTAATCTATTGTTTACAAGAGAAAATGTATTTAAGACTCAAAAAAGATGACCAAGGACAGATTGTAAATCATTGTATCCTTCTGTAAGAAACCTATTAAAGCAGACAGAAGGAAAATTGGATGTTTGTTTTTATTGCAAGGGTGATGGCGAATAAAAGTGGGTAAGTTTTAACAAAATTGTATAGGACTTTAGCAAAGCCAGACCAGGAATATTACATAAACTCATGGTCTCCTTCCTTGGAAAAGGATATAGTTGGCATGGAGACAACAGAGAAGGCTCATCAGATTAATTCTAAATATGAAGGGATAATATTACGAGGAAAGATTAAGCAGATTGTTACTCCCTGGAGCTTAAAGGATGATTTGATTGAAGTTTTCAAGATACTGAAGGAACTGATGGGATAAATGATAGGGAGCTCTGAATGGTTGTGGTGTTGTTTAAAAATTAGAATCAGTCTTTTCAAACACTTCCAGATAAACACTGACAGAGAGATATGGAACATTGTTCTGCAAATGAAATTGATGCCAGATAATTTGTGAATTTTAAGTCTGATATTGAAAGATTTTCGAACCTTCAACATCCAGATACCATTCTGGTAAATCTCATAGAATTATAGAGAGAGAGAGTACAAAAACGGGTCCTGTGGCCTATCGATCCTACCGACCCTAACCATCCATTTGCACTAATCCCATATTAATCACATTTTGTTTTTTCATTCTCATCATCTCACCCCATATACTACCACTCTCCTTAACACAAGGAGTATTTATAAAGTCCAAATAAGCTACCAGCTGCATACCTTTGGGATCTGGGTGGAAACAAGAGCAACCAAGAGGAAATCCACAAGGTGGACGGAAAAATGTACAAACACCACAGACTCGGCACCCGAGGGTCAGGACTGAACTTGGGTCTCTGGCGTTGTGAGGCAATGGACTTCTACCAAGCTACACTCCACCATAGTTAATATATTCTACCTAATGTACAGTGCAAAACATAGCATTACTCTAGTATAAGAAGATAACTGCAGATGCTGGTACAAATTGAAGGTTTTTATTCACAAAATGCTGGAGTAACTCAGCAGGTCAGGCAGCATTTCGGGAGAGAAGGAATGGGTGACGTTTCGGGTCGAGACCCTTCTTCAGACAGTCGGTCTGTCAATGTCAGTCTGAAGAAGGGTCTCGACCCGAAACGTCACCCATTCCTTCTCTCCCGAGATGCTGCCTGACCTGCTGAGTTTAATCAAAGTTGTATAGAATTTTAAGGAAGAAAACACTTGAAGAGGTTCAGGAAAGAAATTCTAGATCTTGACCCTTAAAAACTGAATCATGTTTGCCAGTTGCAAACCAATAAAACTTGCCAATAGTGAACAGGTCAAGCATGGTAGTCTGAAGGCTAATGGCTATTACAGATAGAGAAGGGGCAAGATCATTATGGGTTGGGAGTAGGGTGTGGCGCAGGGTGAGACAGAGCTTTAAAAACAAAGTTAAGAGTTTTAAAACTAGTTATTCAACTAATCTTCTGCTGCAACTGCCCATATTCCTGCCCTGTTGGTATTTTTTGTTTTTATGTCTCTGCTGGACACAGTCTGTCTGATGTCCTATTCAGAGAATGTCCTTGGATCTGAAAAAATGTTAATTTATTTCTACCTATCCACAGATTTGTGCATTATTCAGCCTCCACAATCCTCTATTGGCAGCAATGACTTTTGTGAGTTCAAATTATGCAAAGTATGATAGTTTACTCCCTACATTTTTCATGGGTTTGCCACATGAGGGAGGTCATGTTCTTTGTGCCTCTGGTTTAGCAGAATTCAATCACAATTCTGGGAGGGGCTCTTCGGCCACTAGGAAAAACTGGTTGTGAAGGATTCTTTGTTTTGCTTAATGTCCCTATGATTGACAACTGGCTCCTCATTGAGCTTGTTTCCTCTCTTCATGAGGGTTGTGAATACGGCGAAACTGAAGTCTCCTAGTATGCTCCTGTTGCCACACGAGTCATAAATTCACATTAGAAATATTTGTCTGTCATGTTTTAGTACTTTAGTGTTTTCACCCGTTCCATGGACTTCTCCTTGAAAAGCTCAATCAAATTGTGAGATATGAGTTCTCAGGAATAAAGCTCAGTACTTTACCTTTCCAGCTCTGATGTAAGGATCACCCACCTGCAATTCTTTCAACCTTCTTAAGTAAGCATTAGCTGTTTTTCTGTCTTCTGTTACCTCACCTGTGGCTAACGAAGATACAAAAATCATTCCCCTGTTCTGGTTCCAACAATATCCTTGGTATCTACCTTTATGTGTGTCAGTACTATTTTTGTAATGTTAATATGCTTCAGGATATCACTGATTTCTTCCCTGAACTCCATATCCTTCTCCACAGTAAATACAAATGAAATTGTTTATTCATTAAAGTTCTTATTGTCTCTTCCAGCTATTTTCTCTAAAAATAAACACTGGATTAATTACTCATCGGAATACAGACAGAGAACTTTCAGTTCCTCGGGTCCATGATGACTCCAAGTAGAACAATCCCATCAATCCCCTTTTCCCTACAATCATGTTCACACCTTTTGCCACTTATTATCAAGAAATTTGCACTGGAGGTAATTTACAGTAACCAATTAACCTACCAGCACATCTGGAATTTTGAAGACCAGAGCACTTGGCAGAAATCCAGAAAATGCATACTCCACGGTGCATCAGAGATCCCTGAAGCAGAGCCAACTGCACTAACTGCTACATCAACATGCCACCCATATAGTGCTTGAATTAATATTGAACTCTATTAACTCAAACCTGGGATGTCAAAGTTCATGACAATTAAGATTAGAAAGTGCATCTTAAAATTAGAAAATGCTAAAAAATCTGGAAAATGGTGGAACAATTTTAAATATAAATTATTTTCATTTTACAGATCAAGAAATCCTACGCAAGTTGGAAAAGGATAAAATCCTTGTCTTCACGCCATCTCGTCGTGTGCAAGGGCGAAGAGTAGTTTGTTATGACGATCGCTTCATTGTGAAACTGGCTTATGAATCAGATGGTATAATTGTATCAAATGATAACTACAGGGATTTGCAGAATGAAAAACCAGAATGGAAAAAGTTCATTGATGAGAGATTACTTATGTATTCTTTTGTTAATGACAAGTGAGTGTTTAGATTTTACTACATTATTTATCCAAAACATTACATGAATATGTATTGCGTAACATCACTTGATAGTTATACTGTACATCATAATCTACGTTTGTTTAATTTCAGATTCATGCCACCAGATGATCCTCTGGGTCGCCATGGACCTAGCTTGGATAACTTTCTGAGAAGACGACCTGTTGTACCAGAACATAAGAAGCAGCCTTGTCCATATGGTAATTAGTTTTAAAAGTATAATTCTTGTTTATACTTCAGTTTCAGCACGGTCAAAACATTTAATTGACGTTGCTAAGTAGAGAGATGTCATTCGTTCACAATACAAGTTCAGCACGACAAACATTCAAGTGACTTGTTTTTTAATATTTAGTATTTTCATCAAAAGTTTGCTGACAATAAACCACACACTGTATAAACTGTGTTTCAGTTGGGGAGAGGGTTTGCAGTTCAAATCTTACTTTCAGTGCATTACTGAGGAAGTATATTTCAGATGAGACTTTATTCCAAAGTCATACCTGACCTCTCAAGTGAAAGTAAAACATCTCACTTTAGTATGTTGAACACACATAAGTAAACTTTCCCTAGTACCTTGGGCAACATCACATCACCAAAAGCAGATAGAAAATCAAAAATCTCCAGCTGTGGAAATATGAAATAATGATTGAAAGGCTGGAATCACTCAGTTGGTTAAGCAGCATCCATGGAAAAAGAAACTGAGTTAGTGTTTAAGATCAATGTTTTCAAAAACCATCTTTCTACTGTTAGTTCACTGACAACAAATTATCATATTTACTGACTGTAAAATACTTTGACCACTTTGGTTTCACATATAATTGCATTTACCTGGTACTATTGTCCAAAAGTGTCAAGGTATTCCAGGATTAAAAGCAGGCCACATCCTCACGTGGTACAAAGCCTCTCTTGCTGAGTGGTGGTGATGCAAGCTCTCCCAGTCACAATTGGCTATTGCTATTAGCTAATTAGCTATTTGACACTTTGACTATTTGTGTTCTTGTGTCAAATAATTATTTTGTTCAATGTGTAGTTGTAATTTCATTGCATACATATCAATGACTTTTCTTGATCTTAGCTGTTCATTATTTTAAACTTTCAATATGGTAATTTAACATCAGTACATGTCTTTCTCATTTATGACATGGATAGCATTCGAGACTCAGCAGTCTACGTGTGAACGGTGGTGGACAATTAAACAACTAAATGGAGAAGGAAGGTCCAAACATGAATGTAGGGCCTATACATGGGAACTAATGCAGAGGCTTAAGCGTAAACATTTGTGCTCAGCCAGAAGTTGCTGAATGGATAATCCATCTGAGCTTCTTCTTGCAATACTCACCGTTACAATATCAATGCTCAGCTAATTAAATCCACTGTATGTGATATTAAGGAAGAGATGAGAGCACTGAAAGCTGCTTTGTCAATTAGATCAGCCAACATCTGACCTGTAGTACTGAAAATCCAAACCCCAGTGCAAACTGCAAATCTAGCCAAGGTTTTCAGTGCAGGTATAATGGCATCTACCTGACAACGTGAAAAATTACCCAGGTATATGCTGTTCACAAAAAGCAAGACAAATTAAATCTTGTTAATTAATGGCCAATCAATCCACTTTCAATCATCAGCCAAGTGATGGAAGCTACTGCTGACCATGCTATTGATTGCACTTCTTCACCGGTAACCTATTCACTGTTGCCGAGTTTTGTTTTCAGCAGGACCACTTGGTTCCAGATCTCATCCACAATGTTAGTCCAAATTTGCCTTTTAACATCAATGTAATATTTGACTGAGTGGGGCATCAATGAAAAACATTATTGTAGTTGAAATTGTACCTTGGACAAAGGAAGATAATTAGAGTTATACACCACAGAAACAGGCCTTCAGCCCAATTCATCCATGGCAACCAAGATGCCCCATCTAAGCTAGTCTCATTTATCTGCATTTGACCCACACCCCTCTAAAACATCCTTCCATCCATGTACTCGTCCAAATGTATTTTAAATGTTATTATACCTGCCTCAACCATTTGGTCTGGCAGCTTGTTCCATGTACCCACCACCCTCTCTGTGAAAAGGTTGCCACTCAAGGTCCTATGATATCTATTCCCTATCACTTTAAACCTATGGCCTCTAGTTGTTGATTCCCCTACCCCGGGGAAAAAGACTCTGTGAATTCAAGACCTACAAGACATAGGTATCACAAAATGCTGGAGTAACTCAGCGGGTCAGGCAGCATCTCTGGTGAGAAGGAATGGATGACGTTTCTGGTCGAGACCCTTCTTCAGACTGATGTCAGGGGGGGCGGGACAAAGAAGGGATACAGGTGGAGACAGGAAGACAGTGGGAGAACTGGGAAGGGGGAGGGGAAAAGAGGGGCAGAGGAACTATCTAAAGTTAGAGAAGTCAATGTTGATACCGCTGGGCTGTAAGCTGCCCAAGCGAAGTATGAGGTACTGTTCCTCCAATTTGCGGTGGGCCTCACGATGACACTGGAGGAGGCCCATGACAGAAAGGTCAGACTGGGAGTGGGAGGAGGAGTTGAAGTGCACAGCCACCGGGAGATCAGGTTGGTTAAGGTGGACTGAGCGAAGGTGTTGAGCGAAATGATCGCCGATCCTGTGTTTGGTCTTGCCGATGGAGAGAAGTTGACATCTGAAACAGCGGATACAATAGATGAGGTTGGAGGAGGTACAGGTGAACCTCTCTGCCTCACCTGGAAAGTCTGTTTGGGTCCTTGGATGGAGTCAAGGGGGGAGGTAAAGTGATAGGTGTTGCATCTCCTGCGGTTGCAGGGGAAAGTGCCTGGGGAGGAGGTGGTTTGGGTAGGAAGGGACAAGTGGACCAGAGAGTTACGGAGGGAACGGTCTCTGCGGAAAGCAGAAAGGAGAGGAGATGGGAAGATGTGGCCAGTAGTGGGATCCCGTTGGAGGTGACGGAAATGTTGGAGGATAATTTGTTGGATACGTTGGCTGATGGGGTGGAAGGTGAGGACAAGGAGACTCTGTCCTTGTTACGAATGGGGGGAGGGGGAGCAAGAGCGGAGCTGCGGGATATAGAGGAGGCCCTAGAGAGAGCCTCATCTGTAATGGAGGAGGGGAAGCCCCGTTTCCTAAAGAATGAGGACATATCTGATGCCCTAGTGAGAAACACCTCATCCTGAGCGCAAATGCGGCGTAGACGGAGGAATTGGGAGTAAGGGATAGACGTTTTGCAGGAGACAGGGTGGGTAGAAGTGTAGTCCAGATAGCTGTGGGAGTCAGTGGGTTTGTAGTAGATGTCGGTCACTAGTCTGTCTCCTGTGATGGAGATGGTGAGATCCAGAAACGGTAGGGAGATGTCGGAGATGGTCCAAGTATATATAAGAGCGGGATGGAAATTAGTGGTGAAATGTATGAAGTCAGTGAGTTCTGCATGGGTACAAGAGGTAGCACCAATGTGGTTGTCAATGTAGCGGAGGTAGAGTTTGCGGTTGGGGCCTGTGTACGTCTGAAACAGGGATTGTTCGACGTACCCGACAAAGAGGCTGGCATAGCTATGGCCCATGCAAGTGCCCATAGCTATGTCTCAGGTTTGGAGGAAGTGGGAGGAGTCAAAGGAGAAGTTGTTGAGGGTGAGAACCAGCTCTGCAAGGCGGAGGAGAGTGTTAGTAGATGGAGATTGGCTGGTTCTACGGTCGAGGAAGAAACGGAGGGCTTCAAGACCGTCCTTGTGGGGGATGGTCTTGAAGCCCTCCATTTCTTCCTCGACCATAGAACCAGCCAATCCATCCCCCACAAGGATGGTCTTGAAGCCCTCCATTTCTTCCTCAACCGTAGAACCAGCCAATCTCCATCTACTAACACTCTCCTCCGCCTAGCAGAGCTGGTTCTCACCCTCAACAACTTCTCCTTTTACTCCTCCCACATCATCCAAACCCGAGGCGTAGCTATGGGCATGCGTATTGGCCCAACCTATGCCTGCTGCTTTGTCGGATACGTCGAACAATCCCTGTTCCAGACTGGCCCCATCCTCGAACTCTACCTCCGCTACATTGACGACTGCATTGGTGCTACCTCTTGTACCCATGCAGAACTCACTGACTTCATACATTTCACCACTAATTTCCATCCCGCTCTTAAATATACTTGGACCATCTCCGACATCTCCCTACCATTTCTGGATTTCACCATCTCCATCACAGGAAACAGACTAGTGACCGACATCTACTACAAACCCACTGACTCCCACAGCTATCTAGAACTACACTTCTTCCCACCCTGTCTCCTGCAAAAAGTCTATCCCCTACTCCCAATTCCTCCCTCTACGCCGCATCTGCGCCCAGGATGAGGTGTTTCACACTAGGGCATCAGAGATGTCCTCATTCTTTAGGAAATGGGGCTTCCCCTCCTCCATTACAGATGAGGCTCTCACTAGGGCCTCCTCTATATCCCGCAGCTCCGCTCGTGCTCCCCCTCCCCCCATTCGTAACAAGGACAGAGATCCCCTTGCCCTCACCTTCCACCCTATCAGCCAACGTATCCAACAAATTATCCTCCAACATTTCCGTCACCTCCAATGGGATCCCACTACTGGCCACATCTTCCCATCTCCTCTCCTTTCTGCTTTCCACAGAGACCGTTCACTCCGTAACTCTCTGGTCCACTTGTCCCTTCCTACCCAAACCACCCCCTCCCCAGGCACTTTCCCCTGCAACCGCAGGAGATGCAACACCTGTCCCTTTACCTCCCTCCTCGACTCCATCCAAGGAACCAAACGGTCTTTCCAGGTGAGGCAGAAGTTCACCTGTACCTCCTCCAACCTCATCTATTGTATCCACGGTTCCAGATGTCAAGTTCTCCACATCGGCGAGACGTAACGCAGGCTCGGCGATCCTTTTGCTCAAAACCTTCGCTCAGTCCGCCTTAACCAACCTGATCTCCCGGTGGCTGATCACTTCAACTCCTCCCACTCCCAGTCTGACCTTTCTGTCATGGGCCTCCTCCAGTGTCATAGTGAGGCCCATCGCAAATTGGAGGAACAGCACCCCATATTTCGCTTGGGCAGCCTACAGCCCAGTGGTATGAACATTGACTTCTCTAACTTTAGATAGTTCCTCTCTTCCCCTTCCCAGTTCTCCCACTGTCTTCCTGTCTCCACCTTTTTTCCTTTCTATGTCCCGGCCCCCCGACATCAGTCTGAAGAAGGGTCTCGACCCGAAACGTCACCCATTCCTTCTCTCCAGAGATGCTGCCTGACCCGCTGAGTTACTCCAGCATTTTGTGATACCTTCAATTTGTACCAGCATCTGCAGTTATTTTCCTATACATCTACAAGACATAAGTCAGCACTGTGATAGAATACTCTCCACTGGCCTGACTGAGTGCAGCACCAACAACTCTCAAAAACCTTCTTTAGGGCAACCAGTCACACCCAGATCCTGAAAATGTTTTTAAGTTAGGGCATTAATGGGCATTATTACAGAATGTATAAAACTCTGCTGTTCTGCAGTGTGATTAACTAGCTATCTAATCCTTGATCAGATAATTGATATAAATTGAAGATTCACTGTCATAACTTACTATGCCACTTAGATTTCATGTTATTTCTTGTATTTTTGGCCACTTTCCACTATGTATCTGTGATGGATTGAAGTGGAAGTACTTCTAAGCTTGTTTGGATACACCTTTTAAAATCTTGAATAATTTTTATTCGTATGGTATTCCGTAATACATTTTGGCGTTTTTTTAACATCAACAGAATCTTGGTTCAACAGCTGTTTTATCAAACTCACTCTTCTATTTTCAACAGGAAAGAAGTGCACTTACGGTCATAAATGTAAGTACTATCATCCAGAAAGAGGTACACAGCCTCAGCGTTCTGTGGCAGATGAACTACGCGCGAGTGCTAAGAATTCAATAATGAAAACAAATGAAGGATTGGTGAAGAGCAACACTGTTCCATCTAACAACAAAGCTGAGGGTACATTTGATGTCAAACGCACAGCTCCAAAAAGACAGTCCGATCCAAATATTCAAACCCCTCTTTATAATGCAGTTGAAGAAAAACTTAGCAACAAAACCAGATTGGAAATTAAATCTGTGCCCCCTCATGTTAGTGCACCAAATTCTTCATCTGCAATAGCCCCAGGTACTGCTATATCAAGTTCTGGCATGCACTTTGTGACACAAGAACAAGTAATGCCAGTACAGTACCCTCCAATTCTGGCAGATTGTCCCCATGGAACACATATTTCACATAATAACCAGCGCCCAAAGTGTAACTCTCCTGTTGATGGAGGATATTACTCTGTGATGACTCCTTATCCTAATATTAGTTTATCTGGTACACACAGCCCTGACCCATTTTCTGTCAATAAAGAATATAGACTAAATCAGGTGGGTTCTGAATGTAGCAGTGAAGGTAGTGTTAGCTGTGGTACTGATTCATATGTTGGATATAATGAGCAAGCCTATCGAAGGTCTCCAGTTATAATGCTTGAGGAAAACCTCAAATGTCACCAATTTCATAAACGACAACAGGCCCTTCGTCATGGATACCATGATACTTTAGCAAGAGTTCAGACTTATAGTCGAGAAGAACAAAAGTCATTGCACAAAGCTTCGATCCATTGCATGACATCGCATTTGCCACATACAATAATTGGAGCTCACTCCAATTGTCCTGGTGAATGCCATGCAATATCTCACAATGCCCATCACCCACAGAATATTTCAATGGGATTGACAGTAGGAACTACAAGTGTAGAAAGATTTCCAGACTCACATGTGTATGAAAATCAGCCATTGAGACAAAGAAAACCTTATGTAGGTCATGAAACATTTGCCAATTGGAATAGGCTTGGTTATGGTATGGATGCTTATAACTATGCACAAGGATATTCATTGCCTAATAATCCCACGCAGCCATGTTATGATCAGTTTACATTCCAAAGTCTACCTGAGAAAAGAGAACAGACCTGGAGGATGCCATGGAGTGGTCTACCCACAGAGCATCCAAATTCACTAAGATTTCAGGATGCTCGTGACAAGGTCTACACAAATTTGTGTAACATTTTCCCAGCTGATCTTGTGCGGGTGGTAATGAAAAGAAATCCTCACGTAATTGATGCCCAGCAACTTGCTGCAGCTATTCTAGTAGAAAAGTCAAAACTGGGTTATTGAATTTTAAATGCTTCATTTGGTGTTTTTATTTTTCACTTAAAATGCAGAAGTAGCTTACATTGTGAGATTATTCAAATGAGGGAGATAAAATAGCATGGAGTCACAAGTATCTGCAGATGCTGGAATCTTGAGCAAAAAACAAACTGTTGGAGGAACTCAACAGGTCAGGCAGCCTCTAATGGAGGGAAATGGCATATGCCCTGTTTAAAAGGGAATAGTTTGTGTTTTTGCTACTACCTTTTAGATCTAGCATTATTTAAAGTTGCAGTCTTCTATAGGAAAAATTATGTGTATGTAAAAGCACCTTATAAATATTTAGTTACTGGTGACAGCATTTATTATCACCATCCTACATAGCAGTTTTAGTAGGAAACCTGGCCTTTTTTCCTAAAAATAATACATTTAGTGGCTTTTGGCACTTTTCCTTCAGCATTTAACAAATTATTGATGTAAAGATATATTAATGCAGGTTCTTGAAGTTCTTGAATCAGAATATCTTTGACCATCAATTAATGACCATTAATACCTAGACAGAAATGCTGATTTAAAAAAAAAAAATTGAGGATGTATATAGTACTATGCTAATTTTTGATGCAGCAATAAAAAGCAACCTTTTAAATTTAGATTAAACATTTTAAAATATATTGTACACCTTTTTTAATTAAAGCACTCAGGCTGTGGTATTATGAAAAGGCCTGATTTATCTTGTCACATTTTTTTAAGTGGGAACAAACAGATTATCTGTTTAGTTTCGGTAAAAGTTGTTTCTGGTATTTTTAATGGATTTTTGCCGCAGTGTTGTAGACATCCTACAAGAGATTTCAGCTAACAATTCTGAGTCACTGTTGAGTGTATTACAGCTTCAAGCAAAATCCAAAATAACCAGAAATGACCTTTCATTGTTGATGCAAATTGTATCTTTTATAAAATATGAAATCTGCAATAGTTTCAAATTTAGTGACATCGTAAATACACAAAATTGTGTAAATGTCATTAGGCATCATTTGGGCGGCATTTTACCAGATCCTTGAAATTAATCAATGGTATAAAAAATTATTTAAACTTTACTTTCTCTGATTCGGGAAAAGTCTAAATTAGAAGATACTGAAAATAAAACAGCAAAATCCTATATTTGTTTTTTTTCCTGTTTCTATTTGCAGACAGTTAACAGGTGTGTTCAGTGCTTTTTAGAAAAAAACATTAAATTGTAATTCAAATTGTAATGTAAAAATTCATATTTCATATTTCATATTTATTTTTGCAATTTCATTTTGCACGTGTAGTTTCCATGTTTTAATTTGAGCAGATCTGAATTTCATCTATTTTTGGTTAGGCTGCAAATTTTGTAAAGGATCCATAGCATAAGTACTTTTAACCAATGGTAAAGTTGCAATCGTTTTACACCTCTAGTGGATTCTTGGTTGTTAAATAATTGTAATCAGGGGGATGACCATAAATTTTAGTTTCTTTTCAACAAAAGTTAATGTGTGAGCATCAATTTTATCCAATAAGGAAATGAATACATGCAAAGTATACGGAAAATAAATTTAAAAATTAAAAATATAATTGAACAAACTCTACCACAATATTGATACTTGTAAGACAGTGAATTTCATATCAAAAATAAACATTAGCATTTTATTTATTGGAAGCCACTCAGTTCTGTGCGATACCAAATTTCTGATTTTGGTGCAAGTTTTTTCAGACTTATTGATACTATTTCACTATTGGATAGTTGACCAATTGACCTCTTTTTTGCTTTCATCCTTCTTACACAAAATGGATTGTGTATTCCATGCAGTATATAATCTTGCAGCCTAATCAAAAATAAATGAAACTTTCATTTTTTTAATAGATATTTAATATTACAGTATGTAAAAGTTGATCAAAAAAATAAATTACCAAATTTCAGGGAACATGGTAAAATGGACCCTGAAACCACGTCCAACACACCTAATAGAATAAACTTTTCGCTACTTGTGTGGCACTATGTGTGACATTAAGTAGATTTGGGTACAAATGCTTTTTAACAGGGCATTATGCTTATAGCCATAAAAGATTCTCTGAACCATGTTCAGCACATATCCATAACAAATCATTGTATACAATAATAATTAATGTTATTTTCCTCATCTACAGTACAATGCTGTTGATTTTCAAATTGCACGCATTCCAGTACTATTGTAAAACTCCAAGTTTGTAATGGTACTATAAAATCTAATGTATCTATTGAAAAGTTTATAAGGATTTTTTTACAGTATATCTGTATCAATATTAGAATTTTGAAATATGAATATTTTTTGTTTTCCATTCGGTGCCATATCATCTGGTGCCAATTAATTTATCAGACTGTTTGAAGATGCATCAGTAATATTTAATTGTATTTTATATTATTTTGAAAATTGAACTAACAATTGAGTTTATAATAAAAAGTAAAATAAAAACACAATTTCATATATGTGATCTGTGCATTTGAAAATTAAATATGTTTGAGTTTGTTGAACAGCTTGTGTAGTGCAGCTGACATTAATGAACATTACTGTAAGTAAAAACAATTAAAATTTTACTGTAATTGCCATGCCAGTTTTGTTGTTCTGTTGTAGCTAATGTTTAAATAGATTAACGTGTTAATAGATCTCAAACCTGAATGATAAATTTGTCTGATTGTTTAAACATCTAGTCAAATTACATTGCGGTAACCTGAATGTAAATGTAAGACATCTTTTATTCCATAGAAGTTTTGATCTTGTTAGTATTTGTTAATATTGCATATCAAACTAATTCATAATTGCTTATAAGATTTGGTTTCCAAGAAAATTTCCTAGTGCAATTTTAGCATAGGCATCTGACAATGGTAGGCAGAAATAGGAAATTCATAATAAACCTCTTTGCATTAGTTTTGTGATTCCTAAATGCATGTGGTACAAAGTACAAAATTAACCTTGCTTTGGTAATAGAAATGGGTTGAATGGGAAGGCTATGTATATTAAAATTCTTGATAATTACTTTGATGTTTTCTATGGCATTTGCACTGGTATCTTACGTTTATAAATTGTAATAATCACATGATACATAAATGTTTGATTCAAATAGATGTGCAAATCAGACTTTTATCGGCAGCTCATTTAGTGAAATTGTGTAACTTTATAGGTTATACCTAATATGTAAGCTGAATGTACTATTAACAATTCTAAAGTTGTAAATATTTATATGATGTATCAGTTTTACTTTTGCTGAAAAAATGTATTTTATGTGGTTTAAAATATCGCCTATTTATTAATCTTGGTCTCCAAGCATTTGCTTGGAATATTTGCCATTAGACTATAATGATATAGAATTCAATCAAAACCCTACGTACTCTGAGCACTGTCCAAATCTTATCTCCTGTTATCACCTAATTTTTATTTAACATTTGGCCTATGTTACTTAACTCTTGTCCAGAGTTACTATCATAGCCTGATTACGGCTTGTGTACATTGTTTGTTCATCGGTGTATAGTTTGGTCTTAAACATTTGAAAGGTAACGTGTATTTTAATGGGTGAACATGCACACACAGGATATGGAAACTATGTTAAGTTAATGATTTGCTGCCTCTTAGAAAGCAGACAAAATCATGAATCACAATTTTTGTGATTTGTGCAAATGTTTTGAAAACTTTCACAACTTTAAGCTCAAAGCTATTAACTTTACTACAATCACTCTCCTCTGAGCAATTGTCATAATTGTTCTGATGTATAATTCTTTAAATCTTTGGCCACATTCATCGGTTTGAGATCTATAAACTGTATCGTTGGTTAATTCTCACATCAATGTTTAAGTTGTTAGAGTCAGTACATGACCATATTCCCATTATCTAGTGCCTTCAGCTAAACGTTGGAAAAGTAGTAATGTAGGATAATTCTCTAGTCCCTGTACATTCTTTAGACTTTAGAGACACAGCACGTTAACAGGCTCTTCAGCCCCCCACGTCCGCGCCAAGCAGCAATCACCCCATACATTAGCACTATCCGACACACTGGGTGCTATATACAATTTTACTGAAACCAATTAACCTACAAACCTGTGCAACTTTGGAGTGTGAGAGGAAATCGGACCCGGACAAAACCCACTTGATCATAGGGAGAACATACAAACTCTTATACAGACAGCACCCCTTAGTCAGGATCAAACCTGGGTCTCTGGCTCTGTAAGGCAGCAACTCTACCGCTGAACCACTGGGATACCTGATTCTTATGATTTTTTTGTTTTGCTTATTGAAAATTCTTTGTCCTGACATTTTTTCTGTTTTAAAATTGCATTAAATGTGTGCAAATATATATTTACACAATACTGGGACTCTTAAGCTACATTTAATGGTTTGAATAATCATTGAATATACTGGGTCAGGTTCCATTACCTGTGAATGGTTGTCTTATTGCATAATGAAATATGACATTGTCACGGATCTGATAAATGTGAACCTCTTATACAAGGATTGCAAAATACTACAAAACCAACTGCTGCTGCAAGATAATATTATACAAGGCATTACCATTTAACACCATTTGCCCTCAGAACAGTCAGTTCAAAAAATGAACTCCTTTAGCATTCTTGGTCACCCTAGTAAAAATTGGAAAAAAAGTAGCTAGATGATCCCAGTCTCAGTATGATTCCTTATAGCATTCATCATAAATCTGTACAGTATTTGAATCCTGATATTAATTGCACTTTGCCTTAGACAGCTGGCTGTACATATAGTTGCTGATAACATCCAAAGTGGCTATTACTAATTAGCAAATGTGGGATTGGTATTGGCTTGGTTTGTTAAATTAACCAAGATAGTTAATTCAGAGACGTAACAAATGGCAGATGCTGGAATTTTGGGCAAGAAAAGTGCTGGTGGGACTCAGCAACCCACGCAGCATCTGTGTAGGGAATGGACAGACGATGTTTCAGGTTGCGACCCTTCAGACTGATTGGGGTAAGGAAGAGAAAGCTAGAAAGTGGTGGGGATGGGACAAAGCCTGGCAAATGATAGGTGGATACAGGTGAGGGAGTGATTGACTGATGGTTGGAGTAGGTGACAAAGGTGAATAGGAATGTCAGATAAAAGGAGTGAAATGTAAAGCCAGAGGGATGGAGCAGGGGAGATAAGTTAAAAGGGCAACATGGGGCTCAGATAAAAGAGCATACAGAGGAAGGACTACACCACCTCCCATCCTGCCATTTGCAAGGGAACCATCCATTACTCTCAATTTCTCAATTTTCACTGCATCTGATCCCAAGGCAAGGCTTTCCACTCTAGTACATCCGATATGTCCCTCTTCAGTTTCCCCCCTGCTATTGAGGGTGGAATCCTCACACGTCTCTCTGTGTCCTACAGTTCTGACCTTGTTTTCCCTCCCCCCAGATGCAAGAATATTCCCCTGATCCTCAACTTTCACATCACCAGCCTTCGCACCTAACGCATCATTCTAAACATGAGACAACCACCAGTCATATTTGCCCATCCCCATCTGCTATCCGTAGAGACCACTCTCTCCACAATTCCTTGGTTTGCACTTTCCCCGATACAAGATATGTAACACTGTCCCCACATTCCTTCACCCACTTTCATCCAAGGATCCCAACCTCCCTTCCAGGGTTCATGTGCACAACTTCCAACTTCATCTATTGTATTGTTCCCAATATTGCTTCCTTTACATTGGTGAGCAAAGATACTAGAGGAACAAGATAGACCACTCGACCCTAAAAACCGTAGTACGTCATGGTGCCATTTTAGTAGGCAAAAACTTGCAGAGACATTTTAAAAGAAAAATAACAAAAATCTGTGAATTGATAGATGAGATATATTCTGCATTTTAATGGTATCATCACACATACTGTTCCCCCAAAACACTGATTACACTGCGAGAGGCATAGCGAACGGCTGGTTTTGCCTACTAAAATGGCTCCTTTGCGTACTACACTTCAGTATAAGCGATTTCAACGGAGTGGTCCATTTTGTTTCTCTAGTATCTTTGTTGGTGAGACCAAGAGTAGGCTCGGCGACCATTTTACCAAACACTTGCTCTCTGTACGCCAAAGCTTGTTGTCCCACCCAGTTGGCGATCATTTTAACTCTTCCCACAATCAACCTTTGTTCTTGGCCTCCTCCAATGCCAGAGCGAGGTCACATGCTAACTGGAATAACATCTCATATTATGCTTGGTTAGCTAACATCGCAACAGTATGAACATTGAATTCTATTTCAAGTAATCCCTCTCTCTCCCCTGCCCCCACCCACTTTGGTGCATCAACGTTCCTCACATCACCCCAGTCATGCTGTTCTTTCCTCTGTACACTCGTTTCCCATCCCTGTCCATTATTTCCCTTTTATCTCACTCTCTTTCCCTTTCTGATCCCTTCCACCGCCGATATCTTCCCCTTTGGCTTTACATTTTAACTTCTTTCCTTATCTGACACCCTTCTAACATTGTCCCCGCTTCTCTATTGAGACTGAAGAAGGGTCTCAACCCCAAACCTTTCATGGATGCTGCCAGACCCAATGAATTCCTCATCACTTTATTTTTTGCTCACCTGGCCTAACCAGCAGTTGCTTTCCTATTGATGTTTTTGGCAGGTAAGTTCAAATGAAACTTCTTTGTATAGATCTAGTTTTGCTGACATTAAACCAAATTGGCTGAGTTGATTGTAGCAACTGAAGCCTTACATAGAAACATTGTTTAATATTGTTTTTCATATGAAAAACCGATAGGAAAATCAAACATCAGTAATATTAAAAATGAGCTATGCTTAGTTGACAAAATGTTAAATTCTTGCAACAGATGATTGGATTTTCCATTGTTTTGGTTCAAATTATTTTATTAAAACCAAAGGAAACATTATCCTACATGCATGCAATGAAATTTATAGCAGCTCTAAATTAGCTACTGTAGCAGAAATACAGAGTAAACCAATAGATTTAGCTGTGGAGGAAAGAACTGCAGATGCTGGTTTAAATCAAAGGTAGACACAAAATGCTGGAGTAACTCAGTGAGTCAGACAGCATCTCTGGCGAGAAGGAATGCGTGATGTCTTGGGTCGAGACGTCACCCAAGGCTCTGAAGAAGGGTCTCGACCCGAAAAGTCACCCATTCCTTCTCTCCAGAGATGCTGCCTGACTCGGTGAGTTACTCCAGCATTTTGTGTCTACGATAGATTTAGCTGGTTGAATTTCAGGTCATTGGATTGTTTTCCAATAGGTAATTTGTAAAGATTTGGCTTTAATTCTAAGCATTACATACTTTGTAACTATGCTGTTGCCACTTGACTAGATCAAGCCCCAGCAAGCAGTGGCATGTAAGAGAATCTTTTTTGGTAATAGGTTTTTACAGATGATTTATTTTTAACTTGGAGTCAGGCTAATTAAGTACTCAATTTTAATTCAGTGGCAGACTCAATTTTCTATATTTTAAGGTGAAAATAGAGCCTCCTTTGCTGTTCCCCTGAATATAGCGAAGCAGATCAGACTAGGTTTGGATTACTTTCAGAATTAGGTCCATTCATAGATGTTTGATTCTGTAAAAGGGTGAATTTGTCAATGAACTGAATGCATAATAGTAGCAGTGAATGCCTTAAGATCTGCCCCTTAGTAGATTGTAGACCTCCTGGTTCAAACAAAGCTTCTGGTTAGGGAATAACATCAAGACATTTCCTTATGAAATGGGTAACAACTGTGCACCTTCCTTTGGGTCATTTACCAAGTCCTTGAACATCGCTCAATCTACTGCCACCAAATATACGCAAAATCATTCCTTTGCCTCCCCTGACTGGGAAAATCATGTTGGTTCTGGGCCCCAAGAAAGAGTTTGTAGAGCAGCTTGTGCTGGAGCCTACTAGAGAAAGGGCAATTCTGGATTTAGTATTGTCCAATGAACCAGGTTTGATAAAGAGAACTCAAGGTAAAGGAGCCACTTGGAGGTAGTGATCATAATATGATTAGTTTTAATCTGCAATTTGAGAGGGAGAAGGTTAAATCGGAAGTGTCAGTGTTGCAGTTGAACAAAGGGGACTATGAAGGCATGAGAGAGGAGCTGGCCAAGGTCAACTGGAAAGGGATCCTAGCAGGAATGATGGTGGAACAGCAATGGCAGGAATTTCTGGGCATAATCTGGAAGATGCAGGATCATTTCATTCCAAAGCGGAAAAAAGATTCTAAGGGGAGTAGGAGGCAACCGTGGCTGACAAGGGAAATTAGGGATGGAACAAAACTAAAAGAAAAGATGTATAACACAGGAAAGAGTAGCAGGAAGCCAGAGGATTGGGAAACTTTCAAAGGACAACAGAAGGTAACAAAACGGGCAATACGAGCTGAAAAGATGAAGTACGAGGGGAAGCTAGCCATGAATATAAAGGACAGTAAAAGCTTCTTTAGGTATGTTAAGAGAAAAAGATTAGCAAAGACAAATGTGGGTCCCTTGAAGGCAGACACGGGTGAAATTATTATAGGTAACAAGTAAATGGCAGAAGAGTTGAACAGGTGCTTTGGATATGTCTTCACTAAGGAAGACACAATCTCCCAGATGTACTAGAGGACAGAGGATCTAGGGGGATAGAGGAACTGAAAGAAATTTACATTAGACGAGAAATAGTATTGGGTAGACTGATGGGACTGAAGGTTGATAAATCCCCAGGGCCTGATGGTCTGCATCTCAGGTTACTCAGGGAGGTGGCTCTAATAATAATGATATTCATTTATTGTCATTGCAACGAGTACAACGAAATTAAAAAATAGCCAATCCTGACGGTGCGTAAAAACATATATGCAATAAATGCAAAAACAAATAAATACAATTATATTAAGTACAAAAGTTTTAACAGTGTTGCCTAGTGCAGAAGGTAGTGTTCAGTTCTCGTATGGCCCTGGGGTAAAAACTGTTCTTAAGTCTGTTTGTTCGGGATTTGATCGACCTGAAACGTCGACCAGAGGGCAGATGAACAAACAGACGGTGGCCGGGGTGGGATGGATCTTTTATTATTTTGCCTGCTCTACTGAGGCAGCGTAGGCTGAACAGGTGCTCCAGGGAGGGCAGTGAGCAGCCGATGATCTTCTGGGCCGTCGTGATGACCCTCTGAAGGGCCTTCCTGTCCTTTTCTGAACAGCTGGCATACCATGTGGTTATACAGTATGCCAGCACACTCTCGATGGAGCAGCGATAGAAGGACATCATGAGCTTCTCCTGCAGGTTGGTTTTCCTGAGGATCCTCAGGAAGTGGAGTCTCTGCTGTGCCTTCTTCACTGTGGTGATGGTGTTGGTAGACCAGGTAAGATCCTCTGCGATGTGCGTACCCAGGAACCTGAAAGTGGGTACCCTTTCCACACAGACCCCATTGATGTAGAGTGGGTCGTATTCTGCACTGGTTTTCCTGAAGTCTATTATAAGTTCCTTTGTTTTGGAGGAGTTCAGGACAAGATTGTTCACTGAACACCATGCTGCCAGCCTTTGGATTTCATCCCTGTAGGCTGTCTCATCTCCTCCTGAGATGAGTCCAACCACAGTCGTGTCATCCGCGAACTTGATGATGGTGTTGGTGGGATGGGTGGGGGCGCAGTCGTGAGTGTAGAGAGAGTAAAGGATGGGGCTCAGCACACAGCCCTGTGGTGAGCCGGTGCTCAGTGTAATGGTGGAAGAGAGGTGAGGGCCTATTTTGACGGTCTGGGGGCGGTTGGTCAGGAAGTCCTTGATCCATTGGCAGATGGTTTGGGAAAATCCAAGGTCAGAAAGTTTGGTGACCAGTCTGCTCGGGATGACCGTGTTAAAGGCAGAGCTGAAGTCGAGGAAGAGCATCCTCACATAGCTCCCCTGGTGTTCAAGGTGGGTCAGTGCAGTGTGAAGAGCAGTGTCGATGGCATCCCCTGTAGACCTATTTGCTCTGTAGGCAAACTGGTATGGGTCGAAGGTGGGTGGGAGGCTGGCTTTGATGTGCTGCAGGACCAGTCTCTCGAAGCACTTTGTGACGACCGGTGTGAGTGCTACCGGACGGTAGTCGTTAAGGCCGCTGATGACAGACTTTTTCGGCAGTGGGATGATTGTGGCGGACTTCAGGCAGGGAGGGATGGTGGATTTTAAAAGGGACAGGTTGAAGATTTTTGTGAAGACCTCAGATAATTGGTCTGCACATTCCCTCAGCACTCTGCCCGTCACACCATCGGGGCCTGCAGCTTTCCTGGGATTCACTGCTCTAAGCACGCGCTTAACATCATACTCCTGCACAGTGAAGGTGTTGCTGTCAGGTGCTGGAGAGGGTGTTATGTCTGCCACTGCAGCTTTCACCTCAAAACGAGCAAAGAAACAGTTAAGTTCCTCTGCCAGCGAGGCGTCTGTATAGAGCTCTATCACTAGACCTGAAGGCGGTGTTACGGTCCTTGAGGAGAGACCTGACATCCTTTGTCATCCAGGGCTTCTGATTGGGATACAACCGGATGCGTTTGTCGACGGTGACATTGTCAACACAGTTTTGGATGTAGCAGAGTACAGTTGATGTATACTCCTCCAAGTCCTGATCCTCAAAAATATCCCAGTTGGTCCTTTCGAAGCAATCCTGCAGCTGCGAGGAAGCTCCTTCAGGCCATGTCTTAACAGTCTTTATGGTGACTGGAGCTTTCCTCTAGAAATAGTGGACGCATTGGTGATCATTTTCCAATGTTCAATAGATTCAGGATCAGTTCCTGTGGATTGGAGGATAGCCAGTGTTATCCCACTTTTCAAGAAAGGAGCGAGAGAGAAAATGGGGAATTACAGACCAGTTAGCCTGACATCGATGGTGGGGAAGATGTTGGAGTCAATTATTAAAGAGGTAATAACGGTGCATTTGGATACCAGTAAAAGGATAAGTCCAAGTCAGCATAGATTTATGAAAGGGAAATCATGCTTGACTAATCTGGAATTTTTTGAGGATGCGACAAATAAAATGGATGAAGGGGAGCCAGTGGATGTAGTGTATCTAGACTTTCAGAAAGCCTTTGATAAGGTCCCACACGGGAGATTGGTGAGCAAAATTATAGCACATGGTATTGGGGGTAGAGTGTTGACATGGATAGCGAATTGGTTGGCAGACAGGAAGCAAAGAGTAGGAGTAAACGGGTCCTTTTTAGAATGGCAGGCAGTGGCAAGTGGGGGGCCGCAACTATTTTCCATATGTATTAATGATTTGAATGAAGGAATTAGAAGTAACACCAGCAAGTTTGCAGATGACACAAAGCTGGGTGGCAATATGAACTGCGAAGAGGATGTTAGGAGGTTGCAGGGTGACCTGGACAGGTTGAGTGAGTGGGCAGATACAGTGTAATGTAGATAAATGTGAAGTTATCCACTTTGGCGGCAAAAACAAGGAGGCAGATTATTATCTCAATGGTGTCAGGTTAGGTAAGGGGGAAGTGCAGCGAGACCTGGGTGTCCTTGTACACCAGTCACTGAAAGTTGGCGTGCAGGTACAGCAGGCAGTGACGAAAGCTAATGGCATGTTGGCCTTCATAAAGAGAGGATTTCAGTATAGGTGTAAAGAGGTTCTTCTGCAGTTGTATAGAGACCTGGTGAGACCGCATCTGGAAGATTGTGTACAGTTTGTCTAATTTGAGGAAGGACATCCTTGTAAATGAGGCAGTGCAGCGTAGGTTTACAAGATTGATCCCTGGGATGGCGGGACTGTCATACGAGGAAAGATTGAAAAGACTAGGCTTGTATTCATTGGAGTTTAGAAAGATGAGAGGGGATCTTATAGAGACATATAAAATTTATAAAAGGACTGGACAATCTAGATGCAGGAAAAATGCTCCCAATGTAGGGGGAGTCCAGAACCAGGGGCCAGTCTTAGAATAAAGAGGAGGCCATTTAAAACTGAGGTGAGAAGGAACTTTTTCACCCAGAGAGTTGTGAATTTGTGGAATTCTCTGCCAGAGGGCAGTGGAGGCCAAATCACTGGATGCATTTAAGAGAGTTAGATAGAGCTCTATGGGCTAGTGGAATCAAGGGATATGGGGAGAAGGCAGGCACGGGTTACTGATTGTGGATGATCAGCCATGATCACAATGAATGGCAGTGCTGGCTCGAAGGGCTGAATGGCCTCCACCTGCATCAATTTTCTATGTTTCTATGACCAGCTCTATACAATTCTCACTGCTGGAGCTGCACACTTTGGTCATTGTTTATATGTAATAAGTATTAGCACAGCCAAGTGGTCTGATTTTCCAAATACCGAATGAGGATGGAGCAATAAGCATCTTTAATGGAGCAGCAGTGGTACAGAGCATTTGATCCTCGTGCTGCAGAAATGTGCTAGTGGTAATTTGGAAATCACTCTGAATTATCTGTTTGAAATCCCTAGCTATGATTCAGAATGCATCAGGGTACGCCATCTGGTGTTTGTTGACCACAGCATGCAGCGTCTCCAGTACTAACCAACGTCTTCCTGGGGTGTGACTGCAATCATAATGATGGATTAATTGGCTATTGTAAATTATTAAACAGCCAACACTTTGAGGAGACTGGAGTGCTTGTGGAAACCCTGGGGTCAGAAAAAAGAAAACGTGTAAATTCCACATATCACTGGGGGATTAAAATTGAACCCAGGTCACTGAAGCTGCAAGATACCTGCACTAGCAGTAGTAACATTGTGCTCCTGTTGTGCCTTATTGATTTAGTCTTTCCTTGTGCAGATTGACAATACAGTGATTCTTACAGACCTTGAACCTAGGCCTCATTTAGCTGGTAAAATGACTCCAGATTTTCATCTCATTCTGTACGGTCCCTGTTCCTATTCTTCATAAATAAGGGAATTCTCTCGCCCTAAATTTACTAATTACTGCAAATATTCAAATACAAGGTGCTTTGAGTTTGACCTCATGACTTCAATGACATGTGTTGATTAAATAAAAATTGGGGATATGCAAGTTTATTTGAAGAGAAAACTTTGGAATTTACAGCAACATTAGGACTGGATTTAGGACTTAAAAGTTGATACAGGAGTCAGCCAAGGCCTTGGGTTCAACTCATCCTCCAGGATAACAAATTGAGGCTGACACCAATATAAACTCAGCACCACTGGCAAATAGTGGGGAAAGAGTTGGAGGGGGTTGGGGGTGGAGAAGAGATCCAGAGTAATTTCATGCCCAGACCATATCAACATTTCTGAAAAGAAATATTACATTGTAATTTGTGGCAACTATGAGCGTAAATTCACTGCTACATCTCCACTGCCACAGGAACTACATTTAAGGTCATGGATAGGTTAGAAATTAAATTTGGAGTGTGCTATTGAAGGGAAGTCATTTGATAAAGTGGAATGGTAGGACAAATCCAACATTTGCAAACAGCCATTAATGAATTATAAGAAATCATGTTCCACAAATGTTGTAGTCAAACACCCTTTTGCTTGGCCTCATATTAAGGTTATAATCTCAAAAACAAATGAAAGGCATACTATTTGATCTAGCATGTTTGCATTATGCATGCAAATGCTTGGCTAGAGATATTTTTTTAGTTTCTAAGTTTTTACAATCTAGAAGTTGAGCAAAGAAGCCTTTCTGCAAAACAAATTTTGAATTTCTAATAATTAAATTTTGGACTTAAATTAACGAACTACTTGCTTTGAATTAGACACTGCAAATGTACTAATTTGTGTTTTGTGCATTGTTAAAATATAATGTTGTCCAGACAAAACCACTCATGAGCAAATGTGTGACTTTTAATAATTTATACAGATTTGTTTTTATGCAATTAATGAGTTCAACAAAATTGCTCATCATTTTAATTTCCCTTCCCCCTTCGATTTTATCACCTTTTCTCATGTATCTCTGCTCGAGAATGAGCACGTACTCAACATTTGTTGAGTTCATGCTTAAATCTATGCATTTTGAAATAAAGAACTAATGCAATGGTTCAGTACTAAGTTTAAGCGATGGAACGTGAACCCAGAACTCAGAATCAAGAATTGTACACAAGAGCTGATACTGGGACAGGTTTCAGTTATAGCATATCATCCTTCATCAAGCAAATGTTCAAGTGTATATGGAACCCTTTTAAGATCTGTGATTGTAACTTGACACTAAGGCAATTATCCTTTAACCAACATCATAAACAGATTAGATCCTTATTAGTTTGCTGTTTGAAAGTCTACAGTGCTCCCTATATCAGTTCAAAGTACTTCAGGAGATCCCTACAGTAATGAAAGGGAGATTGGGCAAGAGGTGTATTACGAGAATTAATTTGAACTTGGACGCATTGAATCTTGATTTATTAGGGGTGTTTTGTAGACAGATATTCAAGCTGATATGCCTCCCTTTAAATTGTCCCAATAGGATCCAATTGTATTTATTGCTCCAAAAATTTTAAAAGAATAATTATAATAAATTGACTTAAGGATTGTACAGTGGACTGAGTGCTGTGCCAAATGATCTTGATTATAATTTATAGCTACAACCCAACAAATCAATTTTGTAGGTATAGAATTACCAACTTATCGGGAAAGAATTCAAGCCATTAAGTCCACACCAGCTCTTGCAGATTTCTATTCAACTGCATTTCTCTGCTCTTTCCATTTAACTGTGTAAAATCTAGGTCCTCTCCCCGTTTCATTATGTTTCCACCATACCCATAGGCAAGTAAGGTCCAAATCACATTTGCGTTTCAGGGTAGTTTACATCCCTCCTGCATATTTCCTTTACTGTGCCAAAAGTGACACTACAGAAAAGATTATTGACTTACTCCGAAGCTTTTCATCTCCGAACCCGTACAATTGTTAAGATATAGAAATACAGGAACAAAACCTGTTTTTACACTTTTATTGTTAACCAATGAATGTTGTTCAAAATAATTATGGTCAGTTGTACAACACAGTACACAATGCCAGGGAAAAGCATTTGTAAAGTTGATTTTAGAAGAAACAAACAAATGCATTTTATATCAACTGGTGTTCTATATTGCTAGTGAGAGCAATTTTAGCCTTTAAGTCAATATACATCGGAAATCTTTTCTTGTATGATCAAAGAGTTGCACAATTTTATAAATAGAACATTGTCAACTGATTTTTAGCTTAATTAAACTGAAAATGTAACTCCTATTATCCAACATTGATACCAATATACTGATGCATCAATGTTAATGCGTACATTAAGAAAAATCCACTGGAAGCACAGTATTTCAACTTGCTCTAGAAAACCTCTTGCTCAGTATAAAAATACTAATGCTCATATTTTAGTGCATGTTTCTATGCATTAAAACAGTATGTATTACACTGCAAGTAGAAATACTTCTCAAAAAGCAATATTTTAAGCATGTGCACAACATTCACGATCCAGTCAAGAATTGCCTTTTGTCCCTCAAAATAAAATCTGCAAATACAAAAAACTAGATGTTTACTCATGATGCAAATCAGAACGTTACCTGCAATTATAGCAACAAAGAGCGCAACAGATTTGCCCATTATTTTTAGCTTATCAGGCATGTTAAATGCTCAACTATAAATGACAATTTAAATAAACCATCATTACAGATATCGAATGCTGATTTATGATGCATAATACCAACAAGAATTTAGCTGAACCAACTACAGAGGAAGCAAGGGCAACAAATCAGTATGCAGTTTATTGCAGTGAATTTGATTATTCAGGAAATGTGGAAAGTTTGACACCAAAAGTCAAAATACTATTCAATATCCTGATGTAATTTACCCATTACAGGGTTTATCATGCAAGTTATTTCATCTCCTAAATACCATTCACCTGAAATGTGTGCACATACATATTTGAGGAGAAAGCCTCCTGGGTACCACAGAATTATTCATTGTAATACAAAAACCTCCATGCCAATTTATGTTTATATAATGTACTGATTAGGCCACTCAATATAGCAGATATTGTGGCCTTACTGACATTTCAGAATTTTAGGATACTAACTTCCAAATATGCAATTGCAAAACAAATGGTACCTTGTATACATTTTTTCACATATTGAGAGGGTGTTTGACTGGCCATTCATCATGTGTATAATTGAGGTAGTGTACTGTCCCCACGTTGGGACTGATGTTTTCATATGCTCCCCCGCCAGAAAGGCCCAACATTGAGAACTGTTCACAAATAGATGCTGCGTTAAATTTGATTTATGTAAACAAAGCCTTAGGACTACATTACTTACCGTCTTGATGGAATAGTTTCTAGCTAGTCTATCATCATTTAAGTCTTTGTGAACAGGTAGGCAAAGAAAACCATCTATGATGATAAGACATGAAACACCAACCTTAAAGATATTCAGTTTGATAGTTTGCTGTATGCAGATGATATTACATTTCGGTCACTGAAATTTAGACCTGAATTATGCAGGCTTTGCCATTTAAGGCTGATTGCTTTAATCCTAAATAGTTATACTAACTTTATACAACT
Source organism: Rhinoraja longicauda (assembly GCF_053455715.1). Lineage (NCBI taxonomy): Eukaryota > Metazoa > Chordata > Chondrichthyes > Rajiformes > Arhynchobatidae > Rhinoraja > Rhinoraja longicauda. The sequence continues at coordinate 47,192,688 of NC_135959.1, read as the reverse complement.
TTAAGAAAAGCTACAAAGATAAGCCAACTTCACACATGCATTTTACTGAAATTAAACATGACTGTTCAACAAAAGCAACAGTATTTTCTGAATAACTCCAGTTAAGGGCAGTTAATTGTTGTGCTGCAAAATGCATGAAGTGTAATTACCAACTGCCTTAAAAAAAATGTACATCCAACTCCAATTGGTCTGATAGATACAATACTTTGGCAAGGTATATTAATGCTATAGTTCTAGAATGCCACTTGTTCCTCTGCTAGTGGTTCAGCTGTTTTAAAGAACATTATAAAGTAACTGCACTCTCACATAGCTTCAAACTCATCAATGCGCTGTTTTGTGTTGCCTTGCCGTATCTGTCGAAGGGTCTTGTATTTGTCTCGACCTGCCTTAACATTCTCAGCATGGATGACATCATTCACAGTCTTCTTCGTCTCATCCCGTGCATGGGCCAATTCGGAACTTAATGCCTATTAAACATAAATGAATTAAGTGGCTTTTCAAAAAAACATGCCGTTTAATATTTTTTAAATTACATGAACAAAAACAAATATTTTTGAAGCTTCATCTTGTAGAGAAAACAAATGGCTACTAAGGATTATTTGCTGAAGGATCATCATCTGGGAGTACCATCATCCGAGTGTGCCAAATAGTTTGAAGAAAATGTACTCCAAATCTCTAAATTGTCTTTCCTCAGGAACATCCACATCAAAGGACTTTGTTTTTGGAGAATTGTCACCATAATGAATGTAGACATAAACTGCCAAAATTAGAGCGTTTAAAAAATGTCTATTACATGGAAATTTGCATGAAATGGGCGATTGAGTAAAAGCAAGGCATGAACTTAATTGTGCAATTCCTTCAAAAAATAATCGGTGTAATTGTAAAGCTGTAAATTTGTTGTGTGATTTTATGGACAAAAGAGCTCAGAATTTCCTTTTCAGAAAAGGATAAGAGCCAAACATGTCAACACAGTTCAAATGAGGTTGCAAGTTTGTAGTGAAAAACACGTATCATGCAGCACAATCTCCAAAGAGATTAACTAGCTCTTTGTGGTACCCAAAATCACTTAAAACCACCAAGATCCAATAAGCGTGGATCACCACCTACATTCAACTAGACTAGTAGGTCAAAGGTAGATATCCTCTAGGGAATGATTTGGGTCCCAATGGCCAGAACTTGTATATTAGCAAGGTACAAGTGACAAGACTTCTATTACTGAGGGGATAGGAAGCCTGTATTATTTGTAATAGACATGCGATAGGGAAGCTGGGAATCCACATAAATTAATTATGGCATTTTGGGTTGATGCTTGCCAAGAAATGGCAGTAGCTCTACGGAACTGCTTGTAGTTTCCAATGTGTTCCACCAAGTTCAGGATTCCCATGGAAATGTGAAGTCCCATACTTGTTGGTTGAGCTCTACTGGCAAATCCCCAAATGTGCTCAGACTGCAAAAAATATGCATGCTGCCACTGAACCAACTTCCCCAGGGGTAACTACTTGCTTAATACGAGCCAAATTAGACTTGTTGCAGAAATAGAAATTTCATTCATTTGGATGGAAGGAGATAGTTGAGAAAGGCCAAGGGAAAATATTAGACATTTAATTGCGATTGAGTTTGTTTCAGTGTTTTTAATTAACTGCAAATATTTAACATTTTATTTAATCATTTTTTAATAGCTTGAAAGTTTCTAAATGTCAGGAATATTAAATAGCGATAGCTTCAGTTTTAAGCAGTGGTGGGCAGGAAGGTACCGGTTTTCCCCCATGGCTCCATTATATCACACACAGTCTCTACTTTAAATTGGGATGACATAGTAGGAAATCAAACTTAGGTTTTGGTTCAATGTGGAGTGATGCTCTGGTGATTGAGATGGAAATCGTGGAAATCAAGTTCTTGGATTTGTTTCAGCCTTAGGTAGATCAATAATTGTGCAGGATATATGTCATTTTGCAAATTATATTCAGAAAATTAAAATGTACTTTAAAAAGTAGATAATTTAACTTTCATCAATAGAGCAATATAAAAATATAGTTAGCTTATTCATGGCAGGGATTTGCCAAAGTGTTAATTTACTTAGGTTCAGTGATTGTTTGAATATGGACAATATTTGATCTTTTGGATACAGCTTTTAAAAATTGATTTAGAAAATGATACAAATTTCTCCATGGGAGCATTCATAGTTTGATAAAAACTAAATGTGTGGGGAGAACCCCCCGCCCCCCTTGCTAATTTCTTAAGAGCTCCACCACTCCCTTAAAGAAAATCAAATGGGCTCCTTGTTGCAACTTTAACACCACATAGAAAGCTAATTTTAACCCTGAAGTAGATCAAATTTCAGAGTTTCAGGGAACAACTCCCTCGGCAGTAACTCATGTGCTCACTTTAAAAGCATAAATCAGTGCTCCATCTGTAAATTGGTCTACATACAAGTTGCTCACCATTTTAGATAACTGATCACTCTTCCAACTAATCAAATGGCAATGTACTTGTCAGATTGCCTCTCCCATTTGCAAACAGCACAAAAGCACACTCATGCCCAACATGACAATTTTTCTCTGCTAATAGGAGTTTCAACAGCCATTGTCTTTACATTTCCCCATCTACAAAAAATCCTGCAACAAGTGAATAAAATTCCTCAGTGGCTACTTGCAGAGTTAAACAGACTTAAGGGACTGTCCCACTTCAGCGATTTTTAAGGCGACTACCGGTGACGTCAGTCATAGCAGATCGCCGAAAAACCTTCGACTTTTTTAACCCTACGACAATGTCTATGACAATGACCATGACAAAGCCTACGAAAACCTACCACCTAGGCGACGACAAGCTACGACAACAGGCGACCCACGATAAGAAAATGGTACCAGTCAGTATATCTATCTCACAAAAAAGGCACGAGGATTGTAGGAGAAAACAGTTCCCATTTCACACAATATTCATGCATTTGACAATTGTGGGTGGATAGAATTATCACTCGGATGCAGCATGTCTTTGTTTCATTTTCTGAGGGCGGATATTTGCCAAGATCATCTAGAATCGACCATTACACACCTACACAAGTGAATGTCTTGCTCTGCTCGTCCGCTTTGCATGACAAACACGCATGAGAAAAAACTATTCAACAGCAACGTCGATCCACACAAGGTGCTCATTCGCGATACTTTCCTGACCCATGAAAGAATGGAGACTTCCCGCTTTACGCATAGTGGTCATTTTGGGACAAGTAGACTTCAGAGATACAGCGTGGAAACACCCTTCGGCTCACAGAGTCCGCGCCGACCAGCGATCATCCCATACACTAGCACTATCCTACATACTAGAGACAATTTACAATTTTACTAAAGCCAATTAACCTATACACCCGAGACAGACACCAAAGCTGGAGTGATTGAACACGCCAGGCAGCATCTCTGAAGAAAAGGAATCAGTGACTTTTCGGGACGAGACCCTTCTTCAAAAGTCACATATTCCTTTAATCCAGAGATGCTGCCTGACTACAGCTTTTTGTGTGTCTTCAGTTTAACCAGCATTTGAAATTAAATTATTTTAAAAAAATTTAATTTGTTTTATTTTGTTTTATTGGTCAAAATAAATGAAATTAAAATATTTGAAAGAAATGCCATGAGAAACTACTCTGAAATACAATAACTTCAAACATCAATCTTTGGTCAAAATGTCCAAAATTTACTTTATTCAAACAAACAAAATTCTTATAAAAGGTGGATCAGCACCGGCGACAACCAAATTCACCCAGGGGACAACCTGGTGACAACCTACAACAGCGCCCAAGACAGGATACGACAAGCTACGATCATTGACGTCAAGCCAGCTGTCGCCGAAAAATTTCGAGCAGAATAAAATTTCCGTGATGACCCGAGAACTGCTACGACTCATTGGAGACTACTCACGACCATGCCCGCGACACCCCAGCGAACTTGCGGCGACAGCCTAGTCGCCGGCAGTCGCCTTAAAAATCGCCGAACACCCCTTCATTACTCCACAAAGTTACAAACAGTTACACTTGAAATTAAGATACATCAGAAAGTAAATAAGTAAAACATATACCAAAGAAACAAAAATAAAAACTAAACATGCAGTTGATCAAGCAGTATCTGCAAAGTGTGAAACAGTATTTCGGATCTTTGGAGCAAGCAAGTTAGAAATACAGACTAGGTACAGAGCAGGAGTACGACGTAGATTAATTTTTTTTTTAAGTAAATGCTAACAAAAGTTAAGAGCCCAAGGCGAAAGCAAACAAACCTTAAAATCTAGAGCATCTTGCATATTGTCTACATTTTTGAATTTAAGATGATTCAAATGCATTAAGTGTTTCATGTTTTCTTATTAAGAAACTGCTGTAGAGGAAATAAACTCACGTGCGACTCTTTTTCTTCCAAATTAGTCAGTTTAGAACAGGAAATATTCAAATCCCTTATATTAAAAAGTACAAAGGAGACAAGAGATCCAGACATCACTGAGGTTAACATGTGCCCATTTTCATTTTCCAATGTTCTATAGATTCAGGATCAGTTCCTGTGGATTGGAGGGTAGCTAATGTTGTCCCACTTTTTAAGAAAGGAGGGAGAGAGAAAACGGGAAATTATAGACCAGTTAGTCTGACGTCAGTGGTGGGGAAGATGCTGGAGTCAATTATAAAAGACGAAATTGCGGAGCATTTGGATAATAGTAACAGGATTGTTCCGAGTCAGCATGGATTTACGAAGGGGAAATCATGCTTGACTAATCTTCTGGAATTCTTTGAGGATGTAACTAAGAAAATTGACGAGGGAGAGCCAGTGGATGTGGTGTACCTTGACTTTCAGAAAGTCTGTGACAAGGTTCCACATAGGAGATTAGTGGGCAAAATTAGAGCACATGGTATTGGAGATAGGGTACTGACATGGATAGAAAATTGGTTGACAGACAGAAAGCAAAGAGTGGGGATAAATGGGTCCCTTTCAGAATGGCAGGCAGTAACTAGTGGGGTACCGCAAGGCTCGGTGCTGGGACCGCAGCTATTTACAATATACATTAATGACTTGGATGAAGGGATTAAAAGTACCATTAGCAAATTTGCAGATGATACAAAGCTGGGTGGTAGTGTGAAATGTGAGGAAGATGCTATAAGGTTGCAGGGTGACTTGGACAGGTTGTGTGAGTGGGCGGATGCAGGGCAGATGCAGTTTAATGTGGATAAGTGTGAGGTTATCCACTCTGGTGGTAAGAATAGGAAGGCAGAGTATTATCTGAATGGTGTCAAGTTAGGAACAGGGGACGTACAACGAGATCTGGGTGTCCTAGTGCATCAGTCTCTGAAAGGAAGCATGCAGGTACAGCAGGCAGTGAAGAAAGCCAATGGAATGTTGGCCTTCATAACAAGGAGTTGAGTATAGGATCAAAGAGGTCCTTCTGCAGTTATACAGGGCCCTAGTGAGACCGCACCTGGAGTACTGTGTGCAGTTTTGGTCTCCAAATTTGAGGAAGGATATTCTTGCTATTGAGGGCGTGCAGCGTAGGTTTACTAGGTTAATTCCCAGAATGGCGGGACTGTCATATGTTGAAAGACTGGAGCGACTAGGTTTGTATACACTGGAATTTAGAAGGATGAGAGGGGATCTTATCGAAACGTATAAGATTATTAAGGGGTTGGACACGTTAGAGGCAGGAAACAATGTTGGGGGAGTCCAGAACAAGGGGCCACAGTTTAAGAATAAGGGGTAGGCCATTTAGAACTGAGATGAGGAAAAGCTTTTTCAGTCAGAGAGTTGTGAATCTGTGGAATTCTCTGCCTCAGAAGGCAGTGGAGGCCAATTCTCTGAATGCATTCAAGAGAGAGCTAGATAGAGCTCTTAAGGATAGCAGAGTCAGGGGGTATGGGGAGAAGGCAGGAACGGGGTACTGATTGAGAATGATCAGCCATGAACACATTGAATGGCGGTGCTGGCTCGAAGGGCCGAATGGCCTCCTCCTGCACCTATTGTCTATTGTACCCAGGATGTTTAATGCTATCAAACCCTCCCATGACAAAGCTAACTTTAGTTTGACAAGGTGGACAAAATATTCTATTACTTAAGTCAAGCCTAACCAAGCAAATGGAAAATAAATCACAGCTCATACGCCTCAATATGGTTTGACTTTTCAGCCTTGGATGATTATTCTTAATAATGGATGAAGTGACAGCAGGTCTGTAAATTCCCCACTCATATTTGAAGATAAATTATGTTGGGGTTAAAGTGTTCTGGATGTAAGCAAATATAAATGTGCCAAGAAATAAAAAGCCGAATCTAAAAATGTTTGATATGAGGAAGTTTGATTGGAATATTAGAAGTTAAGCTAATTATAAATGCAACATTACACATTTAAAATTGGTGAATTAAATATTTATTCAACACTTGGTAATGTTTTGTTAACCTTATGGCATAGTGGGCATTCTTGTGAATTTGAAATCCCAATAAGGTTTCACATTTGGAATAATTAATATCCTGAATAGCTCACCTGCAGTTGTTTCTTTACACGTTCATTCTTCTGTGTTTCAGTGATGCGCTCCTCCTCACTGCGGTGGTTTGCTACTCCTTCTGATAAGAGTTCAGCACTGGCTTCAGCATTGTTCTCATCCTGTTCATCATCATGCTCATTCTCAGCTTGTGGAATAACAAATGGAGGAGGAGGAGGAGGAGGGGGAGGGGGAGGAGCTGTCATCACAATCTTCAACTCCTCCTTGGTTTTTTCCAAATCTTCCTGAGCTGTGACTGCCTAGAGTTAGGAAAAACAAGTATTTTTCCCAAAAATATATATATTGTCAGATATTCCTCACTCACTTCGCAAATGTAATTATGACTAAGATCGATGTAGTAAATGTCTAACATTTTTCTACAGCTGTTTTGGTAGAAAAAGCAGCATGAACATTTAATTAATTTGAAAGCAATATTATTTATATCTAACAGCTTCCATCCCCATTAAAAAATGCATCTCAGTATACTTGGAATTCAATAGTTAAAATAGCTGAATTACTTACTTTGTGCTGCCATTCAGTGGCCTCTACTTCCTTCTTCTTCTTGGCATCCTCCAGTAGTGCAATTTTGGCAGTGAATTCAGCAAGTTCAGCTGCCTAAAAAAGGAAGAAGATATGCTTACTCAAATTTGCTGAAATTTGTACACCATCAGAACTCTGCAATTCTTTCTGGGCTCAAAGTCAACCACTAGGCATATACAAATGAAAATGAACACTAAGTAGCATCCATAACTTATTCCCCCAGAATAAACATTTAGAAATGTATAAACTAATCAGGATAGATGTCATCAGACGTTAAATTAAGTAGTACTTGAAGAAATATTCAAAGAATTACCCAATTAGGTAAAGGGATTGGAGAACCGTTTCTATTGGACAGAGGCTGCCAATTTGGCACAAATGGTTAGAACATAGGTTCTGAATATTTTTGGCCTCAACTTCAAGAAAATTTGATACTCGTGTGTTAGTTTGTAGAAAATTATAAAAAAAAGGACAAGTGATACAGGAAACTTGAGAGACAAGACTTTCTCCCAACTGCTTGCTAATTATATTGAAGACTCCATGAAACCCGGTTTTCAACAACAAAAATATTTGATCGTTCACTCCCACCATTGTGTCATGCTCAGTTCTGGCCATCCAACTGTAGTAATGTCACTAAGCTGGAAAGAGAGTACAGGGTGGATTTAGGAGAATGTTGACAAGAGTCGAGGGTCTGTGCTATAGGGGAGGTTGGGCAGGCTATGACTTGGAGCACAGGAAGCTGAGGGGGGGATCTTGTAGAGGTGGTATAAATCACGAGGGGGGTGGACAGTGAATGCTCAGTCTTTCCTCCCCTCCCAAGTAAAACAAGAACTGGAGGGCAAAGTTTTAAGGCAAAAAGGGAAACGCGTGGGACAAGTTTTTCCACACAGGATGGTGAAAACAATGGAACAAACGGCCAGAGGTAGTAGTGGAGCGGGGTACAATAAAATACATTTGGACATGAAAGGTTGAGGGATACAGTGCAAATGTGGGCAAGTGGGACTAGCTTAGATAGGACCTTGATCTGAATGGACGAGTTGAGCCAAAGAGCCCTTTTCCAAGCTGTATGACTTGTTTTTTCCTTATTGCAGCTCATGCAGCTCTCCAGTTAAATAATTTATAATTTGAAGAATAACAATTACCAATTGCTCTTGATTCTTCATCTGATCTTCAGCCTGTTTGGCCAAGGCAGCTTTCGCTTCTTCTGCATTACGACGCTCTTTCTCTAGTCTCTCAGCCTCCTCTTTAGCTCTTTTCCTCTCCTGCTCAAGTTCTAAAGCTCGCCGGGTTTGATCTTCTAGTTCTATTGAAACAAAGTCATTCTGATTTCTTTTCTTGAAAAGGTCCAAAGAGTTCTTGATCATATTTTCATGCATATAAATATTATTTTAAGACAAAATGGAGCCATTATACCACATAAAATTACACCCCACAGAGCTGGTTGCCAATTTCACCCGCAAAATCCAAGAAGTCAACACTGAATTTAAAGGGCTAAACGATTGAATCCGACCTGAACAGAAATTAATTATGCAAGTGAAGTAGCTTTTTAAAAATAAAATCATAATATGAATGCTTCCAACAATAACTGGTAGAGCATCCAAGAAGTTGTTTCAAATGGAGATTTCCATTCTATATATACTTTGCCTAGATTTTGACTTGTTTCAGCAATGCCCAGCTGTTGATCAATTACTTGAATTTTACTTCAGCAGTGTCGTTTAAAACAAAAGTTTTGTTGTTTGGTACACATAATTTAAATCCCATTTCCTTTTATGGGAATTCTTTGTATAGTTTTCAAACGGTACAGGAACACAAGACACAGGAGCTGTAGGCCAATCCACATAGCTGATCCACTTTCTGCTTACACTTTCGACTCCCTTCTAGTTCAAATGTCACTTTAGCAATAGTCAATTACTTCACCTCCACAATTCTCCAGAACATCAACATCAATTCCCCAATTAAAAGCACTTTTGAATGCTGCTTTCACCTTTACCAACAAAGAAAGTGGTCAGAACATCCTTAATCAGCTACCTGGATCAAATCAACTTCTCACTAAATAGATGAGTGTTTTATTGTCCCTGTCCCACCCTTTTTATCGTCTCGCTGAAGGTCCATACTGCCCCCATCTGAAGGATTACACACCCCCAAGATCACAGGATAGTCTAAAACATAGACCCAAAAGGTTTGAGGTACAAGACCACACACACATGTATCCTGCAAGCCATTACCTTTCTGGGCCTTTAAAGTCTGTTCTTCAATTTGTCTAAGTCTTTCCAGAAGCTCTTCCTTCTCATGTTCTATCCTCTCTTTTTCCTTTTCTGCCAGTTCTCTCTTCTTTTTCTCATTTTCCAATTGTGCCCTTTTAAAAACAAAATTGATAAATTTAAAATATTTTGACCCTTTAAGTCACTTATCAAAGCCTGAGTTATTTGGTAAGGGTGAATGAACTGGGTTAAAAAAATCTGCATGCAGTGGATGATGCAATGAAAAACAGAGATTGATCCCAACTTGAGATTAAAATAATTTTATGTTTTGTTAACACCACAGCACAGTGGTGTTAAAGGAGGAGTGATAACATTAGAAGTTACAGTAAACTGAGAACTATTTCAAAGTCAGACAGTGAAGCAACCATAACATTTTGGCTGAAAAGTGGAACTTCACTTTAATTCAACGTACGACATGTTTGAACTGTTCAAAATATTGATCAAAAAAAGGCTTTAAAAAGATAGCACGTGCTGAAAATCAGAAAATATTTTAGTCTTTAGAGATACAGCACGGAAACAGGCCCTTCGTCCCACTGAGTCCACACAGATCAGTGATCAATCCGTACATTAGCACTATCCTACACACCTACATCCTACACAGAATCCAGCAGCAAATTCTGTAGCCATATCTGTGATCTCCCACCATATTGCATGGTCAGATTCAGTTCAATCAGGTCATCCCCTTTGCAAGCACAAACAACTGTACATGACAAGTGCTATTGGATCATAACTTGGTGCCAATGTATCCACTACAAACAAGGGGTGAAATGGTTTTCATGATGTGGATGTCAGTGGCAAGGCTAACAATTAATTGCCAGGTGTGGTAATTGTGAATTGCCACCTTGAATTTCTTGTGTTTATCCCTCCCAGTGGCTTGGTAAAGCAGTTCAGGGACAACCAGAGTCTTCTGGAGTTACACCTAGTTTAGTTTATTGTCACATGTGCAGTGAAAAGCGTGCTAACCAGTCAGCGGAAAGATAATACATGATCACAATCGAGCCATTCACTGTGTACAGACACATGATAAAGGGAATAAAGGCCTGGTAATTGCAGCAAACTCTCTTCTCCAAAAGAAAGTAGTAAACCAGATACAACAATCTGAAAGTCTAATGGTCATCTTATCCGACATTGGGTTTAGAATTAAATCTGTAATCAACAGAACCCAAGTTCTGCCTCTGGGACATTAATCTATTTCTCTGTATTACTAGTCCAGTAACATCACCACTATATTATGACTGATTGCATTTTGAATGCTGGGTCAAATTACAGGCACTTGGGTTTTACGCAGGGGTTACATTCCTGAAAAGCAGCGTGTAATTCAAAAATGCGTAAATTGAACAGGGTGCAAATTTGAGCACATTGCAGAAATAGTGCATAAAATTATTTTTTGGTATTAATTAAACAAGTGTTATTTCAAAAACGCACAAATCAAACACGCATAAAACACAAGGTGCCTGTGCTTATTTGGATTCGAAGTTTTCTAAGTTTTTATTCAAGGTTTGAGATGACAGATTAGACAAGAATCCAATCAGTTCAGTAAAGCTGACTGATTTCATTTACCTTTCTAACTGCTTCTGATGTTTCTCCTCTCTAGCTTGTGCCTTCATCTGTTGTACTTCAATTGTGTCAGGTTTCCTCCTTCGCATATACAGCTCATGATTTCCCATACAAAGTGCTAGAATTCGTTTGTTGATCCGCAGACGTGGAGCATAAAATACAAAATCCTAAATAAAAGTAATTAACAATAAAAATTCAGTATCTTAAATCATAAAACAGAAAAACCACAATGCTTAAATTATATTTCCATTTTGCCGTGGACTATACTTCAACGAATGTAAGAAATGCAGTGCACTACATACTGTAGATGTACCACTGCAAACTTGGTGCATTGGCAGAGGAAGAATTGGGTGTTGGAGTAAATATATGGAGTGCCAGTTAGAGAGGCTGGCTGGTGTGTCCTGGAAGTTGAGGTGGAGATGCACTTATCCAGGCAAGTATTCCATCACAGACTGCACATGCCTTGTAAATCGTGAAAGGGTTTGAGAGTCAAGGGGAAAGACACATGTCAATCAGATGATACCGAGGCTCTGACCTGCTTTTGCAGCCAGTGTATGGCTGATCCAGTTGAGTTTCTGGTCAATGATAAATTGCCAAGTCCCCACCACCTGCATTTTGGCAGTAGCAATGCTACAACATTTATACCACTAATTAACTCACACCTGCACAAGACTACTTTGTTTCCGGAGAAGCTGGAAATGAAATTGAACATAGTTTGCTGCCAGAAAGGGCGATTGATAATGCAGCAGAAATGGTTGGACATCGCCCCGAGGAACTTATTAGAACACAAGTTGGGCCAAAGGGCCTGTTTTCACACTATATGACTATAACAGGAAAATAAGAAACAGGAACAGGCCATTCTGCCCTTCAAGGCAGTTCCATCTTTCAATAAGATCATGACCAATCTCCCACCTCAGTGCCTTTATACAGAACTACCTCCTTGTTTTGATGCTTTAAATATCAGAAATGTATCAATCTCAGTTTTGAGTAAGTGCCATGGTAAGCAACATCATCCAAATGAGTGGAGCAGTGCTTGATACAGCAGCCCACCCTGATATAATAGAGGACCAGATGAAAATGCATGCTTAAGGATACATGCCGAACTGGAAGCAACTCAGAGATTTACTAAAGTAACTGAAGATCAAAAAAATGATTTCAGATTTCCAGCATCTGCAAAGTGCCAGAGAGTCAGAAATCCTAAGTGTTGGCTTAGTTTTTCTCTCCACCTCTGCTTGACCTAATAAAAGTATCTACATCCATTTCTACATTGCACTGATACCCAAAAATAGGTGTATTCTCTAACAAGGCAGGATTAAACAGGCTAGGCCTGTAGCTACTTGAGTTCAGAAGAGCAAGAAACTTGATTGAAACATGATCACAAGTAGTCTGGGTAGGTGTATGTGAATGAGGAGTGTTTCCTCTCAGAATCTAGAGCAAGTGTGGTAAATGGTATTAGTATGGATGGGTATTTAATAATGGGCTGAAGGGCTCGTTTCTATGCTGTTCACTATAACATGCTCCACTCTAAAAATCAGAGGTCACTTATTTAAGACAGATAGAGTGAAAAGAAATTGAGGGTCTCAAGTCTTTCCCGTCCCACTTTGAGGAAGAGAGTCTTTGAAAATAGGCTTAGGCCAGTGATAGATATTGATAAGAAAAAAGGTAAAAGCATATTAGGGATAGACCCGAATCAGAACCTAGATCTACATTTAATTCATATAATTGCATCACTGTTCTACCAGTTGACTCAATAGTCCAACAATGCAATGGACAGTCTGATGCATGAACCTTGGCCAATCTTGGATTTGTGCTTTTGAGTTGAAAACCAAAGTCGTTCAAACCAAAAGCATGAAGTTGGGATGAACCAAAATGGCCACTTTTTGACCAGCTTGGAGATGATGGGTTGAATGGCCTCAAAGTGTTGCAAAGTTTCATGATTATACCCCCATTTAAATCCAAAAATTAAATTGTCAAAGCAAGGCACAATCTCTTGGCTGAACAATATATTCCTCGGTGCAACTGGTCAGATTAAGTTTCTAAAGGCAATGCAGTAAAGAATTTAGTTTAGAGATAAGCATGAAAACAGGCCCATCGGCCCACCGAGTCCATGCCGACCACTGATCATCCACCGATGTTTGTGTTATGTTACCCCACATGCTCATTGTCTCTAGTGTGTATGGTGTCAATTAAAAAAAACACGCCAATGAACCTACAAAAGAAAACTTATTTGGTATGTGGGAAAAAACCTGAGCACCCAGAGGAAACTCACACATTCATTCACAGGTAGAACGAGCAAACTCTGCACAGACAAAATTGAATCACTGGCCTCTATTTAGTTTAGGTTATTATCACTTGTGCCGAGGTACCGTGAAAAGCTTTTGGTGCATGTTAACCAGTCAGCAGAAAGACAAAACACAATTACAATAGAGCCATTCACTGTGCAGCAGCAACTCTACCAGCTGCACACCCATGCCATCCTGTATACTTGTTCATTCATTTCTGTCCTCAGCAAGCAATAACTTTCTTAGATGTATTGATCCTCAAACCAAAGTTCAGATCAAATGAGGAAAACACAGAAGCCATTCCAACTTACATTACCTACTTTGCCATAAAAAGATACCAAAATGTTGTGGTCCTAAAGAATATATTAGGATGGACTGGTTTTGAAGATCATACAAACATTGTTGATAAAAACAAACAGGAATTCAACTGATATTTGATTCAGAGAATGAGTATTAAAAATAAACACTTACAGGTGCCTTCTTATCAATAGGTTTTATGACAAATTTTTTGTCATTAAACGATATATTTCTTATTTCACTCCAAGGAAATCCTATTTTTGGTGTCAATCTGTTGAATAAAATATTACAAACTACATTAAAAGAAAAGCATATTCACACTTGTTTTTACTCTGTAAGAGAGGTCTCTTATTCCTCAGTATCTTTTTTCACAAGGTTACCATTTGGATTTATTAGCAATGTTTATATACATTTCCTTCAAATGCATGCCTGTCCTTTTACATTTATTTTTCAATCCAATTCAAAGTTTTATAATATAATTCTACGAACAAACATCTATAGATCTTCGGTAATAGAAAGGACCCATGAATTATGGTGACTGGGAAGAGCTGTCCTCAGTATTCTCATTAATCAGAAAGGATGATAAGAGGTAGTCAAATAAAAAGACAGCTAAAATTATATGTGCAGTACAAACTACTTAGAAAAGTTATTAACCCTACATCCAAATTTTCAGTAAAAGGAAATGCTTATAACTATGTATGGGCACCTCGCACTTTGCACGTGTTTGATTTATGCATTTTTCAAATAACATGCATATTCCTTTAATACCAAAGCTTAGTTTATGCACTCGAATTTTCAGAATAACATGCTTAAATTCACCGCCCGCAGCGTAATCGCATACATGTTTAATTTACGCATTTTTTAATTATGTGCTGCTTTTCAAGCGTGTAAAATGCAGGATGCCTGTATTTATTCCAGATGCAACAATTTTGTCATGTTATTGAAAGATTTATGGTCTTACTTATCGTCATGTTCATAGATGTTAAGTCCAAGAGCATCAACACCAAGCCACAACTCAGTTCCCTTTTTGTTCTTGATTTCAAAGTAATTCACGCCATACATTTCAAGATCTTGAGCAATCTTGAGGTATTCCATCATTGAATCTTCCCTGTAAAATTAAAATTATTGTTCTATAGTACTGTCAATCCGGAAACTGCATGGCACAGATAGGCCATCAATATAATCAATTGACTAATAGGTTTGGTGTAATCCTAATTAATCCAGTCCAAGTCATCTTGTGATGTCTTAGTTCCCAGTATTTTGGCTACAGACTGGCCATTTTCTCAAATCTATTTCACAATTTTTCAGAATACAAGCTTACTGAATACTGCTACCTCTCTTGACAGGAAGGTTTTAGTTCTCAAAGTGAATGCTAAAGGATTGATCAGGCAGGCATTAATTGAAGAATGTGTTAAGGAACATCAGAAAATAGGAGCAGGATTAGGCCACCCTGTTCCTCAATCCAGTCCACCAGTTCAATATGATCATGGCTAATTTATGAGATCCTCAACTCTACTTCTGTGCCAGTTCCCCATAAACTCCTCATCTTTCATTATTTATCTCCATTTGAAATGCTGGCCTCTTCTGCCCTCCGAGACAGAGAATTCCAGATTTACTACCTTAAGAAATTTCCACACATCTCAATTTTAAATTGCCCACGCTTCATTCTGTGGTGATGTTTTTTGTTCATGGTCCTCCAAAAAGAAGATCAATTCAAACCCCGTTAATATCCTTGTTTTCTTTTAAATAATTTGTTCCACTCAGACACCTCACCATCGGACTAATTTACCAACTCCCACATTCTACATCTTCTCAGTAGTATGTTGCTTAGTGCATTCGTTCACTGCAGCAGAAAACCAAATTTCCTGGCTTTCACAACTACTGGCCTTTTTCTGAATCCCAAAATCTATATATCTATACTATATATATATAAATATATATTATACTACTAAAACTCAGATCTTGTGTGTGTGTGTGTGTGTGTGTATATATATATATATCCGTATGTATCTATATATGTATTTCTGTGATTTTGCCAAAATTGTAAACCATAGCGCCACAGTTTTTGCGCCACCTTAATCACCACTCTCGCGGCAACTGTTTCTAACAAGTTTTATTTAAATTGGTCTTATATTTTTTAAGTTAGAGGGGTTTTAAAGTTAAAACATTTCATTTCTAACCGTTCTCGAAGGTCTTCAGCGTGTGACGTCACAATGGGACCCGTGCGACTGTAAGAGAGGAGCTCGCGCTCCCCCCTCCCCCCACCGGTACAATTCATGCAGATATATATATAAATATATTTTTATGTATGTATCTCTGAGAAACATGTGGACCTGCAGCCAAAACGGTAAACCATAGTGCCACAATTTTAGCGCCACCTTAATCACTACTCCTGGCGACTGTTTATAACAAGTTTTATTTAAATTGGTCTTATATTTTTTAAGTTAGCGACATTTTAAAGTTTAAAAATCTCATTTCTAAACACATTTTTTCAAAGTGCTGTGTGTATGACAGCACCAGAGGGCACGCATGGCCTCTCTCCTCACTCGCACAAAATAGATGGACGCCGTTAGCGGAGCCACCCGCCTGCCATCAGAGGCTCCCCTCGCTTCTCTCTTCTCTCCCCACACTCTCCCACACCCGGGGGACACTCCGAGCGGGAGGGAGATGGTCAGACTGATGGTCCACTCATCAACCCTTCAACCCATGGCGTCCTCGAGTCCCCCCTCCCGCCCGGGCCCAGCGCCCCGCACCGTTACCGCACACATGCGGGCAGCTTCTTCTCCTCTTCCTTCAGCGGCTGCTTCCACCGATGGTGGCGCCGACAAGGGCCGCTGCCACCGATGACCCCGTCGTGACTTCAGAAATATGGCGGCCGCTCTCAACCTCCTCCTCACGCTCCGCCATCTTGTGCGCACCTCCCGCCGCACCTCTCTCCCCTCGCTTCTCTCCCCACTCTCCCAGACCCGCCACCGCCTGCCTCGAGTAGTCCCACCTCCGCTGCCCGACTCGAGTAGTCCCGCCTCCGCTGCCCGACTCGAGTAGTCTGGCGCTCCCTCCTCCTCCCTGCACGCTCGGTAAGTGTCTTTCGCCGCCAAAGGCTCCATGGAGAGGAGTGGACGTGGGGGTCGAGTCGGTGGAGGAAAGGGTGGGGGGAGGCGAGAGGGAGAGGCAGGGGGTGGGGGAGGAGAGAGAGTGGGTGGTGGGGAAAGGGAGGTGGGTGAGAGTGGGGCTGGGGGAGGAGAGAGGTGGGGGAGGAGGGGGAGAGTGGGAGGAGCGGAGAGTGGGAGGAGCAGAGAGTGGGGGTGGGAGGGAGAGTGGGACTGGGGAGGGGGACAGCGGGGGTGGGGGGAAGAGAGAGTGGAGGTGGGGGGAAGGGGAACAGTGGGGGTCAGGGAAGAGCGGGGGGGAGGTTGGGAGGAGCAGAGAGGGGGTGGGGGGGAAGGGGGTCTGGGGGTCACGGAAAAGAGGAGAGGAGAGGGGGGTGGAGGAGAGGGGGGGTGGAGGAGAGGGGGGGTGGAGGAGAGGGGGGGTGGAGGAGAGGGGGGGTGGAGGAGAGGGGGGGTGGAGGAGAGGGGGGGGTGGAGGAGAGGGGGGGTGGAGGAGAGGGGGGGTGGAGGAGAGGGGGGGTGGAGGAGAGGGGGGGTGGAGGAGAGGGGGGGTGGAGGAGAGGGGGGGTGGAGGAGAGGGGGGGTGGAGGAGAGGGGGGGTGGAGGAGAGGGGGGGTGGAGGAGAGGGGGGGTGGAGGAGAGGGGGGGTGGAGGAGAGGGGGGGTGGAGGAGAGGGGGGGTGGAGGAGAGGGGGGTGGAGGAGAGGGGGGTGGAGGAGAGGGGGGTGGAGGAGAGGGGGGTGGAGGAGAGGGGGGTGGAGGAGAGGGGGGTGGAGGAGAGGGGGGTGGAGGAGAGGGGGGTGGAGGAGAGGGGGGGTGGAGGAGAGGGGGGGTGGAGGAGAGGGGGGGTGGAGGAGAGGGGGGGTGGAGGAGAGGGGGGGTGGAGGAGAGGGGGGGTGGAGGAGAGGGGGGGTGGAGGAGAGGGGGGGTGGAGGAGAGGGGGGGTGGAGGAGAGGGGGGGTGGAGGAGAGGGGGGGGTGGAGGAGAGGGGGGGGTGGAGGAGAGGGGGGGGTGGAGGAGAGGGGGGGGTGGAGGAGAGGGGGGGGTGGAGGAGAGGGGGGGTGGAGGAGAGGGGGGGTGGAGGAGAGGGGGGGTGGAGGAGAGGGGGGGTGGAGGAGAGGGGGGTGGAGGAGAGGGGGGGTGGAGGAGAGGGGGGGTGGAGGAGAGGGGGGGTGGAGGAGAGGGGGGGTGGAGGAGAGGGGGGGTGGAGGAGAGGGGGGGTGGAGGAGAGGGGGGGTGGAGGAGAGGGGGGGTGGAGGAGAGGGGGGGTGGAGGAGAGGGGGGGTGGAGGAGAGGGGGGGTGGAGGAGAGGGGGGTGGAGGAGAGGGGGGTGGAGGAGAGGGGGGTGGAGGAGAGGGGGTGGAGGAGAGGGGGGTGGAGAGGGGGTGGAGGAGAGGGGGGTGGAGGAGAGGGGGGTGGAGGAGAGGGGGGTGGAGGAGAGGGGGGTGGAGGAGAGGGGGGTGGAGGAGAGGGGGGTGGAGGAGAGGGGGGTGGAGGAGAGGGGGGTGGAGGAGAGGGGGGTGGAGGAGAGGGGGGTGGAGGAGAGGGGGGTGGAGGAGAGGGGGGTGGAGGAGAGGGGGGTGGAGGAGAGGGGGGTGGAGGAGAGGGGGGTGGAGGAGAGGGGGGGTGGAGGAGAAGGGGGGTGGAGGAGAGGGGGGGTGGAGGAGAGGGGGGGTGGAGGAGAGGGGGGGTGGAGGAGAGGGGGGTGGAGGAGAGGGGGGGTGGAGGAGAGGGGGGTGGAGGAGAGGGGGGGTGGAGGAGAGGGGGGGTGGAGGAGAGGGGGGTGGAGGAGAGGGGGGTGGAGGAGAGGGGGGTGGAGGAGAGGGGGGTGGAGGAGAGGGGGGTGGAGGAGAGGGGGGTGGAGGAGAGGGGGGTGGAGGAGAGGGGGGTGGAGGAGAGGGGGGTGGAGGAGAGGGGGGTGGAGGAGAGGGGGGTGGAGGAGAGGGGGGTGGAGGAGAGGGGGGTGGAGGAGAGGGGGGTGGAGGAGAGGGGGGTGGAGGAGAGGGGGGTGGAGGAGAGGGGGGTGGAGGAGAGGGGGGTGGAGGAGAGGGGGGTGGAGGAGAGGGGGGTGGAGGAGAGGGGGGTGGAGGAGAGGGGGGTGGAGGAGAGGGGGGTGGAGGAGAGGGGGGTGGAGGAGAGGGGGGTGGAGGAGAGGGGGGGTGGAGGAGAGGGGGGGTGGAGGAGAGGGGGGGTGGAGGAGAGGGGGGGTGGAGGAGAGGGGGGGTGGAGGAGAGGGGGGGTGGAGGAGAGGGGGGTGGAGGAGAGGGGGGTGGAGGAGAGGGGGGTGGAGGAGAGGGGGGTGGAGGAGAGGGGGGTGGAGGAGAGGGGGGTGGAGGAGAGGGGGGTGGAGGAGAGGGGGGTGGAGGAGAGGGGGGTGGAGGAGAGGGGGGTGGAGGAGAGGGGGGTGGAGGAGAGGGGGGTGGAGGAGAGGGGGGTGGAGGAGAGGGGGGTGGAGGAGAGGGGGGTGGAGGAGAGGGGGGTGGAGGAGAGGGGGGTGGAGGAGAGGGGGGTGGAGGAGAGGGGGGTGGAGGAGAGGGGGGTGGAGGAGAGGGGGGGTGGAGGAGAGGGGGTGGAGGAGAGGGGGTGGAGGAGAGGGGGTGGAGGAGAGGGGGTGGAGGAGAGGGGGTGGAGGAGAGGGGGTGGAGGAGAGGGGGGTGGAGGAGAGGGGGTGGAGGAGAGGGGGTGGAGGAGAGGGGGTGGAGGAGAGGGGGTGGAGGAGAGGGGGGTGGAGGAGAGGGGGGTGGAGGAGAGGGGGGTGGAGGAGAGGGGGTGGAGGAGAGGGGGTGGAGGAGAGGGGGTGGAGGAGAGGGGGTGGAGGAGAGGGGGTGGAGGAGAGGGGGTGGAGGAGGGGCTGGGGCGCTTGTCATTTCGGATCGGGGGCGTCCTCTCCAGTGTGTGAGTGTGTGCGTTCCTGTCGTGGTGGGAGTGGGCACTTGTGAATTCCTATCTGCCAGCTTATGGAGTGCCGGGGGACAGTGGGGCGAGTGGGGGACAGTGGGTAGTGGGCATGAGAGTGGGGGAAGGGAGGGGACAGTGGGGTAGAAGGGGGGGGTAGGTGGGGGGGATAAGGGGGATTAAGTAGGGGGTTGAGGGTGCTACACCAATATAGGAGAGGCTTTGGGTCCAGGGCTCCTCAGTCACACCCTCTCCCCTTCCCTGTACCCCCTCTACAAGGGATGGGCCCACTTGGTCTAGTATATTACTAAAACTCTGTCACAGTGATCTTGTTTGTTTGGCTGATGTTTGGAGGTTAATTGTTTGTTTGGCCATTAACCGTATTTGTGCCACCGTCACACGTAGCGTCAGATGTAGTGCGACAATTTTAGGACCACCTTACTCACCTTTGCACTGGGGACCCTTTCATCCAAGTTTCATTCAAATTGGTCTTATATCTTTAAAGTTAGAGATTTTAAAGTTTAAAAATTCATTTCATAAACTGAAGCTTGGCAAGGTTCAGCATGTGATGTCACAATGGGGGGGCCACGACCAATGAGGGATGGGCTGGACGCCACAGTGACGGTAGTGGCGTCCAATGGGGGGGGGGGGGGGGTAGAATTTTCTCATTTAAAAAAGTTTAGTTTAACGAGGAAAAAAAAAGTTTAGTTTATTTCATTCATTCAACAAAAAAAACTTCAATAGCGTTCACGTGGGATAGCGCCGCACATTAAAAAAATAACGTCCTTCCATCCAGCTCGATGCCCGATTGGTTCGGGTCCCACGTAGGGGGCGCTATTGAAAAGAAAATTCCACTCCGGTGGCTTACTCAGGCCATATTTTGACAGTCTTTATTGCAGGTTTGGTCTTGTGGATGAGAGGTTTGTATGCTGGCATCAGGAACAGTGAAAGATGATGAGATTGTCCCAGGGATGGGCAGGGGAGAGCTCTGTACGAGTCTTTGACGTTTGTGTACACTTTATCCAGCATGTTTGGGCCCCTAGTAGGGCACTGCACATGCTGGTGGAATTTGTGGAGCACAGCTCGTAGGTCAACCTGGTTAAAGTCCCCTGCAACAATGAAGGCCCAGTTGGGGTGAGCATCCTGCTGTTTACTGATGGCCGAGTGCAGCTGTGCTAGCACTAGATTAGGATTAGTTTATGGGGGAATGTATACAGCCATGATGATAACAACGGAAAATTCCCGAGGCCAGACCCAATTCAAATAAATGAAAACCAAACAACTAGGATTACACTAAAAGATTATACTAAAGATATACAGAGACAGGCCAACCTCAGGCACCTGTAGTTAAGGACATTTAACACAAATGTTTAGTGGTACTTTGTCACATGTTCCTAGGTACAGGAAAATTTCTTTTTTGCATACAGTTCAGTAAAATTCTTACTATAATAGGCACAATCATACTTGAGTACAAGAGTGTGAGAATAGTAGATTAAATTGAGACAGCATACAAGAGTCACCATTTTTTGGGCGCCATTTTGTATGATTCAAGTCCAAAGTTGTTAAAAAAAAAGTAGAGCTTTAGTTTGGCCAAAAAAACAAATGCAAAAATCATTACCTCAACATTCCTCGATGTTCTTCATGCCATGTCTGTATCCTGTCTTCCCACTGTTCTTTTGTCAACTTATGCTGTTCCAAAACACTGACAAAGAACACACAGTACAAACATGAAAGGCATCAGAGACTACTTTTAAAGATTAAATATATTATTAATATATTAATTTTGCATCCATCATCTCAGGCACCTGAGCAAGTAATATTAATTCCATGTATTGAAACAGGCTCAACAAGTATCAGCTTGATCCGTTAACGTACTTTTCAACATCTGTTTAACCGCCAGAATGCAAAATCTTTTTTTTAAATCCAACTCTGTTTTATATTTCTTTCAGAGCAATCTTAAAAACAGCAAATACATTTCAGAACAAACAGACCAAGGATTTAATACCACAATGTTGAACAAGGTGATAATATCCTGAAAGAAATGGGAATTAAGAATGCATCAAACAATTAAAGGTATGGTGGTACTTTGAAGCAAAAGGTCTGAAAATTTCAAGTCTGATAACTTAGGACAAGTTTTGTTTTACATTTTCAACTAATCAGGGTCGCATAATGCTTGAGGGGAAAAAAGACTTCCCATTTCACATTACACCTTCAAATATAGTTTATTTTACTATTGCTAAAAGGATGTAGAATGGTAAATATTCTACAAAAAAAGTGTTAATTGCTCTATAGATCAGGAGGGGTGCAAAGAAAGCTGGTGAAGGAAATTCAAAGTCAAAAATAAACAAAGTTGTGGGGAGATGAAAAATCTGAATGCATTTTCCATTCTTTACACTGTAATTCAAGTCACTAAAACAAACCAAGTGCAAACATTTGGATTTTATATTTCCTCAGTTCAGTTTTAAATGTTGAAAGGTTTGATTCAAGCTTGATGGTACCTTCAGCCCAGTCAAAAGACTGAGTTCACAATGCATTTCAGAACATGACCTAATGAAAAGTTGATTTTCTTGGGAACTTGGTTTGAAAAATAAAATCTTTATAAATTACAATGAGTTTGAATGTACATTGATGGTAGAGAGACTACAAGAATAGGCAGAGAGACGTTTGGGTCTTGTAAGGTATTGGGAAGACGATTCTGTTATTGTCACTTCTATGTTATGACTCAATGCCACGAGTCTCCGCATTTTAACAGGATCGTTTAAAATAAACCTTGATTACCTAAGTCTTGATTAGGTAATTGGACAAAATCTTCCTTTATCACTATTGTGAATGGTAGGAGAATTAAGTTGATTTGCCCTTCTTAAGCAAACACACTGAAGTACCTGGGAAGAAGGGGTTAATATCCAGATTAAACGCTAAATCAAGTCCCTTACTCAGGGCACTAATTAAAAGCACAAATATTCTGGGGACCCAAGTCACGATCCATCTTGAACACTCCTTCTCGATTTTCAATACTCAAGGGCTGGAGATTGACAGGAGTCAGTGGAAATATCGCACTTGTTCAAGGCGTCTTTGAGCACTTCCTTGAATCTTTTCCACTGTACACCTGTAATCTCGTCCGACAGAGTTCTTCAAACACTTTTCCGCAGGTCGACAAAAGGCTGTGCTGAAGGTGCTGGTTAATTTCTGCTTTTACTGAGAGGTGGCACCCTAGATGTGGCAAGTGGCCCATCTTTTCCAGCACCCTGAACTTTTCTGATCAAAGGGCAGCATGATCTTTGATCAAAGGGCAGCATGGGACCTTTGCATTGTGAATGTCAAGTGCTGGGCCCTTTCACATGGCTTGGATAGAGTGGATGCAGAGATGTTTACAGTAGTAGGAGCATCTAGGACCTGAAGGAACATCCTCTAAATAAAAGGATGACCTTTAAAATGGAGATGAGAAGGAATTTCTTTAGCCAGTGTGGCAAATCTGTAGAATTCATTGCCACAGATGACCAGTGTGGCAAATCTGTGGAATTCATTGCCACAGATGGCTGTGAAGGCAAAGTCATTTAACATTTTTAAACCAGAGATTTAAAAAGGCTCTTGATTAGTAAGGGTGTCAAACGTTAAGGGAAGAGGGCAGGAGAATTGGATTGAGAGAGAAAAATAGATCAGCCATGATCAAATGGCAGAGCAGAATCAATGGGCCGAATGGCCTAATTCTGATCCTATGCCTTATGGTCGTACTCTTGTTGTTATCTGCAAGCAAGTGAATGACAAGTTGCCACTCTGTCTCCGAACATGTGCAAACACAAGCATTGGCAGCATATTGCAGCCTTGCCAGTGAAATTGGGTAATGAGTCAATGGCAACTTTGTGGTTTCCCCTTAGTCCTGCAGATTTGTCCCATTCCAGAATTATCCTACCCAATACCCATGAGACTTATACAAATTCCATATGATCCAAATAACATATTATACCCAAAGAATTGTGAAGATCTTATTTGTTTCTTTTTATATGTTTTGCTGCTTTTATGGTGCATTTTAAATATCAATTAATACATCCATATCAATTAAATTTCATTAATCATATGAAATATCATATTGTCATATTAATATCAGTTAACATATCCCAACAAAAGTCAAATTTAAAGGATACGTATTTGGGTTTGATGATTTTTCCCACCTCAAATCTAGATCATCTTCCATCTAAACTACCATAATTCCTCCAGAAAGCTTGTACCACTTTCTTTTGAAAATAAAGATGGTAATTAAGATACTTTGCACACATGATCTGCTATTCCAGCTATTAAACAGCATCAGGTCAACACATGCCTTTAGAGATTATGGTCTCAACTATGCACCACTCAAGACTTAGCAATAATAAAACATTTGAATTGATTGAATGATGCAAAGAATCACTGACATTTCAAACTATAGCCAGCAGTTTCAACACAGCAGAGTTAGGTGGTCTTTGGTGCAGTAAACCAACAGACTAGTTAATGAAAACTTCCAAGATGCTTTTCCTTGGGAAAGAGAAATGGGATAAAATAAAGGAAAATCTAAAGGTTAACTGTTGGACACAAATCATGCTTAAGATTTTTTTGCCGTACAATGTCCCACAATATTACTCTTGCCAATACGTTGGTGTCCTAATTGCAAAGATAATAGTAAAGTATGCCAACCTTTGTTTTTGACCTTCTGGACCCCTGCCAAAAGAAGGAGGCTTTTGAAGGAATTTCAAAAAGATCTTTTGCTACCAAGAGATCAATGTGTATTTGAAATACAATCTATTCAATATAAAAATAACAATTGACTGACAAGTGAAACAACTTGTGCATTCGACGCACATTAGTCATTGCTCTAGTTAAATGCTTCTGCTACAAATAAAGAAATGCATGTTTATTGGCATCTGTTGGGAAAGAATATTGATCCTGGCACTCTGAATAAAAGTAACAGGATCCAAAGACGTGCAATAAAGTTTTGCACAGAAGTCTAAGCCAAGCTATGGGGATTCAGGGTGAACCCAAGAAGACCAAAAGACCTGAAGATGAGGATAACTCAAGTGATCAATTATTTCTTAAAGTACTAATTGGGCAGCAGAGTGGCATAGCGATAGAGATGCTGCCTCACAGCACCATAGACCCGGGTTTGATCCTGACTACAGGCTCTGTTTGGACGTTCTCCCTGTGACTGCATGGGGTTTTCCCCCGGGTGCTCACATTCCAAGGACGTGCAGGTTAATTTGGCTTCTGTTAATTGTCCCTAGCTTTTAGTATGTAACTTTAGTGTACAGCGATCGCTGGTTGTCGAGGACTCGGTGGGCCATAGAGCCGGTTTCTGTGCTGCATCTCTAAACTAATCTAACTGGCTGAAAGTGTCCAAGGATGTAAAGCGTATTTAAAAATTGATCATTCCCATCCTCTTGTTAGGAATTATGACAAAGTGGAAACTATTGCATACTTCAGGGCAAACTTAAAATAATCTGCATTCAAAAACTCAACATCTTATGATGTTTTTATTGTTCAAACCAACTTCCCAAACATTCAAATTTGCATTATGAAACTAATGCAAAGTTGATTTTCTTGGAAACTTGGTTTGAAAAATAAAATCTTCATAAAAGACATTGAGTTTGAATATGCATTGATGATAGAGGGACTAAGAATAGGACAGAGAGTGTTCAGGGTCTTGGAAGGTATTGGAAAGAGGATTCCATTAAACACAAACCCATCGCTTCTATGTTACAACTCAATGCCGCCAGTGTCCTCATTTCCACAGGATCATCATTTAAAATAAACTTATGATGAGAAAACACACCTTAATTCAGAAATTGGACAACATCCTCCATTGTCATTATTGTGAATGGTAGGAGAATTAAGTTGGCATGCCTATATTTAAAAAAATGAATTACTGTGAAACAAACGCACCAAAAGGTCTCCACAATAAAAAAAAGTTATGTCAGAATCTGCCCCCCTTTCTTCCCAAGTTAATCTGAAAGACGTCAGGATATAGCTGGATGATAATAACCTTGGCAGTTAGAGTGGAAAAGAGAAACAACTTCCACTCTCCAATCTGCTGATGTAATTTTCCAAACTGGTTGCATTCAGATTTATGAAGCAGCCATGGCGAGACTAATGCACAAAGGGCCACCAAACTACGGCTTTAGACTAAGTAGGGTAGGGGTAATCCTATAGAGGTGTACAAAATCATGAGGAATTAATCGGGTAGATGCACAGAGTTTCTTGCCTCGAGTAGGGGAATAGAGAACCAGAGGACACAGGTTTAAGGTGACGGAGGGGGGGGGAGGTGAAAGAAGAGATTTATAAGAATCTGAGGGGTAATTTTTTCACACAAAGGGTAGTGGGTACATGGAACGAGCTGCCGGAATAGGTAGTTGAAGCATGTACAATCGCAACGTTTAAGAAATATTTAGAAAGGCACATGGGATAGGACAAGTTTAAAGGGATATAGAAACCTAGAAAAACAGGTGCAGGAGTAGACCATTCGGCCCTTCAAGCCAGCACTGCCATTCAATATGATCATGGCTGATCATCTAAAATCAGTACCCTGTTCCTGCTTTTTCCCCATATCCCTCGATTCCTTTTGCCTTAAGATCTAAATCTAACTCTCTCGAAAACATCCAGTGAATTGCCTTCTGTGGCAGAGAATTCCGCAGATTCACAACTCTCTGGATGAAAAAGTTTTTCCTCATCTCAGTCCTAAGTGGCCTATCCCTTATTCTTAAACTGTGACCCTGGTTCTGGACTCCCCCAAAATGGGGAAATTTTTTCCTGCGTCTAGCCTGTCCAATCCTTTAAGAATTTTATATGTTTCTATATAAGATACCCTCTCATCCTTCTAAACTCCAGTGAATACAAGCCCAGTCAACCCTTTCTTTCATCATATGTCAGTCACGCAACCCTGGGAATTAACCTTGTGAACCTACGCTGCAATAGCAATAATGCCCTTCCTCAAATTAGGAGACTAAAATTGCACACAATACTCCAGGTGCAGTCTCACCAAGGCCCTGTACAACTGCACTAGGACCTCCTTGCTCCTAAACTCAAATCCTCTTACAACAAAGGCCAACATGCCATTAGCTTTCTTCACTGCCTGCTGTACCTGCATGCTTACTTTCAATGATTGATGTATAAGCGCACGCAGGTCTCATTGCATCTCCCCTTTTCCTAATCTGACACCATTCAGATAATAATCTGCCTTCCTGTTCTTGCCACCAAAGTGTATAACCTCACATTTATCCACATTATACTGCATCTGCCATGCATCTGCCCACTCACCTGACCTATCCAAGTCACCCTGCAGCCTCATAGCATCCTCCTCGCAGCTCACACTGCCACCCAGCTTTGTGTCAGCTGCAAATTTGGAGATGTCACATTTAATTCCCCTTGTCTAAATCGTTAATATATATTGTAATTGACTGGGATCCAAGCACTGAGCCTTGTGGTACCCCACTAGTCACTGCCTGCCATTCTGAAAAGGACCTATTAATTCCTACTCTTTGCTTCCTGTTTGCCAACCAGTTCTCTATCATGTCAATACCCTACCCCCAATACCATGTGCTCTAATTTTGCACACTAATCTCTGGTGTGGGACCTTGTGAAAGGCTTTTTGAAAGTCCAGATACACCAGATTCACTTGCTCTCCCTTATCCATTCTACTTGTTACATCCTCAAAAAATTACAGAAGATTAGTCAAGCACGATTTCCCCTTCATAAATCCATGCTGCTTTGACTGATCCTGTCACTGCTTTCCAATTGCGCTGCTATAATATCTTTAATAATCGACTCAAGCATCTTCCCCACTACCGATATAAGACTAACTGGTCTATAATTCCCCATTTTCTCTCTCCCTCCTTTCTTAAAAAGTGGAGTTACATTGGATCATTCCTGTGGACTGGAGGGTAGCCAGAGTCGAGAGAACATTGGAAAATGATCACCAATGCATCCAATTTATATGCCTCTTCCTTGGATTTAACACTATCCTTGATTTCCGTCGTTAGCCATGGTTGAGCCGCCCGCCTTCCCAGTTTTATTTTTTCGCCAGGCAGAGGAACAATTTTTGGAGTTCATCCATGCAGTCTTTAAATCTTTGCCAATGCATTGCCACCGTCAACCCTTTAAGTATAATTTGCCACACTCACCACATTCAAAACATCGCTGAAGTCTCACCTGTTCAGTACTGCCTTCAACCACTGAAGGTCACTTCACCTTCTGTCTCCTTTCTCTGTTCGTTTACTTATTTACTTATTTATCTATTTATTCATTTCCCTATGTTCTCTAAATCTCTGTAAAGCGTCTTTGGGTATATGAAAAGCGCTATATAAATAAAATGCATTATTATTATTATTATTATCCTAGCCAATTCCCGTCTCATACCTTCAAATTCTCCTTTTTTTAAGTTCAGGACCCTAGTCTCTGAATCAACCGTGTCACTCTCCATCCTAATGCAGAATTCCACCATATTATGGTCATTGTTGCCCAAAGGGCTCTGCACAACAAGATTGCTAACTGTTCCTTCCTCATTACACAATACCCAGTCTAGGATGGCCTGCCCTCCAGTCAGTTCTTCTATATATTGGTTTAAAAAAATATCCCGTATACATTCCAGGAAATCCTCCTCAGCACTGCTACCAATTTGGTTGGACCAATCTATATGTAGATTAAAGTCACCCATGATGACTGCTGTACCTTTGCTACACGCATCCCTAATTTCCTTCTTGATGCTATCCCCAACCACCCCACTGCTGTTTGATGGTCTGTATACAACTCCAACATGCGTTTTCTGCCCTTGGCTACTTCGCAGTTCTACCCACATTGATTCTACTGCATCCAAACTAATGTCTCTCCTAGCTATTGCATTAATCTCCTCTTTAACCAGCAATGCCACCCCACCTCCTCCTCCTTTCTGTCTATCCTTCCTGAATATTGAATACCCCTGCATGTTTATCTCCCAGCCTTGGTCACCCTGAAGCCATGTCTCAGTAATTACAACTATATCATATTCCTTAACTACTAACTGCACATTCAATTCATCCACCTTATTACGAATGCTTGTCGCATTAAGGCACAAAGCTTTCAGGTTTGTTTCTCTTATCTCCCTTCTACCTTTTGCTTCTATCCTCCTTTCATTGGCCAAACGCAAGCATGTGGGACTAGTGCAGGTGGGACAGGTTAGCTGATGTGGGTAAGTTGGACTGAAGAGCTCGTTTCCACGCTGTATGACTAGACATTTTAAATTGACAAAACCCAGTTTTAAAAAATCCTTCCCTAATTGTATTTATCGTTTGATATCCACCAGCCACATGAAAATGTGTGGTATACAAAACTGTATGCAGCTGGAAACGTGATCATTTTTACATACTACAGCAGTTGCTCAAAACAAAATGCATGCATAGAACCACAAAGCTACTTACCGCTGAGGAAGAAGGCGGTCACTGGCCAAATAACCCGATTTATGGACCTCTTTGTTGAAATCTGCATATTTGGCCTGCACAGCATACGAAGCAAGCAGGACTGCCGTTTCTGGTGGACAGTAGATTTCATCATTAAGAATACCTTCCTTTACTTGCAAGAAGAACAGACGCTGTGTAATTTCTTGGATCAGCTCCTCAGACACATCTTCTGGAAAAAACTTTGCCCTAAATTTAAATTGTAGTGGATTCTCTTTTCTTACATCCTGCTGTGTAACCTAGAATATGTGCGAATTGAAAAAAGAAAATGATTTCTTCAGCTTTAACAGCTAGAACCAACAATACAATTTCACACTTTAGTGAAGCTTATGCAAAATGCATTTGTTGGACCCCATAAAGTTCAAGAAATCTTGCCTGTATATTATTCCAATGCTTATACTTCACGCATGAAACCTACAATGATGTCCTAGCTGACTTACCAGGCCAGGGATGACATGCACAACAGCAGTTCAATCTCTAGTTTAGGATGCAAAGCAACACACTTTGCTATAATATGTGAGGAATTTCTTTGTTCATAGATGAATAGATCAGATAAATGCACCGGGTCTTTTGTTCAGAGTAGGGAAATTGAAAATCAGAGGACATAGGTTAAGGTGAGAGGGGAAATACTTTTTTTTTAAAACACAAAGGGTGATGGGTGTATGGATCTAACTGCCAGAGGCAGTTGTTGAGGTAGCTATTATCGCAACGTTTAAACAGCATTTAGATAGATACATGGATAGAGTACATTTAGAGGGATATGAGCAAAACGCAGGCAGGTGAGACTAGTATAGATGGGAAATGTTGGTCAGGATGGTTCAAATCTGCCACTTCATTTTGAAATAAGTCTAAAAAATAGAAATAATTTTTAAAAAGTTGTACACTAAGATCTCTGCCTGTCACAAAGTTTTATTGTTTGACCAAAGGTGGTTGGATTTAGCTCCGAGGGCTAACGGAATCAAGGGATATGGGGAAAAAAGCAGGAGCGGGGTACTGATTTTGGATGATCAGCCATGATCATATTGAAACGCAGTGCTGGCTCGAAGGGCCAAATGGCCTACTCCTACACCTATTTTTTTTCTATGAAATTAATTCCAGCATTCTAGATCCAATTCATAGCAAGCAGCCAGTCTTTAATTTGATAAACATATTAAGAATGACTAATAATGGGGACTAGAATAGTGTCACACTGATGCAATAAGT
This sequence comes from Rhinoraja longicauda, assembly GCF_053455715.1. NCBI lineage: Eukaryota > Metazoa > Chordata > Chondrichthyes > Rajiformes > Arhynchobatidae > Rhinoraja > Rhinoraja longicauda. The sequence continues at coordinate 47,162,602 of NC_135959.1, read as the reverse complement.
GTCTTGTCCATTCAATCACTAAGTGGTAGCACAGAGAAAGCTTTACTTGGGATGTGCTACAGAGTTGTGAATTCTGGATACTGATAAATAAATATCCAGAATAGAAACGTTTCACCCCTCCCTTTGCGAACATTTTGGGAAAAGTTAAAAAATTCTTATTGAAGATGGTTTCTCCATTACTTACCTTCTTTCAGCAGCCTTCACCCTATAAACATACTACTTGTTTATGCCATGCTTTAGTATTTCACACCAACCAAAAAACACCCACCATCCCATAACCACAGAGCATAAAAATTAAAAGTTTGCTCTCATTGAGCCACTTTTATTCACATTGAAAAGTTTTAGTTAAATACTAGCCATTTGGCAAATAACACAGCTGTTAATTCTCAAGTTCACTACAGTTTTAAGGTTTAACTTTAGAACTTGCACTTTGCATCAACCTCGACAAGGTACAGCAGGATGGGGCTGATCCAAATAATGGTTCAGCAATAGGAGGCAGTGGTGACAGTGAATATTTATCTGATTGCAAGTTCATGATCACTGATGCTGTCACTCGTATGTTCAAACCTCGAACTCAGGACAAGCCAAGTGACAGATGTTCAGCAAATCTGGCATTCCATGATGTTATTGGACTCTGGAATAAGGGGGCACATGCACAAGGTTACAAATTCAAAGGTCAGTACTGGTACAGTACTTTTGTCTGCAGCATCTCTGTAGGAAGTGGATAGGAGATGTTTCAGGTCAGGACTTCTTCAGAGTTTTACTGTACATTGAAATGTGCACTGCTATTGCCAAAACAATTGTTCGATTAAATTAGAACATAGAACAGTACAGCACAACAACAGGTCCAACCCACAATGTCTGTGCTGAACAGGTGCCAAATCCAAGTCTTATCTGCCTAATCAATTCTTTCCACTCATTAGAAACATAGAAACATAGAAAATAGGTGCAGGAGTAGGCTATTCGGCCCTTCGAGCCTGCACCGCCATTCAATATGATAATGGCTGATCATCCAGCTCAGTAACCTGTACCTGCCTTCTCTCCATACCCCCTGATCCCTTTAGCAAAAAGGGCCACATATAACTCCCTCTTAAATATAGCCAATGAACTGGCCTCAACTACCTTCTGTGGCAGAGAATTCCACAGACTCACCACTCTGTGTGAAGAAATGTACTTTTAAAATATTTAAAATATACTTTTAAATACCTTTTTGTTCAACTTCAGCCACGTTGTATAACCTTTACTGTCTACGTACTGTAGGCCGAAGAACCACACTTCCCTTAGTCCTACAGTCTTTACAACCTGAAAGAAGAAAATCCATTAATATAGTTGCATTGCTAATTAAACAGTTACTTTTTTAAAAACAAAGTCAAAGGTTAGCTACTATCCAGAAAGCACTAATTTTGTTTCACAGCATAGGATTCTTAATAAGAAACCAAGTTCTTGTGCTATTAAACAAATCTCAGATATATATTCACTGAAAAAGCAAAAACAAAAATATGCAGATGCTGGAAAGTTGAAGTTAAATATAGAAAATATTGGAGCTGATTAATGTACTGAGCCAGCAGCATCCCAGGAGAAATCAATGCTGAACCATTAACCCCAACTATGGATGCAGCCTGATTCACTCAGTATTTCCAGTACCTTTCCTTTCTTCCCTTCCCCTCCCCCACCACTATTCATACTAGAAAATTTCACTGCAAGAGTATTCTGCATTTGCTTCCTAGCCCAAATGCAGTACCAAATGATTGAAGCAGTAAAGGAACGAGACCAGACTAATTTAAGTTATTTCCTATATCTGACTGGATCACTACCAGTTAGTTTACTTTACTGTCACGTGTACAGAGGTACAGTGAAAAGCTTTTGTTGTGTGCTAACCCGTCAGCGGAAAGACAATACATGATTACAATTGAGCCATCCAGTGTACAGATACATGATAAAGGGAACAATGTGAAAAATGTTTAGTGCCTGTTGGGAGAGGGGAGGAGAGTAACGGCGTCTTCGCCCGCCCCGGATCGCGGGGTTGGCCCGCTGCGGACCTTACACCGTCCGGCGCGGCCTGGAACTTGGCAACTTCAACAGCCTGACCGCAGGAGAAGACGGCAGGGGAAGAGAAAAGACATTCTGGCCTTCCATCACAGTGAGGAGGTGACTGGAGGAGACTCACTGTGATGGATGTTTCGTTTTTTTGTTTTGTGTTGGTTTGTGATTGTGTGTGAAATTGCTTATTTTTATTGTTCTTATTGCTGGACTGTGGGCGACCTTTCATTTCACTGCATATCTTGTATGTGTATGTGACAAATAAACTTGACTTGACTGGGCTGGGGTGTGACTCATCCCTGATTATGCTGGTGGACTTGCCGAGGCAGTGCGAGGTGTAAATGAAATTAATGGAAGGGAGGTTGGTTTGTGTGATGTTCTGGGCTGCGTCCACAATTCTCTACAATTAATCATTTTATTCGCAGCTGCTAAGGAGCATGTACACAAACAGACTGTTAACACTCAGCTGGACTATTATTGTAAGCCCCACCATTCAAAACACAAGAAAGGGGCAAAGCAGTATACAAGGTACAAATGTCCACATCGGTCATCATTCACCATTGTTTTTCTTTCCTCACTTCCAATCAAATTCCACCTTCAATTGGCAAAAGGTCAATTCATAATCCTGCTTTCACTGAACTGTAATTGCCTCACCACACAGCCCTATTTAAACCATATGGGAGCTATGTTAAACATCCTCTTCCTTCACACATTTTTTCATGACCAAGATTCTGCAGACATAACCACCTACCATGCCATATGCCAAACTAGCCCATCCTGCACTGGCCCTCTTCACTAATAGTGGGTGAAAAGTTACATCAGGGCATTTGTCATGATAGCTTCACAACACAGCTCATCTTTTCCCAATCCTTTATCTTAACTGTTAATTCCAGATTCAAGTTCTTAAATTTCCTCCTCAGCAGCCTTTTGAACTGGGTGACACAGTGGCATAGCGGTATTATCCACAATAGCGTCTCTCAGTGTTCTTGCCTCACACATCTGTCTTTACATGACAACGGACTCTTGTCCCTTATCTCTCAGCTCTTACTGCAACCCCACCAGAGAGGAAGTGGTTCCATAATCCAAATTGTCTGACTGTAGTTTTCATCACAACTTCTACCTTCCCCCACCCCCATTATGCTCCACAAATGCAAATAGGAACTGCAGTCTTAAACTGCTCAGATTTAGGAGCAAAACTACTTCATAATTTTCCATAACATGAAATAAAAATAAGCTTCACATAAATAAGAATGAACTGTAAATAAGTGAGCGTACCTGATCAAAGAGCTGCTTGCCGGTTGTATTTGGCTGGATGGCGAACTCTAGCTCTGCATCCATGGTGGTAACCCGCACATTGATCTGTTTAAAGAAGCAGAAAATTAAGACACAGAGACACAGAGACACAGAGACACAGAGACACAGAGACACAGAGACACAGAGACACAGAGACACAGAGACACAGAGACACAGAGACACAGAGACACAAAAATACGAACAAATCTCGCAGTCTGGGCAGTGATCAGCATTTTAACTCTGTCCCATGTTGAAGCACCAAGAACTGCCATCTGTTATATGGCCTCTATCAAGTATAATCGTGGAAGTCCCAGAAGAAAAATATTTTTGAAGTCAAACTGAAGCATCAGGGAATTCCATTCATCCATGAAAATAATTAGCAGCACATGACATGCCAATTACTAGTTAGGTTACAAAAAGAAAAACAACCTTGCAAAATGGAGAAAATTTAGAACATTATTAATTGAAACAGAATCAAGTACAATCATCATACAATGCAATGGCAGTGGACATCATTAGGGGTACCCCTTGGCTTTTACCATCTCTATCCTGCTAGCTTGTTGACCAATGGCATTACGTACAGTGCATTTTGAAAATCCATGACTTTCATGGGAGCATCATGTAGATATATTCTATATTTTTTCCAAAATCATAATTTCCCATATGACTAGGCTGTTAAAACACTTTCCAGGTCTCTGCAAAACAATACGTACTAAAGTTATCACCCTTTGAAATCCATCACTTCAAGTATTTCCATTGACAGTTCAGGCAGCAGTAAAACAACCTCTAATAACCAAGTGAGAAATTCCCAACTATGGGCCTGTTTACTCAATGCTTTCAGGGAAAGAATTCACCAAATACTGTTGTACACAAACGAGAAAACAGAACAATTCAAGTTTAAAGTTCTGCATGAGCTTCTGTGTTTACTTATTCAAGCATCCATCCTGGAATTTGGTTCCCAATCTCCCCTGATTGACATACTTGTCAACACCAATGTTGCCTATTTTTGTGTCAAAACCCCATTTTCCTTGTGATTTGAATGCTACAAGCCAACAGTTTTCAACCATTGGTGACTTAATGCAGCCCTCAGATCATGTAGGTTAAAGATCACAGGAAAAGTGGGTTCACAGACAATCCAGTTTTTAATTTACCCCGTTTCCATGTAGAGCTTGGTATTTCTGTTAACTAGTAGAACACGACAATTCAACAGATTTCTCTACATTTCAAGTCAAGGATCTTGGAAGTAATGTCTGAGTGCTACAGCATTGGCACAATAAAGGAATAATCACCGCATGATATTTTACATCATTTAGCTTCCATTAAAATATTAGTCATGAAGATAATCACACATGGCAAATTTTATATTTGGCTATTACAATTGCAGTTATTTTTAAAACAAATTTTATATTCTTGCATAAAAGGTACACGATAAATTTTGGATAGACCACTCTAGAGCATTATTTATAGGAAGGGAGTTCTAGAGGACTCAGAAGAGGTTCACCAGGATGTTACCTGGATTTGGAGTGTATTAACTACAAGGAAGAGATTGGACAAACTTGAATTGTTTTCTCAGGAGCATTAGTGACTGACAGACAATTGGATAGAAGTATAGAAAATGAGAAGGGAAATAAATGGGGTAGCTAGAGTATTTTTTTCCCAAATGGGAACATCAAGTACCAGAGGACAAAGCTTTAATGTGAAAGTTTAAAGAAGATGCAAGAAGCAAATTGTTTTTTTAATTTTGATAAAGTGATGGGTTCTTGGAAATGCTGCCAAAAATAGTGGCCGATCTATCACGTGATTGTTTGAAATTGGGCCGCAACTGTTTACCATATATATTAATGATTTGGACGAAGGAATTAGAAGTAACACTAGCAAGTTTGCAGATGACACAAAGCTAGGTAGCAGTGTGAACTGCAAAGAGGATGTTAGGAGGTTGATGGGTGACCTGGACAGGATGAGGGAGTGGGCAGATGGGTGGCAGATGGAATATAATATAGATAAATGTGAGGTTATCCACTTTTGCGCAAAAACAAGGAGGCAGATTATTATCTCAATGGTGTCAGGTTAGGTAAGGGGGAAGTGCAGCGAGACCTGGGTGTCCTTGTACATCAGTCACTGAAAGTTGGCGTGCAGGTACAGCAGGCAGCGAAGAAAGCTAATGGCTTGTTGGCCTTCATAACGAGAGGATTTCAGTATAGGAGTAAAGAGGTTCTTCTCCAGTTCTATAGGGCCCTGGTAAGACCACATCTGGAGTATTGTGTACAGTTTTGGTCTCCTAATTTGAGGAAGGACATCCTTGTAATTGAGGCAGTGCAGTGTAGGTTCACGAGATTGATCCCTGGGATGGCGGGACTGTCATACGAGGAAAGATTGGAAAGACTAGGCTTGTATTCACTGGAGTTTAGAAGGATGAGAGGGAATCTTATAGAGACATATACAATTATAAAAGGACTGGACAAGCTAGATGCAGGAAAAATGCTCCCAATGTTTGGGGGAGTCCAGAACCAGGGGCTCAGTCTTAGAATAAAGGGGAGGCCATTTCAAACTGTGAGAAGGAACTTTTTCATCCAGAGAGTTGTGAATTTGTGGAACTCTCTGCCAGAGGGCAGTGGAGGCCTAATCACTGGATGAATTTAAGAGTTAGATAGAGCTCTGGGGGATAGTGCAATCAAGGGATATGGGGAGAAGTTGGGCACAGGTTACTGATTGTGGATGATCAGCCATGATCACAATGAATGGCGGTGCTGGCTCGAAGGGTTGAATAACCTCCTCCTGCACCTATTTTCTATGTTTCTATGAAATGGGTTTCTAGGCACTGAAACAAACTCAATGATCGAGGCTCTACAGTCCTCACAGATAGAGAATTCCAAAGATTCACCATCACCACCACCCAAGCAACGATTTTTTTTGCATTATCTCAGTCCTATATGGCTTGTTCTGAAATGCTGATGCTGGTTTTCGATGATCTAGCCAGGAGAAACATCCACCTGTATGCAGCCAATCAAGCCCAACAAAGAGCTTGAAAGTTGCAATTAGATCCTAGTTACAACATAATAAAATGACCCTTCAGCCACATGTCAATGCCAATCATTGTACTTATCTGTACTAATCCCATTTACCCACATTTGGTCCATAGCCACATATGCCAGGTGCTTGTTGTACGCTTAAATGTTCTGAGTGCATTTGCCTCCACCTCCTCTTCAGAGAATATAGATTCCAACTGCTCTGGAAAAAATGACCCTCAGATTCCCTCAAACCTTCTTTCACACTCCCAGCAGATGGAAAAAAAAAGTTTCTTACTATGTATTCCAATCCCCCTCAATTTTCATTAATTCTATCAGGTCATCCCTTAGCCTCCACTGCTCTAAGGAAAGCAAACTCAAATCTATCCAATCTCTGCTTCCAACTTAAACACTGTAAGCCTGGCAACATGTTCTGTACACCTCACCAGCACAATCATTTGTTTCTTATAACCTGGTGATCAGATGTGATCACATTAACTCAAATGCGGCCAACCAATATTCTATGAAGCTGTAACACAATATCATTATTCTCGTTCTATGCCATGGCCTAATACAGTTTGCATCCCATACGCCTTCTTCTTTACCTACCAATTTCAGGGACTGATGGGTTTGTTGCCTAACACCACAGTGGCAGGGTGGCACAGTGGCAGAGTTGCTGCCTTTCAGGGCCGGAGACCCAGGTTCGATCCTAACCATGGGTGCTGTCTGTACGGAATTTGTACATTCTCAATGTGACCACGTGGGTTTTCCAGATGCTCCGGTTTCCTCCTTCACTCCAAAGACGTACAGGTTTGTAGGTTGATTGGCCTCAGTAAAAATTGTATAAATTGTCCCTAGTGCGGTGTACGGGGTAAAGCACGGCCTCGATGGGCCAAAGGGCCTGCCTCCACGTTGTATCTCTAAAGTCTAAACAATCTACCCATCATCAATCCATAGCACCTTATATGTTGTTCAAGTTCTACCCTTGCGACCTTCCAAAAAGCACTCTGCATTTGTTATGAATAAATTTCATTTTCTTTTGCTCTACCCAGCTTGCTCCAAGACAATCCTCCTTTTTAGCTCCTCTTTAGCTAGACAGGCTAAATTTATTTATTTTTTTAAAAACACACCCCAACATCATTAATGTGCATCACAAGCATATAGGGACTAAGCGCCAATCCTCGAGGTACCACATGGTACGGATTTCCAAATCAGAAAAGCAAACTGCTACCGCAACTCTTTGCAGAAGACAAAGCCAATTTTCAATCCAATTTTCCAACTTGCCATGGGCTCTAATTCAAATTCTAACACCTGCCTGGTCAACTCACATTCAGGGCATCACGGTGGCGCAGCTGTAACATTGCTGCCTTTTCGTGCCAGACACCCGGGTTCGATTCAGACTACAGATGCTGTCTGTACCAAGTTTGTACATTCTCCTCGTTATCACGTGGGGTTTCTCTGGGTGCTCCGATTTCCTCCCCAAAACTCCTAAGATGTACAGTTTTGTAGGTTAATTGGCTTTGGTAAAGATTGTAATTTGTCCCTAGTGTGTAGGATAGTGCTTGTACAGGGGATCACTAGTCGACGCAGACTCGGTGGGCCGAAGGGCCCGTTTCTGTGCTGTATCTCTAAACTCAATTACATCTCTCCCAGTCCTGGTGAATTTTTTGCCACACTCTCTGTACACAAATATATTTTTTATGTGCAGAGACCAAAACAGTACTCAGTACTCCAGATTCCTGTCACCAAGGCACTGCACAGTAATGGGAAGACATTACTCCTACTTCACAATTCTACAGTAAAGGCCAACATATCACATGCCTTCCTCATCTTTTGTTGAAACAGCTACAGTGCATTCAGAAAGTATGCAGACCTTCACTTTTTCCACATTTTGTTACGTTACAACCTTATTTTAAAATTGATTAAATTCATTTTTTTATCATGAATCTACACACAATACCCCATGATAAAAAAGTGAAAACAGGTGTTTAGAAATTTTTGCAAAGTAATTAAAAAGAAATAACTGAAATATCACATTTACATAAGTATTCACACCCTTTACTCAGTACTTTGTTGAGGCACCTTTGGCAGCGATTACAGCCTCAAGTCTTCTTGGGTATGACGCTACAAGCTTGGCACACCTGTATTTGGGTAATTTCTCCCATTCTTCTCTGCAGATCCTCTCAAGCTCTGTCAGGTTGGTTGGGGAGTGTCGATGCAGCGCTATTTTCAGGTCCCTCCAGAAATATTCGATCAGGTTCAAATCCAGGCTCTGGCTGGGTCACTCAAGGACATTCACAGACTTGTCACAAAGCCACTCCTGCATTATCTTGGCTGTGTGCTTAGGGTCGTTGTCCTGTTGGAAGGTGAACCTCCGCCCCAGTCTGAGGTCCAGAACGCTCTGGAGCAGGTTTTCATCAAGGATCTCTCTGTACTTTGCTCTGTTCATCTTTCCCTAGATCCTGACTAGTCCTGACTAGTCTCCCAGTTCCTGCCGCTGAAAAACATCCCCACAACATGATGCTGCCATCACCATAGGTATGGTATTGGCCAGGTGATGAACGGTGCCGCTTGGCATTCAGGCCAAAGACTTCAATCTTGGTTTCATCAGACCAGAGAATATTGTTTCTCATTGTCTGAATCCTTTAGGTGCTCTTTGGCAAACTCCAAACGGGCTGTCATGTGCCTTTTACTGAGGAGTGGCTTCCTTCTGGCCACTCTACCATAAAGGCCTGATTGATACAGTGCTGCAGATATAGTTGCCCTTCTGGAAGGTTCTCCCATCTTCACAGAGGACCATCTGTCAGAGTGACCATCAGGTTCTTGGTCACCTCTCTGACCAAGGCCCTTCTCTGCCGATTGCTCAGTTTGGCCGGGTGGCCAGCTCTGTGAAGAGTCCTGGTGGTTCCAAAGTTCTTCCATTTAAGAATGACGGAGGGCACTGTGCTCTTTGGGACCTGTAATGCTGCAGAAATTGTTTTATACCCTTTCCCAAATTGGTGTCTCGACACAAACCTGTCTCGGAGGTCTACGGACAATTCCTCCATCTTCATGGCTTGGTTTTTGCTCTGATATGCTCAGTCAACTGTGGGACCTTATATATGTGTGGCTTTCCAAATCATGTCCAAACAATTTAATTTATCACTGGTGGACTCCAATCAAGTTGTAGAAACATCAAGGATAATCAATGGAAACAGGATGAACATAAGCTCAATTTAGAGTGTCATAACAAAGGGTCTGAATACTTATGTAAATGTGATATTTCAGCTAATTCTTTTTAATTACTTTGCAAAAATTTCTAAACACCTGTTTTCGCTTTTAAATTATAGGGGCATTGTGTGTAGATTGATGATTAAAAAAATGAATTTAATCCATTTCAAAATAAGGCTGTAACGTAGTAAAATGTGGAAAAGGTGAAGGGGTCTGAATACTTTCTGAATGCACTGTAGTTGGTTTTCAGTCCATAGACAGGGATACCTAGGTATCTCTAAATATCTCCCATTGACTCGTCTAAATCTGCTCAAAGCAGTCCGTCAGATCTTCCAACTCCTGCTTTGCTTCATTAAATGCTCTTATAGACAATGAGCAATTGGCATTGGTTAAAAGAAAAGTCATTCAAGCAGGTGGACAAAATGGATCGGATTACAAATTCACAGGTATTTCCAATTTCATCACTCCCCCTCCCATTCCCAGTTTGACCTTTCTGCCATGAACCTCCTCCAGTGCCATAGTGAGGCCACCGGAAATTGGAGGAACAGCACCTCATATTTCGCCTGGGCAGCTTGCAGCCCAGTGGTATGAACATCGACTTCTCCAACTTTAGATAGTTCCTCTGTCCCTCTCTTCCCCTCCCCCTTCCCAGATCTCCCTCTATCTTCCTGTCTCCACCTATATCCTTCCTTTGTCCCGCCCCCCTGGCATCAGTCTGAAGAAGGGTCTCGACCCGAAACATTGAAGGACCGTTCAAGGTGCTTGAGCGTGGCTCTGCCACCTTCGTTTTGGACATGGGGGGTCGTCCTGAGACTGTCTCTATTTCGCGGCTGAAGCCGGCGCACGTGGACGTTAGCCAGCCGGTCCTACTGGCGCGGCCTCGCCCTCGGGGTCGTCCTGCGTCCCGGCCCTTACCCCCGGAGTTCCCGCAGGTGTCTTCCCCTGGCGGGGTGGTTCCAGTTCCTGCGACCGCCGTGGTGCGCACACGGGCTGGTCGTCTCGTATGTCCCCCTGTCCGTTTCGTGCCTCCGGTTCTTGGGGGGGGGGGGTCCTGTGGCGGTGCCCGGGGGCTAGGCCACTCCCTTGGTCATTCCCCTCGGCACTGTGGACAGGGAGGATTAGGTCACTCCCTGGGTCATTCCCCTGGGGATAGAGTGGTCTGGTGCTACGGGGTTTGCTGGAAGGGGTTATTGTTTTGACTCGTGGGGATGACTGAGTGAGTGCATGTTCAGTTACTGCATTAAAGTTATTGTTACTTCTTACCTGGCGTCTGGCCTGATTCCTGTCGCGTCCAGACCCACTACAACGTCACCCATTCCTTCTCTCCTGAGATGCTGCCTGACCTGCTGAGTTACTCCAGCATTGTGTGAATAAATACCTCAAATTTCAACAAATACATACAACTAAAAGTAATTCACTTGTACATGTAATCATTTTTCAAAAGTAGAATACAAGGACTGCTTACAATAAAGCTTATATTAAAGTAGCCCATTCTTTTCTTGACATTAATTCATTAAAAACCATGAACCAAGGATGACAAATGCAAAATCAATCTGTAAACACAAACCATCATGTTTACAGATAAAACCAGCATTTACTCTGGAATAAATAATTTTTTTAAATGCACCAAAAGATGTGGGGAAAAAAAATAAGGCTCATGAATTGCAAGCCATAGAGATATGTAAAAGCTTACTTTTAAATGAATTCGGGATAGATTCGCAAAATGAATAAAAATGGAAAATAGTCTTGTGGAATTTTAGGGGGTCATGTTGACCATTGCAGCCTGTTATTTGTATATTCTTTTTTGGAAATTATAAAGTGCTCCAAATTCTGCTCATCCTTTAAAAAATATTGAATGTTGACAATAACCTTTGCATTGCTTAAATTAAATGGAGTACAAACCAAAATTAAATAGCTGCAAGAGAAATGCAATGGGAGGGAACAAACGGAAAATGAACAGTGCTTCAGCTACTTTGTAAACTCAAAGTATTAGCAATGCCATTTCATCAAGAAATTAACGCTTCGAATGCTCAATTACTCTTTTGCAGTTTACAAGCTTCAACACTACATCTATCGCACACTTTGTTTCTCTGAAAACAAAAGCTGTGGAGGCCAAGTCAATGGATATTTTTACGGTAGAGATAGATTCTTGATTAGTATGGGTATCAGGGGTTAAGGGGAGAAGGCAGGAGATTGGGGTTAGGAGGGAGAGATAGATCAGCCACGATTGAATGGTAGAGTAGACTTGATGAGCCGAAAGATCTAATTCTGCTCCTATCACTGATGACCTTATGAACAAAACAAAAACCCCAGCTACTTGAGGATTTCATGCCCAGGTTCAACTGCAACTTCTCTTCCCCACCCCTCTCTCTAAGGTAACATTGACTTTATATATAAAATCATTTTGATTGCTGCTTCACCAGTTAGATTTTGTGATTTGCACTTTGATTATTCCTTTAAAATTCACATTTTGAGTGTACGATCCTCATGAAACCAGGCTGGAAAAAAAGTAGCACAACACAAGTGGGATTTGTTAACATATTTTCTGTCAAAACACATTAGGACAGATTTTCCACTTCAGCGTATTACATTCAGGTTATTATTGCTCACATTTTAAAATCATAAGAATGCAGGCCAAAACAATGAGAGAAAAACATGGCTGAAACCCAATTTCTCATATATATTTGCATACTATAAAGCTAATCGAAATGAAATCCTAAAGAGAGTTTATATATAGGAAATAATGTGGTGGGGGGGGGGGAAGAAACAAAAATAAAAATCAATGTTTGTCTAAATAACGAATTGTACAATTTGAGACAGATTATGTTTCCAAAGTAGTTTATATTGTGGACATTGTTCCGAAATGATCTATAATTAGACTTGTACTACAATACGGATTATTGCCTTACCAGGCCATTTAGATCCAAAGGCCGATTAGCCCAAGGACCAATAACGAGAAGTCCATCCGCAATTTCCCAGAATTTTTTTAAAACAGTCTTCAAGTAGGGAAGCCAATAAGCCGTCATTGAACAATCACATCAAAAATGACCACAAAAAAAATGTATAGTAGATGTGTAGGAAGGAACTGCAGATGCTGCTTTATAACAGAAATACACACCAAAGGCTAGAGTAACTCAGAGGGTCAGACAGCATCGCTGAAGAAAACGAATAGGTGATGTTTTGGGTTGGAACCCTTCTTCAGACTGTAAGTAGAGATTGGGCGGGTAAAATAAACTGGAGGCGAGAAAAAGTCTTTATTCTGGCCCTTTCTCACCTCTGGTATATTTCTCCACCCACCTCTACTTTCAGTCTGAATAATGGTTCCCACCCGAAACGTCACCTATTCCTTTTCTCCAGAGATGCTGCCTGGCCCGCTGAGTTACACCAGCTTTTAGTGTCTAATCTATAGTATACCTTCGACTCAAAATATAGAATTGTATAAATTGGAACATTTTTTATACATTTACATAAATAGCCAATCAGATACAATTAATCTGAGTGGAGTTGAAATATCAGTTTGAACACCAGAATAACCTGGTCTCTAACTGGTATTACAAATTTACTTGTGACAGTTATTGCAAATGGATAGATTTAACGGCCCCTGAAAATGTAACCTTCCTTCCATACTGCACTTACAATATCACAGACACATACAGGCAGTCATGGACGGAAGCAGGCCCTTCATCCCACCATCTAATATTCACTAAAAACTAATCTCATTTATCAGCACTAGGCCTTTGGCCTTTTAAATCTTAGCAGTTCAAGTGTTCAGCTAGATGCAGGTACTTAGTATTGAGCGTATACCTGCCACCACCAGCATATTCCAATCACCCTCTGGGTGAAAATAAATCCTCCTCAGATTCGTTCTGAACCTCTTAACCCTTATTCTAAGCCCCTGCTCATTAGTTTTAGATAGCTCTGCTAATAAGGAAGTATTAGTTTGATGTGGTCATAACCTAAATGTAGACAAACCAAGCACACATATAAATGCTTCTGTATAAAGTAATGAAAGAAAATGGAAGAACAACAATCCACTTTAAGCCTCCCACTCTTGCCATTCCGTGCATTTTCTTTTTAAACGAAAAGGTTTTAAAATGTTGCAGATATCAAAGAATGAGGTCTTCAATTTGATTTCCTTAACATAGGAATGAGACAGGTCAACGTAGGTTATAACAAATTACATTGACTTCTCTTCCTCTCCCCAGCTGGAGAAATTCTGCATTTACTCAATCTTTTAACATAGTCCACTAAGAGAAATTCTAGGTCTATGGACAGTTTAGCTCTATTAAAAAAAAAGTCTGGTTTACCAACGTTGAAAGAAATCCAAATAATAAAGATAGGTGGGGGAATTATCTAGTTGGGTGACCAGAGGACAGGGGCAACATTGGTACTAGTTTGTGCTTAATGTTCTATGTGAAATGGAATGCACTGTGCAGTACATGTTTTATGGTATGTGACTCAAATTCACTTAAATTTAACACTTCATATTTTAGAATAACACTCAAAAACGTTCAGACTTTGTTTAACCTTCATGCAACCACACTCAAGGTTTTATTATAGGAGTTGTGAAGATTAGGGAATACCTCATTTGTACGCTCCCTTTAATCAGCTACACCTTTGCCCCCTAGGCTGTTCATATCCATGAAGACCATCCTTCCCATTTGAAGAAACTAATTATAAACCTTAGCTCTTTTAGAATGCTTTCCCAAATTCTATATATTTGCAGTGCCCAATTGATTGTAATTGTGTGAAAGGGATAATTTAAGTTACTACGAATATCTTTTAAAAAAGGCAATCCACGTTTATCCCATTTGTTTCTGTGCAAAGTTAAAGACGACTAAACATTGTACCATGCAATAGCTTCCCTTTTCCCAACCTCCCACGTAGGTTTCTGAAGAACGAAAGATGCAATATTTGGGTAATAAAAAATTTGGGATTTTTATGTGCACAACCCCAATCCACCCCACCCCCAAATATATTTTTGGGGGCAGCTCCATAATCTTCTTACTGACAAACCTTCAGTTGGAAGATGCTACAGAGAAATGGTGTGCCGGATCTAAGAACACAAACTACTGAGAATCCCCTAAATTCCAAGAGGAAACCCCCAGGCTATTAAATACCACAACCTCCAAATAGGCTCAGAATTGTATAGACTTTGGAGTATTGATTTTGACTGCACTATTGTTTATTTTATCTGTGTTTCTTTTAATGTACATATACTGAAATCTGTTGAGCTGCTGCAAGAATGAATTTCATTGTTCCATTTCAGGACATGACAATAAAACACTCTTGACTAGGTCAAAACTACTCGATGTATTAATTCAAGCATGCCTGAAATGCAAACATTTGATATTCCTCACGCTTATTTGGCCTTGAAGACAAAAGGAGCCAAATGTGGATTGACAGGAAAGTAACTGAGCAAATGCAACCAACATTTAATGGATATTTCAGATGGCAGGAACTTGGGAATTGTAATCGAAACTCTGACTTTAATTATGAAGAATTACTGAACTTTAAAATCAATATCAATGGAAAAAAGATTATAAGCTGCAGGCAAGAAAAAAAACTTTAATGGGATAGTATTAGAGAATACAAGCAAATATCATAAATTGGTCTGTTTTTCTGATTTCCTGAGAAATTGGCAGGAAGGATAACAAAGGAGTTTGCCTTGCACTGTGAATAATACTTAAAGTATATGAATGAGGTTAAACTTGCAAATGCTGAATAGAATGCCAAATTCACAATGTTACTTGTTGGAAAATGGTAAAACACAGTTGTACAAATTTTACTACGAATTCTAGGAACAGCTTTTGAGGAAAGTATCAAATGACTAAATATTTACATGTATACACACATTTTGCAATCTGTACAGAAACTATACACGAAACAAATATAGATCAATTTTTGTTTCAGAGTCCAATTATAGTCAGACACATTGAATGAAACCAGTTCATCCACAATGTTACAAAGCACACAAGTAGCCAAACAAGGCAAGTCCTCAATTTGATCCCTCGTCTTTCAATCAGCTGGTCTCGGGGGAATTTGTGCTACAATATCCTCAATGTCTGGTTGTACTCGGTATACATCAGGCAATGACAGTAATTGGATTCCATCAGCAGTTAACAGGCACATAAATGTCAAAGTTTACCAACAGAATAATGGCATTCTTACAAGGAACAACCCAAAACCTGATACTAATCAGAAGTTGATATCAGAGTAACCCTTGCATCCCTCTCTCCATCCCTCCCCCACCCTAGTCGTCGTACTCATTTCACTGTAGCCTGTTGAGTTTCACTGTCTGTATAACTCGTTTTCACCTACCCCACAGCCACCTTTCCTTAATCATTGCTTTTTACATATTTTTCAATCATTCGTTCTATGTGCCATCTATATCTCTCGTTCCTCTTTCCCCAGACTCTCGGTCTGAAGATGGGTCTCGATAGCTTACCAGACAAACAAAACGTGTATAGGCAGCACCTGTATTATGCCAGCGGGGTCGAATTCCAGAAAACAGATTCCAGAGTTTTTAGGAAAAACTTTCCTCCTCCTCTCTCCCGCCCCACTCCCATATCAATTCTGTATCCCAAAATTTTAGTTAAGTGATTAAGTTTGTTGTGGACAGATTGTTGTTACCCAAAAACCAACAATACGGGAGACACAAGAAACTGCCGATGCGGGAATCTTGAACAAAGCAAAGTGCTGAAGGAACTCAGCATCAGATGACGTTTAATGTCAAGACCCTTCTTCAAATTGATCGAATCGGACCAAGGCGGCTCCACCCCTTGAAGTTGTCTGTCCAATTCCCTCCCCAGATGCTGCCTGACCCACCAAGATCCTCCAGCACTTCTTCTTGTGTTTGAGGCAGCAGAAATTATGTAACGCCCTCCAGGCGCTGTAGCCAGTGCAATGTGTTGTTGTCAAGGCCCATGAGGTCTATCCCTCCACCAGGGGGACGGAGGACAGTGCAGTCGAAAATGAAGTGCTACGCTGTTTGCTGGTCTGCTCCATACATGCAGGCTGCTAATGAACGCAACCCTCAACGATGCATGTTGGCGTTGAACCGGCTGACCCCTGTGTGGAGCCGGTTCAGGGCGACCCACTCTTTGCGGGGCATGTCTGAGCCGGGTGGGGCTGTGGTGTTCGGTGCGACAATGAATTGAGGTCGCGATGTCTGTTCCCAGCTGGTTCTCCATGCTCCTAGTATGTGGAAACCGGAGCCACAGAGGGTCGCTGCATGACGGGAGAAAGGGTGATGAGATGACAGGCGTTGAGGTCCCATTTGCTGTGAATCCTGGGCGAGGTGGTGCAAAGGATATTGGGCGTCAGATGGGGCCTTGCACACCAGCCTATGAGTGAAGAACTCTCTGCGAAGCTTGGCGGGTGCAATACCTGCGAGCACCGGCAGGAGATCCGTCGGAGTAGGGCATAGACAGCCAGTGATGATCCGCATGGTGTCATTGAGGGTGGCGTCTAGCTTGCTGGTATGAGCGCTGTGGCACCATACTGGGGCAGCGTACTCAGCGGCGCTGTACACGAGTGCAAGAGCACTGGTTCGAAGAGTATATGACCTGGCGCCCCATGTCGATCCGGCCAAGCAACGTAGGAGGTTGTTCCGTGCCGAGACTTTAGCACGGAGAGCTTCAAGCTGTTGCTTGTAAGTCAGCTGCCGATCTAGTTTCACCCCGAGATATGTAGGAAATGGGTTGTAGGGTAGGGGTGACCCATCGAGGGCGACGGTTAGCTGGCATTGAGCTTCCTTGTTGTTCAGGTGAAAGGTCGTTGTGGTGGTTTTTGCCACACTCAGTTTTAGTCTTAAGGTAGCCCGCGACAAGTTCCATATCCGCCGAGAGCACATCCTCAACATTTGACCAGCTCTTGTCCGGGTACAGTACTGTGTTTTTGCCATAACACAGTGTAATCGATCCTGCAAAATTATAGAATTCAACTCCCCAGCCCCAATTAAAAATTGGTTAGGGATGTGCAGTTTAAAGTTCTGGTCAGCATACGTTCAATATTGTATTCATTTCAGTCACAGAGCCAAGGGAAAAATACAAGACTATGGGCTATATAGAAATGACAGTGGCTATTCTTGGCTCAAATGGTCCAATTACATGACAACATCACAGCAGTTTTAAAAGGACAATGTTGAAGGTTTAGAAAATGCTGCACTAAATTCAAGAATGGCAAATCTATTTTCCTCCAAAATTAATTTATTTCACAATTCAATGCTCATCTGGTGGGTGAAGAAATGGCTACTGCTACTTCTCGTAATTCAATCTGGGAGGGCATGGCATGCAATGTCCAAACTAAAACAGCATGCCATCTTTGAAAAGGGAATTAAAAATGAATTGGAGTATTAATAGGATCAATAAACCAGAAAGACCTGTCAGTCCAGCACCAAATCCAAAATATAGGCGAGTTTTACTGCAGCCTCTGTCGCTACTACTGTATTTTTATTGATACTTGTGCAGTAAAGCATTCCGTGATACAAGCTGCAAATTCTAGGTAGATTGCAGACCAAGTGTGGAAGAATAAGAAAGGACTTTACATGGAGGTGTTCAATATCAGTAATGGACTTTAGGGAAGTGAAGATAAAGCAAAACTGGTCAATTAATTTCTGGCAGCTAAAGATTTGTCAAAATGGGAAAATGTGCCCAGTGCTTATTTCATTGAAGTAAAGCAGAAAGACAAACTTTTTCTGGAAGGAGTGTAGTGACTAGAACCCCACAAAAGGTACACCATGACAAGACCAGAAAGACCAATTCAATGCATCCAAGTCTGATAAGCTGATTTGGAATGACTTGGCCAGAAAGACTAGGGCGCCACAGTGGCGCAGCTGTAGAGTTGTTGCCTTACAGCGCCAGAGACCCGGGTTCAATCCCGACTACGGATGCTGTCTGTAACAGACCCACTGGACAGTTATCTTTGTTGCAATATCCCTCCTCTGGCAAGGCTGGCTGATATTCAAGAATTATATAATGTGACCAACTAAACTGTGAATGTATTGGGAAGTTTGAGGCAAAAACCTTCAGTCTCTGCACCGTGAGGGCGAGCCATCTGCCTGTGGAGGTAAAGACACAATAAATGGGCTCTCTCTCTCTCTCTATGAGGTTTTCTGTTTAATCAAGCACTTTATTTAAATGATCCATCATGTAATATCAAAGCAATTGAAAGATGGACAAATACCAGAAAAATACTTCTAAACTGTATAATACAATTGTACTTAAAAGGGTTACTCAATTAAGAGTTTTTAAACTGGTAGGCAGTCTTACAGTTTGTGTATTTTTGACAGATGCAATCACAATTGATTTTTTTGTCAGCGACTCATTGACTTTAAAGAATAGGTTCTATGTTCCCATACTTTAACTTTTACAAACTAAATATCAACAACACAATGTTCTACAAAACACATTGGACTGATTCCAGAGCAATAAGGCTCACTACCTAGACTTATTCTCTGATGTGGGGGGCAGAAAATGTCGTTCTCTGCATCCGAGAGCTTTGCACAAGATATTCTAAGGCTCCAGTGGGAAACAAAAACTTACACATCACGGATTTAGGTAACTTTCAATTTGTGTAGTATAATTTGACTGGATAGCACACAAAGCTTTCCACTGTATCTCAGTACATGTCTCAATAATAAACCAATAATGATTCTCATTGTCATCACAAAAGGGACAGCACAGTGGCGCAACAGTAGAGTTGCCGCCTCACAGTTTCAAAGATCCGTGTATGATCCTGGCTGCGGTTGCTGCCTGTACGGAGTTTGCATGTTCTCCGTGACCACGTGGCTTTTCTCCAGGTGCTCCAGCTTCTTCCCACACTCCAAAGACTACAGATTTGTAGGTTAATTGGCATCAGTAAAATTGAAAAATGTCCCTAGTGTGCAGAATAGTGTTAGTGTACTGCTGATCGGCATGGACTCTGTGGGTCAAAGGGCCTGTCTCTGCACTGAATCTCTAAAGTCAAGTAGTAACAAATAATTTAAAAGCAGCAAAATTAAAAAGGTAGAGTAAAATAAACTCTACGAGACCAATTTGTTCAATTTTTTTAATAGCAGCTCCTGACAATACAAGGAGCCTCCAAAACCCTCGCTCCAGCAAGTCACTGCTCTTCTTGTCTAGGGACTCCCATTTTGGGACTCTGAACACATGGAAATTCAAAGCAATCCATGACAGCAGGCACTTTGGACCAGAGTTTTTATGAACCCTCTGCAATTTTTTTAAAAAGATACTAAATAGGCTTCGTGTCAAGATGATGAAACAAGCCGGCCCAGACTAATGTAGAAAGCATCTCTTATCTAGGTACATTTTATTAATAATGCCCAATCTCAGCATAACCACCCCTAACGAACAATTTTACTACAGATTCCTAGTACCCTTCCAGTGCAGTCCCTGGATAAGAACCAAGGGAACTTGCTGAGATAAGAGTCTGAAGGGGGGGTCGCAACCCAAAACGTCACCCATTCCTTCTCTCTAGAGATGCTGCCTGACCTGCAGTTACTCCAGCATTTTGTGTACCTTCGATTTTAACCAGCATGTGCAGTTTCTTTCCTACATATAGAGATATGCAGTACATTTGCACTGTGTTACTTCTGATGTTATTCATAAACACACTACAAAAACACCAGTCCCAAAGTCCTGCAGGTGGCGTTACCAAGGTCATCTCGGGCGATTATAAAATCTGCTAATGGGACTCCAGGGCAGCTGGTATAATTAGTTACGAACACCAGATTGCATTAGCACACAATGTATCAAGTATTTTTTTTAAGGGCGCTACAGATAACCCTTGTTATAACAGACCATGGTTGAGGGTGGTGGTTTCCATGATTGCCCATTGTCCACTATGACAGAGTAAGAGTTTTCCCCCATTGACATCAGTGCCCGGGCGCCAGGTCAGAAACCTGGAGCCCAATCACCGAGTACCCAGTGGGACCTCCTTCACCACATGGAATGCAGCAGCCCAAGAAGGCCACCCGGCACCACCTTGTCCAACGCAGCTGGGGAACAACAATAACCACTGTCCCTACTCCTCACTCACGCATTCTGAGATTGAGACCAAAATAGGACGTCTGGGGTGTTGGGGTAGGGCAAGGAAACCCCGTCCCACTTTAAGTGAGACTCCCTCGACCTAATTGCTTGCCTGGAGTTCAGGGTAAATGGTAACTCCTTCCAAAGTTCTTTTTAAAAGCTAAATATGTCTTTTTTGTTGCTGCAAGCTAAAAATACTAATGGCTGCTTGTTACATTGTTTAACAGAGTATCAGTGCACAAGTAATGATCGAAGCAATTGCTTGTCAATTTCTATAGCCTTCTGCAGAGGAGACAGTGGTGCCGGGGTAGGGTTGCTGCCTGTCAGAGACCCGGGTTCGATCCGGACTGTGGGTGCTGTCTGTACGGAGCTTGTACGTTCCCAGTGACCGTACACTGGAATTTAGAAGGATGAGAGAGGATCTTATCGAAACATACAAGATTATTAAAGGGTTGGACACGTTAAAGGCAGGAAACATGTTCCCAATGTTGGGGGTGTTGTAGTAGTCCAGAACCAGGGGCCACAGTTTAAGAATAAGGGGTAGGCCATTTAGAACGGAGATGAGGAAAATCTTTTTCAGTCAGAGAGTTGTGAATCTGTGGAATTCTCTGCCTCAGAAGGCAGTGGGGGGCCAATTCTCTGAATGCATTCAAGAGAGAGCTAGATAGAGTTCTTAAGGATAGCGGAGTCAGGGGGTATGGGGAGAAGGCAGGAACGGGGTACTGATTGAGAATGATCAGCCATGATCACATTGAATGGTGGTGCTGGCTCGAAGGGCCGAATGACCGACTCCTGCACCTATTGTCTATTGACCACGTGGGTTTTCTCTGCTTGCCTCCCACATTTCAAAGATATGAAGGTTTGTTGGGTAATTGGTTCCAATAAGTTGTCAAATTGCCCCTAGTGTGTAGGATAGTGTTAGTTGGATACTGTAGGATGGCTGGTAGTTTCCGCTGTATCTCTAAAGTCTAAATGCACCCAGTGTTCTTCGAGACGGTGGTGTCAGATTACTGTGGGGTGGCTCCATCCGAAATCTGTTATAAAGAGGTCCATAATAACGAGGATAGACTGCATGTAGTTTTAAGTGTCCAAGGAAACACTTTCCTAGAGTAAAGCAAGAAAATACAACGAATTCCATGTTTCAAAATAACCATACTCAATAGGTTTATGATCCTAGAGGTTACAATAAGTCACAAAATACAGCACAGGGAAAAGCACGTGTACCAATAATTAAGTGAGATCTCATCCAAGTAGCCAACTCCTATTCTGGTCCAATTCACTTTACAATAAAATGCACATTATCCAATTACCTCATTCATATTGCATTGCAGAACTATTATTTCTGTGTACGTGAACATGGTATGGGTGGGGTGGTGGTGGGCATCTCAATTATTTCCATGACACCAGTTTCATATGCCATCATCCATGGATAAGCAACGATCAAATATTCAGAAGACCAAAGTCAGGCGCCGATGTGGAGATGGTCAAGAAATATCACCAACAACTTGTCCTGGACCAACTTCTAGAAATGCACCATAGAAAGAATCCCATCAGGATGTGTCACAGCTCTTTGTTGCGTGTTAACCAATCAGCGGAAAGACTATCGACGATTACAAATCGAGCTGGCTACAGTATACAGATACAGGATAAAGGGTATAATGTGGGATGCAAGATAAAGTCCAGTAAAGTCTGATTAGATAGTCCAAAAGTCTTCAATGAAGTAGATGCAAAGTACTCAATACACAAATACAAAGTGCTTAGAAATAGCCAGACACCAGTAGGGACTCTCCTGCCAGAGTGGATCGATGGCAGGCAGTGCATGAAGCAAAGAGAATCTACTCAAATTTATCTGCATGTGATGGGCATTTGTGGACATACCCACCTTAGAGTCCCTGTGAAGATAGTCACCTCTTCAAACACGGGACATTACATTAATTTGTGATCTTGATATCAAGAACAGATATCTTTTCATTGTACCTCTACCTCACCATTTCTGTATACATGACAATAAACTGGACTTGGCCTCAGATTTGATTACCATGAAGCACTGTGGAATATGCTTTGGGCCTTGTCCACTGTGGAACGATCAGCCACAGGAATGCACACCACCACAACCTAATGGCATTGTGGGTTCATAACTCCATTTTTGCAATCAAGCCAAAGGATTAGGACAAGGAGTAAAGAAGCAAACAGAGAAATAAGCCTGTAAATTCTATTCCACCTTTCAATCAGATCACAGCTGAGCTCCTTCAGTTTAGTTTAGAGATATAACATGGAAACAGGCCCTTCTGCCCCTCAAGTCCACACCAACCAACAACCACCTGTAAACTAGTTCCGTTCTACACTCTGGGGGCAATTTACAGGAGCCAATTATCTTATAAATCAGAGTGTCTTTGGAATGTGAGGGGAAACTGGAGCACCCAAAGAAAACCCAGTCACAGGGAGAACGTACAAACTCCATACAGATAGCACCCATAGTCAAAATAGAACCCACATCTCTGGTGCTACAAAGCAGCAACTCTACTGCTGTAGCACTGTGCCACCCTCAGACACCACAAAGAAAGAAAGATGCTGCCCTCTCAAACACCACATCCTTAATCTGTCCCATACCCATTGATGCTGGAAGAGCATTCAAATATACTACATAGCCATTTAGTTTTTAAGTGATCCCATAGAAAGTCTAGATCAAAGTTCTGCAGTCCTGCTATATCACGGAGCATAGTGGTCGGTCAAATAGTTAATGGAAGGCATCTCCAGGAACACCCTCACCCTCAACAACTGAAGGGCTGAAGACCAGGCTGAAACTTTTACAACCATATTCAGCCAAAGGTACCAAGCAGATGGTCCATCTTTGCTGCCTCTCATAATCCCCACCATCACAGTACTTAGTCTTTAGTCCATTCAATTCACTCGACGTGATATTAACAAAATGGCTGCGAGCAGGTCAAACAGCAGATACAGCAAGTACCATTGATAGCAAAAAAAGACAGAGTGCTGCAGTACTTTGTAGGTCAGGCAGCAACTCTGGAGAACATGGATTGATGACATTTCTGATAGGGGCCATTCATGCTGCCTGAAAGGGTGACACAGTGTATCTACAACGGCAGATTTGCTGCCTTACTGCACCAGAGACCCATGTTTGATCCTGACGACAGATGTTGTCTGTATGGAGTTTGTAGGTTCTCCCTGCAATTGTGTGGGTGTTCTCCGATTTACTCCCACACTCCAAAGACGTACAGATCTGTAGGTTAATTGGCTTTGGCAAGTAGCAAAATTGTCCCTAGTGTGTAGTAATGCTACTGTGTGCGGTGATTACTGGTCGCGGCAGTCCCGGCGGAACAAAGGGCCCGTTTCCTCTGTATCTCTAAAGTCTCTTGTATTACTACAGCATTGTGACTTTTTTTTTTTATAAAGCAGAATCTGCAGTTCCTTCTTTCTTCATTGATAGCAAGATTGATGATGGCTTCCACAATTTTGCTGATGGAGAATTGGCTAATTGGGCTAAATTAGCCAGATTATATTTGCCCCTTTTTTTGAGAACTGGGCATAACAGGGCAAGTTTCTACATTAGATAAATACTAGTGTTTGAACTGTACTGGAACAGCTTGGATAGAGATACATGTCTAGTTCTGATGTACAAGTCATCATGCTACAGCTGTGCTGTGACTGGGCTCTGAAGCCTTTGCTATTCTCTGCAAGAAATTGCAGAATGGTGGATGCAGCCCAGACCATCACACAAACCAATTTCTCTTCCATCGACTCCATTTACACCTCATGCTCACGGCCACCAGCATAATCAAGTACAAGTCTCACCCTGGCAGCTCCCTCTACTCCCCTCTGGCAAAAGGTATACGTATGAAAATGCACACCTCCAGATTCAGAGACAGTTTCTTCCCAGCTGTTATCAGGCGACTGAACCATCCTACCCTCAAGAGCATTCCTGAACTACAATCTACCACATTGTGGAGACCCTCGGCCTATCTTTGATTAGACTTTGCTGGCTTTATCTTGCACTAAGCGTTATTCACTTTATAATGCGTCTGCACACTGTGGATGCCTCGATTGTAATCATGTATTATCTTTCCACTGACTGGTTAGCACACAAAAGCTTTTCACTGTACCTCATAATAAACTAAACTCAATATTTTCAGCAGGAACAGGGTACTGATTTTAGATGATCAGCCATGATCATATTGAATGGCAGTGCTGGCTCGAAGGGCTGAATGGCCTACTCCTGCACCTCTGTTTCTATGTTTCTAAATATCACAGTGAGTCAAGTTGCTTGGAGATTGGTGCTGTGATGGTGGAGATCTTACTTGAAGGACCATCGACTTGATAGTTCTAGCTGAGCGTGGCAACAAATGCTTTATAATTCTTTTCAGCACTCATATGTTACACCACACCATTGAAGCCGGGATATTCTTGGAGCCCTCCCCCCCTACTCTATTGCTTAATTGGACACCACCCATCAGGCTGAGACATAGCAGTACTGCTTTGATCAGATCCACTGGTTATGAGATCACTTGACTGTGTATTGTATGCTATTTTTGTTCTTTGGCCTTCATAACAAGAGGAGTTGAGTATAGGAGCAAAGAGGTCCTTCTACAGTTGTACCGGGCCCTGGTGAGACCGCACCTGGAGTACTGTGTGCAGTTTTGGTCTCCAAATTTGAGGAAGGATATTCTTGCTATTGAGGGCGTGCAGCGTAGGTTCACTAGGTTAATTCCCGGAATGGCGGGACTGTCGTATGTTGAAAGGCTGGAGCAATTAGGCTTGTATACACTGGAATTTAGAAGGATGAGGGGGGATCTTATTGAAACGTATAAGATAATTAGGGGATTGGGCACATTAGAGGCAGGAAACATGTTCCCAATGTTGGGGGAGTCCAGAACAAGGGGCCACAGTTTAAAAATAAGGGGTAGGCCATTTAGAACGGAGATGAGGAAGAACTTTTTCAGTCAGAGAGTGGTGAAGGTGTGGAATTCTCTGCCTCAGAAGGCAGTGGAGGCCAGTTCATTGTATGCTTTCAAGAAAGAGCTGGATAGAGCTCTTAAGGATAGCGGAGTGAGGGGGTATGGGGAGAAGGCAGGAACGGGGTACTGATTGAGAGTGATCAGCCATGATCGCATTGAATGGCGGTGCTGGCTCGAAGGGCTGAATGGCCTCCTCCTGCACCTATTGTCTATTGTCTATAGTCACATACTGCAGCCTGCTCACAGCAAGCCTTGCTGGACAAGTCATTAAGCCAGGTTGTTCTGGCTAAATAGTATTGGTTGAGTGAACAATGTGCCAAGCCAGATTACAGGGATGAAGCATAGGAACAGACCCTTCTGCTCAAAGTCTCTTGCTGACCATTAAGAATCCATACTCCTACCCAGTCCCATTGTATTTCACACATTCCACAACTCATCTAGACACCAGGGGCAATTTACAGTGGCCAATTAATTTATCAACCTACACAGAGTTTAATTTAGAACAGCAGCACGGAAACAGGTACTCAGCCTACACTGACCACCCATTCACATTAGTTCTGTTGTGCACTTTCTCATCCATTCTTTACACTAGGGGCTATTTTACAGCGGCCAATTAACTCACAAACCAGCACATCTTTGGGATGTGGGAGGAAACTGGAGCAGCCAAAAGAACCCCACAAGGTCACAGGGAGCTCCAGGTGTTGATCCCACATATTACTTCACGCACCAACAGCTGCAGACCTAGATTGGCAGCATGTCTTTCAGGGCTCAGCCAGTCTGTGGTGGTGCGTCACTGTCTGGTCACTGTTGGTGAAGGACATTGAAGATTCCCACCCACAGTACATTCTATGCCCTTGTCATTTTCAGTACTGCTCTGCAAGAGAAAGCACTGGCCAATCAGCTCTTGACCAAATGCAATGCGACTTTCTTCAGAATGTTTGCAATGGACTCTGGCATAATATCTAGAAAAAAAGCAATAGAATGTAAATAAGTAGACGCCAGGTAATTGAATAATAGCAAAAAGGAGAGCAGCTGAAGAAACTCAGTAGGCAGGCAGTAGCTGTGGAGAACATGGATAGGCAGAGCTTCAGGTCAAGACCCTTCAGGTCAGAAGGTCGCGACTCAAAACGTCAAAAGGACAAAAAATGCTGGAGTAACAGCAGGTAAGACAGCAGCTCTGAAGAACATGGATAGGTAACGTTTCAGGTTGGGACCCTTCTTCAGACTGAGTCGGGGCAGCGACAATTGGTGGAGTCAATGGTCGCAGCCCGGGGGGGGGGGGGGGGGGGGGCTTGAATGCAGGCATTAGCAGGTGCGGTCTGGAAGCAGCGAGGAAGATGTGTGGGCCGGCAGTGGGTTCAGCCAAGAAGGCGTTGCTAGCTGGGAATGGCATGGGCAGCCAGGGCTGCAAGCACGAGCCAGGAGTGGCAAAGTAGCCATCAGTAGTTCTGTCCACTATAACAGAAATCCGTTACAAAGAGGCTCATAGTGGAAATTCTCAGGTGACAGAACGATTCATAAACTTAGTTTCTTTATGCACATGTTTATGCACATGTTTATGCACATGTTTAAGAACAACATTTCACAAGTACATCCTACCACATGAACAATCAGCATTAACAAACCCTACAGAATTAACTGCTGCTCAATATGTACTTGCATTTAATTGCCACATTTAACAACAAATGCCCCAAAACTCTTTAGAGCTACAAATACATCAAACCCTATCACTGTTATAAATGCAGGAAACAAACCTTTGCACTATACATTATTTTGTATCTGTACACTGTGGATGGCTTGATTGTAATCATGTATAGACTTTCCGCTAACTGGTTAGTGCAAACAAAAAGATTTTCATTGTACCTTGGTACATGCGACAATAAACTAAACCAAAAAAAGAATAAACCTTCGTGCTTTAAATCGCCAACAAGCAGCCAAGTTATATTGACCAGGAGTTCTACGGTATCAACTCACCCGAGTTTGAGATTCTGGGCTCAGGTTCCACTTCAGCCAAAAGCTCCAAAATCTATTTCTCGGCACCAGTGTGGAACAGAAAGAGTGCTACACTATCTATGGTGCTGTCTTTGCTAAACTTAAACTTAAATTGCAGACTAATGTAAAGTTCTCATTGCTCCATTTGAAAGACTGAGACGAGTATTATCACAGCACAATACATCCTCATTCAATATTAACAAAAACTTCAACACCAAAATTGCTTTTGGGACCATATCATGCTGTTTTTCCAGCATTAAAAAATTATATTCCATTAAAATTTAACTAGAAAGTGCTTTGGGACTTCTTAAAATATCAATGCAGATATTTTAACATTCCTACTATTAGACATTAGAGAGCTTGGGGAGCATTCACTTCCACTCGGGATATTGCAATTGAATCAGAGTGATCTGCAATATTTTCCATGGATGGAGTAATGCCTCATGGGGCAGTCTGATGTGGCCAGCTCCTTCCACCTTTATAGCTAAATGGTCACAGAAATCAGTAGAAACATTCCAATTTTGACGACTTTTGCAAATACCCTGGAAGCTTTTCCTGTGTTCACAATTTGCAAGCACCCAAAATGTGTTAAATTCCCTATTCCATTGATTACAAAGAAAAACGACACAGCATAGAGAGGGAGGGGCTGTGAATGGTCACTCACAGCGACAGCACGATTTCAGCAACAAAATCCTGACGTTGTGGTCAGTCAGATTGACAAAGATTATCAATGCCAAATATTTGGCACGGTAGCGCAGCGGTAGAGTTGCTGCTTTACAGCGAATGCAGCGCCGGAGACTCAGGTTCGATCCTGACTACGGGTGCTGCACTGTAAGGAGTTTGTACGTTCTCCCCGTGACCTGCGTGGGTTTTCTCCGAGATCTTCGGTTTCCTTCCACACTCCAAAGACGTACAGGTATGTAGGTTAATTGGCTGGGTAAATGTAAAAAAAATATTTAAAAAATTGTCCCTAGTGGGTGTATTAATGTACGGGGATCGCTGGGCGGCACGGACTTGGAGGGCCGAAAAGGCCTGTTTCCGGCTGTATATATATGATATGATATGATTACAACCAAATGAAGGTTGCCCTATTTAAAAGAAAACGCACAAAAGAATACAAGATCTAGATCAAGAACAATTTCAGAGATATGTCACAGAACTATCAAAACCAAAGCAGCGTCCGTCCATGAATGTTACATGACAAGGAAAAACTACCACTATTCATATTAACACGTTATTCTCATTGCACCCTAATAGTAATTTCCTTCTGTACCCAATTATGTGATTTATAGAATATCTACCAAACCTGGAACACAACTCTCCTCGATTTCCTACCCTTCAACCACCCCTTCCCCCAACTTTTTGAGAAAGTCACAAGATAACTTCATTTCTAGAAACTATGTCCTGTATAAATATATTTTTCCAAGCGGTCAGAATCCTGGGGGAAAAAAAGTTTATACGTTTCTAATACATTCATTTTATTTGTAATATTAATTTTGGTACACAGTTATGCACATGCAGTTCAAAGATATTAATAGTATTGCAACTGCAGCTATTCAAACCTTAACAATACACCAATTACCCCAACACCCCCAATTGCAAACCTAGAGCCAAGACCATCAGGAATAGTTCACTGAGACGTACATAACAAAGTCTTGACTGACACACTGCTTGGCTGAAGATTGCTGGAATAAATTATGTGCACAAAGCACGTGCAAGAACAACCAAGAAGATACTGACAGGTCAACAAAAGGTCAGTTCAGAAAGTGTGTTATAAAAAAAGTCTACCCAATAGTGCATTTTAAAAAGCTTCCAATTTGGAAGCTACAACATAATTATACGGAATTTTTAATATTTTGCTTAAGCAACCATTAACCCTTCTATCAAATTCAAATTTCCAGCTACTTCAGGTTTTGACTTAACTACAGAGTAATATATCACTAGACCAGCATTCATTGGATTAAACTGTGTGTCTTTATGCTCCAAAAAACATCTTTTATGTGGAATAAAACCAGGTGTTATTTTTACTTATTTTAATCGTCTCACAAAATTCTAGTTACTGGTTTTGACAATTTCCTCCTGCTATAGAGGCCATCTGAGACACTGCAGTCTCCATGACAATTCCTCCAAATGGTCAGATTTGTTCATTTCATTTCAAAAGACACCAAACACTCAAAAATAACATCAATTGCTGCTTTGTGAAGCACAATTATGTTGTATTTTTAAGAAAATTAATGTTTTCTTAAAAAATGTAAGAATGCTTGTGGTAGTTAATTTCTGTCTTTCCTTACTCAACAATTAATTAATTCAAAACACAGCAAATGGTAGCATGGAGTGAAGATACAAGACTGGATTCATACAAGTATCAATCCAACCTTCAGTACAAAAGATAGACACAAAATGTTGGAGTAACTCAGCGGGACAGGCAGCATTTCTGGAGAGAAGGAATGGGTAACGTTTCGGGTCGAGACTCTCCTTTGGACCTTCCGGTTTAAACCAGCATCTCCAGTTCCTTCATACACAACCTTCAGTATAGGTAGGACAAAATATTACATCACAATACAGGTGCTCCTCAACATACAATGGGGTTATGTTCTGATAAACCCATCGTAAACCAAAAATATCGTACATCGAAATGCATTTAATACACCTGATCACGTGGCCGGAAGCGAGCTGCCGTTGCCCAGCGTTTGCACCATTGTAAAGTCGAAATATCGTAAGTCGAAGCATCGTTAGTCAGGGAGCATCTGTACAGATATAGTAACAATAGTGATGTACAAGTTGGTTATTTTGCATTTGATACAAAATAACCTTGTAGATAATGGCACATAAAGTGGATATAATGCTCTTTCAGGTTACACTGAAACACAAAGAGCTTGTCAGGTTCACATTCAGGTCTTCCATAAGCTTTTCCATAAGCCTGGACAACATGGACAGTCAACATTTTGGGTTGAGACTCTTCTTCAGATCCGAAACGTCACCCATCGATGTCATCCACAGATGCTGCCTGACTCACGTTTCCAGCATTAGGGGTTCCTTGTGACTAGCATTTTAAGAAAAACTTTTAATTTTTAAACTCATCCAATGTCTAACAAAAATAAAAACACAGGGTTACCAGAAAGGTCAGCAAGTCCTTTGGTCGTGACAGGTGCATTTTGAGTTGAAGTAGGCAAATGAAATTCTAGAGGTAATAAAAATAATTCCAGAGTCCGTGCATTAAAATTGTTAAATCCTTGCCCAGAAAGAAAAGGAGGAAACCTAGAAATTACAACTTAAGTCAATAGGGAAGAGCTTTTAAAAATACAAAAATTATGAAAAACTAAACCAACAGCTAGACACAAAATGCTGGAGTAACTCAGAAGGTCAAGCAGCATCCTGGGAGAGAAGGAATGGGTGATGTTTCGGGTCGAGACCCTTCTTCAGACTGATGTCAGGGGAGGGGGCGGGACAAAGATAGAATGTACTTGGAGACAGGAAGACTAGTGGGAGAACTGGGAAGGGGGAGGGGATAGGGAGGGGAAGCAGGGACTACCTGAAGTTAGGGAAGTCAATGTTCATACCGCTGGGGTGTAAACTGCCCAAGTGAAATACGAGGTGCTGTTCCTCCAATTTGCACTGGGCCTCACTCTGACAATGGAGGAGGCCCAGGACAGAATGGTCAGATTGGGAATGGGAGGGGGAGTTGAAGTGCTGAGCCACCGGGAGATCAGGTTGGTTGAGTCGGACTGAGCGGAAGTGTTCAGCGAAATGATCGCCGAGCCTGCATGGTCTCGCCGATGTAGAGATGTTGACACCTGGAACAGTGGATACAATAGATGAGGTTGGAGGAGGTGCAGGTGGACCTCTGCCTCACCTGGAAAGACTGTTTGGGTCCTTGGATGGAGTCGGGGGGAGAGGTAAAGGGACAGGTATTGCATCTACTGCGGTTGCAGGGGAACACCTGTCCCTTTACCTCTCCCCTCGGTTGAAGACCAGAGTTCGACTGAAGGGCCCATTTCCATGCTGTACAACTCCATGAGTATGACTCTATGAAACATCATGCTGGACCACAAATGGAAGTGTGTGTTCAACTTTGGATACTACACTGTAGCAAAGGCACATCAATTCACAGAAATTTACAAAATTTGTTCCACAATTACTTGAATGGGCTAGAGGAGTTGGGCCCATAAGCCATGGAGCAGAAGGCCAAGCGAAAGCCAAGTATTTGTAGATGCATTTTAAACCATGCAAAGTTATGGAGAGCAACTGTAAATAATGAAAATTAATTTGTCATCACTGGACTACATAGATTTTATGTTGATAAAAAGACAATGCTGCAGTAATGCAACAGGTCAGGCAGCATCTCTGGAGAACATGGATAGGTGACATTTCAGGTTGAGAACCATCCCAAAACATCACCTGTCCATTTTCTCCAGAGATGCGTAGGAGGAACTGCAGAAGCTGGTTTACACCGAAAATAGACACAAAATGTTGGAATAATTCAGCGGGATAGACATCTCTTGATAGAAGGAATGGTGACATTTCGGGTCGAGACTCTTCTTCAGTCTGAGTCAGGGGAGAAGGAGATACAGAGATAAGGATGGGTAAGGTATGAAAAGGAGACATCAAAGAAGATGCTCAAGGTAAATGTAGATCATTGTTAGCTCAGAGAAGGTGACAACAAAGCATACAGAGATAAAATTTAATCAGGCCAGCTTACAGTATGAATATTGACTTCTCTAACTTCAAGTAACCCTTGCTTTTTCTCTGCCTCCTTCCTTCCCCTTCCGAGTTCTCTGACCAGTCCAACTGTCCCCCTGATTAAATGTTATCTCTGTATGCTTCTGTGTCTCCCTCTCCCCTGGCTCTCAGTCTGAAGAAAGGTTTTGACCCAAAACATCACCCATTCCTTCTATCCAGAGATGGTGCTTGTCCCGCTGTGTTACTCTAGCATTTTCTATCTATCTTCTCCAGAGATGCACCCATTGACTAATTCCAGCACAGGGTTTTTTTGTAAACCAGCATCTGTAGTTAACCCAAAACATCACCCATCCATTTTCTCCAAAGATGATGCCTGACCCACTG
This sequence comes from Rhinoraja longicauda, assembly GCF_053455715.1. Classification (NCBI taxonomy): domain Eukaryota; kingdom Metazoa; phylum Chordata; class Chondrichthyes; order Rajiformes; family Arhynchobatidae; genus Rhinoraja; species Rhinoraja longicauda. The sequence continues at coordinate 47,129,995 of NC_135959.1, read as the reverse complement.
AGTTACTCCAACAATTTGTGTCTAATTTCTTTTTGAACAGATGCAGTAATGATATTCCCCCTAATTGGGGTATCTAGAAAGAGGGGTAATGATCTCAAAATGAGTAATCAGCCATTCAGGGCAGACAAGATGACATTTCTCCAACCAGGAGAACTGATGGAATTCAGTTGCTAAATATATTCAAGGCAGATTCCCCCTCTCCTCTCCCCTCTGGTGTACAGTATTAAGAGAAACGTGGAATACGGGGTTGGTGCACAGAGACGCTGAGAGAGAATATCAGCCATAATCTTATGAAAATACCAAACATCTCAGTCCAACACCAAACAACTTAAACTCCCGTTTTCTATTTCGTGTTCTAAAACGAATCACTTGCATAAGCAGGAGGATTTTAAAATCACCCCCTCTACACAACCCACTACAACATCAGGTCCATCCACAAAATATCACCATCGAACGACCAATAATGGCAAAAGCAGACAAACACGTAGCATCTCAGAATTGCGTTAGTTAACTGTATTTAAAAGGAATTCAACTAAATACCAAAGGTTTACCTACCGGCTTCGGCATTTTGTCTCCCTCCTCGCCAGCACACAAGCACGATAGAGTCAATGTAATCCCCCGTCTGTTGAGTATATCAAATGGAAAAGGGCTAAATGTAAAGTATCAATTACACGCTTTGTTTAATTATACTTAATTACAAGATATCTGTACACTACGTTGTATTAAATGATTACCTAGCTCAGCTCTCGCCTACTAATTGGCGGCTGCGCCGTTTTTTCTCCAACTCGGCAAGCGAAAAAGGCAACACGTTAAATGAGACGCGGCCATCGAGGGCGGTGGAGAGGCGGTGTCGGTGTCGGCGGCTCACGCCTCCAAGGCCGCTCCGCCACTCGCCTACTGCCCGCCTCCGCCTCCGCCACCCGTTGGCCGGCGGCACAACTGGCAACAGTAACGGTTTTACTAAACTAATCAGAGCTGCCAGAAGGCGGGATCTCCACGATCCCAGCGATTGTCCAATTTGATTTAACAGGAGTGAACACAACCTAGGGTTTTTTAATTATTTGGCGCCTATGGACAGGTTTAAGCAAGGGGAGGGCACTCAGAAAATCAGCGCAGGGAAATATACCAACAAAGATTAAAAAGTAGTATTTCAATAAAGACACCGACATAAAAACAATAGATTCACCATAAATTAGATTTTTTTGCACGAATCTCATTTTTCTGTTGCGACAACACAAGGGGCAAAGAAAATAATGCTGGCATAGACATTCAATAGACCGACACATGAACGCCGCTTTCCTTGCTGCAATGCGGGAGAATGCAATTTTTAAAAAAAGTATCAGTGTCAAAGTTAATGTTATAATTACACCATACGAAGCAATATTGTCACAAGCCAGGATTTGGATAACGCGTAATAATTAGTTCCACACTTGCACACACAAAACAGTGAAGGGGATAGTTTAAAAAGGGTTGAAAACAATATTGATAATAGTGCTGATTTTAATGCACAACAAAAAGCGACATAAACACTAAACAAGTAGATATTCCTCTATGTGATTGATCTCTTTGTCCTGAAGTTTCCAAATAGCTCTGTTCATTCAACTGTTGCAGTTCAAAGTCTTATTCAAGTTTGTTGCTATGTTTCAAATATTGAAACAAAAAAGCAGACGCAATGTTATCAATTAAATACCGAACAGTTCAGTGCAATGTGATTATTGGTAAGACTGCCTCGGGTCCATGTGTTGGTTTTTTTTCACGGTCATTTAAAGAAGTTGTCTCTGAGCAGAGGAATGTAGCGGTAAGACCCGGCTTCGTTAATACCTTCAAGCGAGGCCTGAGACAGGGAGAAGCATTAGGACAGGGAATTCCTTACATGCGCTACTGGCTTTGCTCTTGAAGTAAGGCAAAAATAGCAGAATTTACCTGGGCGTAAAAACCGGCCTCGCTAGAGGTCACGTGAGGAAAAGAACTCCCAAACAAATTGTCCTTCTCAAATTTCTCTGCTGTTGATGAAGCGATGCAATTTTCAGCGGGAGGATTGCAACATGGCCGCCAGCGAAAGCAAGGCGTGGTCGCCCCTGACACATCTATGTGCCGCCGTCATCTACATGGCGCTGCCTGCTTGCCTGCCCGAGCCCCCTGCCCTCCCCCCTCCCCCCTCCCCCCTCCCCCCTCCCTGCAAACCGAGACGGTGCAGCAATGCCAGAGGTGACCGAGGGAGCTGGCTTGGAGCAATGGAACCTGTGCCGATGACCCGGTGACAGTGCGCTGCGATCACCCTGTATTCCGAACACCGTTAAACTGCGCGCCTGCTCCTGTAGCCCCAGCGGCGCTCGGACTCGTTCCCAAGGGAAGGATGCAAATTGATTTATGTTCAATATTTAATCTGAGTTAACCACTGCTTGGCAGCAAACGAATCCCCAAACCTACCTGCCGCGTATGTGTAAAGTATGATCTGCAAGCGGGCATCTGCAAACTCTAGCATCTGCAGTTTTATTCTGCATTTCATTGAGAATTTGCCAATAATTTAATCGCCTACTAATATGTATGTGAAAAGATCTCATATTTGCATAACCACATTCCCAATAGAAAAGATTGTCAAGAACATAATTGAAAGCGTTTTATTTTAATTACTGTTTTAAAACATGCAATTATATGTATCTAAATCCCACGACAGTAGCATTTTTTAATTAAGTAATCAGAATATAGGTTCCTAACTTGGTCTGGCCAGACTCATTCCCCAGTTCGCCCGGCCACATGTCGCAAGTGTGGGAACAGGCACTGAGAGCTGCTCTGACTGCACAAGCCATGATTAATGAACGGTAACGCTGTCAAAATAAGAGCCCGACGAGAAACACCCATTGTTCTACCTCGTACCAATGCTACTGCAGATTCTGGCATGGTCTGAAGAAGTGTCTCGACCTGAAACGTCACCTATCCATGTTCTCCAGAGATGTGTAGGAAGGGTCTGCAGATGCTGGTTTACACCGAAGATTGATACAAAGTGACGGAGTAACTCAGTGGAACAGGCAGCATCTCTAGATAGAAGGAAGGTGACATTTCGGGTCGTGACCCTTCTTCAGACTTCAACGTTTTCAAATATGTTGCCCGACCTAATGAGTTACTCCAGCACTTTGTGCCCTTTGCGTATTAACCAGCATTTGCAGTTCCTGTTTCCACTCTAAAGTCAGATATGTGCATATTCCCAAATTTGCAGTATGATCTACAGGAGTCGTTCCTGTATGCAGTCAGTATCACCAGAAACTCACACCACCCTGGTGATGCTCTCATTTCACTCCTGCCCAGGTTTATGCATGGAATTTGCTGCATGAATCTTGCTTGGGCAGGACTGCATTGAGAACCAGCTTCACCATCTATGTTTAAGAAGAAACTGCAAATGCTGGTTTAAACCAAAGACAAAAAGCTGGAGTAACTCAGCAGGACAGGCAGCTTCTCTGGAGAGAAGGAATTGGTGATGTTTCGGGTCGAGACCTTTCTTCAGCCTGGTTAGGGATAAGGGAAGCAAGGGATATAGATGGTGATGTGGAGAGATAAAGAACAATGAATGAAAGATGCAAAACAGTAACGATGATAAAGAAAACAGGCCATTGTTAGCTGTTTGAAGGGTGGAATTCTCTGCCACAGAAGGTAGTTGAGGCCAGTTCATTGGCTATATTTAAGAGGGAGTTAGATGTGGCCCTTATGGCTAGAGGGATCAGGGGGTATGAAGAGAAGGCAGGTACAGGTTACTGAGCTGGATGATCAGCCATGATCATATTGAATGGCGGTGCAGGCTCGAAGGGCCGAATGGCCTACTCCTGCACCTATTTTCTATGTTTTCTATGAAAATGAGAAGCAAATATGAATTGGGTGGGGGAGGGATAGAGAAGGAGTGCCGGGGCTACCTGAAGTGAGAGAAATCAATATTCACACCACTGGGCTGCAAGCTACCCAAGTGAAATATGAGATACTGTTCCTCCAATTCCTATACCTCCTCCCTCAGGGTTCCTGGACAGAGTTGAGGGAGGAGGTATAGCTACAGGTGTTGCATCTACTGTGGTTGCAGGGGAAGGTACCTGGGAAGGGGGTGGTTTGAGTGAGAAAGGATGTGTTAACCAGGGTGTTGCAGAGGGAATGGTCTCTGCGGAAAGCGGAAAGGGGTGGAGATGGGAAAATGTGACTAGTGGTGGGACCCTGTTGGAGGTGGCGGAAATTTCAGAGGATTATGTGTAGTATGCGATGGCTGATGGGGTGGAAGGTAAGGACTAGGGTTCCGAGATGTCCTCATTCTGTCGCTCTCCCTCCTCCCTCGACTCTGTTCAGGAACCCCAACAGTCCTTTCAGGTTAGTTGTGTTTACTTGCACCTCCTCCAACCTCATCTACTGTATCCGTTGTTCAAGATGTGGACTCTTATGCATCGGCAAGACCAAACGCAGACTAGGCAATCATTTCGCGGACACCGCTCAGCATACCTGAACCTACCTGATCTCCCGGTTGCTGGACACTTTAATTCTCCTTCCCATTCCTACACAGACCTTTCTGTCCTCGGTCTCCTCCAGTGTCCGAGTGAGGCTAAACACAAATTGGAGGAACAGCATCTCATATTTCGCTTGGGCAGCTTACAGCCCAGTAGTATGAATATTGATTTCTCTCACTTCAGGTAGCCCCGGCATTCCTTCTCTCTCTATCCCTCCCCCACCCAATTCGCATTAGCTTCTCTGTTTCACCCTACAGATAACAATGACCCGTTTCCTTTATCATCATTACTTTTTTGCACATCTTTCATTCATTGCTCTTTATCTCTCCACATCACCCTCTATATCTCTCGCTTCACTTATCCCTAACCAGTCTGAAGGGTCTCAACCCGAAACGTCACCCATTCCTTCTCTCCAAAGATGTTGCCTGTCCTGCTGACTTACTCCAGCTTTTTGTGTCTATCTTCAACATCTATGTTGTCAGTGAATAATCCCTTCTTGCACCATCGCCAATAGCTCAAATACAAACAGAACTACCACAGAATGAGGACCTAATTACGGTTGCCAGGTTACCATGCATGACCTGCACGATGGTTGTACAGAACAACAGTATTGTTTGTATCATTTGCACCTGCAGATATTTGTGGGGTCAAATTGCCCTGGACATCATTTTAGTGAGTTCACATAGTGAACATTTGCTGGAAATATGCAAACCAGGTAAGTTAATGTTATCACTCATTATGCAATGCTGATTGATGCCAGCATATTCATTTACTGCAAAATACTCCAGATAGTGGTTTCTCTTAATGTTACACAGCTCAGACATGTGTCCAGAAATAATTTGTTCCATTTTCCCAGCCATATTTAGAGTTATCCACTAACTCTCCATAATTTATTCTTGATACCTGAACTATCTAACCTCAAGGCTGGCCATTTTTAGAGAGCATAATCTCTAAAACCCTGTCTTCATCCAATTTGTGATTATAACTTTTTGTTGTCTAATGTCAGGATCCTCTGCTCGACGATTGCATTCTCCAACATTTTTTAACTTCTCAGATGTACGATTGAATATTTGACTTAAGTCTGTTAACGCAGTCTCAGGCTTCATCGTTTATACAGATAGCCATGTTGCACAAGTAACAATAAGTTACTTATTTGTCCCAATTTGTTATCGACGCCTCCCCTCCCTCCGGATCCTTCCTCAGCCCTCTCCGCGGCACAACCGCCTCTCCGAAGCCCGTACTTGACCCGACCACCTTTCCGTGTCTCGTCCTCGCTCAGCCCGACCGCTTCTCCTCATACGGTTCGCCAGCGTGCCGTCCTTCTCCTCTCCAGTCCTTCAGCCTTCGTGCCTTGAGGACGCCTCCTGCAGCTGACCTTGAAGGTGCAGGAGTTTAGACACCCCCAGACCTTCTCCGACTGGCTTTGTCCAGTGTCCGCCAGTAAAACCAAAGAGACTAGAGGAGCAAGATGAACCACTCCGTCGAAATCGCCTCTGCTGAAGTGTGGTAAGCCATTTTAGTAGGCAAAATTCGCCGTTCGTTTTGCCTCTCGCAGTGTAATCAGTGTGGTGGGGGAACAGTGTGTGTGATGAAACCATTAAAATGCAGAAAAATATCTCATTTTTTTGTTATTTTTAAATGTTTTCCCCCTGCTTAATTTCTCTGATTTTATTATTTCTTACTGTTTCTGCCCACTTTCCTCCCATCCTTCCTCCCCAGCCCCCTCTTTTGTGCAGTTTCCCTTCTATTGCTCAAACATGCACTGCACAAATTTAACTTATATATATATATATATATATATAAATGTGTGTTTGTGTGTGTGAGGCAAGATAGAGATAAATAGATCTCAAAGTTCCTTCTCATCGATCAGAAACAACTTTAAACAAGGAAAAACACTTTTTATTTCTGTCATTCATGGTAAGATTTACATCATTTTGTGTGCGAGATATACAGGATTGCACTATTTCGCATATCAGCTAACCAATGAAAAGATCAGGTCCTGATTTACACCAGTTCTTCACCCCCCCCCCCCCCCCCAGTAACATCCAAAGTTTAAAGATCACGAAGCAGCAACTCTTCAAGAAATAGTTATAAATGTCAACTATCAACTTCAAGTCAAGTCAAGTCAAGTTTATTTGTCACATACACATACAAGATGTGCAGTGAAATGAAAGTGGCAATGCCTGCGGATTGTGCAAAAAAATTACAATTACAGCATTAAAATTAAAATTAATACAGAAAAAAAAATTAGTCCCTGGAGATATAATAGTTAACAGTCCTGATGGCCTGTGGGAAGAAACTCCATCTCATCCTCTCTGTTTTCACAGCATGACAGCGGAGGCGTTTGCCTGACCGTAGCAGCTGGAACAGTCCATTGCTGGGGTGGTAGGGGTCCCCCATAATCTTGCTTGCTCTTGATCTGCACCTCCTGATGTATTGGTCCTGCAGGGGGGCGAGTGTAGTTCCCATGGTGCGTTCTGCCGAACGCACTACTCTCTGCAGGGCCTTCCTGTCCTGGGCAGAGCTGTTCCCAAACCAGATTGAGATGTTGCCGGACAGGATGCTCTCTACAGCCCCAGAGTAGAAGCATTGAAGGATCCTCAGAGACACTCTGAATTTCCTCAGCTGTCTGAGGTGGTAAAGGCGCTGCCTTGCCTTACCCACCAGTGCGGCAATGTGTGTTGTCCATGTCAGATCCTCTTTGATGTTTTTCCCAGGTATTTAAAGCTGTTCACCCTATCCACAGTAGACCCATTTATTTCCAGTGGCGTGTACGTCCTTGGATGTTGAGCCCTTCTAAAGTCCACAATCAGCTCCTTAGTTTTTTTGACATTCAAGAGGAGGCTATTGTCCCGACACCAGAGTGCCAGATCAGCCACCTCCTCCAGGTAGGCCTTCTCATCGTTGTCAGAGATCCGGCCCACCACCACAGTGTCATCAGCAAACTTGATGATGGAGCTTGAGCTGAACCTGGCCACACAGTCATGTGTGTACAGGGAGTACAGTAGGGGGCTAAGGACGCAACCCCAGGGGGATCCTATGTTCAGGGTGAGGGGGCTAGATGTATGTTCCCCCATCCTGACCACTTGGGGCCTGGCGGTGAGAAAGTCCAGGACCCAGGCACACAGAGGAGTGTTAAGCCCCAGTTCCAGCAGCTTCTCAGCAAGTCTGGTGGGGACTATTGTGTTGAAAGCTGAACTAAAGTCAATGAACAGCATCCTCACATAGCCCCCCTTCTGGCTGTCCAGATGAGAGAGAGCGGTGTGCAGAACCTGGGAGACCACATCATCCGTGGATCTGTTCGGACGGTATGCGAACTGCAGTGGGTCCATGTTGCGAGGAAGGAGGGCACAGATGTGGTTCTTAATTAGTCTCTCAAAGCATTTCATGACAACTGTAGTCATTCAAACAAGCTGGAGAGGCATTCTTTGGCACCGGTACAATAATGGATCTTTTGAAGCATGCAGGGACCATGGACGTGGCCAAGGAGAGGTTAAATATTGTGGTGAGCACTGGAGCAAGCTGAGTAGCACAAGACTTTAGTACTCGCCCAGCTATACCATCTGGGCCTCCAGCTTTCCTCGTGTTCACACGCATCAGAGCCCTCCTCACGTCGTGCTCGGACACCGAGAATGTGTGCACATCCCCGGCGATGGATCCCCCTCCAGCCTCGCTAGTCAGCATACTGTCGGTGTTGTTTTTAGACTGCGAGCCAGGGATGATGTTGCCCGTCTCGAACCGTGCGTAAAAAGAGTTCAGGTCATCAGCTAAGGAGGTGCCGCCACTTCCGGTTGAGGGGAGGCTGCACCGGCAGCTAGTTATAGTCCGTAGCCCCTGCCAAAGGTGCCTGGTGTCCTGCTGCTCCATCTGCGACTCCATCCTGTCCCTGTACCTCCTTTTTGTGTCCTTCATCACCCTTCGCAGTCGGTAGAACTCTACATTATAGTCGTCCATATTGCCGGATGCCAGGCCGGAGTTGTAAGCAGTGGTGCGAGCATTCAAAGCAGCACGAATAGACCTGTCCACCCATGGATTTTGATTAGGAAAGATACTAACCCTTACCGTGGGGACGATGTTATCAGCTATTGTTGCAATGAAGTCCGTAACCGCATCTGCAAACTCACTGACGTCTCTGGAACTTGCTTGGAACATATTCCAATCAACATCGCTCAGTGCATCTTGTAGCATGGCTTCTGAATGGTCAGACCACCGCTTTACATCCCTCGTCACTGTCGTTTCCCGTACTATCCGTTGTTTATACTCTGGCAGCAGGAAAATGGCAGCCTGGTCAGGTTTTCCAAAAGGAGGGAGAGAAACGGCCTTGTAGCCTTTCCTGAACGGCGTGTAGCAGTGGTCCAACGTTCTATCCCCCCTGGTGACACACGTGATGTGTTGGTAGAAGTTGGACATGACCTTTTTGAGATTTGCCCTATTACAATTCCCAGCCACCACCATAGCCGCATCAGGGTTTTTATTTTGGTGTCAACACAACAGATCGTGTAGAGCCGATAGTGCCACGTCGGTGTCCGCATGCGGTGGAATATAGACGGCTGTGATGATCACCGAGCTGAACTCCCGGGGAAGGTAGAATGGTCGGCATGAGATAGTCAGATGCTCCAGGTCCGGCGAGCAGGAACAAGAAAGCGTCTTAATATTTCCAGGATTTCCCGGATTCTTCCGTTCTGTCCGCACGGAAAACAGTGAAGGACTCGGTTGGGCAGATCACCTGATCCGGCACCAGCGGGATCAGCCATGTCTCGGTCAGACAAAAGATGTTGCAGTTTCTTATGTCCCGCTGGAATCTGATCCTCGCCCTGAGGTCATCCAGCTTGTTCTCCAGGGACTGGACGTTCGCCAGAAGGATGCTGGGCTGAGGTGGACGTAAGGCCTGGGCTCTCAGCCTATTCCGAATCCCCCCTCGCTTTCCTCGATGTTTTCTCTGACTTTTCCGACTTTTCCTTGGAGCCGCGCTCCCACTGCTGCTGCCGCGGCGTGCTCTTTTGATGATCTCTATCAGCCACGTTGCCGATATTGTTTGCAAACATTTTAGATGCGAAGAAATCGCAGAGAGTTGTGAACACTCCCCAGTCTAGCACACAGTATCTGCTTACTAAAATGGCGCTGAAATTTACTCATGACCTACTACGGTTTTTGGAGTCAAGTGGTCTATTTTGCTCCTCTAGTATCTTTGAGTAAAACTCTCCTTCTTCCGGTTGCCGATCTTCGGGGGCGAGCGGATGATGAGCCTCAGATTGACTCCAGGTGGGTTCTGTGTCCAACGCTGGCACCTTGAGGCTGAGTTTGGAGGCGGTTCCCCCGTTAGACTGCAGCAATATGGCAGGAAAGCTGTGAGAAGTGATGCGTCGTTACCACTTATGCTATCCAGTTTTGTCTTGTAGAAGGTGATGGCGTGCACTTGCACTTCTTCGCAAACTACCATGGGATCTTGTAGCCACCCGAGAGGCCAGTTTTACATCAATTTAACATTTCAGTTAAACCTCAACCAAAATGCCGCATTTTTGACAATACCAATCCCATTGCTACTATGGTAATCAATTTTGATTATGTAGTCCAAACCTCTGGTAGAATTTAATCGGATAGCCATCTGATTCAGAAGCCAATGTGCTATCAGAGCAAAGATGCCAGTATCTGGAACAAATGGAGTGCTCTTCCAGTGGTAACCTATTCAGTGGTAGAGACAAAAAAATGAAGAAAAATTATTCCCCATTATAAGAAACCATAGCACTTAAATTGTGCGATGTGATGTTATTAAAACTGTTATTATTATAGCCAAGTATATCAGACAACTTATGCTTGCAATGCAGTTGAAATGACATGCTTAATAGAACAATGCCTGTTCTTCAACAAGGTGAATCAATGCCAAAACACAAATCATTAAACAATGAAGGAAAAATAAAACTTAGTTAATATGTACCAGAGTATTTCCTTTCATGATCCTGTTTATAAGTATACCAAAAGGTTGAACGATAAAATATTAAAAATATAGTACAGTAGACAAAACAAGTACTGTAATGGCAAACTGTGATAATGACACCAAATATCCAGTTGACTGGAGAAAAGACACAAAATGCTGGAGTAACTCAGCAGGTCAGGGAGCGTCACTGAAAAATGGAGAATGGTGCAATACTCACCAGGTCTGTAAGCATCTGTGGAGATTGAGTAATAGGTCATTGACCTTTCATTAGAACCTTCTGCGTTATTGCAGAGAAAATGTTGAATTAAACACGAGTCACAGACAGAGAATTGATAGTTGTGGCAGGGCTTGCATGCGTTCGCCTCCTATGAGGCAAAACCGAGGAATTTAAGTGACAACGATGTGTCATATGGGGATGAACTCAACACCTTCAATGTACACTTTCAATGTGAGAACAATGATACACCTACACAAGCCCCCACAGCCCCTGGTCATGAGTAAGTATACAGGAGAGAGATGGAACACCTAGTTGAGTGTTGCCACAACAAAAACCTCTCGCTCAAGTAAAAAAAGAACGAGAAACTAGTCGTTGACTTCAGAAAGAGGAAGTCGGGACACTACTTCCTATCTTCATCTGTGGGTTCGTGATGGTGAGAGTTAGCAGCTTCAAATTCCTGGGCATTAACATCTCAGTTGGATTGCACATGGATGTAATCATAATAAGAACATTCCAGCGCTACTTCTGTAGTTTAGTTTAGTTTAGAGATACAGCGCAGAAACAGGTCCTTCAGCCCACCGAGTCCGCACTGACCAGCGATCCCCGCACATAAACACTATCCTACAAACACTAGGGACAATTTACAATTATACCAAGCCAATGAATTTACAAAACTGTATGTCTTTGGAGTGTGGGTGGGAACCAAAGCTCTGGGAGGAAACCCATGCGGTCACGGGGAGAAGGTACAAACTCCATAGAGACAGCACCCATAGTCGGGATCAAACCTGAGTCTCTGGTGCTGTAAGCGATGTAAGGCAGCAACTCTACCACTGCGTCACCGTGTCGCCCCTTCTTTCTTAGAAGTTTAAAGAGATTCAGAATGTCTCAGAATACTCCAACAAACTTTTACAAATGTTCCATAGAATGTATCCTGACTGCTTGCATCATGGCTTAGTACAGTAATTTCAATGCATAGGAACACAGGAGGTGGCAGGGAGTGATGGACTAAGCCCATTCTATCATAGGCACAGATCATCACCTCCGTAGAAAGCATCTACACAAAAGCAGCATCTATTATCAAGGACCGCCACCATCTGCACCATGCCCTCTTTTCATTGCCACCATCGGGCAGGTGGTACAGAGGCCTGAAGCTCCACAACACCTGGTTCTGGAACAGCTACTTCCCTACATCTATCAGATTCTTGAATCAACCTGCACGACCTTAATCCTACCTCGAATACAGAACACTATGGTCCACCATCGATTTATTCACAAAATGCTGGAGTAACTCAGCAGGTCAGGCAGCATCTCGGGAGAGAAGGAATGGGTGACGTTTCGGGTCGAGACCCTTCTTCAGTCTGAAGAAGGGTCTCGACCCGAAACGTCACCCATTCCTTCTCTCCCGAGATGCTGCCTGACCTGCTGAGTTACTCCAGCATTTTGTGAATAAATCGATTTGTACCAGCATCTGCAGTTATTTTCTTATACTATGGTCCACCACTTGCACTGGTTTTTTCTTCTTATTATGTCTTTGCATTAATGTTTCGTTTTTTGCACCAAACTTCATTCTTTTAGGTTTTTATGTGTACTTTATGTATAGTTTATGTTAGTTTTTGTGCCTTTGTATGTCTATGCACCTGTATACCTCGATGTGGATTATAGATGCCGAATTCATGTAGATGCTTTCGATGGAGGTGAGCGCTAAATGCCCATGATGAACCAGATTGAGTCCATCACTCTCTGTAACCTCTTGTATGCCTGTGCATTGGAATTGCAGTATCAGACCATGATGTACCTTTGATGCTGATGTGAGCAAGATTCTTCATTGTGCTTCAAGGTTTCAAGATTTCAAGGTCAGTTTATTGTCACATGTACCAATTAAGTTTCAGTGAAATTTGAGTTACCGTACAGCCATACTAAGTGAAAAGCAACAAGACACACAAACACATAAATGTTAACGTAAACATCCATCACAGTGGATTCCACATTCCTCACTGTGATGGAAGGCAACTAAGTTCAATCGTCTTCCTCTTTGTTCTCCCACGGTTGGGGCAGTCAAACCACCCGCAGTCGGGGCGATCAAAAACCCTGCAGCCGACGATCGAAGCTCCCGTCGGTGTAACTCACTATAGTTGTGCATAAGACAATAAACTTGACTTGTGAATGAAAATTACAAAAGTGGCTTCCAGGCATTCAATGCATATTCCTCCTTGCACAAGCTAATCAAACACACACAATATCCACAAAAAAATCTTGATTTTCATCGTGCTTCAAATCTTGTGATTAGGTGTTCCATCCCTAGTCAAATACATTTTAGGATCCAATATGCATGCAAGAGTTTATATTTCAGTTTAATTTCTTTAATATGCCAATATGCTTGCAAAAGTTTATATTTCAGTTCAAGTTCTTTAATTGTTTCCCTGATTTGTGAAAGGAAAAGCTTCAAAAATGACAATCCTTAGCAAAATTAAAGTAATGCAGAGGCCAAGTGCAAGTTCATTCCAAGTGGATGCGAGATTAAATTGCACAAACTTTGCCTTCGTTTTTTTAGAAATGCAAAACTGGGTTTCAATGCTCGCATTTTACCTGAAGAATATGTGTCTGCTGAAGTGAAATGTGCAAATTAGACTTTTTTTTTTCTCAATCTGTATTATTGTGTCTTTTATCTTGTTATAATCAGAGTGGTATGCCACCTGTCTAATTATCTTCAATGTTAGATCCAGTTGAAGCCAATCAAATCAACAACAAAATATTAGGTTCTGTTTTGACAAAGAATAAAGAACCACTGACTAGGGTAGTCAGTACCCTACCCCCACTACCATGTGCTCTAATTTTGCCCACTAATCTCCTATGTGGGACCTTGTTGAAGGCTTTCTGAAAGTCGAGGTACACCACATCCACCGGCTCTCCCCAGTCAATTTTCCTAGTTACATCCTGCAAAATTCCAGAAGATTAGTCAAGCATGATTTCCCCTTCGTAAATCCATGCTGGCTCGAAACTATCCTGTTACTGCTATCCAAATGCTCCGCAATTTCGTCTTTTATAATTGACTCCAGCATCTTCCCCACCACTGATGTCAGACTAACTGGTCTATAATTTCCCATTTTCTCTCTCCCTCCTTTCTTAAAAAGTGGGATAACATTAGCTACCCTCCAATCCACAGGAACTGACCCTGAATCTATCGAACATTGGATCATTAATGGAGCAATTGAAGATGGGCTGGGACACTGATCTGAGGAACTACTAAAATGATGTCTGGAACTGATGCAACTCACCTCCATAAAACCATTACCCTTTGTGCAGACGTTGGAGAGTTTCCCCCTCAATTTCATTTTTACCTTGGTTGCTTGATGTTAATCCTGTCATTTATGTGCCATTCTAAAGAACAACCAACCAATTGGTTACAGAGCTTGTATAGCCTCATAAAGAAAGGATGTTTTAACTGCCACGGTAAATTTCAGTCACTGTTTCACAAATCAATGACTATTTTGACTCACTTATATAGTTCATAGACATTTAGCCCCTGAAGGTTTGAATGAAACTCATTGTCACTGGTGGTAAAAAACTTCTGTGGGAGAAACTATTATAGAAGATTTGCTTATACTGTGATATAATCAGCAACTTATGACTCATATGCCATGTGGGAGTACAAAAGTTGATAGGGTGAGTGTGGGCTGCAGATAATGAAATAATCATAGCTTCATTTACAGTTGTATTAAATCAGGATCCTAGAGTGGATTTCAACAATGATTTGTAAATCAAATACAATTTTAGCTTGTTTTAAAAAAATCAACAATACTGCTTTTCTCAAATAATGTATTTTATTATCATTTCAGTGTGAAATCCTCAGTTAATTATTTGTCCACAGGATAAAGGCTTCTTTCATAATACAGTACATCAATAATGTCTTGCTTATATACTTTAAATATTAAGTTGGAATACTTTGAGAGTTGTTTTTTTATAAAGGAGGGCAATCAAAGAACTTGCAAATGCCGCCGAACGGAGCAGTCACTGGCTGTGGCTGAAAAGAAAAGATACTGTCTGGGCTGCCACGTGACCATCTAGAGGCTAACCATAAGACACACACCCAGGTCTGATCACCCTGCGGTGGGCCTGCCTCAACTGAGGGTGTCTTGTGATAAAAGGCCGAAACACCCAGTGACGTTGAGGTACACAACTGAAGATGTGTCGGAATGGTAGCAACATTACCTAGTGGTCACCCCCAAGAACAACACCAGTTCCCAAACCAGAGAATAATAGATGCCGAGTCAATAAATATTTAAGACTCACGACCGATCTTCCACATCGGCACAATTTTTCTGCAATATTCCATACCCCTGTTTCCACTTGATGGCATGCCCTCTATAACAACTATAAACATGTTTTGGTAAAAAGAAAATTCTGCATGATTTCCAGGTCTTACCAAGGCCCTATATTATTGTATTAAGACATCTTTACTCAGATGGAGACACAAGGAACTGCAGGTGCTGAAATCTCGAGCAATACACAAAGTGCTGGAGGTACTTTGAGGCGGTACAGTCGCGCAGCGGTAGAGTTAATGTCTTACAACGCCAGAGATCCGGGTTCAATCCTAACTATGGGTGCTATCTGTTCGGAGTTTGTATGTTCTCCGGGTGCTCCGATTTCCTCCTACACTCCAAAGACGTACAGGTTTGTAGGTTAATTGGCTTCAGTAAAATTGTAAATTGTTCATAGTGTTTAGGATAGTAGTGTAGTGGTCACCTGGCCGGCGTGGACTCAGTGGGCAGAAGGTCCTACTTCCGCGCTGTATCTCTAAATCAAAAAATCTAAAGCTCAGCGAGTCAGACAGCATCTATGGAGGGAAATTGACTGGCGACGTTTCGAGTTGGAACTATTCTTCAGACTGTGTGCATCACATATTCTGCTGGGACAATGTAACTTGTTCTGTTGTTCATTGTTCAAGTGTAGATAACCCAACCTGAAATGTTACATATCCATCTTCTCCAGGGATGCTGCCTGACCTGCTGAGTTACTCCAGCATTTTGCGTCTTTCCTTATAGATATAATCATTTTCTTAGTTTAACTGTACATTCAGTGGAAATCATGATGTTGTTTTATCCCCTGACAACGTCATGCGGCACTCCAGCTTCAGATGAGAGAACAAGATGCATTCAAGCTCTGCCAACAGCCCTATATGTGCATGGCATAGCCTCATACTAATTTACAATGCGGAGGGGGGAAAAAACTGCAAGAAGAGGATGGGAGAGGGGTTGGAGAGACATGGGTCCAGTAGGAAATGTAAAGGCATCTGAAAAAGGGTTCCAACCCTGAACGTTGTTTATCCACTCCCTCCACAGATGCTGCCTGACCCGCTGTACTCCTCCAGTATTTTGGTTTTTGGTCATCTTTACTCAACCTTTATTTAATAAAGGTTACATACTGGTTGCCTTCTTAATTGCCTGCTGCTTAGTTGCCTGCTGCATTTAAAAGGACCAAGGATAGGTGTCCAGAACATGGATAAGTGACGTTTCTGATTGGGATGGGACCCTTCTCCACAGATGCTGCCTGACCCGCTGAGTTAATCCAGTTTTATCCAATATATTTTGTGTCATTTTTTTGTTGTAAACCAGCATCTGCAGTTCCTTGTTTCTAAATAATAAAGCTGAACCTATTTAATAAAGGCAGGATAAGTGCGATAGGGATACGTCCAGAGTCATTATTACCTTGAGTCTCTCCAACCCAAGCCTGAGCGACGGGCCTGCCCGTTGCCTTGGAGACGGGCGCGCGTCCTGCGGCGCGTGACGTCAGCGCGCAGGGGTCGCGAGCGCGCGGCGGCGGCGGCGCGCGGGTTCCGTGGAAGAAGCGGAAGCAGCTCGTCAACGGGCTGGGGGTGGACATGGTGGCCGGCGGGCGTCTTCTCACGCTGCTGTCCTCGCTGAGCGCGGCGAGGTGCCTGCGATCCCCGGCCTCTTTCAGGAGCTTGCAACGCGGATGCCGGCGGCCGGAAGGGTCGGGCCGACGTTTGCTGAGCACGGCTGCCCGGTTACAGAGGTGAGGTGAGGGGCCTGGGTGGCGGCCGGTGACACAGGGCCCAGGTAACTATGGAGACTCACGTGTTATGGAGCGGCGTCCAGGTGCTCATCATACCTGACCTCACTCAGATAGGCGGGTAGTTTGTGCCAAAACATTTCCTTGGGACGTTGGTATCCGTTGAGTTGAGCTGAGTGTTGACATGTTGGACATTTCACCTGAGTTGTGTCTTCTCCCAGGTTGAGCGTAAAAAAAGTGATATATCTGTTCACACATGCACTAAGCACAGCAGCCCTGAGAGCAATACACACCCGGTGACCAAATTCTCCCCAGTAATCAAGAGGTGAACGCTATTTTTCCTTGACCTTGACTATCCGCTCCAGCCCACTCTTGTTGCACACCTCGGCTCCTCTTATCTGCACACTGTGCACTCGATTGTAATCATGCATTGTCTTTCCACTGACTGTTTACTAAACAACAAAAGTTTTTCACTGTACATCAGTACACGTGACACTCAACTCTTAACCAGATTCCCAGCATCTTCAGGTAGTCTGTGACTGGTCTGGTTCTGATGCGGTGCACTCCCAATGAATGGTCTTGATGTTGTCAATACCATCCCCCTTCTCTTTTGAACTGACATGAGCCAGAATCCTCGGAGTAAGTGGTGATGTTATATTTTTTCAAGGCTAGTAATTTCTTTCCACTACAGAGCTTGGAACACTGTTTCTATTTGGGAACTCTGGTGTTTGGCACTTAAATAATGTAATTTGTGTATGGCTGTTTACATTTCATTAACTCCAAGCTTCCAAGCATGTTAGTCACTAGCTAATTGGAAATCTGATGCGAATAACTGTTTTTGATACAAACAGATAACACTTTTATTCATCTGAATGCCACTCATTTTCATGATATATGTACTGCAAAACATAAAATGTCACTGTATATAGGTACATAGGTTTCTATGTTTCTATGGGATATGGGGAGAAGTTGGGCACAGGTTACTGATTGTGGATGATCACAATGAATGGCGGTGCTGGCTCGAAGGGCTGAATGCCCTCCTCCTGCACCTATTTTCTATGTTTCTATATGCCATTTGACCTTTCTGTCCTGGCCTCCTCCATTGTCAGACTGAGGCCCAGTGCAAATTGGAGGAACAGCACCAAGGATTTACATGGATTTACACCCCAGTGGTATGAACATTGACTTCTCTAACTTCAGATAGTCCCTGCTTTCCCTCTATCCCCTCCCCCTTCCCAGTTCTCCCACTAGTCCTCCTGTCTCCTACTACATTCTATCTTTGTCCCGCCCCCTCCCCTAACATCAGTCTGAAGAAGGGTCTCGACCCGAAACATCACCCATTCCCTCTCTCCCAAGATGCTGCCTGACCCGCTGAATTACTCCAGCTTTTTGTGTCTACCTTTGATTTAAACCAGCATCTGCAGTTTTTTCCCAATACATATGCCATTTCGCGTCAGGACCCTTCTTCATACTGATTCAGTCTGCTGAGTTACTCCAGCACTTTGTGTCTTTCCACTTAAAACTAGGCACCGATGCTGCTGGACTGCACCAGCAAGCTCTTCTTCACGAGCTGCTGCATGGTCCGGTTGATACAGCTATCGTTGCAGCTCACGTTGTAGCACCTGGCCGCCTATGCTTTCTTTAGGCCACTGCCACCGACAGGACACGTTCATCACTTTGTTCGTGCCACCGCCATCTCCACATTCTTCTGCAGTTGCCGACATCTTCCAAGGTGGAGTATCTCTGCAACTTTGGGGGAGAAGGAGGTGGAAGGGGAAGAGTGGGCAAAGTTATGGCCATCAGGAAGAAGCAGCAGTTGGGGAGAGGGGAGGGAGCCCCACGGGAACTGAGTTTGTTCTGCCATTGGCAGCGGCCCGAAGATAGTGCTGCCAGTCAGGGGCTACATGAGCCGCAACAACATCCTTGTCAATCGGACCATGAGGCTGCAGGTCACTGTTGCCCAATGCGAGCCAGGGGTAGCATTGGTTGGTCTGTCCACCATAACCTAAATCTGTTATAAAGGGGTTGTTAAAACAAGGGTTTACTATACATTTGGACATCTAAAAGGAGACGTAGGGTGGGAAGAGAATGCATCACAGATCTAATACTTTTAATGGCCATCATAAAATGGAATTGTTTTAAATCTCCGGGTAGTATTTCATTCAAATGCAAATTGAGCTCCTCCATGGATTTACATGATAATCTTCCTATGTAAATCTGAATTAGTGCTAGTGCTAAATTAAACATGTTCCTGACTATTTTGTACATTTTTGTTTTTCAAACTGAACAGATATGAATATTTGGGCACTTAATATAATTAAGCGTGATTTCCTTGTTTCTGTTCGGGGACATACATCTCTGGAATTTATTTTAACCATAGAAAGTACAAGGGCTGATTATAAAATACATTTTTGAGGCAGAACTCTGAAGATGGGAGATTGCATTGCATAGAGCAGGGGGCTCCAAACTTTTCAGCATGAGGGCCACATTATATATTTGCCACATTTTTGTGGGCTGTAGGAAAAAATAAAGGAATGTCAGTTTTATAAATTTAATGAACTCAAAAAATAACTTAAGTAAAACAAATGGAAGAAAGTTTTATGCAACCACATTAATGGGAAGGATGGAACTGCTTTTTTGATTTCAAAATTTCATTGAATTGAGGATCCAAATTTGAGGAGCCAATTATCATATCATATCATATATATACAGCACGGAAACAGGCCTTTTCGGCCCACCAAGTCCGCGCCGCCCAGCGATCCCCGCACATTAACACTATCCTTGTTACTGCTATCAGATGCTGGATCCAGTAACAAATGCTCATCAGATAAATTTGCTCGATATTTAGACTTGACATCATTCTTGAAAATGTTTGTTCACAGAGGTATGTTGTACCAAAAATGGACACAAATCTACAAGCAAATCGCTTCAAATTTGGAAACTGCTCAGGCTTCAAAAAATTATAAAACTCAATCAGATTTCCTTCTTTATACTTGTCTTCAAGTCTGTCATCTGCCTGAAGATGAATAATTTCCATTTGAAACTGACTTGGAAGATTTTCAACTTTGCAATCGAATGGATTTTGAAAGAGTCTGATTTCATTTGCTTTGGCATCAAGGTCAGAAAATCGCTCCTGAAATTGTATTTTCAATCCTGAAATTACTTCATTTGCAAATGAGGAAGGAAATTCTTCTTCACATTCTTCATGAAATTCTTCACAACATGGGAAATTAGCCAAATTATGAACTTTCACCTGGCCTTCAAGTAGCATCAGTTTTGCTCTGAATGCCTTGACGTGAGCAAAAAAAGTCACAAATCAAATTTTGTTTGCCTTGAAGCCTCAAATTCAGTTGATTCATATGGCTTGCACATCTGCAAAAAATGCCAATTTCCAAACCCACTCAGAGTCTGATAAAAATGGTTGAGGATGATTTTTCTCTGAGAAATGAATCAATATCCTGTCTGAGCTGAAAGAATCGCAATAAAACCTTTCCACAACTAAGCCATCGAACGGCTGTATAATAAGGCAAGTCAACAAACTCAGAATCAATTTCTTCCAGAAAAGCACGAAACTGGCAATGATTGAGTCCATGAGATCGAATGAAATTCACCACAGAAGCAACAGGTTTCAAGACACAAGATATATCAACATACTTTCCGCACAATGCTTGTTGATGAATAATGCAATGAAGAAACATGGGCTTTGCGAACCCCCCAACCTCGAGAGCTTTTGTGATTTGCCCAACCAAACCTTTCTTCGCCCCAGACATGTTCTTTCCCCCATCAATTGTCACGCATTGCAGTTGATTCCACTTCAGGTTATATTCTGACATGGTTTTTTGCAATTCATTGAAGATATCCTCTCCAGTTACTGTACTTTGCATACTATGAACTGATGCTAATTCTTGGGGGACATTAAATTCACTGTCAACACCACGGATGAATACGTATCGCACACATCAGTTGTGACGTATCACACACATCAGTTGATTCATCCAACGCGAGAGAATACCAGCAAAAACTTCCTGCTTTGTCCACAATTTGCTGAACGATGTTACTTCCTAAATCTTCAATTCTACAAGCAACAGTATTTGGTGCAAGACTGACAATTTTAAAGAGATTTGCTTTTTCTGGGCATAACTCTCCCGCCACTTCCAACATAGACTCTTTGATGAAATCTCCATCAGTGTAAGGTTTTCTTCTTTTCACCAACACATAAGCAACTTTGTAACTGGCCCTGGTTAAAGCTTCATTTTCAGTTTTTTTCTTTGTTAAAAACAGCTTGTTGAGAACACAAAATGCGTTGCAATGATTTAAACTTTTCTGAACGCTGCGTTCCTGTGAACCGGAATAACTTGAGCCATGTTTGATCTCATAGTGCTGACGTAGATTGTACTCCTTCAAAGCAGCAACAGTGCCTTTACATATGAGGCACAAGGCTTTATCATTTGCTTGCACAAAAAAAGTAATTTATGCACCATTCTTCATTAAACAAACGACACTCACTGTCCACTTTTCTTCTTTCCTTCCATAACTGAAAAGTATAGGGATAAAATTTATTTCTGAAAAATCAAATGACGTAAAATTTTGATTTACTGGGTGTTTCAAAAGGCGTAAATTTTTAATGTACAGGATGTTTCAAAAGGAGCAATTTTTTAATGAGAGCTTTCTAGAGAAAACCATGCGACCGCAGAAATAGACTTGGCAGCAGTCGCTCTTGTTTGACTCCTCAATCACTTCACTCAAGTGAATAATTCATTACAAATTCTATTTTAATTCATAGATAATGTTTTAACACGTTCTGTTCAGGTTAGATTAGGTTAGTTTAGATTAGGTTAGATTAGATTAGGAAAGGTTAAAATAGGTTAGATTAGGTTATTTTACATTAGGTTTATACGGCAACAAATAAATAATATTCAACTTTTAAAAAGAGCTTGAAATATTGGAATATACCATAGGTATATAATTATTTACAAAACAGAAAAAATACTGTGACCACCAGTGGGCATGCAGACTGATATGATATAATGGCGGAGTGACCACGTGTGTGTCACCGTTGCAGTGACTCGCAGGTGGGCACTCCGCTAAGAAATAATAAAAATTTAAAATTATTATTCAGGATTCAGGATATCTTTATTTGTCATCCAAAAAACAATTTTTTTTAACGAGATTTCGTCACCCACAGTCCAACAATAAAATAAGCAAATTACATAACCCCAACCAACACAAAACACAAGAAAAAAGAAACATCCATCATAGTGAGTCTCCTCCAGTCCCCTCCTCACTGTGCTGGAAGGCCAGAATGTCTTTTCTCTTCCCCTGCAATCTACATCATGTTAGTTTTATATTCCACCTGAGTCTTCCCTGATTCATTTAGTGATGATGGTAGTGCTAATCTTTCTGGCTTAACAATGTTTCTCACCATTACATTATTTTACTTCAAATTATTACTCACCTATTTCTCTCATTTTCCCTGCATACGATCTGTTGAGTTCGGTTGAGTGTTACCATTTTCCACTTCTTCAATTCCATGTTTCTACAAGACAGCTTGATGAATACGGTAATGGTGCTGAAGGAGAAGGTCAAGTCGGGTTGCGATTATGGTCAGGTCGTGTTTATTGTCAGATACACAAGCACGGTGAGGTACTGCCACAAATACTCAGACAACACAAAAAGAAAATTAAACATAAATTATACACAATTTACATAATTTCTAATGAAAAGAATACTCTTCAGAAAAAACAAGATTTTGGTACAAAACATAATTAGATAACAAGTCCATGTTATCTAACAAGTTCAAATGCTAGATAATGCACGAGGTGAACCAACGTGTTCCATTATTGGAACAGTTATAATCTTATTCAGCAGCAAAGCAAGCAAGAATGCAAATGTACTATCGTATATAAGTTCTAAGTGCATTGTGTAGAACTTTATCAATTTTCTCTTTAGAGAAAATCATGACAAAACAATGCAGATATTTATTCCAGTTGCCTCTAATTTATTTCTATTTTTATCCACCATTTTGATTTGCATCTGATGCCCGACATTGTGGTAATGTGTCCAGCACTTGCTACCATTTGCATACTAAAGAGCAATTGTTATCTCTAATTTCATTCCTTGGCTCCTCTCCAATGTACTCAAAGTTACTGACACTGGTAAAATCTGATAGATATGGGATAATTTTTATTTCCAGACTAGACCATGTGGACCCGTTGGGCCCATTCCTCGTGGAGGAGGGACAGGGAAGGGGAGAGGGTGCCAGGGACCTCGGCCCTGTGGCGCCAGCACTGCAGCCGGAGCGAGCCGTGGACCCAAAGCCTCTCCTGTATTGGTGTAGGACCCTCACCCCCTCCACTCAATCCCCCTTATCCCCCCTCCTCGCCCCCACACGCACTCCACCCCCCCCACCCCACCCTCATTGCCCTCCCCCTCCCCTATGCTCACTCCCACTCCCCTATGCTCACTCCCACCCCCACTCCTACACCCACTCCGCCCCCACTCCTACTGCCCCCAATTCCCATTCCCCCCCCACTCCCACTACCCCCCATTCTCACTCCCCCCCATCTCCACTCCCACTCCCCCCCCCACTCCCACTCCCCCACCCACTCCCACTCCCCCACCCACTCCCACTCCCCCCCCACTCCCACTCCCACTCCCCCCCACTCCCCCCACTTCCCCTCCCTCCCACTTCCCCCCCACTCCCACTCCCCCCCACTCCCACTACCATCACACTCACACTCCCCCCCCCCACTCACACTCCCCCCCCACTCACACTTCCCCCCACTCACACTCCCCCCCACTCCGTGAAACAACAAGCTCAGTCCTTTGTTCCCGATACAAACGGGCACATCAGTTTCAATAGATTTTGTCCGCTAAAACCAGAATCTATTATCGTTGTGCCTATCCCTTGAGGTCGAGGATGATGGTCTACGTTCCATTGTTTTTATGAACTCTCAGGTGGCTTATGAGTCCAATCCTGGCTTTGAAAGTTCTTAGGTATTCAGGGCAGGTAATTCCAGATGTCAGATCGGGCTTCTCTCTTTCCGTTTACTTCTCTTTTCTAATTCTGTGCATCTGTTGGCTTTGAAGGTCGCTGTTCCTTTTTGGATGATGGTTCGCCAGAGTTTCCTGTCCTTGGCATTGGTTTCCCAATTGTCGATGTCGATTTCACATTTCTTCATGCTGGCTTTTAAGGCATCTTTAAATCTCTTCTTTTGTCCGCCTCTTTTACGTTTGCCTTCTTTAAGCTGGGAGTAGAAGGTTTGCTTTGGTAGACGCTCGTCTTCCATCCGAACAACATGACTGCTCCATCTTAGTTGGTTCTTGATGACGAAGGCTTCGATGCTTGATGTTTTTGCTTCATTCAGCAGGCCGACGTTGGTTCTTCTGTCTTCCCAGCTGATATTTAAGCTGCTTCGAAGACATTGTTGATGGAACTTTAAGTGTTTTCAGATGGCGTCGGTATGTTACCCAGGTTCCTGATGCATACAGGAGTGTTGGAATCACCAATGCTTTGTACACTAACATTTTGGTGTCTGCTATAAAGAGGTCTGTAATAATGAGTGTAAACTGTATTGGAACATGACTTCCCCACAGGGCCTGCAAATGCACCTTCTGTAATGGTTACTGGATAATCATGGGTAACAAGGCAGCTTGTTTTCCCATTCCTTTTCTGGGTCAAATTCTGTAATACTGTATGCAATATCTAATAGAGTTTCTGTTCAGTTTTTTGAATGCATGGTATTTTAAATGTAGTTCTATGATCTGTTGGAATTCTATGGAGATTTTAATAATATATTGGTTAAAAACTACCTTGAGAATCCTTATCTTCAGAATTTCTGAATAGTAAAAGAATATTATCTAATTACTATCAAATTAATAAGGGTTAATTATAAATACTTATCTGTTTAAATGTAAGTTCCTCTCATTTGACCAGTATTAGTATCTTTTATTTGATTTCAAAGGAACTAAGTTTAGATCGTCCACCTCAGCCAGCGGAGCAAACTTCTCCACCTTGTTCTCTTTTTGCAGTTCAGAAGATAAAGTGAAGGTCAATTTTATTAACCATGATGGAGAGAAACTTACAGCAGTGGGAAATTTAGGTGATAGTCTATTAGATGTTGTCATTGAAAATAATCTGGACATTGATGGTTTTGGTAAGTCCAGCTATTTTTAATTCAACTGTGTGGTTTAATGAATTTAAAAAAGATGATTGTAACTCCAGCTTCTTGTTGCTTGTTTACCTGCAGTGGTTCAGTCAATTAGAAGAAAAACATTAATGTATTGAACAGATGAACAGATTTGGTGCTAAACATTTCATGGGCTCTTGCATCCCTGCACCCCTCACTCCATTGACGTTGCATGCCCCGCTCCCTTCCTATGGCCTTGCATGTCAGCTCTTCCTCCCATGTGCTGCTTCCATTTCCTTCTCCACCCCCCACTGATGACTTCTAGTCCCCTCTTTTCCTTCACCCCAGAGGATTCTTGCACCCTCTGAAAAGCATTCCAATTATCTTATTTGGAGCTGAGTAGCTGAAGGAAATGAGGGTGGCACTGTGATGCAGTGATAGGGCTGCTGCCTTCCAGTGTCAGAGATCCAGGTTCCATCCTGTCATTGGGTGGTGTTTGTGTGGAGTTTTCACACTCTCCCTGTGACCGTGTGGGTTTCCTCCAGGTGCTCCAGTTTCCATGTGGGTTTGTAGGTTAATTGACTGCTGTAAATGGCACCTAGTATGTAGAAAGTGTGATAACATACCACTAGTGTGAAGGGGTGATTGAAGGTCAGCATGATCTCATGGACCTGTTTCCATGCTGCATCTCTAAATCAAACTAAACAGCATATTTTAAGCTTAGCAGTGAGTTTAAGCAAGTCATTATGATATGATCTGCACAATGGTGCTGCAACTGATAAGAAATGGATTATAGTATAGATTATTATACTTGTGTATGGCTTTATTGTATTCATGAATCGTATAATTTGACTGGACAGTAGCCCAAAATGTTCTGTATTTCAGTATACGTAACAATAATAAACAAATCTTTGGAAATCCTGCTGTGTCAGCATGTATCTGACTGATTGGACTTTGGGTTCCGTGCGGCCTTCCATTCACTCTGGCCCTGGTTCTCCTGTGCTGCTTAAACTTGTGGGTTTCACTGCAAACAGTTATTATTCTACTGGCATGAATTCAGTGTATGGGAATAAATGTTTTAAAAGAATAACATCCCATAGTCTGGGAAATCTGTTCATCTGGCACCACCAAGGTCTCGAGCATGTCCAATTTTTACATAGTCAGTGCGTGATACAGTGTGGAAACGGGCCCTTCGGCCCAACCTGCCCACACCGACCAACATGTCCCAGTTACGTTAGTCCCACCTGCCCGCATCTGGTCCATGTCCCTCCAAACCTGTCCTATTAGACTAAGAAAATTGGACAAGAACGCCACCACCTCTAAGACTGTTCTTATGGTAATTGAAGAAGGGAAATGTAACTTTTTGTATGACTGACTACTTAGCATTTTTGAATAAATTTGCCAATCCCCAGTTAGACATTACATTTTTGAAGATCCCATCCAGTTTTAATTAACGCCGATGTAAGATAGTGACTGTGACTTAAAATTAAATCTCTCCAGTTCTCATTTAAAATCTACGAGAAAGAGTGGATATCAAATGTAGAAGATAGAATAGTATCCAAATTGTTGAACATAGCAAGTGAGACATGGAATTTAGATTTTAGATTTAGATTTAGAGATACAGCGCCGAAACAGGCCCTTCGGCCCACCGGGTCCGCGCCGCCCAGCAATCCCCGCACATTAACACTATCCTACACACACTAGGGACAATTTTTTAAAAACATTTGCCCAGCCAATTAACCTACATACCTGCACGTCTTTGGAGTGTGGGAGGAAACCGAAGATCTTGGAGAAAACCCACGCAGGTCACGGGGAGAACGAACAAACTCCGTACAGACGGCGCCCGTAGTCAGGATCGAACCTGAGTCTCTGGGGCTGCATTCGCTGTAAGGCAGCAACTCTACCGCTGCGCCACAGTGCCAAATTAAAGTTATTAGATCTGGAAAGATTGTCATAACATTCCTTGACTTTTAGGATTATGTGCCCCTCAGTGTGTATTGCTGAATAGGTTCCATGGGCGAAGGAATTTTAGAGACAGTGTGAACAGCACTGGTTTGCTTAGTTATATTTTATTGTTGATGATATTCATAATGCCAGCCACCAGGAGCTGCTGCAGGAGCATAGTGCTGTCAATTATATATTTGGATCAGCTGACTTGAAGTTTCTGGTGGTCTTTTGGTTAATGCTGTAAAAGATGTGGTTTCAAAATGTCATCAGTTCTTGAATTTAGCAGCAGAAACTTTGTTCAGAGTTTTCATAATAGATTTGGCTTCTTGTGCTGACTGTAATGAGCAGGAAAATGTAATCACTCTTTCTGGTGCTTTAGCAAGAAAGAAACAGCATAAATCCGCTGGAATCATGGTGGTATGCGGAAATACAAACACTTGGAAAAGTATATCTCTTTATTATAGCAGTACAAAGTAAGCACCAATATAAAAAGTGCTTAAAATTATAAAAGGTTTTGAATTAGGTAGATGTTTCTAAGTCCTAAGTTAGATGGCATGGGTACAAAATTAAATATAAAATATATAGAACAGAGAACGATAACAATTCCATGTACTTCCACTTCTAAGGTTAACAGTTAAGATAAGCTAAGTAAACATTTACAATTGCATTGGATAAATGGACAAAGGAAAGTTTTGTCAGAAAATGTATAAAATGCAGGTAAATATGATTGATGTGTACAC
Organism: Rhinoraja longicauda; assembly: GCF_053455715.1. Taxonomy (NCBI): domain Eukaryota; kingdom Metazoa; phylum Chordata; class Chondrichthyes; order Rajiformes; family Arhynchobatidae; genus Rhinoraja; species Rhinoraja longicauda. Next base: position 47,102,519 of record NC_135959.1, on the reverse strand, counting down.
TAACAGACTTTTTGGCATGCTACTTTGAGATATTGACGAAAATCTATTTAAAAAAAAAAAAAAATTTGACTCAAAATTGTGTTTTTAGATACAGTTTAACCAGAAAGTTAGTGGTAGTCTTCAATTGACAGCATGTGTGCCCTATTTGTAGGTGCTTGTGAAGGAACTTTGGCTTGCTCTACATGTCATCTAATTTTTGAGGAACCAATTTATAAGAAGCTGGATTGCATCACGGATGAAGAAATGGATATGTTAGACCTTGCGTATGGTCTCACTGACACGTAAGATATTACTTATGTTGCACTTTTTGGAAATCCCTCTGTGATAATAATCCAATTTGCTTCTGTAAATTGTCCCCAGAGTATAGCGAAGAACTAATGTACGAGTGATTACTGGTCGGCTCAGATTCGATGGGCCAAAAGGCCTGTTTCCACGCTGTTTCTCTGGAACTAAAACTTGCTGGTCAGGGAAAGAATGGAATATACCCTTCATATCTGGCTTCTACATTTCATGCCAGCATTTATGCAAAGTTTAATATACTCCACCTTTGTTCTTATAAGTTAAAACACTGCAGAAATCATGGAGTTAGTTTATGAAGCCCATCTGAAATGTGGATTTCCACCTCCAGATATTTTAATGTTCTGAGGTGTTTCAATTTTGCAATTTATGTAAAGCTGCAGCATGCTTTACACCACCATATAATGGAACAATTTTGCCAGCTGAAGATTAGTCTCCCAGGTTGAAGGATGTCAAAATAATTCAATGATTGCAGTGAATGCAAAGCCCTGGAAGACAATGGTAAGGGAATGCTGAATAACTGCATTGTATTTGAACTGTGGTGGTAGCAAGTTGGAAGAGGGCAACAAACAAAACTAGCAATTATTTTTATAATCAGTGTAGGGAACAAGTGAGAGAGCATCCAGAAATAATACATCTCTTAAATAGGGTTTGGCAAAACTTTGGGAATCACTGCTTTAAGTTAACAGAATATTGCTTTATAATTTTAATTATATAATTTTGTTCCGATGTGCAGCCCGATGTGCATCAGTTTTTAAAGATTTGGTTCTTAAATGCTGCTTTTGAACAAAGAACAATCTTGAATATCTCTTTAAGCCAATAATTTATTGCATGTGGCAAGTGTCTAATTGAGAGTTTAATTTAGAATCATTGTAGCCTTACCACTCATCTCTGTGTCAAGGTATGGTCTGGCAAATCCTCAGTTAACATACCATCAGGGGAAAAAATGGCTGTTCGATGTTTGATGTGATTTCTCAGTGGCAACTGATTCAGATTTAAAACAATTTATCAATTTTTGTTTTGAACTCTCTCGACATAAAAAGGAACATATGAAACATCTCGTCTTTGTAACTTGTTGGCAATTTTGTAACTTGTTGGCAATTTTGTAACAAATCTCAACAAGTAAGCGTTTGTGGGAACATTTATCATGTTAACATTGCCATATTTTTGGAAAGGCTGTTAACTTCAAAGGATGAAATGTAGTGGATTTTCTAAACATTTATTCGCTTATGTAGCATAACAGTTCCAGGTTCAACAAGGTAACAGTTTAGTAATTGTAGATGAATTTTAAATGTTCAGTGGAATATTGATTTCCCCCCCCCCCCAATATTTCTAGACATTGTATACATTGTCAGAATCTAGTGCTTGAGGTTTTGTTCAATACTGTATAACATTTTGTATTGAGCCCGCAAACTATTTTACTGCATCAAGTACTGACCTGTTTTACTGTTTAAAAATATAATTCAATTTTAATTTTTAGATCTCGTTTGGGTTGCCAGATTTGCCTTAAGAAGTGGATGGATGGAATGACTGTAGAGGTTCCAAACGATGTTTCTGATGCAAGAGAAACCAAAGACTTCAGTTCATGCTCCTAACGTGATCAATCCAAGTCACAAAGTATGCACGGTTCAATTCTCTTCGATAACCTGAAGAACATAAATAAAATGTTTAGTTCAAACTGGGTTACTTAATATTAAATAGATCTGTATTGTTTTAATTTGTGGAGAATAACTTCATTAGGCTATCAGTTTGATATCTACATTGATAAATTGCTTAACTGACTAGCTGCTGTGAATACAGTGTATAGTTTAAGACAAGACTTGTGGATGATGAATTATATTTAAAGTCATAATGTTAAAGGATTATTTTTTAAATTTCTTTGAAATTCACACTGAAAGTATACTACAACATGGGATTATCTTTAAACAGCAATTGTAAGGTGGCATTAACATAGTTACCAATGTTGAATTTTGCTGGCAGTATTAGACACCATAAATGTTTTAAATGCAAAGGCAAGCAAGGTCCTTTTCTTAAATTGTGTTACAAGTTGGACTGGAAAGAGATTTGGGGGAGAAAAAATGCTGTAAGTGCCCATCTGTGGAGAGTGAAACTTAACATTTCAGGTCGATTACTTTTCCTCAGAATCAGGAACATTTCAAAATTGAATATCTTTTAAGGTGCAGAGAACAGAGAGGGATGGTGAGAACAAAGGAAATGACTGATAACATAAGAAGTGAGAATAGGCCAATTAGTCCCTCGAGCCTGCACCTCCATTCAATCAGATCTGGGCTAATCCAATCTTGGCCTCAAGAATAATAAATCAATACCAATGCCACTTCATACTGTCTCAATACCTTTTGAGTCCTTTGTAGTTGAAGTATATGCCCATCTCTGCCTTAATAGGTCTTTGGGGAAGAAATACCAACGGTTTACAAGTCTTGGAGAAGAAATTCTTCCTCATCTCCAATTTAAACGGGAAAAATGCGCCCTGTTAATTTCCCTCAGAAACTTGCGTTTCTTACTGATCACTTCTCATTTTCAAAACTCAATGATGAAAGACTTAACATTCCTTTATATGACATCTACAACACAGGAGCTAAGCATATTCATATCCTGTTTCTTCCGTCTGTACACTGTATGGGTGTCAGGGGTTATGGGGGAAAAGGCAGGAGAATGGGGTTAGGAGGGAGAGATAGATCAGCCATGATTAAATGGCAGAGTAGATTTGATGGGCTGAATGGCGTAATTCTGCTCTTATTACTTATTTAATTGGTTTCTGTGTGAGCATGGTAAATAATAATCTCAGCACAATTTAGCTGCATTTACAAAGTCTGATTACATCCAGTATTTTCACAAAAGGATTATCAGAGTTCGAGAAGTCAATAGCTTTGCTACTTTCTGTATCCTGTGACAATGTAATTTTTATCTACAAGCAGTGCCAATATCATGATTCAAAACTCTTTAAGACGAGCATTTCCACAAAAATTAAACTCAATAATTTTTTTAAAGTTTAAATTATACTGTCAATTTACTGTATTTGTTGGCAGAGTTATTTCCTTTCTCAAAAAAGCTGATAAATGTTAACAATAGAAAATTGCTTTTAATGTTTCCTCCCACACTCCAAAGACGTACAGGTATGTAGGTTAATTGGCTGGGTAAATGTTAAAAAAAAAATTGTCCCTAGTGGGTGTAGGATAGTGTTAATGTACGGGGATCACTGGGCGGCACGGACTTGGAGGGCCGAAAAGGCCTGTTTCCGGCTGTATATATATGATATGATATGATATGATATATACTTATAATTTGATTTTATATTAATACTGTACACAAAACAAAGAAACAATTTAACCTTTTTGTGTTCTTTGTTACAATGTTAACTTTGTCATCTCACTATGTTAAATAGTTCACACTATAATGGAAATCAGTTGTAGCCACAATGAACAGCAGATTCTGCTTGACAAAAAAAGACAAAGTTCTGTAGTAACTTAGCGGGTCAGGCAGCATCTCTGGAGACCTTTGATAGGTAACGTTCCAGGTCGAAACGTCATCTATCCATGTTCTTTTGAGATGCCGCCTATCCCACTGAGTTACTCCAGCACTTTGTATATTTTAATAGAAATTAGTTTTGTTTTCACTTGTCATACATCATTCAAAATTGAATGAAATATTTTCATGCAATAGATTTGCACAGCACCAATAGAGAGCACGATTCCATGAGCCAGTATTAGCTTCTTTTTAAAACAAATTAATCTCTCCTTTTTATCCCTTGCCATCTAATATGACCTTATCTTTTGAATCTAATTAGTAAATCTGTTTCCACCATCCTTTTAGACATTGTGCTCCAGATTGCTTCAGTTTCATCAGTAAAAAAATGTTTCCTCACATCGGACTGGACAGTCACTGTAAATCTATAGTTATCAATCTTTCCACCAATGAAAACTCTCTTTTATTTACAATAACAAAACATGCATGATTTTAAATGCTTCTAGAAAACCTCTTCTTAATTACTAATTTAGAGAACAACACTTGCTTCCTTAGTCACTCAATGTAATGAAATCCCTCAGCCTTAATGCAATTAGTTAATTGCTATGACACCTTCACTAAGTTCTAGACATCCTCCTCAAAGTTTTTCCCAGACTTAAACAAAATTCTCCAGCTGCTATTGATGCTGTTCTATAAAAGATGAGCAGAACTTCCTTGTTTTTGTACTCTTAAAGCCGTGAATGTCCTAACACAAAAAAAACCCATAACAATATGTGCTGCGCCCTTCAGAAGTTTGTATATGCAGTCCCTGGAGCTGTAATATTATTCTTTGGCAGTCCCTCAAGATTGAAAATGACTTAATTCTACATGGGTTTTGTGGGTTCTGAGTTGGTTAATGAGACCGATGTAGAAACCACAAATTTCCACCGACTGGGCTGCTGGTATGGATTAGTGGTTTGTGAGGGGATGTGCTTCTTCTGCCACTTACATGGTGCCTCTGCACAGCCTCGAGATGCCAAACTTTCCCAAATGCTTTCTCCCAGAAATTTCCAGGAGTCATAAAATGATTCAATCGTGGAATCAAGTTGCAGAGGAACAGACGGTTTGGCCCGCTGAGTTCATGCAGCCTTCAAGACTGTCTTCATACTAATTCCATTTATTCAAATATTATCCACGTTCCCATGAATTTCACCTGGATGCAGCTGAGAGTTGATACTTTGTGGCAGACACAAAGTGCTGGAGCAGCTCAGTGGGCCAAGCAGCATCTCTGGAGAACATGGAGACTAAAAGTTTTGGGTCAAGACGATTCTTCAGACTCAGTGGGTTATTTTGGGCAGGGGATTCTGACTTACATAAAATCTGAAATACATAAGAGTTCTGCATTCGTTGTTCTTGAATCAGTCTACAGAAGGGTCCAAACCCAAAATGTTACCTGTCCGTTTCCTCTCCAGATGCTGCCTGACCTGCTAAGATCCTTTAGTGCTTTGTGTTTTGGCCAAGATTCCAACTTCTCGTGTCTGCACAGTAACAAACCTTTGTCCCAACATCTTCAAACAGAATTTTGGTTTTACATACAAATTTCATGAAAGAGTTGCTACAGTCAAGACAAAACAAGACAGATAAATGACACACCTGGGACCCAAGGCAGTTCAGTTTGAGTTAAAACAGAGATTTGCTAAGCTACAAAACAGCTTTCGCGTGGCGGGGGTGAGTTACTCCAGCACTTCTGTGTCTTTACACGTGGGAGATCTTTTCCGATTACACAGAAAAGGTCAGATCCCTGTGAACACCTGATCTGGAGAACAGAGTTCTATCCGAATGCCTAAAATGCCAGCTGTGATTAGCGGTAGAACTGTAGCCAGCACCAAATAATAAGCAGTCTGGTTGCTGTAACTGAAGTCCACAGATCCGAAAGGACAGGAACAAAGACATTCATACTGACAGATGCCTTAAAGTCAGAGCTAATCAATTGGATCAGCAAGGATACCACTGTGTCCTTATTTAGATAATTTTAAGTACAAGGAAAGAATATTTTCCAGCCCTTTCAAAAATCTTTTTGTATATTTAAATATTTCAATTAATATTTTGTTCAACTTGTTGAATCACCATTTTAATAAAAATGACATTTGATATTTTGTATGTAAAATTGCATTGAAATATTAAATGAAATTAAAATTGTCAGGGATTGGTGAAAGTGTTATTTTTATGAAACTCAAAGTATAATGTGTGAATAAGTAAATATATAAAACAAAGTTAGAAATAAGTATCATCAAAGACCCACACCACCATGTGATGCTCTAATTTCACTCCCACCATTAGGAAGAAGATATAAGAGGCCGAAAACTGACCACCAGGTTCAAGAATGGGTTTAGTTTAGAGGTACAGCGTGGAGACAAGCCTTTGGGCCCACTTAGTCGGCACCGAACAACGATCACCTGTACATTAGTTTCTTCCCAACAAATATCGGGCTCTTGAAAAGAACAAAACACAAAGCTTAACTATGAACTATGGGCAGTCTTTGGTTGCCCTAAGGACTTTGTTTTTTTTTGCATTAGTATTGGTGTTATTACTTTATTGATATTTAGTTTATTATATATTATCTGTGTGTATTGTATTTACAGGCTGCATGTAAGAATGTTATTGATCTTTTGCAGGTACATATGACAATTAAACACACTTGATTCTCAAGCAGGAGTTCAGCCACATCTTCAGCATCTGTAGTAATTGTCCACCTTGACGTACTTTGAATCCGAGTTATTGAGCTAATTTCCCCACTTCCTGATGTTGCAATGCAATAATATAAGTTAATTAAACAGCTTAATCCAGGAAGTAGTAACAGCACTTAGATTGTGGAGCAGTTTTGATTTTGGTTAGTGGTCAGCAACACTGGAACAAGGTAACTCCTAACTAACAATGATCTATTCTACATTTTCCTTGATTCTCATCCCCTTTGATATCTCGTTTTCACACTTTACACTTCCTTACCTCTGTCTCCCTCTCCCCTGACTCTCAGTCTGAAGAAGGGTTTCAACCCGAAACATCACCCATTTCTATCCAGAGACACTGCCTGTCCCACTGAGTTACTCCAACATTTTGTGTCCATCTTCAGTGTAAACCAGCTTCTGCAGTTCCTTCCTACACAACAATGTTCACACCGTTGGATTGTAAGATATCCATGACTATAATGGCTGTGTGGTTTCATGATTAAAGATATTTCCTTATGCTTAAAGAAGACCTGGATATAGAGCGGATGTTTCCATTAGTGGGAGAATCTAGAACTAGAGGTCATAGTCTCAGAATTAAAGGACGTTCTTTTAGGAAGGAGATGAGGAGAAATTTATTTCGGCAGAGGGTGGTGAATCTGTGGAATACTTTGCTGTGGAGGCCAAGTCAGTGGGTATTTTTAAGGCAGAGATAGATATATTTTTGAATAGTATAGGTGTCAGAGTTTGGGGAGGAGAATGGGGTTAGGAGGGAGGGATAGATCAGCCCTGATTGAATGGTGGGATAGACTTAATGGGCCGAATGGCCTAATTCTACTCCTATCACATGACCTTGGAGAGGAGGAAGTGATCTATGCCATAGCACTCATAACCTTCACCTGGACGATCAGAAAATTAGCAGAAAGTTTTCAAAACTTTAATCACTGAAATTCAAGTTTACTAGCACAATTTCCAGAAATAAATAATTCATTTGAAAACAAGAAATTATCGTCCACAGTGCGTTAATTCCTTATCGGATTTAGAGATTGTCAGTGAATGAGGTACATATAATACTACAGCATTGGCATAGGAACTTATCCCCAGTGTCGGCCAAATACGATGTCAAGTTAAACTAACCTCCTCTGCACTTAATCCATTCCCTGCATATCCGTGTACCTATTCAAAAGCCTCTTAAATGCCACCATCATATCTGCCTCCACTATCATCCCAGCCAGTGCTTTCCAGATGCCCACCATTCCCTGGGATAAAATTTGCAGTGAATTTGCAGATTATGTACAGTGAATGGTTGCAGCTAAATTGTTCTCATCTATCATAAACACCCTCTTTTCCTCAAGAAGGAGCAGGTAGCCACAGTTTCATCATTCACACATGTCAGATTATCATAATTTTATCCACGATGAATTATAAGACTGATTACTTCTGATACTAAATTCCCATTCCAAGACATATTACTGCAATATATGTTGCTTGTCCCGCTGAGTTACTCCAGCATTTTGTGTCATTCTGCAATATATATTCTAATTCCAGAAGTTATTGCAATGTGAACTCCATTTCTCTTTCCCCAGATATTGCCTGACCTGCTCAGTGTTTCAAGCAGGTAGATGCAAAATGCTGGAGTAACTCAACGGGACAGGCTGCATCTCTGGAGAGAAGGAATTGGCGACGTTTTGGGTTGAGACCCTTCTTCAGACTGATGTCAGGGGTGTTTCAAGCATATATTTTTATTTCGGGTTTCAGCATTTCTTGATTCTAATTATAAACATCATGCAATATAGTCACATTATTGTAGAATTAGCAGAGAAATTGCTTGCCGTCAAAGTTACATTGGCCGGTGTAAAGTTATAATGAGTGAGTGGGGGTATAGCTCAGTAGTAGAGCATTTGACTGCAGAACAAGCGGTCCCTGGCTCAAGTCCGGATGCCCCTTCTTTTGGGCAGCACAGTGGCACAGCGGTAGAGTTGCTGCCTTACAGCACCAGAAATCCGGGTCGATCGTGACTACGAGTGCTATCTGTGCGTAGTTTGTGCGTTCTTCCTGTAATGGTGTGGGTTTTCTACAGGTGCTCCCAAAGATATACAGATCTGTATTAATTAATTGGCTTTGGTAAAATTGTAAACTATCCCGAGTGTGTACAATAGTTGCTAATGTACAGGGTGATCGCTGGTCGGCCCGGTCATATGGCCTGTTTCTGCACCATATATAATGAGATATATTCTCCTGTCCCTCAGGCAAACGTATTGAAAACCCTTGCAATGGGATTGTATTTTTAGTTTTGACTGTATGTAAGTATGAATCTTAGCCACATTTTGGTACAATATGAATTGAAGCACTTTTTTTATATGTTAGTGTAATTCTTAGTTCAGCTCTTTGTTGTAGGTTTTGTTGTTAATTACTCCTAATATAGCATCAGATGTTCACGTGCACTTTGTTGACATAAACTATGTCCAGGCTTATTGTTATGGGCTAAGCTGAGGCATGGCTAGTACCTGGCATACACAAGGTACCTAATTTGATAGTTTAGATAAACTAATTATTTTATCTGTAGAAGGAACTGCAGATACTGGTTTAAACCAAAGGTAGCCACAAAAAGCAGGAGTAACTCAGCGGGACAGGCAGCATCTCTGGAGAGAAGGAATGGGTGACGTTTTGGGTTGAGACCCTTCTTCAGCTTTACTCCAGCTTTTTGTGTCTATCTTCTAATTATTTTATCTATTGGATCTAGTTGTACCAAGTCCAACATAACAAACTCTCAGTCAATTTGATAAATAAATTAAGCACCTCTGACATTCCAAACACCCTGAATAGTGAAAATCATTTCATTCAGTTGTAAACTTGCAGTTTCATGTTGCTCATTGGCATTCTTATTGCAAAGACAGGGAACTTTGCTTTTCAGCAAGGATTATATGTATTGGCACAACTGTAATGGAATCTTTCATTTTCATTTCCATTCTTGATTGTGGGGTGTACTTAAGTTTAGCAAAAAGTGGACAAAGTGTCTTTTGTGCCTTTAATTGAACCATGTGAGTCACCATTCATGGGGATTATACTCATATGTGCAGAACAGAAAAATGAACTTTTCCTCTCAAGATTATTTTTTCCTCTTTTTCAATTTAACTCATGTGGGAATATATTCTCATATTTAATATTCACTCTCTAGCATGTTATTAAAATATGCAATTTGTGTGTGTATGTACATTTGTGTGTGTGTGTTGTGTGTGGAGACTGAGTAACATTGGCGCAACAAAGAATATTACAACTAAGTGATTTTGTTTCCTCTGCTGTGCTTTCCTGTGTTCCCAACACACCCACCCCTTCCATCCTCATTACATTTGCACAAACATATGCACTCGCCCTTTCTTTGTGGAGACGCATGAATAAAAGAAGTAGGACTGTATTGCAACAAGAGACTGCTCATTGAATCATGGTTTTTCATTTTTTTGCCATTACTCAGACCAAATACAGCAAAAGCAAAGACCTGGGGATTGGAATGGGGTGCCAATGGTTAATTTAAATAGTCGCTTTCTTCATCAGTTTCTCCGAAAGTGAAATAAAAGTTCATCCCTCAATTTTCTGGCCAGAGTTGGAATAACAGTAAAAGGACACAAATTTTGGAAGTCAGCTTGGAGTTCTGTTGAGGGGTCAATAGACCTGTCAGTCTAACAAACGAGTGTTGACCAGATCTTCTGCAGGTAACATGGTTTGTCCCTCCACCGATGCTGCCTGAACCGACATGTTGACATTACAAACCCTATTAAACCGTGAAAACCAGATTGATACTCTATCAAAAAGACACAAAATGCTGGAGTAACTCAGCGGGTAAGGCAGCATCTCTGGAGAACATGGATTAGTGATGTTTTGGGTCGGGACCCTTCTTCATACTGACTGAATGCTGCCTGACCTGCTGAGTTACTCCAGCACTTTCCGTCATTGTTTGTAAACCAGCATCTGCAGTTTTTTGTTTCTACAATGAAAGCTGGATGTTCTGCTGAATTAATAAGCACAGCTGTTTTTCTGTGCCCTCTTCCCCATCGGAAATGACTGTGGTAATACCTTCATCACACAAGCCACGGCAGTTCGAGTCGGTGACCTAGTACCGCCGCCATCTGGGTAATTACAGATTGACTGTAAAATTTAACATTGACATCCTTACCTCGTGTGAATTTTAAAAAATTGGTGTATTTACATCTTGTCGTGTATTTACATATATGTGAAAGTTGGTGCAAGAATCTTGTTCAGTTCACAAATTTACAAATAAAAATACTTCCAACATGGACCCCATATGTTAATCCAACTTCTTAAGAAAGTAAAAAATGTAAACATGAAGTGTTTTTAAGAAGTTCATATTCCCTTTATTATATAAATAAATCACTTATACACACTTAAGGAAGAGTATATTTGTCACTAAAGATTTAAAATGAGGAAGTAGTGGCTTTTCTATTAACTTGTCTTTATATCTATAACAAACATTAAGCACAGTAATGATATGAAGGCACATTATTCCTAGTTCTGTTGCTTTAAGTGCAATAATGAAAGCAAACAATGTGTAATATCACATTTACTCATTAGCCACAGGACATTTTCATAATTGAATAAAAAAGTGGCTGCGTCATACCCATTTGTCCATTTAAGAACCAAACCATCCACATCTCAATGTTACATTCTTTGTTGTTTTGTAAGAGTTAATGTTCACTAAAATGCAACAATATCATACAAAACACCACAGGAATTCTATCCAATACGACAACTGAAGATCTGGCAGCAGTTCAAGGTAGTCATCAGACAGAGTTAAACTTAAGAAGGACTTGTTTTTAGATTTGTTGAGGATAATGCACAAACTACAATGGAGATTTGTCCAGTCACACAATGTACTGAAGTCACCAAAATCAAATGGAATAGAGGTAGAAATCATAGCGCATAGGCAAGGACTATACTTTCAGGGACATGAAGTGAAAGCAGTTGGATCTCCTGTCCGTTTCTCCAGGTCTACAGATGTATCTCAGCGGGTCAGGCAGCATCTCTGGAGAACATGGATTGGTGACCCTTTTTCAGTTGGAAGTAGAAGGGCTCTGACTCAAAACATCACCTATTCATGTTCTCCAGAGATGCTGCCTGACCCTCTGAGTTACTCCAGCACTTTGTGTCTCTTTCGTAAAGCAGCATCAGCAGTTCCTTGTTTCTAAAAATGTGTCAGCCGGCCAACGATATGAAATAGCAGGACACAGACAAACAAGATTGAGCAACAGTCCTAAGAACGTGGGTAAGTGGTTGGGAGGAAATTAAGGAGGTCCCTATAGTTGAGAGTGAAGGTTAGTACAGAATAAGGGCAAAGGGAGGGGGGGGGCAACATTTTCTTGCACATACATTTTTCTGACTTCGGTAGAAATATTTGCTTGCTCTCAATTAGCTTCCCAAAATACAGCAGCTTTGGTATGGATAGGTTTCACAGGGCATTTTAATAGTCCATCCACCTGGGTAAATTCTCCATTATGTTCTGGAGCTATCAATAGTTCTAGCATTGAGCTGCAGAATATTTTCAGCACAACAGCATGTAAATACCAGCATTCAAGCACTAAGCTAAAAGCTGCCAACTGCACAATCTGCTATGTGCCACATTAATCAGTGGAATGAATCAGATTTGTTAACATTATTACATTATTACATTATTGAAACAAGCAATACTTCTGACCAATAATCATTGTTCAACAATAACAGTAAATTGTCAATTAACATACTAAATATTTTTTTAAGTATCTTGAAGCATGGAAGTATAATAATGACAAAGAATAATTGCTTTATCATGGAATGTTCAGCCAGCATGTTGCCTCTGTTTGTGGCACAAATAAATTAAAGCTCCAGTATTCATCAATTTAATTTACTTCATTTTGTGTTGGAGTTGTATTTCATATAGTAACAGCTTGAGCCTTCCCCTGTAACTTCCACGGTTGGTAGGTCATTTACAAAACTTGTCAATGATTTTCAACATGCTAACTGCGAGTTGAGAATATTATAGCCAGTTCAATGGTACTTTATTGTCACATGTACCTGGATACAGTGAAATTCTTTGTTTTGCGTGATACTCAGTAAAAATCTTACTATATATAAGCACTATCATACCTAAGTACAAGAGTGCCATGATTGTAGTATAAGAATAGTAGATTACAGGAATGATCCCGGGGATAACTGGGTTAACGTATGATGAGCGTGTGATAACTTTGGATCTGTTCTCGCTTTAGTTTAGAAGGATGAGAGGGGACCTTATTGAAACTTAATGAATAATGAAAGGCCTGGATAGAGTGGATGTGGAGAGCATTTTCCCACCAGTGGGAGAGTCTAGAACCAGAGGCCAAAGCCTCAGAATAAAAAGGAAGCACCTTTTGAAAGGAGATGAGGAGGAACTTCTTTAGCCGGAGGGTGGTGAATCTGTGGAATTCATTGACTGTGGAGGCCAAATCATTAGGTATTGTTAAAGCGGAGATCGACAGGTTCTTGATTAGTAAGGGTGTCAAAGGTTACGGGGGAAAGCAGGAAAATAGGGTTGAGAGGGAAAAATAGATCAGTTATTATTGAATGGTGGACTAGTATCGATGGGCTGATTGCCCTAATTCTGTTCCGGTGACATAACGTTAAGAGCTTATTACACTGAGGCAGTACACAAAGAATCGACATGCTTCTGCGCCATCTTGTATCTTTTACATTTCAAGTTTACTGTTATGTCCTCACATGATGTGTTCACATATACGTTTCCAGCAGATAGACATGACATAGCGATTGGAAAAGGGAAGGTAGATTTATCTCCCTTGTTGATTAGGGATACCAAAGTCAATAGTAACATCCAATTCTTTGTATAAGTTGGGATCAATAAACCAAAAGAAAGGGCAAAATGGTGCCGGAGCATGGCGAGTCTTTGCATGTTCTTCCCAGAGAAGGATCTGCTACCATCTAGTACAATCGCTCTGCTCTGCTAAATCTCTTTGATACCTGTAAGTATAGCACCATTGAACTATATTCTGCACTCTGTATCTTCCCCTTTGCTCTATCCATTGTACTTCAGTTTGAACTGGTTATATTTATGTATGGTATATCTGACCTGTTTGGATAGCATACAAAACAAAGCTTTTCACTGTACCTCGGTACATCTGATAATAATAAACCTAGACCTCAGAACAGACTGGAGACTATGAGTACATTTTCAGGGCAATCCACTCCAAGGGAGAGGTTTCTTTCAATACAAACACAATTGGAGATTTAAACAGAGAGACCAGCTCACTTTAATGGAAAAACTGGCATGCCATAAATTCAGTCAATTTACGGTAAAGCTGACAGTAGCTTAGACTATAGGTGCAAATAATAAAATGCCACTTTTACTGTGCTGTTTACTATATTTTACAAAGAAAATTAGCAGAAAATAAGTATTATTTTTCAGTGACAATATTGTATACTTGGAGTTACAGTATATAACTTTTAAAATCTCGTTGTCTGCTCTTTAAATGTTTGTTAATCCTTCACTGTACTTAATTTAAGAGTATATACACTGTATTGCACCACTTCACAGTCTAATGAGCTCTGTTTCTTAGCCAGGCTCAGAGTATTGGCTATTAGGTACAGGAACCACCGTGGGGGATGAGCAGGGAAAGTGGAGAGATATAACTGTGAACAGTCAATAGAACAATGGAACTTTGTGACGAAACAAACAATGCAATCACACATCTGATCTTATTATAAGAAGTGCTTCAATAGAGGAGTAAGGAGATAAAATAGAAAGTGCTCAAAATCTGTAACAAACAGCTAGTTCCAAAGCAACATTTGAACCAACAAGATGTACGTAAATAAATCTTTCAGGTGAAATAAAATGTGAAACTGTCATCAACATCACCATATTGCAGAACACGTCTAAACCTTGGGCAGCTGTGGGAGGGAGGAAGTGAAAGTATGGTATCACCTTGAAGTTTAACTTGAAATAAGTGAAGGGTCGACATTACAAACCTTAATAGACCTCTGAAAATTAGATTGATACTATCAAAAGGACACAAAGTGCTGGAGTAACTCAGCAGGTCAGGCAGCATCTCTGGAGAACATGAATAGGCAATGTTTCAGGTGGAGACCCTTCTTCAGACCCCGTTGTAGTTGTACATGGCCCTAGTGAGACCGCACCTGGAGTACTGTGTGCAGTTTTGGTCTCCAAATTTGAGGAAGGACATTCTTGCTATTGAGGGAGTGCAGCGTAGGTTCACTAGGTTAATTCCCAAAATGGTGGGACTGTCGTATGTTGAAAGACTGGAGCTACGAGGCTTGTATACACTGGAATTTAGAAGGATGAGAGGGGATCTTATTGAAACATATAAGATTATTAAGGGATTGGACACGCTCGAGGCAGGAAACATGTTCCCAATGTTGGGAGTCCAGAACCAGGGGGTCACAGTTTAAGAATAAGGGGTAGGCCATTTACAATGGAGATGAGGAAAAACTTTTTCACTCAGAGAGTTGTAAATCTGTGGAATTCTCTGCCTCAGAAGGCAATGGAGGCCAATTCTCTGGATGCTTTCAAGAGAGAGCTAGATAGAGCTCTTAATGATAGCGGAGTCAGTGGGTATGGGGAGAGGGCAGGAAAGGGGTACTGATTGTGAATGATCAGCCATGATCACATTGAATGGCGGTGCTGGCTCGAAGGGCCGAATGGCCTACTCCTGCACCTATTGTCTA
The DNA here is from genome assembly GCF_053455715.1 of Rhinoraja longicauda. Classification (NCBI taxonomy): domain Eukaryota; kingdom Metazoa; phylum Chordata; class Chondrichthyes; order Rajiformes; family Arhynchobatidae; genus Rhinoraja; species Rhinoraja longicauda. The sequence goes on along the minus strand of NC_135959.1, from coordinate 47,087,316 downwards.
TTGCATACCCTATCGTATTATTTCTTTTCAAATTGTTCTCCTTTTCTAATTACTACTTTTAAACAGGTATTTTGAACCAGAATATAGACAGACAAATATAGTTAATATTTCTGATCTAAGCCCCTTTGTTTAGGGGATACTCCGTCAGAATATCCATCACCCTGAACCATTAGGTAGACACAAAATGCTGGGGTAACTCAGCGGGACAGGCAGCATCTCTGGAGAGAAGGAATGGGCGACGTTTCGGGTCAAGACCCTTCTTCAGATTGATGTCAGGGGAGTGGGCGGGACAGAATGTAGTCGGAGATAGTAAGACTGCTGGGAGAACTGGGAAGGGGAGGGAATGGAGAGAGAGGGGAAGTAAGGTAGAGAAGTCAATGTTCATACCGCTGGGGCATATGCTACCCAAGCGAAATATGAGGTGCTGTTCCTCCAATTTGCGCTGGGCCTCACTCTGACAATGGAGGAGGCCCAGGACAGAAAGGTCAGATTGGGAATGGGAGGGGGGAGTTAAAGTGATTTTAGATTTAGATTTAGATTTAGAGATACAGCGCGGAAACAGGCCCTTCGGCCCACCGAGTCCGCGCCGCCCAGCAATCCCCGCACTATCTTACACACACTGGGGACAATTTTTACATATTACCCAGTCAATTAACCTACATACCTGTACGTCTTTGGAGTGTGGGAGGAAACAGAAGATCGCGGAGAAAACCCACGCAGGTCACGGGGAGAACGTATAAACTCCATACAGACGGCGCCCGTAGTCAGGATCGAACCTGAGTCTCCAGCGCTGCATTCGCTGTAAGGCAGGAACTCTACCGCTGCGCCACCGTGCCGAGCAACCGGGAGATCAGGTAGTTAAGTAGACACAAAAAGCTGGAGTAACTCAGCGGAACAGGCTGTATCTCTGGAGAGAAGGAATAGGTGATGTTTCGGGTTGAGACCCTTCTTCAGAGTCTTCGGTTTAAACCAGCATCTGCAGTTCCTTCCTACACATCTATCTCAGAGGGAGTCTTGCCAGGTCTGGTCTCGGGCTCAGGGACCATCATCAATATGATGATTGATTTCAGGAATAATGCCATAATTGCTGTAGTCAGTGTGTGGGCCCATTGGGTGGGTACGGCATTGCCTGATGTTCTGGAGATGGACGACTGGATAAGATGGAGCACATCTGGCCCTGGTATTCTGTGTGAGCCTAGCCCCAAACTTGGGGAGAACCAGTAGTAACATAAACCAAGTCAGCTCCATGGGCACAAGTACCTTTAGTCTGAAGAAGGGTCTGGACCCGAAATGTCACCCATTCCTTCTCTCCTGAGATGCTGCCTGACCTGCTGAGTTACTCCAGCATTTTATGAATAAGTACTTTTAGGTTAGTTATTAGTTTAGAAATACAGCGTATAAACAGCCCCTTCGGCCCATCGAGTCCACACTGGGCATCGATCATCCATACACTAGTTCTGTTATCCCATTGTTGCATCCTACACACTAGGGGCAATTGTTACAGAAGTTAATTATCCTACAAACTTGCACGTCTTTGGAAGGTGGGAGGGAACCGGAGGACCCAGAGAAAACCCACACGGTCACACGGAGAAGGTGTAAACTCCGCACAGACGGACAGCATCCGTAGTCAGGATCGAACCCGGTTATCTGGTGTGAACTGTACCACTGCATCACTGTGCTGCCCATTGCTCATGGCTGATCTATTTTTCCCGGTCAACCCCATTCTCCTATCGCTGTGAAGTACTAAGGGTATAACTTGCAGTCAACAAAGCAGGTCACGTTGATAAGGCTGCAATTTTTGATAACAAAAATACTTAGCAGTCGTGTTCCTGCCTCTAGTTTGTAAGTATGGCCTCCCCGCATCTTCATCACCATCTGGTTTAGGGCTTCTTGGTTCGCAATAGTTTGGATGCTTACATTAGTATTATGGTGCTTGGGCTACTCAGGGAATTGCTAGCACAACCTTTTTATCAGCCACAAGAAAATAATGATGTCCCATGGCAAAATCATACGGGACAATCAAGTATATGTTTAACTAAATGGTCATCTTAAAATACAGGGCTGTTGACAACCCTTAATGTCGTCGGATAATCTTGGCCAGGCAGAAAAGCTGGGGCAGCTCCTTGATACCTGTGCTTAGCAGTTTGTAGATTTAGGGCATCATAGTTGTTTTATAGAAATTATTTCTGTTAAATCAGAAGTGGATACATTTTAGCTCTTCAGTGGACATTCATATAAGTATTATTCAGCACAGTTGTAAAATACCAAATTTGGCATTTGTCAAAAATGTATCTACAGCTATTTGGACTGTTAAATCGATATTTTTAAAAGAGCAGAAGCTAGCTTGAATTGTCTCAAGGTTAACACATTTCGAAACAGGTTTTCGAAAGAAATAATGACAATATTTTCAACAGAGTATTACACATAAGACTCTTCTGAGAATAACACCTGTTCAAAGTCTTCCAATTTTGGATTGGCGCACCACCGTTTTTGCCATTCTTTCTTGTTCTGGTTCACAGCTCGAGTCACTTCTTGTGTTGTTATCAAACAGTTCTCGGCGTCGTTTTGGAAAAAGTAATCCTCAACTACTTGCACTGCGTTGCTGGAGAGAGTCTCAGAGTGCCCGCTGATGAGTTCCCACATGGCTGTGTGGGATCTGCGCTCGGATGGGAAGAGTTTCTTTCCCTGGGACGTCCCACCCTCTTTCTCTGACACCCTGGCTTTGCTGGAACTCTCGCCGGGGCTGCGATACTCCCAATGGGCACAAGGAAGCCTTTCAGTAGAGTGTCCATCGGATGCACTTTGACCAAAACTTACACCCGTCTTGGAAGGCATTGACTGCTGACATGGTTTTGACTGAGAACATAACGACGAATTCTGCCCATAAAAAACAGTCTGAGGAATCTGATAAAGCTCACTCTGTCCCGGAAAAGCCTTGTTGGCGGTGCTCACCAAAGGAAAACCACAATTAATGGAGATGCTTGTGAGTTGTTGTGAATCAGGGTGGAATAAAGGTCGCAAAGGCCCGGCCACCAATCCTTCCTCTTTTGCAGCCAGATTAGGCAGTGGTGACCTAACTCCCTCCTGATCAGACGGAGAATCTACAGATTGGCTTTTATCCATATTTTGAACCATACCTTCCGAAGCAGGTAACTTTCCATTTCCTTCACAGGATGCACCACGTTGGCCTTCAAGCTTACTTTCTCTCCCCCTTTTCCTCAGCGTGTAAGTTCCACTTTCCTTTCCCCATTTATTGACTGGGCTCTTCCCAATGATGCAGGTAGAGATATCCTCTGTCGCACTGGCTGATCTCTCGTGTTGTTCTTGTGCAGCCGAGCGGGAAGCTGGACAATGTCCAGTGAGCAGGTGTCCAGAGGCTAGTTGGCCACTGGGGCTAGTTGGCCTCGCTAGTTGACCTTTCTGCGGCCGAGTGGTATTACAAACTGCTGAGGGAGTCTCCCTTGAACTGAACACAAAATATTCTGTACTGTGTGAAAAAACACTGTCACAAGAACTCATTGGGGATGCTGAGAGTGGAGTGCCAGGAGAAGAGGGACTGGACTGGGAACTGCTGGTTATGGAAGAGACATTAATTTTAAGGGGAGGAGGTGGCTGATGTTGGCCACCACTCAATGGTCCTTTTCGATCTGATTTACGGCCACCATTTCTGGACTCACCCAAATCGGCGCTCATTCTTACACTTTGTTTTGTGAATTTCTGCCCCCTGATTTGCAGCATTTGTAGCTGATCAATGCAGTCCTCGGGTGTCTGTCTCAGGACGGCATCACAGCTAGTCTTGCGGAGTACAATGGTGTGAGTCTGGCGTGGCTGGGCGAACTGTGAAGTAGGAGGAACTATATTAGGTTCAGAGCTCCTTCTGTGTCTTTTGGGGACTGTCAACCTCTCGCAAGTCGAGTAACCAGAACCATTGGAATCCAGGAGGGCATCTTTTGTGAGCTGGCAAACCATACTTCCTCTCAGGCAAGCAGAAGGAATTTGCAATGACTTAATTGCCAGCGGAACCTCTACACAAACTGCCTCATCCTCAGGGTGGTCAAGGTCACAGTCACTCCAGGACAGAACCGAATCCCTGCTTCTATTTTCTTGGCTTCGTTTTGTCATTAGAGTGGAGTCAGTTTCATCATTGAGCTCATTTTCCAGACTGTTGTACGAGGAGTCATGCATTTGAAATGAATGGAGATCTGCAAAAAAGAGTCACACAATTTTGTCTCACTGGTCTGTAACAGCAGTACTGCCATTGATAATCTAGCCCTTGTTCAGTAGATAGCGTTACCCTTCCATTTCTTCATTATATCTCTCACTCTAATTTATATTATTTTAATTGTTTCGTTTAGTTTGGAGTTACAGCATGGAAACAAGCCATTCACCCCATCAAGTCCATGCCGACCCCATACACTAGTTCTCTCCTGCAGACTAAGGAGAATTTACAGAAGCCAGTTATCCTACAAATTTGCATGTCTTTGGAATGTGAGAGAAAACCAGAGCACCTGGAGAAAACCCATGCGGTCACAAGGAGAATGTACAAACTCCGTACAGACAGCACCTGTAGTCAGGATCAAACCCGGGTCTCTGGTGCCGTAACTGGCAGTAACTTTACCTCTGCGCTACCGTGCCACTCCATGGAATTACTCATGAAATAATTTATATGCTCCATTCAAAGTTCTTTTCTCTTCCTTTGTTATTAATAATCTTCAGCATATTATTCTTTACACAACAACTTATATTCCTAATTCTGCAGCCTGTGGTATTTCAATGCTCCCCATTACAATTTGCTACCATCAATATTGCCCGCATTGTTTCTGACCTTGAAATTCTTTGATTAAATATTTTCCCTAACAATATGGAATTTAAATAAATAAATAAAACTAAAATATGCATATGCATTATATTTTTCTCATCTAGTAATGACACAAAGCAATTTACAACCATTGAAAGATTTATGGAGCATTCGCGGTGTTATTCCTACAACTTTGTTACAATTCAACAAGTAACTTGGTTAATTTCAATGCTCACCATCATTGGGGGATGTTGCAGATTAGATAACAGTAGAAGTCATATTAAATTAAGAAAATTTCCTACAGGAGTTACTGATAAGTAAAAATAAAATTGCAGTGGGTAATGGTGGATACTTGTCATTGAAGTAGTTTGTTGAAAGAAACAATCATTCAACATTGAAATAGGTTCATGCTATCATGGTAATAATTGTATCTGTTGGTCTGAGTGTGAATTCTACATTTTAAATTTAAATATTGTTTGTGTATTAAGAGTCAAGAAGTCATGATGCAGCTTTATAGGAGCTTGGTTAGCCTACATTTGAAATATTGGGTACAGGAAGGATGTGGTGGCTTTGGAGGTTTACCAGAATGACGTCATGACATCGGAGCAGAATTGGGCCATGTGGCCCATTGAGTCTAGTCCGCTTTTTAATCATGGCTAATTTATTTTACCATCTCCATCCCATTCTCCTGCTTTCTCCCTGTAACCTTTGACACCCTGACTAATCAATGATGCCTGGATTAAGGGGTATTAGCCACAGGGAGAGGTTGGACAGTTTTGGAATGTTTTCTCCGGAATGCCGGAGGCTGCGGGCAAGCCTGATAGAAATATACAAAGTTATGATAGGCATTGATAGGGTAGACAGTCAGAAACTTTTTCCCAGGATGGAAATGTCAAATACTAGGGGGCATGGCTTTAAGGTGAGAGGAGGCAAAGTTTAAAGGAGATGTGCAAGGTAAATTATTTTACACAAAGGGTGGTGGGTGTCTGGAAGGTGCTGCTGAGTTAAGGAAGTGGTGAGTTAAGGTGGTGGTTAAGGAAGATATGATAGTGACATTTGAGACACATTGGGATGGGCACATGGATATGCAGGAAATGGGGGGATGTGGATTATGTGCAGGCAGATAAGAGTTGGTCTTTGTGGACTGAAGGGCCTGTTCTTGTGCTGTACTGCTCTACATTCTACATTTACTGAATAACAATTTCCATACCTGAACCATCATCTCTACTCCCAAACCTTTTTGATGATAATGCTTCAAAGAGAGAAGTGAAGTCATCTCCAAAAATCCTGGAACAGTTTTCAATTAAAAACTGCACAAACAAGGCAACCTGGAGAAGAAGAAAGGCCAGAGTGTGACTTCATTGTTGTAAAAAACCCAACCCTTTGGCTGGAGCCCCACACACTTTGTATTTACAGCAAACAGCAGGACATGGAGCAGATGTATGGAGCCAAAGTACAATGGTTCTGGCTTTTCTAGCCAGAGGGAAGGTACTGCTGCAGATGTAGCCCATCCCTCCAGACCACAACACGAAGCTTGGCACAGAGAGATGCCAAGTGCTGTTAACCCCCACATTCTCCACCAGTAGAACTCTACAAATACAAGCAGATAATTGTCGGAAACATATTTGTAGTCAGCGTGCTTCAAAATACAGGTACTCAGAATCCCAAAGCAATTTGACCGCATGAACATTAAGATTACGTCGCATGGTTTTGAATCCTCAAAATGTGCGATAGGATAGACTGCACTCTAGGGTTCTGAAAGAGGTGGCTTTCGAGATTGTGGAGGCATTGAAAGTGATATTTCAGGAATCACTAGAGTCAGGAGTGGTCCCAGATTATTGGAAAATTGCCAATATTACCCCGCTGCACAAAAAGGGAGCAAGGCAGAATAGTGGGAATTGTAGGCCAGTTAATCTAGCTTCAGTGGTTGGTAAAATTTTAGAGACTATTATAAAGAATGAGGTTACGGAGTGAGATGTTCATGATCAAATAGGCCAAAGTCAGCATGGCTCTATGAAGGGGAAGTCTTGCTTGACAAATTTGCTGGAATTCTTTGAAGAAATAGCAGGACAGACCAAGGAGAGTCAGTAGATGTTGTTTACTTAGATTTTCAGAAAGCCTTTGATAAGGTGCCACACGTTATGCTGCTTAGGAAGATGAGAGCCCACGGTATCAAAGGGCAGATACTAGCATGCATAGCAGATTGGCTGGATGGCAGAAGACAAAGAATGGCAATAAAGGGGGAGGGGGAGTAAGGGCGGAACTGCCGGGTACCGAGGAGACATGAGTGAGGGCCTCATCTATGATGGGAGAGGGGAACCCTCATCCCCTAAAGAATGAGGACATCTCGGATGTTCTGGTATGGAACACCTCCTCTTGGGCGCAGATGCGGCGTAAACGGAGGAATTGGGAGTAGGGGATAGAGTCTTTGCAGGAAGCAGGGAGGGAAGAAGTGTAGTCGAGATAGTTGTAGCAGTCAGTAGGTTTGTAATAGACGTCAGTCAATAGTCTATTTCCTGTGATAGACACAAAATGCTGGAGTAACTCAGCGGGACAGGCAGCATCTCTGGAGAGAAGGAATGGGTGACATTTCAGGTCGAGATCCTTCTTCAATTTCCTGTGATGGATACTGTGAGATCAAGAAAGGAGAGGGAGGTGTCGGAGATGGTCCAAGTATATTTGAGTGTAGGATGAAAATTGGTGTTGAAATGGATGAAGTCCATGAGTTCTGCATGGGTGCAGGAGGTAGCACCGATGCAGTCATCAGTATAATGGAGATAGAGTTCGGGGATAGGGCCTGTGTACACCTGGAACTGGGAATGTTCAACGTACCCTACAAAGAGGTAGGCATAGCTGGGGCCCATGCAGGTGTCCATAGCTATGCCTTGGACTTGGAGGAAGTGGGAGGAATCAAAGAAGAAATTGTTGAGGGTGAGAACCAGCTCCGCTAGGCGGAGTAGAGTGTATTGCGAGCAATTTTGGGCACCATATCTGAGGAAGGATGTGCTGGCTCAGGAGAGGGTCCAGAGGAGGTTTACAAGAATGATCCCAGGAATGAGTAGGTTAACTTATGATGGGCGTTTGTCGGCATTGGGCTTGTAAACTGGAGTTTAGAAGAATGAGAGGGGACCACATTGAAACATGCAGAATAGTGAAAGGCTTGGATAGAGTGGATGTGGAGAGGATGTTTCCCCTAGTGGGAGAGCCTAGGACTGGAGGGCATAGCCTCAGAATTAAAGGACGTTCTTTAGGAAGGAGATGAGGAGAAATCTCTTTAGTCAGAGGGTGGTGAATCTGTGGAATTCTTTGCCACAGAAGGCTGTGGAGGCCAAGCCAGAGGATATTTTTAAGGCAGAGAATAGATAGATTCTTGATTAGTACAGGTGTCAGAGGTTATGGGGAGAAGCCAGGAGAATGGGGTTAGGAGGGAGAGATAGATCAGCCATGATTGAATGGCAGAGTAGATTTGATGGGTCAAATGGCCTAATTCTACTCCTATTCCTTATGACCTTAAGATGAAATAGAGATTACAATAAAATAATAAGAAACGAGGAACTGCAGATGCTGCTTTACTAAAAGAAAACACAAAGTGCTGGAGCAATTCAGCGGTTTAGGCAGCATCTCTGGAGAGTATGGATAGATCCCAACCCGAAATGTCACCTTTTGTCACCAAGCAAAATATGAGGTACCGTTCTCTATTCTGGCAATAGAGGAGGTCCAGGACAGAAAGATCAGTATAGGAATGGGAAGGAGAATTAAAATGGTTCGCAACCGTGAGATCCAGCAGGCCTTGACATACTGAGCGCAAGTGTTCGGGGAAACGGTCGCCTAGTCTACTCTTTGCCTTGCTGATCGGGAATACCGAAGGCAGTGATGGTGCACGTGAACTGTCTCACCTGGAAGAATTGCTGGGGTCCCTGGATGGATGAGAAGGAGGAGGTATAAGGACAGGTGTTACATCTCCTGAGGTTGCAGGAGAAAGCACCTGAGGAGCGAGTGGTTTGGGTGCATAGGGAGGTGTAAACCAGGGAGTTGCAGGAGGAGCAGTCTTTGCGAAGGCGGAAAGGGGTGTGGATCAGATAGTGGCATCACCTTGAATTATTACTCTTCTGCTATTATAGCATTATTAGATCTTTAGTACGTAAAGCAAGCCATGCATTTATATTACACCTTTCACGTCTCATGACATGCCAAGTACCTTACAGACAACTAGGTTCTTTTGAAATGTCACTGTGGTCAGCTAATTTACACACTGAAAGCTCCCAATATGTAATGTGTATTATTGGAATAGTGAAATTCCTGATCAATTTTGGTGCTGTGTGAGAGATAACTTAGCTGTTTATGAAAATAATTTTTGCAGCCACCCAAGAGCTGGGAATTTCCTAGTTTTAAGGCCTCCTCCAAGCAGCACTCCCTCCCAGATGCGATGCAGTTTCTGTCTACATTTCAGCATTCATGTCACTGGAATGGAATTTAAACCACAAAAACTACAACCTGCCAACTGAGCCGCGACTGACCCAGGATTTAAGACTGGCCCTATGCCATTAAAGCAGAGAAGTATTTTTGAGATATTAATTTTCAGAATCTGGCTGTTGATGGCAAGGCCAGCATCTATTCCAAACCCAAAATGCTCTTGCACTTAAAAACTACTTTCAGAGTTAATCAAGTTGATGGCTCTGAAGCCACATAAACGTCAGACACTGCGAGGACATTATTTTAGACTTTAGAGACACAGCGTGGAAACAGGCCCTTCGGCCCACCAACTCCGTGCCGACCAGCGATCATCGCATACACTAACACTATCCTATAGACAATTTACAATTTTTGCTGAGGCCAATTAACCTACAAACCCGCACGTCTTTGGAGTGTGGGAGGAATCTGGAGCACCCGGAGAAAACCCGAGTGGTCACAGGAAGAATATACAAACTCCGCACAGCCAGCACCAGTGGTCAGGATCGAACCCGGGTCTCTGGCACTGTAAGACAGCAACTCTACTGCTGTGCCACTGTGCCGCACTTCATCAGACTGCAGGTGAGTTTTCAGTCATCCGATTTTCTCCTCTGAAGGCAAATCCACCACAATCAGTAATGTGGTAATCATAACAAATGATTAGTTTCTTCTTTTACTTCCAAATTGCTCACAAAATGTAGATTCCACAGCTACCATGGTGTGATTTGAACTTGGTTGTCTCGTGACTAACAACTGCACCACCATCGTGCTCTGTGCTTGTAAAATGATGTGGGAGCAGTGAATTGGTTTTGGACGATTAGAGCAGAAATTTCCATCCTGCTCTTAAATATACTTGGACCATCTCTGACATCTCCCTACCGTTTCTGGATCTCACCATCTCCATCACAGGAGACAGACTAGTGACTGACATCTATTACAAACCCACTGACTCCCGCAGCTTTCTGGACTACACTTCTTCCCAACCTGTCTCCTGCAAAAAGTCTATTCCCTACTCCCAATTCCTCCGTCAACACCGCATCTGCGCCCGGGATGAGGTGTTTCAGACTAGGGCATCAGAGATGTCCTCATTCTTTAGGAAACGGGGCTTCCCCTCTTCCATTATAGATGAGGCTCTCACTAGGGCTTCCTCTATATCCCACAGCTCTGCTTTTGCTCCCCCTCTCCCTCTCCCCATTCGTAACAAGGACAGAATCCCCCTTGTCCTCACCCTCCACCCCATCAGCCAGCGTATCCAACAAATTATCCTCCAACATTTTGGTCACCTCCAACGGGATCCAACTACTGGCCACATCTTCCCATCTCCACCCCTTTCTGCTTTCTGCAGAGACCATTCCCTCCGTAACTCCTTGTCCACGTCCCTTCCTACCCGAACCACCCCCTCCCCAGACACTTTCCCCAGCAACCGCAGGAGATGCAACACCTGTCCCTCAACCTCCCCCCTCGACTCCATCCAAGGACCCAAACAGTCTTTCCAGGTGAGACAGAGGTTCACCTGCACCTCCTCCAACTTCATCTATTGTATCCGCTGTTCCAGATGTCAACTTCTCTACATCAGCGAGACCAAACGCAGGCTTGGCGATCGTTTCGCTCCACACCTTCGCTCAGTCCGCCTTAACCAACCTGATCTCCCGGTGGCTCAGCACTTCAACTCCCCCTCCCACTCCCAGTCTGACCTTTCTGTCATGGGCCTCCTCCAGTGTCATAGTGAGGCCCACCGCAAATTGGAGGAACAGCACCTCATATTTCACTTGTGCAGCTTACAACCCAGCGGTATGAACATTGACTTCTTGAACTTTAGATAGTTCCTCTGTCCCTCTCTTCCCCTTCCCCTTCCCAGTTCTCCCACTGTCTTCCTGTCTCCACCAATATCCGTTCTTTGTCCCGCCCCCCCTGACATCAGTCTGAATAAAGGTCTTGACCCGAAATGTCACCCATTCCTTCTCTCCAAGATGCTGCCTGACCTGCTGAGTTACTCCAGCATTTTGTTATACCTGCGTTAATGTTAAAGTGACTCTTTATTTCAATTCACTAGCACAACATATTCTGCTTGGGTTTTTGTTTCGGTTTCTTACTAAAGAGTGCCAGGTTTAAAGAGTGTTATCATTTTCTTAATTTAATCTTTCAGTATGCACATGCTGGGAAATATCGACTAATGCTTGGGTACATTAACAAGTTATTGCAAGGGCTTGACACTCAGGTGGCTTGGCAATGAGCTCATCAAGCAGTGAAGACAAAGAAGGGAAATATAATTTTGTATCCTCAACTTACACAAGGACATTCCTACTTATAGATGCACAATTGCAGATACAGACTCACAGACACACGCACACACTCCTCTATCTTACTCCTAAACTACCCCTCAACCAATATTGAATAGATATTAGGAATCTCAGCCAATTTTCTCACGTCCAATTACTGGGCTGAAGTTACACCAAGGCTATTCATTCCAAAGTAACTAATAGCATATTTGATGATTGAAGTGGTCCCATTCTTGTCTACGAGGCACCAGGTCACATCTACTATGAACACATCGGCCATTCCTTTAATATTTGGGTTGTAGCATAAATTGAAATTTGCCCTCTGAAATCAGTTTTCTCCTTTCCTCCCATTTTCTCAACACTATCAGTGAATCAACCTTTTCTACTGCATGTGACCATGCTACTTGCAAGAAAATGTCATCCATTTAAATTGTGCACAGGAGGTGCAAAGCAACAAATGCTTGTAGAGGTTAAGAGCTTGGTAAAGATCATCCAATGTTTTGCATGTTGAATGCACAACGTGATTTGAGACCCTTTGCCCAGCACCCTGTGATTACCCAACTGTTGCCAGCAACAGTCTCTCACCATCTTTGTTGACTTGCATTCTGTCTCGGGGCTGCTGGGTGTAGAGGGCCACAGGATGCTGGGCGCGATGCAGACGGCCAAGTTGAAGGCGTTCATTTGGTTTTCCTCAGCCTGCTGCTCGATTTTGTGAAGGACTCCAAACACATAGTGCAGGAGGAAGACATTCAGTTTTGGGAGCTGGACCAGCAATCTGAGAAAAATAAGAATTTAAAACAAAAAACTGAAACCCTCATTGGTTGACATTGTCCTTAAGGGAAGGCAGGAAGCATCAGCTTTGATTGTAATTTTCCCTTGTAGAGATCATTCACAAACACATTCAGTCTGAATTCACAAACAAATTTAGTCTGAAGAAGGGTTTCGACCCGAAACGTCACCCATTCCTTCTCTCCCGAGATGCTGCCTGACCCGCTGAGTTACTCCAGCATTTTGTATCCACCTTCATTCACAAACACTCTTAACTTGAAGTAAATATATGTATCTGATATTGAATGCTTTTAGAATTACATTGGAGTTGCTGGTTTTACAGGTTAATGGGTATACGACTGCCCTTGTTGTGAAGTGCACAGATGGTTTGTCCTTTTCGTGAAGTGGGAATAGGGGCACAGACCCATGGAACTGATAATATCTATTATTTGAGCAACATTGCACAGATTTGCTTCCAACTTGACATAGGTGCACATGTAACATGAGTCACTGTATTGGGAACAACACCTGTGTATGCTATTGATTGATTGATTAACTGAAAGATACAGCATGGAAACAGACCTTTCAGCCCACTGAGTCAAGTGAACTACCCTATCAATAACAAGAGAGTGTTCCTGCACTATCTACCTCATTGGAGATTATCATTAATCGGACTTTACTGGACTTTATCTTGCACTAAACATCAATCCCTTTATCATGTATCTGTACATGTGGATGACTTGATTGTAATCATGGATTGTTTTTCCACTGATTGGTTAGCATGCAACAAAAGCTTTTAAACTCTACCTCAATGAAATAAAATAAACTAAACCCATTCACACTAGATCTATCTCATCTCACTTTGGCATTCACTTTCTACACAATAGGGGCAATTTAGAACGGGCAATTAACCTACAAACCTGCACGTCTTTAGGATGTAGGAGGAAACCGGAGCACCCGGAGGAAACCCACAGGGTCAGCAAATAGAAATGTGCAGAGGAGGCAGATCATAATCTCAACCAGCATGAAATACTGATTAAACCTGAGTGATGCTAAACAAGCAGGCAAAGAGGGTCAAGTAATAAGAACAAAACATTTTGGACATACTCAGCAGGTCAGACGGCATATATGGAGACAGAAGTGGTCATAATATTTCAGCTTTCATCAGAACATGATACTTTCTGACAAACTTAGAAAAGATCTGATGAAAAATGAACAACCTTGGTTCCCCCTCACGGATACTGCCTGACCTGGTGAATAATTCCAACATTATATTAAATATCCAGCATCTGTCGACTTTTGCTCTTTGATTACAGAGGATCAAATGTTCAGTGACTGATGTTCACTGTACTATTTGTGGGGACTATCAAATGCTGACAGGTTAATTGCTCATTGATTTTGACCGATGTTGTTTTTAGTGATATATTTTGGCTTCAAGGATTTGTGGCAAGATGTAGATGCCAGTGGTTTTTCTTATTGCTGTGAATCATAACAGGAGCACCAACGTCTGGTGAGAGACGTATAAAGTTATAAAAGGACTGGACAAGCTAGATGCAGGAAAAATGTTCCCAATATTGGGGGAGTCCAGAACTAAGCCACAGTCTAAGAATAAAGGGGAGGCCATTTAAAACTGAGGTGAGAAGAAACATTTTCATCCAGAGTTGTGAATTTGTGGAATTCTCTGCCACAGAAGGCAGTGGAGGCCAATTCATTGGATGAATCTAAAAGAGAGTTAGATAGAGCACTAGGGGCTAGTGTAATCAAGGGATATGGGGAGAAGGCAGGCACAGGTTACTGATTGTGGATGATCAACCATGATCACAATGAATGGCGGTGCTGGCTCGAAGGGCCAAATGGCCTCCTCCTGCACCTATTTTCTATGTTTCTATGAAAAGGGGTCTCAACAGTAGACGATGTCTATTAAGGATTTTCATGAGCAGTTTATCAGATTGCACCTCAGCAGATATCTGAGGTCCTGAAAGATATACCAGGTGCTCCAGCCCCAGTCCAACTCTGTCTGTTTGGCAATGTCAGTTGGTAAACAACAAACACACCCATCAGTAAATGCCTGGCAGCAGTTTGTGCTGCAAATAGTGAAATACTCACCATAACAGATTGAAAGATCTTTGCGGACAGCTTTACTCAAGGTTAAATGTGGCTCTGCTCCTACCTGAGCTGATGTGGTGCCTCAAATGTAATCATCCATGGAAAAATATGATGTAAACATCTAGCTGCTGTGCCTGTTTCGCCTGTAGGCGGCACTGTTGTAAACTTATATATAATCTAACAGAGAACATAGAACAGCACAGGACCAGGCCCTTTGGCCCACGATGTCTGTGCCGAACATGATGCCAAGTGAAACTAATCCCATTGGCCAACACACATTCCATGTCCGTCCATTTCCTGCGTTTTTATGTACTTATCTAAAAGCCGCTTAAAAGCCACTATTGTATCGGTCTCTGCGATTACAAAGAATAACATCAATGCTGCTAAATGTCCTGCCATTAACTATATACTTTCTCCTAACGATTGCCCTCTGAAAGTGCCTGGATTAAACTCCATCAGCCATTTCTCTGCCCATCTATATCCTGCTGTTCATTTTGACAGTCTTTCTCACTGTCTGCTTCTCTACCATCTTTTGTGTCATCTGCAAACTTACTAACCAACCATTCTACATTTACATCTAAGTTGCCTATACATATCACAAACTACAGAGGACCCAATACTAATCCCTGCAGAACACCACTGCTCACAGATTTTTAGCCAGAATGACACCCTTCCACCACTTCTCTCTGCTTTCTATGGGTAACCCAGTTCTGAATCCAAATAATCAATACACTGTGTATCCCCTGCATCTTCATCTTCAGGAACAGCCTCCCATGGGGGACCTTGTCAAATGCCTTACTAAAATCCATGTAGACAACATCCTACCCTCGTCAATCACCATTGTCAATTCCTCAAAAACGCAAGACTTGACCTGCTCAGCACTTTTAACTCTCAAACAGCTGCAATAAAATACCTTGGGTTTCAGGTCAAGTGTCACATGGAGCAGACAAAATGTAAAGCCTTTGTTACAATGTCCATACATACGTTGGCTTGGTTAAACATAAAAAGATCACTGGACTTCTCCAATGTGTCATCTTGTGCATCCCTAAATGTCACAGTTCTACCATTGCTAGCTGTGCCTTCTACTGCACTGGTTCTAAGCTCTGGAACTCACTCCTAAAGCTTCATGTCACCTAATTCTCTTTTTTTTAAAGATATACTTTAGAAAAAGTTTATATCTTCATATATGCCTAAATGTCAAATATTTTTTGATAATGTTGCTGTAAAGCAGCTTGGGATGTTTTACTATGTTAAGCTAAAGTTGTTCTTGTTTTAAAAGTTTCAAAATAATGGATAAAGTTCACACCTTTCATCTATCCGGACTTTCTCCCAACACTCTGTTGGCCATTCACTTACTACCTTTCCCATTCCCAGTTAGTCTCTTATTAAGCTATTAGGTTTGAGAATTGCACAACAATTTTTCTGACTCTTCCAAATGCTGCTAATCCCTTGTCCATCTATCTAAATCAGATAGTCCCAAACTTTATAGGTCCAGCCCACTTCAGAGATTGTTTCTCTGTTCCCACCCTGCCCTTTTCTCCACTTTAATTACAAATGTTGCTTATAAAACTATTTAGCTTTATAATTTACATTCTAACTTTACTACACCCTATATTCACTCCCTTACAGTACATTTCTTCAGGAGCCTAACCCCAATTTGAAAAGCTATGATCAAAACGGTAAATTTCTATCTCAGTTGTGCCTGGTGCAGTTTGATGTAGAAACAAGGAACTGCAGATGCTGGTTCACAAAATAGGAGACCAAGTACTGGAATAACTCAAAGGTCAGGCAGCATATCTGGACAACATGGATTGGTGTTGTTTTGGAGTCAGGACCCTTCTTCAGACTAATCATCTATGAAGAATAGTTCTGACCTAAAACATAACCTGTCCACATTCTCCAGATATGCTGCCTGACCTGCTGAGTTACTCCAGCACTTTGTTTCATTTTCTGGTACAATTGGAGTCTGGTATAAATGTAATAGCTTCTGGTCAGGAACTCCATAGTTGAATGGAGTTGGGTGATTCCATATCCAGCAAGTGTGCTCCGTCCAGTTCTTCACAAAAATCTTTACGACTTCCCTTCTGCTGGTCTCAGCCTCCCCTTAATGCTGAGACTGATCTAGCCCTCCCCTCCAAACATCAGACAGCACCTTGCCCCACCGCACCCCCTCCATCAAACCATGATCTTCACCAAATGCAAAATGGCCTTTCTGCCCAAACCTTGGCCCGACCTGCAGTCTGCAACACCCAAAACAGGAAATGAAAATGAGAATGTGCCGCATGTTTTGCTGAGAATTCCTCATCCCCCTCGTGTTTAGGTTGTTGCTCCTCTACCCCACCTCCCTGGACTCCCGTTTGTGTGAACATCGCAGGCCTTGTGTGGATGCAGATTATTTAGATTTAAGTTTATTATCATCACGTGTACCGAGATACAGTGAAAATCTTTTGTTTGCATGCTATCCAATCAAATCAGATCATACCATACCTGAATACAATCAAGACAAAACAAAGTTTAAGTAGAGCGAAAAGAAAAATACCAGGATTTACTTTTCTTTACCAAAATACTTTACTAACCTTTGAATTTCCTTTATCTTGTCTTCATGACTGCTCCTTTCCATTGCTGCCATCCAATCGTCATACAGGTCTGAAGAAAAGATGCTGCCGGGAATACTCCGAAGAAAATCCTTAATTTGCAATGGAAAAAAGCATATTCAAGAAACAAAGTACTTAAAGGTTGGCAACTGAAATGCTTGATTTTTAAACATTATTTTGGAACTTTCCAATGTACCAAACAATCATTGAAGTAAATAATGGTTTCAGTGGGCAGCCCTGTGCTCCTCACTGCCTAGCCAGAGGGTTACATACTCCGCTACCCTCACTTGCCCTTGTATGTGAGAACGCTGCCCTTGACACTTAGAATTGTCCACATTCACAATTGTTGTCTGACGCATCCTGGAGGATTGGCAAAGCCATTCACTGATTCTCCTCATCACACACACATGCTGTATTTCCAGATCAGTCAGGAAGTATTTTCACATTTATCACAGACGTGGTCATGGAGCCTAGAGCTCTCTCAGGTGGCGAGAGTGGCACAGTGGCGCAGTGGTAGAGTTGCTGTATTACAGCACCATAGACACAGGTTCGATCCTGACTACGGGTGCTGTCTGTACGAAATTTGTATATTCTTCCTGTGATCGTGTGGGTTTCCTCCGGATGCTCCAGTTTCCTCCCACACTCCAAAGAAGTACAAGTTTGTAGAATAACTGACTGGTAAAATTGTAAATTGTCCCTAGTGTATAGGATTGTGTTGGTGTATGGGGTGATGGATCATCCGCGTGGACTCGGTGGGCCAAAGGACCTGTTTCCGTGCTGTATTTCTAAAGTCACAAGATATTTTGCTAAGGTCTATACAGGTGTAGTACCTGGCCCACATACTCCCAGGTTAGGGACGGGTAAAATAAAATAAATCAGGCTTGATGTCTGGTTTTCAATAGTATTTGGAGAGTGTGAATCTGTGAATTAAAAGTGGATGCCGAACAACATCAGGTGCTATGCTGCCACTACTAACAACAAGACTTGTCCTGTGTGGGTTCACCTGTGATGGTCAGTCATGCAGGTGAGGCAGCAGAGGATAACTACCTGATGATTAATTTACCAGGGAGATTGTTTAAGAGAGGAGGGCAGAAATTGAAAACCCAGACAATATTAGTAGTGGTTATCATTTTAAGAAAAAGTGTTGCTTTTTCCAGGCGTTTATATAAGCAGCTTTGTTTATGCACAAAGTATACCATAAATAAAATGGGCAAAACTGCTTGTTCCCATTAAATTAGATGATACGCAAGAGGAAAGAGGTGTGCCTTGAAAGATGGAGAGAGTACACTTCGGTAAATGGTGAGGTTGTTAGCTGTGTCATATTTAACTCAAATCTGTATCTACTGATAACGGTATTCCCAGCGACCGTGGAGATGAAACACTGATTCCTCCGTCAATCAGGCCAGTGACCACACTCCTATAAACCAAGATTAAGTTTGTCATCAGCACTCTTGCCTCTGAGTTCGAAGATAACAAATTCAAGAGCCAAGAAATTGAGTGTGCAATTTAGCCTTGTACTTCATTGAGGGAATATTATATTATTGAGAGCGCTGTCTTTGGGATGTGTGTTCTGATAGATATAAAAGTCTTTTTGCATCATTCAACTAAGGGCAAAGATTCAACCAAACCAACATTTAAAACCAACAAAACAGACTAACTAAAAGGCACTTGTCCCATTTTTGCTGATAAGAGCCAGGTGTGCATTAGTAGTCCACCATATTTTCCTTGTGGATATTGGTAAGCCCCATTAAAAATGTTATTACTTCACTAAGTCATCATCACAAAGTTACACAGCACTAAAACACACCCTTCAGGCCACTGGGGCAATGACAACCATCAAACACCCAAATTGAAACACCTCACAAGGAATGGTGGAGCATCCTGAAGACATGAAGTTGTCGTTTCATAATGTAGTGGCAACTGCTCTTGATAACACATATTTTTTGAAGCTTTTGCTGTGCTAAGTTTGAGTTAGAGCTGGTAGTTGTACATGTTGCAGACTTTAAAAACATGCCTAAAAGCCATACATAGTCCATGCTGTATGACTCTATAACTCTAAAGAAAAAGGACAGTTATATTCTGTATCACCTTGATCAACCCAAATTTACGCCAATATTTTTAATGTCAATTGAAATTTTCCACAAATATTGAATTATTATAACTTTTATGAAATTCAGTAATCAGGAAATGCTAGCAATGGTATTTAGTTGATTCTTCTTGTTGATTTATTTAAAATAATGTTGTCTCCATGTAATGAATCATGTTGGTATTATTAATTTTCTAACAGGCATATCTTTACCAGTAGTTGGGAGGTGTTTATAATGGACGTGCCAAGAAGTATGAACGAATTACAAAGAATAGTCCTCCCTTTCTCAAATGGAATTATCTTTCTTAATATTGATTCTACTTAATTGCTTAAAATCATTTTAATATGTGTTTTGAGTTTTATCCTTCTTTGTCTGGATTATTCAAACAGATTGATAAATATTCTTTATATAGTTGATAAAATGGAAAATCTAAGATTTGTCCTGATAATATTTTATTAATTTCCAGTTCTCCTCTCCCTATGTGACCTGGTCACCTTTCTACACTCAGCTTTAACGTAATGGAGGAATCCTAATGAGGTTGATTAATTGGTGTTTTTCAGACAAGATGAGTTAGTAAGTAAATATCTATATAGCAATGCTGAGATAAGCAATGGGAGTCACCCCGCACTCACCAACAGAGTATCACACTATCATTGCAGATCATTCAACCCAGACATACATTCACCAAGTGGCACAATGCAGGTTTTTGAAGCATTGCAACCTGGTTTTTCTGGGGTTAGGATGAGTTAACATTGAACCCAAACAAAAGTATTTCCAATCGGTGTAACTGCCAGTTTGGCCACAACCTGCCTGTCCACTACCAAAGGGGATGCCCAAACGACACTGTGAAGACAGGAATCCATGCCAAAGAGAGAGAGAAAGGGAGAAGGATACCACACGGAAACAGGCTCTCTGGCCCACCGTCTACACTGACCATCCACCTCCTATTTACACTAATCCTACATTAATCTAATCCAACTCTCCATATTGTCATCAATTTCCCCCAGCTTCTAACACTCACCCATACACTCGGGGCAATTGACAGCAGCTAACCATCCTACCAACCTGCTTGCCTTTGGGATGTGAGGGAAACCAGAGCACCCGGAGGAACCCACGTGGTTGTAGGGGGAATAGGCCAACTCCATAGAGATGGTGCCCAAGGTTAGTATTGAACCTGGGTCTCAGCGGTTCTACCAGCTGCATCACTATTTGAACTTTAGAATCTGTTATTAGAAACATAGTAAAAGTGACCTGATGCTGTTGACAGTCCACAGACCAAGATATGTCTCAACCATTTAAAACAAATTCTGATTGCAATGTGGAGGGAATTATGGGCTAATATCTGGAGTGCTCACTTGCCCAGGTTTACGTCAGTGGATCAAGAAAGGATGGGAATCTGCTCAATGCACATGTTACTGATTTGTCTGCACAGTGAATGTGAAAGCTGCTTGCTTGTAGCAAGATATGCTCACTGCACCTCGTCAATCCGGCATCTCCAAAGGGCACAAATAATCCAAATGCATCAACTACATCAGCACTGCAGGCCTCTTTTGGATAGTCGTGGACATATTTAAATAGTGGGTTCTCATAAGTTGCTTTGTTTAGGGTTTATTTGCATGAGTGATTAAATCAAAGTGTTTTTAATCTTCACTTTGCTCCCGCGTGCTTTTGTTGTGAAATACAGCATCGGAAAAACAGACCCATGAAAGGGTCCATTTAAGACTGAAATGTGGAGACATTTCGTGACTGACAGTTGTGATCTGTAAAAATTCTCTAATCCAATGGGCTACAGATGTTAAATTCCCAGTAGAATCAAGGCTAAAATTATAACTTTTTGGATGCGAAAGACAGACGAAATGAACAAGAGTGGGCTACTTAGTCCCTTAATTTTGCTCTGGCATTCCACACGGTCATGGCTGATCTTCTAGTTCAAACACTACCTCTCCCATCTCTGAGAGAATCAGCAAATATGGGAAGCAGGCAAGATGGTGATGACACCATAAGACAATAAAATGTAGGACAGAATTAGAACAATCGACCCATCGAATGTATTCCGCCATTCGATCATACCTGATCTATTTTCCCTCTCAACCCAATTCTCCTGTCTTCTCCCTGCAATTAATGACTCTCATACTAATCAAGAACCTATCAATCTCTGCTTTAAAAATACCCCAATTACTTGGCCTCCACCGCTGTCTGTGGCAATGAATACCACAGATTCACCACCCTCTGGCGAAATAAATTCCTCCTCATCTCCATTTTAAAAGGTACTTCCTTTTCTTCTGAGGCTGTGGCCTCTGGTCCTAGACTCTCCCACTACTGGAAACATCCTTTCCACATCCACCCTATCATGGCTTTACATGATTCGAAGTTGAGAATCAACCATAATCTCACAGAAAGACAGGTAGGTACAGCTCAAAGAGCCATGGGATGGGGCCTGCTTCTGCATTTCATTTGTTCCTAACTGCCCTCAAATATTTGCTCTCAGGTGAGAAATCTTCCTCCCATTGGGGAATTTACTAACTTTATCTTGCCTGTTTCCACTCATCTCAAATTGGAAGCTTAGTATTCAAAATGTCCAGTGCAAAGTCCATGCTTTTTCAGATCTCTGGTATCCCAACCCAGAGCACCTCAAGCTGCCCAATTTCGATGCATGATTAAAATTCATCTTCAGTCTGGAAACTGAAATAAAAGGTAATGTGGTTTCAGAGAGCACCCGTACTTTGAACACAGCAGCAGTCACAAACACAGATTCGCTGGCTAAGTGTACTTCAGCTCCAGAATTCAGCTTCTCCTTCAACTCCTTGCAGGACTTGGCATTTGCTGAACGTCTGAAAATACCGCTGGTGAATGGTCCTTCATTAAACAGAAAGGAGAACATGTCCTAAAATGTAAAGCAAAAGGTAAAAGGATCAGGAGTGGGGAATCAAACTCACTTATCCGCAGCTCTTAAATTTGTCTTATGGTTTGACCATCTAATTCAATGCAATTATGCTTAGAAACAAGGAACTGAAGATGCAGGTTTACACTTGGACATCAAGTGCTGGAGTAACTTAGTGGGTCAAGCAGCATCTCTAGAGAACATGGATAGGTGACATTTCGGGTTGGGACCCTTCTTTGGACTCTAGGCTGGTCTGAAGAAGGATCCCAACCCGAGATGTCACCTATCCATGTTCTCCAGAGATGCTGCCTGACCCACTGAGTTGCTCCAGTACTTTGTCTCCTTTCAATAATTATACCTGCCCATTATAATACATAAACCATTTGATTTTACACAGGAAAGACAACTGATGGCTGATCTTTGGATTTTCTGATGACAACCAAGCCTCTCTCTCTCTTACATCTCAGTATGTTGGCTGACAAGTATAGTCCAATATCTAGGTTTGACAACAATAATTTATTGTAACTAAACGCTGGGGCACCCTGCTGCCTGGCCCTAAGTTCGTCCAGCGCTTTATTTTTTTGTTCTAGATTCCAGCATCTGTAGTTTCTTGTGTCTCTAAACTTATTGATTTCATCCCCACTGAGTTATCGCAATCCTGAAAGTTTTTCTCAGCATGAATCAAAGTGTTTAAGTATCTTGTTTAACGTGGAGCTGAACTTATAAATACATCTCTTATTCATTACAAAGATAATTTCCATCTCTGCAATGATGAGGAGGATGATGGCAAAGCTAACATTGCTGCTGGACAACGACTCCCACCCCATATATATATATAGGTATATATATATTCCTTTATTCGTCCCACACCAGGGAAATTTACAGTGTTACAGCAGCAAAGTGGATAGCAAGAGAGCAAGAGATCATTCATATAAATAAAAGATACATATATTGTCATCAGTTTTCTGTATGTTCTTCGCTGTTATTGTTGACTCGGCTGCTGGGAGCAGTGCTGGTTGTGCAGTCTCACAGCAGCGGGAAGGAAGGACCTCCTATATCTCTCTTTCACGCACTTGGGGTGAAGGAGTCTGTCACTGAAGGAGCTACTCAGTGCAGTGACAGTGTCCTGCATGGGGTGGGAGTCGTTGTCCAGCAGTGATGTTAGCTTTGCCATCATCCTCCTCTCTCCCACCACCCGCACTGAGTCGAGGGGGCAATCCAGGACAGAGCTGGCCTTCCTGACCAGCTTGTCGAGTCTCTTCCCTTCCGCCGCTGAGATGCTGCTGCTCCAGCAGACCACTCCATAGAAAAAGGCCGATGCAACCACCGTGTTGTAGAAGGTCCTTAGGAGTGCCCCCTGCATTCCAAAGGACCTGAGTCTCCTTAGCAGATAAAGTCTGCTCTGGCCCTTTCTGTATAGCGCATCGGTGTTTTCAGTCCAGTCCAGTTTATTGTTGAGGTAGACACCCAGGTATATAAGAATCCACCCTCTCGATGTCCATTCCCCGGATGTTCACCGGTGTCGTGGGGACCTGGCTGCGCCTGCGGAAATCTACCACCATCTTCCTGGTTTTCCCCGCGTTGATCCGGAGGCAGTTCCGCTGGCACCAGTCCACAAACTACTTGATCAGTTCTCTGTACACCCTGTCCTCGTCGCCCGTGATGAGGCCAACAATGGCAGAGTCGTCACAGAACTTCTGTAGATAGGAGTCTGCGGAGCTGTGCCTGAAGTCCGCAGTGTACAGGGTGAACAGGAATGGAGCTAGCACTGTTCCCTGCGGAACCCCAGTGCTGCAGACCACCCTGTCCGACCAGGTCCTTTGTCCTCACATACTGTGGTCGGTTGGTGAGGTAGTCCAGAATCCAGGATGTGAGGTGGTGATCCACTCCTGTGCGCTCCAGCTTGCCCCCCAGACGCCCCAGCTGGATGGTGTTGAATGCACTGGAGAAGTCAAAGAACGTGATTATCACAGTGCTATCCGGCTTCTCCAAGTGTAAAAGAGCTCTGTTCCGTAGGTAGATGATGGCATCCTCCACCCCGATGCGAGTCTGGTAGGCGAACTGCAGCGAATCCATTGATGGTCTCACCAGGGGGCGGAGATGGGCGAGGACCAGACGCTCCAGTGTATTCATCAGGTGTGATGTCAGTGCCACCGGCCTGTAGCTGTTGAGTTCCTTTGGGTGCTGCATCTTTGGTACTGGTACCACGCAGGATGTTTTCCACAGTTGTGGAACTCTCCCGAGTTTCAGGCTCAGATTGAAGACATGCTCCACTATTCTGCACAGCTGGTCTGCACAGGGCTTGAGGAGCCTCGAGCTGATGCCATCCGGACCAGCCGCCTTTCTCGCATTGATCTTCCTGAGCTCATTTCTCACCTGGTCTGTGGAGAAAGACAGATTGGAGCACAGAGGCTGGGTGCTCAAGGGTGTGAGAGGAGGAGGGGGTGTGGGGGGGGGGGGGGGGGGGGAGGTGGGGGTGATGGGGTTGGGGCAGGAGAAGCAGAAGCAGTGGGTGGATTTCAATGAAATAATTGCACACAAGATGTTGCAATCACATCCACGGAAACAGGGAAATTAAAATCCCATTTCCATCACTTTGTCTCGTTCTTTATGACAAAACTTATCTAGCCAATTAGAATGCAGAACATACTGTAGAACAGTACAGAACAGGAACAGACCCTTTGGCCCACATTGTCCAGGCCAAACATGATGGCAAGACAAAATAACCTCATCTGTCGGCACATGATCCATATCCCTCCATTCCCAGCATATGCTTATCTAAAAGCCTCTTGCGTGCCACTATTATATCTGCCTCCACCACCACCCCTGGCAGTGTATTCCAACACCCTTCACCATCTGTGTAGAAAACTTGTCCTGCCCATCTCCTTTAAACTTTAACCCTCTTACCACAAAGCATTGTCCTCTCGTGTTTGACATTTCCACCTTGGGGAAAAGGTTCTGTCTACCTAATCATAATAATAAAGAATGCATACTATCAATAAAACCCAGCAGGGAATTTCTTTTCATTGACTAAAAACAAAGCAAAAACACCCAACATTGTTCAAATTTAATTGAGATTTTATTTAATCAATCTTTCACGAGTTCATCTCATTAATGATCAAAACAAAACTCTTAAAAACTACTTTCTTCCTAACATGTAACACAATACAGTTACAAATGTCAATAGTCAATGGTTATAAATTATCCTCTCTGCTCCTTATATAACCAGTTGTCACTTACCATGATAGGCTTTGGGAAATTGTCATTCTCACAGATGGTTGACAGTGGAAGGCCAAAGAGTCTTCCTGGTGTTATGGAAGTAGGGGATAGGGGCAAGCTGTCTAAATGAGTTGCAGGACCACGCCAGAAAGCCCAGTTCATTATTGATCTTTTCCTTTTGCATTGCTTTTGACTTGGATCTATGGAAAAAATAAAGGAGGTAAAAGAGGCCCCTTGAAACGATCATCTGCAAATCATATTCTCACATTTGCTTGTAAAAGTTGCTATGGTTACTTAAAAATTGCATAATTATTAACATCGTCATGGCTAGGTGCTATCATTGGCAGATTTGCAAAGAAATGTTTTATTTTCAACTATGATTTCAATAATAAAGTGACAAATTCCACAAAGAACAAACACCGTTATTAAGCAATACAGCTGCCTTGGTGCCAAAGATTTCTATTTCTGAAAGTACTTTTAGTTGATATCTATTGAAGCAGTGCAGAAAACATTATGAATGCAAAGCAATTAAACATTTTTTATCCAGAATTATGATCTTCAAAGGGTAATTCATGTATATTTTACGGACCTGATATAAGTAAGTTTCTATTTGGTGAATGCAAATCAGACATTAAAACAAACTGCATTTAATCCCTTCATCTGAGCACCTCTTTGAAACGTTGAATCAGATGAGTTACTCTTATGCATATTACATATCATGCATCAATTGCTGCCATGAAAATTATATGGTAGAATAAAGTATCTTCCGAAATAGCGATAGGATTGCCCCAAGGAAATGATTTCCCGCTGCTTCATCTTCACACTATCTGGAGAGCAGTAGCAATGGAAAAAAATATTTTAACTCCCCTTCCCATTCCCATTCTGTCCTGGGCCTCCTCCACTGTCAGAGTGAGGCCACATGCAAACTGGAAGAACAGGGCCTCATATTCCCCATTGGGTGGCTTGCAACCCAACAGTATGAACATTGAATTCTATAATTTTAGGTAACTAACCAACAAACACCCCCCCCCCCCCACCTTTATTAACCCTGTGTTCCTGTGGCCCACCTGGTTGTGCACCATTTCTCCCACAATCCAGCCCCATATCTCCCCCTTTCCCCTTCCCCACCAGCCCTTCTTCCTATATCCTTTTGCCTGGCTTCACATTTCACTCCTCTTCTCTCCTTATATCAGCCTTTGCCTTTTCATCTCTAGCCTTTGTCCAACCATCTGCTAATCAGAAACCCCTCTCATCTGTATCCATCTATCACTTGCCAGACTTTTTCCCATCCCCATCTCTTTTCCAGCTTTCTCCCCCCAACTGCAATCAGCCTGAAGAAGGGTCCCGTCCTGAAACATCGCCCGTCCATGTCCTCCATAGATGCCACCTTTGAGCAGTACAGTGGCACAGTTGGTAGAGCTGCTGCCTCGCAGTGCCAGAGACTCGGGTTCAATCCTGACCTGAGAAACACAGAGCTAGTGTGAACGGGTGATAGATGGTCGACGTGGATTTGGTGGGCCGAAGGGCCTGTTTCCATGCTGTATCTCTAAACTGAGCTGATCAACTGAGTTACTCCAGCATTTTGTCAACCAGCACCTGCAGCACCTTGCTTCTACATTTTCCAGAAAGTTGTTGAGCTGCCTGATGACGTGGGTAAGCTTTTCTATCTGCTAGAAGTATTAAATCAATACTTAGATTAAGCTGACCAAGCAGGCAATGAAATGATACCTCGACTACCTGTGTGGAGTTTGTACATTCTCCTTATGACCACGTGAGTTTTCACCGGGTGTCCTGGTTTCCTCCCACGTTCCTAAGACATGCAGATTTGTAGGTTAATAGCCCCTTGTGTGTAGGTTGCGAAAGTGGGTTAACATGGAACTAGTGAGCGGATGATCAATGGTCGGCGTGGAACTAGTGTGCGGATGATCAATGGTTGGCATGGACCTGGTGGGCCGAAGGGCCTATTTTCACGCTGTATCTCTCACCTAAGCTGCACATTTTGACTGCAGTGTCAGTATCAGAGGAGTTCCATTCACACAGAATGGTTGACGTTCATCTTTAAGATCAAATTACAAACCATGTGATCTATTTTATTGAAGGATCAACAAAATTATTCATCTATGTGGGAAAAAAAATCAAGAGCTAAATTTAAACAAATCCAAATTTTAGCCTTCCAACTTGATGCTGGTAGTAAAAGGATGACCTCATCAAACAAGGCAGATCCATAGCACAAGATGAACTTTAACAGATTTGCCAAAGGTTGAATTTGGGACCCTTTTTTCTTTGAATCTTTAAACATTTACTTTCAAAACACTTCTGTGCATTCTCCAAAGCTCAGAAGAGAATCTGGAAACTGGTAATCCCATTAATTTTTCATTTCATATTTCCGCACTTTAAAAGCATACTTAGCTGTGTGACTCTGGGAAATATCCAACAGCCGACAGGCTTTTAAAGGACAATTACACTGCAACCATCAATACAGCTGCACCCAATGGGGCAGCACAATGGCGCAGCTGGTATTGCTGCTGATTCACATTGCGAAGTTTGCAGGTTCTCCCTGTGACTGCATGGGCTTCCTCCAGGTGTTCTGGTTTCCTCCCACAACCTAAAGACGTATGGGTTTGTAGATTAGTAGGCCTCTGCAAATTGCCCCTCATGTGTAGAGTAGATGCGAAAGTGGGATAACAAACAACTAATAGCTCAGTTGGCAAAGCGTTAGACTGATGATCCAAGGATCCCTGGCGCAATCCTGGGTTTCGTCAGTTTATTTAAAAGACATTTGGCCAGACATTTAAGAGACATTTGGCCAGGTAAATGGTTAGGAAAGGTTTAGAGGAATAAAGTGACTTTATCGGAAGAAAGTATTCCATGCCACTGACTATAATAATAATAATAATAATACATTTTATTTGTCTTATGTAGGTTGGCACAAGGTCAACGGTACAATGAAATGTATTTGACAAGACAACGGGTCACCTCAGCAGTAATATTCCAAGGATAAATAAGATTTTTAAAATTACATTAGTAAGGTAAAAAGACAATATTAAAAATAGGTAAAAAGACAATATTAAAAATAATCAACATATATGATTTGAAATGTGTTTATGAGTTCAGAAGCCTGATGGTAGGGAAATGGAGGACCAGAGTACATAGGTTTAAGGTGAAGATAGACACAAAAAGCTAGAGTAACACAGCGGGACAGGCAGCATCTCTGGAGAGAAGGAATGGGTGAATTTTCAGGTCGAGACCCTTCTTCAGACTGATTTAAGATGAAAGGGAAAAGATTTAAAAGGAATCTGAGGGGTAACTTTTTCACACAAAGGGTGGTGGGTGTATGGAACGAGCTGCCAGAGAATGTAGTTGATGCAGGGACTATCGCAATGTTTAAGAAACAATTAGACAGGCACATGGATAGGACAGGTTAAAAGAGGTATGGGACCAACACAGGCAGGTGAGGCTGGGACATTGGCCAGTGTGGGCAGGTTGGGCTGAAGGGCCTGTTCCATGCTGTATGACTCTATGATCTATATAAGTATGTCAGTGCATGTCGTGAGTGAGCTCACTGAACTTCACCTGGGACCGAGTTCTGGAATGGTTCCAGGACCCTCGAGTTCTTCACACCAGCCGTGGCAAGCAGAAGTTCCCTGATGGACAGAGGCCTGTGAGACTCGTTGCTACCAGCCACCATAAATAAAGAGCCAACGAGAATGGGGTGTTAGACTTGTAACTTAATTAATCCTTTTACTGTATTTGATTATACTTTAATAAACTTAGTTTGTAACCTAGAAGTATTCTTTCTCCATCAATGATTGAATCCTCAAAAGGATACAAATTGCTGGAGTAACTCAGCAGGTCAGGCAGAATCTCTGGAGAACATGGATAGGCGAGGACCCTTCTTCAGATCTTTTGTGTAAACGAGCATCTGCAGTTCCTTGTTTCTACATTTTGACTGCTCCAATGCCAAATCTCCTCAAGGTATGCCTACTTTGAAGAAGTTCTCCTCCTTTCAGTCTGAAGAAGGGTCATGACAAAACGTCACCTGTCCACCTTCTCCAGAGATGCTGCCTGACCCGCTGAGTTACTCCAGCACTTTGTGTATTATTGAATCCTCAAATCCTGCTTGTACCGTTACAGTTCTATAAACTAAGTAAATAATAAACAAGTAACCACATGTTGAGTTGATTAACCACCAAGTATGAGGAGTACTAACCAGCCATCTGCTGAAACGATGCCAGGTGACTTGGCTTCAAGATGAATTGGCACTGCATCTCAACTGGTAGCTGCTCCACAACGAACGGCGCCTGGAAATCTGGAGGATAGATTGAGTCCTTGATCCCTTGTGTCCGTCCACTTGCACCTTGAATGTAACTCATTTTAATGCTGAAAGGATATTCATGACCTGTGAGAAATCAAGGACAAGTGATCTTAAATTCCATTCCTTATCCACTTTCATATTTTAGATTTCAATTATGTTTTGATTATTATGACAACCTGTGAAATTGTTTCAAGTGCCTGTGTCACATCCCATGTCATTTTAAAAACTGCAATACTTTTGTGCTTTGCCTTTCATTTTTGATATAATTAAGATAGAATTAGGAAATGGAGTCCTTGAGGAAAACAATCTTAAATAGAAGGTAAAAAAAATAATTTAACTTATAAGGACAGTAAAAGCTTCTTTAGGTATGTTAAGAGAAAAAGATTAATAAAGACAAATGTGGGTCCCTTGAAGGCAGAAATGGGTGAAATTATAATGGGTAACAAGGAAATGGCAGAAGAGTTGAACAGGTACTTCGGATCTGTCTTCACTAAGGAAGACACAAACAATCTGCCAGATGTTCTAGAGAGGACAGAGGAACTGAAAGAAAATTGCATGAGGCGAGAAATAGTATTGGGTGGACTGATGGGACTGAAGGCTGATAAATCCCCAGGGCCTGATGGTCTGCATCCACGGTACTCAAGGAGGTGGCTCTAGAAATCATGGACGCATTGGTGATCATTTTCCAATGTTCAATAGATTCAGGATTAGTTCCTGTGGATTGGAGGGTAGCTAATGTTATCCCACTTTTTAAGCAAGGGGTGAGAGAGAAAACGGGGAATTATAGACCAGTTAGCCTGACATCGGTGGTGAGGAAGATGCTGGAGTCAATTATTTAAGAGGTAATAACGGCGCATTTGGATAGCAGTAAAAGGATTGCTCCAAGTCAGCATGGATTTATGAAAGGGAAATCCTGCTCGACTAATCTTCTGGAATCTTTTGAGGATGTGGCAAGTAAAATGGATGAAGGAGAGCCAGTGGATGTAGTGTATCTAGACTTTCAGAAAGCCTTTGATAAGGTCCCACATGGGAGATTGGTGAGCAAAATTAGAGCACATGGTATTGGGGGTAGGGTATTGACATGGATAGAGAATTGGTTGACAGACAGGAAGCAAAGAGTAGGAATAAATGGATCCTTTTCAGAATGGCAGGCAGTGGCGAGTGGAGTGCGGCAAGGCTCGGTGCTGGGGCCGCAACTATTTACAATATACATTAATGATTTGGATGATGGAATTAGAAGTAACACAAGCAAGTTTGCAGATGACACAAAGCTAGGTGGCAGTGTGAACTGCAAAGAGGATGTTAGGAGGTTGCAGGGTGACTTGGACAGGTTGAGTGAGTGGGCAGATGTATGGCAGATGCAGTATAATGTAGATAAATGTGAGGTTATCCACTTTGGCGGCAAAAACAAGGAGGCAGATTATTATCTCAATGGTGTCAGATTCGGTAAAGGGGAAGTGCAACAAGACCTGGGTGTCCTTGCACACCAGTCACTGAAAGTAAGCCTGCAGATACAGCAGGCAGTGAAGAAAGCTAATGGCACATTGGCCTTCATAACGAGAAGATTTGAGTATAGGAGCAAAGAGGTCCTTCTGCAGTTGTATAGGGCCCTGGTGAGACCACATCTGGAGTATTGTGTGCAGTTTTGGTCTAATTTGAGGAAGGACATCCTTGCTATTGAGGCAGTGCAGTGTAGGTTCATAAGGTTAATCCTTGGGATGGCGGGACTGTCATATGAGGAAAGATTGGAAAGACTGGGCTTGTATTCACTGGAATTTAGAAGGATGAAAGGGGATCTTATAGAGATGTATAAAATTATAAAAGGACTGGACAAGCTAGATGCAGGAAAAATTTCCCAATGTTGGGGGAGTCCAGAACCAGGGGCCATAGTCTAAGAATAAAGGGGAGGCCATTTAAAACTGAGGTGAGAATTTTTTTCACCCAGAGAGTTGTGAATTTGTGGAATTCTCTGCCACAGAAAGCAGTGGAGGCCAATTCACTGGATGAATTTAATAGATAGAGCTCTTGGGGGCTAGTGGAATCAAGGGATATGGGGAGAAGGCAGGCACAGGTTACTGATTGTGGATGATCAGCCATGATCACAATGAATGGCCGTGCTGGCTCAAAGGGCCAAATGGCCTCCTCCTGCACCTATTTTCTATGTTTCTACGTTTCTATGTCCAGAGGTTGATATCATCTCTGGTTATTCTGATTCTTCTATAAAGTAAATCCATCAGTGAGTTCTGAGTTTGTTTCTTGATTGCTTTCTCTGCAATGTTAATATTGAGATCTGCCCATTCTATTAATTTAACTGCTATAGATTTCTTAACCCCGTACAGCATTACACTGACCAGCTGCATACCATCAGCACCAGGTGTGAATATAGAAGACTTTGTCTCCTGGAACAAAGTCTGTTGAGAGCTTTACTGAGAATTCACTGGAATTTAGAAGGATGAGAGGGGATCTTATAGAAACATATAAGATTCTTAAGGGATTGTACAGGCTAGATGCAGGAAAAATGTTCCCCATGTTGGGGGAATCTAGAATCAGAGATCACAATTTAAGAATAAGGGGTAGGCCATTTAGGACTGAGATGAGGAAAACCTTTTTCACCCAGAGAGTTGTGAATCTGTGGAATTCTCTGCCACAGAGGGCAGTGGAGGCCGATTGGATTTCAAGAGAGGGTTAGATTTAGCTCTTAGAGCTAGCAGAATCAAGGGATATGGGGAAAAGCAGGAACGGGGTACTGATTTTGGATGATCAGCCATGATAATATTGAATGGTGGTGCTGGCTTGAAGGGCCGAATGGCCTACTCCTGCACCTATTTTCTATGTTTCTATGTTTCTAATCATCCAGAGACCATTTAGTATCTGGGATCAAGTGAGAGCTACAATAGAAACTTTGAATGCCTTCCAGTTTTTATATTTATATTTATTTATTCCGAGGATTTTTACTCTTTGGAATTCTCTAACCAAACACAATCTCCAAAAATGGTTTTAATACTTTCCATGCCCAAACAACATGTAGTTGCATGCCTATTCAAAATCCAATGTTTTAAATTTATGGTATACAATAATCAAAATAACCATGTTCACATGCAATAACTGTAAGAGTCTTATTGGTTGATTGAATTGATTGATTGATTGATTGATTGATTGATTGATTGATTGATTGATTGATTGAAAGATACTGCATGGAAACAGGATCTTCGACCCACCGAGTCCATGCCGACCATTGATCAGCCATTCATACTAGTTCAGTTATTCTGCTTTCACATCCTCTCCCTGCATACCTGGGGGAAATTTACAATTAACCTACAGACCAGCATGTGGGAGGAAACCGGAACACTTGGAGGAATTCCATGCGGTCACAGGAAAAAACGTACAAACTCCACACAACCTGTTGGTTTGCTTCACAGCTCAGTTTGGGAACAGCTCTGTCCAAGACTGCAAGAAATTGCAGAGTTGTAAATTTAACCCAATCCATCTCACAGACCAGACTTCACCATTCACTCCATTTACAAAGCAGCCAACATAATCAAAGACTTGTCCCACCCCAGTCATTCGTTCTTCTCCCTACCCCCATCCGTTAGGAGGTACAGAAGCCTGAAAGCTCGCTCCACCAGATATCGGAACAGCTTCTTCCCCTCTGTTATCATGCTTCTGATGGTCCTTTCAGAAGCTAGGGTACTGCCCTATTAACCTACAAACCAGCATGTCTTTGGGATGTGGAAGGAAACCGGAACACTTAAGAGGAATTCCACGCGGTCACAGGAAAAACATACAAACTCCACACAGCAAACTCCACACAACTTGTCAGGTTGCATCACAACTTAGTTAGGGAACCACTCTGTCTGGATGTTGATTCACCTCTGCCCTTTGAGGACATTGGACTTTGTCTATGGAATGGATGCGTTCCAATGCTGGCTACAATTCTGAGAACTATACTCTGTACTCTGTATCTTCCCCTTTGCTCTATCTATTGCCCTTTCTCCTTCCCCATTGCTCTATCTATAGCACTGGAATTTGACTCAATTGTATCTATGATATAATTTATTGCCTCTATGATTGTGTCTATGGTATATGTGATTTGATTGGATAGCATGCAAGACAAAGCTTTTCACTGTACCTTGGCACATGTGACAATAATAAACCTAACCAGACAACACCCGAGGTCAGGATAGAACCTGGGTTTCTATGAGGCAAGTTGCTTTTAAAAACTTGTTTTGTTCCTGGTGTATTTCGTTAATACACTGCAATAATGGATTCTGATTTTTAGATGGGAAAACATGCTCCATTCATTGCTCCATAACCTTTTGCCAAAAATAATTGCTGATGAGATACGGAATTGCCTCATCTTCACATCAATGCTCACTCTTTGCTTTTAGTTCAATCAGGGCAAAATCTTGTTGATTATCTGTGCTCCTTATATGTTGGACCTATAGACAATAGGTGTAGGAGTAGGCCATTCGGCCCTTCACGCCAGCACCGCCATTCAATGTGATCATGGCTGATCATTCACAATCAGTACCCCGTTCCTGCCTTCTCCCCATACCCCCTGACTCTGCTATCATTAAGAGCTCTATCTAGCTCTCTTGAAAACATCCAGAGAATTGGCCTCCACTGCCTTCTGAGGCAGAGAATTCCACAGATTTACAACTCTCTGAGTGAAAAGGGTTTTCCTCATCTCCGTTCTAAATGGCCTACCCCTTATTCTTAAACTGTGGCTCCTGGTTCTGGACTCCCCCAACATTGGGAACATGTTTCCTGCCTCTAGCGTGTCCAATCCCTTAATAATCTTATATGTTTCTATAAGATCCCCTCTCATTCTTCTAAATTCCAGTGTATGCAAGCCTAGTCGCTCCAGTCTATACTAAGTATTACTTCAGCAGAAGGACCCTTACTGTTTGTCATTTATATCAATGATTTGGGTGAGCATGTGCATGGCAAGGCTAGCAAGTTTGCAGATGATACTAAAGTGGGTGGTATTGCAGATAGTGAAGATGGCTATCAAATATCGCAGCAGGGTCTTGATTAGTTGGCCAGGTGGGCTGAGGAATGGTTGATGGAATTTAAAACAGAGAAATGTGTTTGCATGCTATCCAACAGATCTCGACCAAGAGGTTGAGAACTAGAGGATGTAGGTTTAAGGTGAGGGGCGAAAGATTTTTTAGGAACCTGAGGGGTAACCTTTTTACACAAAGAATGGTGGGCGTATGGAACGAGCTGCCGGGGGAGGCAGTTGAGACAGATACAATCGCAACATTTAAGAGACATTCAGACAGGTACATAGATAGGATAGATTCAGAGGGATATGGGCCAAATGCAGGCAGGTGAGACTAGTGAGATAGGGCATGGTGGTCAGCGTGGGCAAGTTGGGCCGAAGGGCCTGTTTCCATGCTGTCTCATGATCCATCTATGAGATCAGATATATCATACATCAAGTCAAACTCAATAACAATAGATAGAACAAAGGGGAAGTTACAGAATGCAGAATGTAGTACTTAATATTGTAGTACACCCATTCCATAAACAAAGTCCAATGTCCTTAATGGAGTAGAGGTGAATTGAACCGTTCCCTCACCTGATTTAAAGCATTAGATTTTCTAATGAATGATTTGCGGTGATCTATAATTCCTGTAAGTAACATTATTTTTTTTCCTCAACTATGGTCCATAACTTAGTACAATTATCTTTCTATCGTTCAAAGATATCAGACTTAACTGTGTGGAGCTTTTGTTGAACACAAAGTGCTGCAGTAACACAATAGGCCAGCAACATCTATGCAGCACATGGATATTTTGACATTTTGACTTGGAACCCTTCTTCAATCTGACGTAAAGGGGGGGGGGGGGGAGAGAGAAAGCTGGAAACCAGGGACAAAGCCTGGCAAGTGATAGGTGGAGGGAGTGGGTACAGGCAGATGGGTGGACAAAGGCTAGAGATGAAAGGGGACTAAAGGGCACAGACAAGGAGAGAAAAGCAGTGAAATGGAAAGCCAGATTGAGGGACATGGGTGGAAGGGGACGGGGAAAGTGAAGAGCTTTCCTTTTTTGTGTTCTATTCTGACAAAATCCTTTTCTTGTATCTGTTTCATCTTCTGGAATATGAAGTTTCTCTTATTACTTTGGCACTGTTTATTAAGTTTACATTTCCAACATTCAATTATTTTCTGATATATCTGACATAACATCTGGATGTGATTTGGACATTTTACGATTTTTTTTATGAGATGTGATTTTTCATCAACATCCAAACCCTCCTCTAAAGATCATGGGTCACTTTAATTCTCTTGCTTGCTGCCAAAATATTGTGTATACTCGGCTTTCTTGATCTTGCCACCAATTTGATGCCATCCAAGATTCTGCTGCCCTAACATACACCGACCCGAAACGTCACCCATTCCTTCTCTCCAGAGATGCTGCCTGACCTGCTGAGTTACTCTAGCATTTTGTGAATAAATACCTTCGATTTGTACCAGCATCTGCAGTTATTTTCTTAGGCTTCGTTCAGCCATCACCCATGTACAAACTGATCTACTTTGACTCCCAGGTAGGATGTTGATCAATTTTAAGATTCTCATCAATACTTTCTAAGCCTTCCACCTTCCCTTCCTGTGGACTCACATTTCTTGCCTTTTCTCCCCTTATCTCACACCCTTTTGTCTCCTTTTCATTTCTGACCTTTGTCCACCCACCTGTCAATAAACCCCCTCACTATATCCAGCTATCATTTGCCGTGCTTTATCCCACCCCTACCTCTCTTCCAGCTTTCTCTCCCCATGACAATCAGTCTGAAGAAGGGTCCTGAATCCATGTTCTCCAGAGATGCTGACAGATCAGCTGAGTTACTCCAGCACTTTGTGTCCTTTTGGGAGAATGGTTTAGTTTATTTTAGTTTGAGATACCACATGGAATAAGCCAATATGCCCACCAAGTCCACGCCAACCATCACCCGTTCACACTAATTTTATGTTGTCCTCTTCCTTTAAACTGGTTTGGATCTTCAGTCTATGTTTAGTCTTCCATAATATGCTGGATTTGATCTTAATGAGCCTACGAGTGCTTTGTTCGTTGCCAGATGGACCCCCATATCAAAGTACAATCTTAAGAAGGAATTTGGTATGGGCAGACCATTAAATAAGTAGCATAGATCAGTTGAAAGATAACTGGCTATGTTTGTAACAAGATTTTATGTTCAGAAAGTGAAATAAGTAGCATAAATGGTTTGAAAGGTAACTGGCTAGGTTTGTAATAAGATTATATGTTGGGAAAGTGAATTAGGAGCTGAAAGCTAGTTGGAACAAATTGCCTGTTTATAACATCTTCTGCCCTCTCACAATCATGGTTAAACAGCATAGAAATAGGCCCTTCGGCCCAATTCGTACATGTTGACCATGATGCTCCATCTAAGTTTGTCCCATTTGCCAGCATTTGGCTCATATCCCTCTAAACCTTTCCTATCTATGTATCTGTCCAAATGTCTTTTAAATGTTGTTGTTATACCTGACTCATTTACTTTCTCTGGCAGTTCACCTGTCCATGATATCTCCTGCTTCATGTTGTTATGCTGTGCATGTTTAAACACCCAGAACTGTTCGTACAAAATCCCCAAAAATTCAAAATGAGAGTAATGGGACTTTGGGAACATTCAAAGTCCTAATACTTGGGGAATTAAAAATCTCACTTAATTGTTATATTATTCTGATGCCTCTTTCAACTGTTTATGCCAGTCTTACAATCCACAACAGCCGATTGATGAGTAATTCTGTTTTTTTTGTCATGAAAAGGATATATTCAAGTTACAGCTCAAATGTCATTTTCTGGAGTTTTTAAAACAAAGTCAAGCTGTGGTCTTTTGAGTACTATACAAACACATCCATTTAAGATCTGCCTAAAGTTTTCACAGTTTAAATCGTTCCATGTATAATTACAATAGGGCGCCACACGATGGCTGCCTCGCCAACGGTCTGTCTTCTTCTTTTCCTTCTTTGTGTTTTTAGTTTGTTGTAAAATGTATGTTTTAGCTTATCTTTAGTTTTTGTATTTGTGGGGGGTGGTGGGGGGAATTTTTGTTATCTCTTACCTCAACGGAGATGCGACTTTTTCCGTATCGTATCTCCGCCTGCACTGCGGCCTAACACTGCGGAGTTGGCAGCCTCTTGTTTGGGACTTCTAGAGCTCCAAAACTGCGGAGCCTGCAGACTTTAACATCTTGAAGCGGGCAATCCCTTTGCCAGGGGTCAGCCTTTGGTGATCCAACCTGCGGGAGCTGCGCACTTTAACACCGTGGAGCTCGCGGTCCCTGATTAGGGACCGATTTCGGGTACTCCAAGCCACAGGAGATTCAACCGTCCCGATGCGGGAGTTTCGACCGCCCCGATGTGGGAGCTCGATCTCGGCTGCGGATGGTTCGACTCCCCCAACCACGGGAGGAAAGGAGGAAAGAAGATAAGACTTTATTGCCTTCCATCCCAGTGGGGAATGTGGAGGAGCCACTGTGGTGGATGGTTATGTCAATTTTTATGTAGTGTCTTGTGGCTTTTTTGTTATGACTGCTTGGCAAACCAAATTCCTTGTATGTTGCAAAACATACTTGGCTAATAACTTACGATTATGATATGATGATTTATTCACAAAATGCTGGAGTAACTCAGCAGGTCAGGCAGCATCTCTGGAGAAAAAGAATGGGTGACTTTCAGGTCGGGTGACGTTTCGGGTCGGGACCCTTCTTCAGAGTGGTTCCAACCCGAAATGTCACCCATCCTTTTTCTCCAGAGGTTGTAAAATCTGTTTGTTTCATTTCTCATTCAACAGACATTCTACAAGTTTAAGGCCTGCAATAAACATTTTGTGGGTTCTGTGGAATAATTTTCTTCTATACATAGATCCCATGGTTTACACTGCACAATCAGCTTATTCTATATTGAGACTTTGGGGATATCATATCATATATCTACAGCCGGAAACATGCCTTTTCGGCCCTCCAAGTCCGTGCCGCCCAGTGATCCCCGTACATTAACACTATCCTACACCCCACTAGGGACAATTTTTACATTTACCCAGCCAATTATCCTACATACCTGTACGTCTTTGGAGTGTGGGAGGAAACCGAAGATCTCGGAGAAAACCCACGCAGGTCACGGGGAGAACGTACAAACTCCTTACAGTGCAGCACCCGTAGTCAGGATCGAACCTGTGTCTCGGCGCTGCATTCGCTGTAAAGCAGCAACTCTACCGCTGCGCTACCGTGCCGCCCTATATAACAATATTTCTCACTTCTTATACAGACTAGATACCAATCTTTTCTTCCATGTTCTTAGTTTAGTTTAGAAATACATCGTGGAAATATTCCCTTCGGCCCACCAAGTCTGCACCGACCACGATCACCTGTACACTAGTTCTTTCTTGCACGCTAGGGACAATTTAGAGCCAACTAACCTACAAATCTGCACATCTTTGGAATGTGGGAGCACCCGGAGAAAACCCGCACGGTCACAGGGAGAACGCACAAACTCCGTACAGACAACACCCGTAGTCAGGATCGAACCTGGGTCTCTGGCTCTGTAAAGCAGCAACTCTACTGCTGTGCCACCCTACAGTTCTACAGTTATTTCTGTAACTACTACAAAACATCAAAAATGCACTTTTATATCTTGAATATTCATATTTTGTTTTATTTTCATACAATTTGGCTGGGATAACTAAACAAACAGATTTAAAATTCCAGTTTAGGCCAAATCCTTCCCTTATCTTTATTAGGTTTGACTGACCTCGAATGTGAGCTTTGCTTTCATATTAAATCTGACTTCAAGCAGATTGATGCTCATCAGATGTTCCAGGCAATTATTGCTGTCAAACTAAACTGAATGGGATATCTCTAAAGGTCAAATGTGCAAACAGGCTAAAATAATTTTCTCTACCTGAAGCATAATGCTGAGATTTCTTCCTTTTGAATCTTACTCTACTTCTTACTATATGCACGGTGGTGCAGCGGTTGAGTTGCTGCCTTATAGCACCGGAGAACGGGTTTGATCCTGACAACGGGTTCTGACTCTACAAAGTTTGTACGTTCTACCTGTGATCTGCATGGATTTTCTCTGGGAGCTCCAGTTTCCTCCCACACTCCAAAGACATCCAGGTTTGTAAGTTAATTGGCTTGGTAGAACTGTAAATTATCCCTAGTGTGTGTAAGATAGTTAGTGTGCGGGGATTGCTGGTCGAAGCAGACTCGGTGGGCTGAAGGGCCTGTATCTGCGCTGTATATCTAAACTAACTAAAACTAAACTACAAGTCCACTTTCCTATGAATTTAACAGGTTGGGTACAGCAACATATTACACTAAAGTCCCATCTCCTTACCACACACATATCCATACTCCATGTCTACCTTCCCCACATTCCCAGCCCCGTTACCATTTCCATATAAGTTGAAACATTGTCAAATGTCCTGCAACATAACAAAGGGACAACAATGCAGAAATTTCAATTGACAAAAGCCAAGCTTATTTGTAGAACTTGACCTATTGTTATTAGTTTACTGGTGTTGTGGTTATGGAATGAAAATTAAAAACCCACGCGGTCACAGGGAAAATGTACAAACTCCGTACAGACAGCACCTGTAGTCAGGCTCGAACCTGGGTCTCTGGCAATGTAAGGCAGCAACTCTACCGCTACGCCACTTTGCCCGTTTCACGGAAAGCTATGCCCTTTAGCAGGATATAGGTTCACTCAGAATTTCATTATATGTTACTTAATTGTTAACTACTTGATAATAGAATACTTCCCTAGAAACATACATCCTCAGTGGAAATTATCCCATTTTCCAGGCTAAGTTTTCAAAACATCTTGAGTTATAACACTTCAGAATTTGAATTCTGGGTTAATTACGTAACATGAATTTGGATTGTTTCAATCTTATCGTGTATATTACATGCCTAAAATGCATAAATAAATGTATAGAAAATAGCAATAAGATACAATGGTAATATTAAGTGAATATTATTGGCCTTTAGAAATACGCAAAATGTCACTGAGGCCCACAGAATTAGATATATTTATTATCTAATGTCCACTTTTCTAAGTTGTCGCAGCATGATATTTACGACATATAAATTACTAAAGCACTAAAGGGTTATATTCTGAAACTTACCAATAAGAGGATAGGGAGTATCTTCTTTGCCAGAGATGACCCAAAGTTGATAATCTTCAGGATTGCCCTATAAAGCAAAAAGAGAAAGTTCTCATGTCTAATTCTGAAAAGGACATTTGGGATGAAGATAGTTTGCAGATGGAGTAAATAGAGCAATATTTCCATACAGCAACAAATGACACAATGCAATGAAACACAATAAAAACTGAAACTACTGGAAAAGATATACTACAAACACAGTGGGGATAATAGGTTTAAGTTGATTATCGTCACATGAACTGAGGTACAGTGAAAAGCAATGTTTTGCATGCTATGCAAACAGATCTGGGCGGCACGGTAGCGCAGCGGTAGAGTGGCTGCTTTACAGCGAATGCAGCGCCGGAGACTCAGGTTCGATCCTGACTACGGGTGCTGCACTGTAAGGAGTTTGTACGTTCTCCCCGTGACCTGCGTGGGTTTTCTCCGAGATCTTCGGTTTCCTCCCACACTCCAAAGACGTACAGGTATGTAGGTTAATTGGCTGGGTAAATGTAAAAATTGTCCC
This sequence comes from Rhinoraja longicauda, assembly GCF_053455715.1. NCBI lineage: Eukaryota > Metazoa > Chordata > Chondrichthyes > Rajiformes > Arhynchobatidae > Rhinoraja > Rhinoraja longicauda. Next base: position 47,046,126 of record NC_135959.1, on the reverse strand, counting down.
TAGTGGGTGTAGGATAATGTTAATGTACTGGGATCACTGGGGGGCACGGACTTGGAGGGCCAAAAAGGCCTGTTTCCGGCTGTATATATATATATGATATGATATGATATGATATGATATGAGATCAGATACACCATACATAAATATAATTGAACCAAGTACAATTGGTAGAGCAAAGGGGAGATTACAGAGTGCAGAATATAGATCTCAGCATTGTAACGCATTGAGGTTCATCATAGTACAGCAGTTCCATAATTTTCACTTTGAAAGACAAGCTAAAATGAAGATGCTAGGCTATCTACCCATTATACATCCCTCCTGATTCCCATTTCAATTGAAGTCGACAAGAACAAAAGTTGAGTAAGATTAAAGAGGAGGTCTGAGTCACACTACAATTCAAGGTCACGATTGTGCTGATGCCTTACTTCTTGACTTAACAGACCATCTTTCCTTAGAAAACCTCAGGAACCCTGTGAAAATAGTGATATATATTGTTTTTGATACATGCACAATGAATTTAATAAATTAGGTATATTTCACTTTGGGCCATTGGCCTTTTACTGCAAAAGTGAATAACAGCCCAAGGTCTTCATTGTAGTTTTATCAAGTTAAAATTAACTGTCAATTTAATATACTACTCAGAAATTTAATGGCTTTAATAAATGAATCTTGTACACCATTTCTGGATAAATTTATAACATGAGAGGTCTTACATTATGTAAAACTATTTGACATCCAAAATTTCCTAAAATAAAATTAGAATATATTTTGATTTATTATTCATGGTTAATGAAGGTTTTAGAATTTAGAAGCATAAGTTATACAATTGTCAAATGGAGCCATTTGATTGATTTAAAATAATGGAACCCTTATGTTATTTTAGAAAACCTCTTATAGATTTGGAAGGCTCCAAAGAGCAAAGTAACTATAAGTAGGCTGAAGAATTCATTAGGCTATAAAGTTAAAAAAATATATATATTTCAGGAATCTGAACTAAGACTAGATGCAATTGGTCATGGACTTACTGTGATGCCAAATTGTTGAAGTGTCATGGCAACGACATCATTTGCTGTGTCTGTGTTCTTCACTGTTAAGACCTTTGACTGAAAAGAAATAGGCAAAAATAATTCATTAAAAATGTAATTTAAATCGACATTCATGTTTCCATAAAAGGGCTGTGAACTCTTTACTCGCAGTTATTTTTATGCGCAGCTCAGATTGTCTTTTATGTCCCCAGTCAGACTTCTGTGGGAATTTGACAAAGCAGTTTCAGAATGGTGCCTGTGACCTTGCTTTTATAGTGAGTGTCTCACATCAAGGGTATCTCCCCACCAAACCCTTCAGCTGGAACAAAGCACATCTTTTGTTATGCAAAAAAACCCACAAAGTGCCCAATGGGCCAGGCAGCTTATGTCGAGGGAAATGAATTTGAATTTGAATTTCTTTATTGTCATTGTAGTGTGTGCATACAACGCAATTCAGGCGCACTGCCTGAGCAGAGCTCAAATGTACAAGATAAAAAATAACAATAAAATGACAGTAAGAGAGTGAGAAAAATAAAAACTATTCATACACTCACGTGCACACACTGTGACACATACACACAGATTCACACACGCATACACATTATGCCTATGTATGCACCCTTATCAGAATATAAGATATTGCACCTGTCAGAGATTAAGATATTGCACAGAATAGTATTATAAAAATATATATTATAAATGAATATATCAGTATTGCACAGAGGTAGGTATTGTACAGTATAAATATTGTCTATGGGGGGTGTACTTTCAGTGCAGAGTTCAGTGTGGTGATGACCTTAGGGTAGAAACTGTTTGTTAGTCTTGTGGTGTGCGCTTTGATGCACCTGTAGCCCTTTCCTGATGGCAGAAGGGCAAACAAGTGATGGGCGGGGTGAGATGTGGTCCTTTAGGATGCGGGATGCCTTCCGCTGGCAACGGGAGCTATAGATGTCTTCCAGGGCAGGCAGATGTGTGTTGGTGATCTTCTGGGCTGTGTTGATGCTCTCTGCAGAGCCTTCTTGTCAGCCGCAGAACTGTTGCCATACCACACCAGGATCCCATGTGTCAGGACACTCTCAATGGACACTAGCAGCTGTTGTGGCAGGTTGACTTTCCTGAGTGTTCTTAGGAAGTGAAGCCGCTGTTGTGCCTTCTTAACCAGAGTTCATGATGGTTGACCACGGGAGATCTTCTGAGATGTGGATGCCCAGGAACCTGAAATTGGAGGCTCTATCCATTCTTTCTCCGTTTATGTGAACTTGACAAAGCTATTGTCATCAAATGCCGTTCAAATCATGGTTGACACAGCAGCTCAGTCCATTCAGGATGTCTCCGGGACTTTGGAAGCTGAGGGGAGGCCTGATAGAAGTTTATCAAGTTATGAGAGGCAAAGATAAGCAGTCACAACCTTTTTCCCCATTATGAAAATTGCAAATACTTAAGGGAACAGCTTTAAGCTGACAGAGGAAAAATTGAAAGGGGATGTGTGGGGCAAGTGTTTCAGAGAGTGGTGAGTGTCTGGAACACGCTGGCAGGAGTAATGGTAGAAGCAGACATGAAAGTGGTATTTGAGGTTTTTAGATATAAAAAGGAATGGAGGCATATGGAGTACATGCAGGAAGAAGGGAATAGTTTAATTTGGCATCATATTCGGCACAGACATCATGGGCCAAAGGCTCCTGTGCTGTACTCTTCCATGTTTTGTAATGTCCAATATAAAGGTCTTTTTATGACTTTCTTTTCTTATTGGAAATAATTCTAAAACAATTGTTTGGTTGCAAATGTTGGTTGTAATTGTATTCTGAAAGTAATCCTAGGGCGTTGAAAAGTAGCCCAATCAATGAGATTAATTATTCCTTTTGAATATCTAGAAATTCCCTCTCTGCAACCATCTAAAACATTGAACTCTCTGAACTGGGAGCTGAAACTCTAGTACCAATTGCTGGACCCTCATGTTTTTCTCGATTAATGCTCTCTGTTTACTCTCCAACGTCTTCCAACTATGCGCCATCTTTTTTTCCTGGCAACCTTTGAATAAATACGTGCAAATACAGGGAATAGAAGGATATGGATCATGTGCAGGCAGATGAGATCATTTCAGCTAGGCATCATGTTCAGCACAAACATTGTGGTCCGAAGGGCCCATTTCCTTTTGGACTGTTCTATGTTCTGTATTCTTTAAATAAGATTAAATACATGATATTTTGTGAATAGATTGTGCCAAATTTGTAACATCCTTTCAAACTTGCTGTGCTATTGGATGTTGGAAATTTGTTGTACATCAAAACAGAGTATAAATCAAAAGAAAATTCTGAAAATTTTCAAAATCTGGTAAATCAAAAGATTTGACCCTTGGGATCATCTTCCCGAACTTGAGCCTAATTTAAAAATATTAGCTAGCATGAAAACATTGCCAAAATACATCAAAGAACATTTCATTAATATAATTGAAGTTTTATGGCATTTGAGCTCTAACAGGACAGTGCACCAATTGAGCACAGTTATTTCAATGCATATACAAAGTTAATTTGAACATTGGATTCTAAATAACTCTAATTTGATTAAATGTTTTTGAGGAACTCCTTACTCTTACATTTCAGAAAACTTGCATTATCTTTCGGGGATCATCAATTTATTTAATAATATTAATACTGAGATATTAATAAAGTAATCTTATTCATACTTTAGTCATAATGAATCCCTCTTTATTCACCACTACCTTGTTTCCCTTGTATTATGAAATAAACTATCAACTTTAAAATATTAAATGGCAAATAGAATTTTACATCTACTAGTTTAAAACCTCACATGCCCCAATACCATTCGGTTCAGTCCCCTTTCGTTTCCTCTCCTTTTTCATGTTTTTAGGCAGGAACAACTCTTCTAAGTCTTCCCAAGTCTTCTACTCAGTGGAAAGTAAATTAATATACTAATGCGGCTGTTAAATTAGGGGACAAATCGCCAAAAATAATATATAACAAGCAAAGCGTGATTCTTTAACCTGGTGCATTATGAACAAGGCTGTAAAGAGCAGGCACAGGGATAAATACCTGAATTTAGCCAAAGGGATTAAGTTAAATGATAAATAAATATTTCCCAAGTGATGCCTGCAGGAAGTTCAATTGTTGATATTTCATTGATAAAAGATATTGGAATTGATCCCAAAAGGTGTATTTTCTTTTGTTCCCTTAGATTTGGCCCAATTTGTATAATAACTCAAACCTTCAACATTGTTATGTTAGTGCTAGCGATAGTTTAGTTTATTGTCGCGTGTACCGAGGTGCAGTAAAAAGCTTTTTTGTGTACACAGTATACAGATACAGGATAAATGTTCAAAAACAGTACAAGTGAACTTGACATGATCGAGTGATGCAAAGAAAAGAAAATGCAAAGCCCTCAGTTAGGTTTACGTTGCTACATAACACATAGCTCAATAGTTTAAAAAAATGATTTCAGTATATTTGAAATACTTAAGTTTGGCATAAATAAGGAACAGTCGGAGCCTTTTTCCCCGGTTGGAAATGTCAAAGACTAGCGGGCACAGCTTTAAGATAAGAGGGGCAAAGTTTGAAGGACATGTGCAAGGCAGGTTTTTTTACACAGTGGTAGTGGGTGTCTGGAATGCGCTTCCAGGGGTGGTGCTGGAGGCAGATACTATAGTGGCATTTAAGAGGCTTTTGGATAGGTAGATGGATATGCAGGGAATGGAGGAATATGAAAGAAGTGATATTTCAGATATGATAGTAATATTTCAAGAATGATAGTGATATTTCAGGAATCACTAGTCAGGAGTGGTCCCAGATGATTGGAAAATTGCCAACTTTACCCCGCTGCACAAAAAAAGGAGCAAGGAAGAATAGTGGGAACTATAGGCTGGTTAGTCTGACTTTGGTGGTTGGTAAGATTTTAGAGACCATTATAAAGGGTGAGGTTACGGGGTACTTAGGAATTAAGCATGCCTTTGTGAAGGGGAGGTCTTGCTTGACAAATTTGCTGGAATTCTTTGAAGTAAATAGCAGGACAGACAAAGGAGAGTCAGTAGATGTTGTTTACTTAGATTTTCAGAAAGCTTTTGATAAGGTGCACATGTTAGGCTGTTTAGGAAGATGATAGCCTAACATCTGGCACCCAATTCTACTTCTATTCCTTAGGAGATGACAGCCTAACATGCAGCAATAAAGGGGGCTTTTTCTGGTTGGCTGCCAGTGACTAGTGGAGTTTCGCAAGGGTCGGTGCTGGGGCCACTACTCTTCACGTTGTATATTAATGATTTAGACAAGGGGATTGAAGGTTTTGTGGCAAAGTTTGCGGATGATACAAAAAAAGGTGGAGGGGCAGGTAGTGTAGAGAAAGCAGGAACTCTGCAGAAGGACTTGGACAGGTTGGGAGAGTAGGCAGAGAAGTGGTAGATGGAATATAGAGTAAGAAAGTGTGGAGTCATGCATTTTGGAAAAAGAAATAAAGGCATAGACTATTTTCTAAATGGGGTGAGAATCCAGAAATCGGAGGTGCAAAGGGACTTGGGAGTGCTGGTGCGGGATTTCCAAAAAGAAATCTGCAAGTCGAATCGATAGTAAAGAAAGCAAACTCAACGCTAGCATTTATTTCAAGCGGGCTTGCGCACAAAACCAGGGTTGTAATGTTGAGGCTCTACTTGGCGCTGGTATGGTCGCATTTGGAATATTGTTTGCAATTTTGGCCACCATATCTGAGGAAGGATGTGCTTGCCCTGGAGAGGGTCCAGAGAAGGTTTACAAGAATGATCCCAGGAATGAGTAGGTTAACCTATGATGAGCGTTTGTCAGCACCGGGCCTGTACTCGCTGAAGTTTAAAAGAATGAAACATCCAGAGTAGTGAAAGGTTTGGATAAAGTGGATGTGGAGAGGATGTTGCCACTAGTGGGAGAGTCTAGGACTAGAGGTCTTAGCCTCAGAATTAAAGGACGTTCATTTAGGAAGGAGATGAGGATAAATTTCTTTAGTCAGAGGGTGGTGAATCTGTGGAATTCTTTGCCACAGAAGGCTGTGGAGGCCAGGTCAGTGGATATTTTTAAGGCAGAGATAGATTCTTGATTAGTACAGGTGTCAGAGGTTATGGGGAGAAGGCAGAAGAATGGGGTTAGCAGGGAGAGAAAGATCAGCCATGATTGAATGGCAGAGTAAACTTGTTGGGCTTGATGGCCTAATTCTACTCCTATTCCTTGTGACCTTATGTGCAGTCAGAAGAGATTAGTTTAAATTGGCACCGTTCAGCGTGGACATTGTGGGCCAAAGGGCGTGTTCCTGTGCTGTACAGTTCCATTTTCAATGAAAGATAACATGATAATTTGGAAAAGGTGAGTACATTAAATCACGGATGGATTCTGTTTTGTAATCACATTACTTACATATACGCAGCTTGCCACATTCCTGGTAATAATCTTCAAAGGAATAGTTTTTGGATGTTCTTTCTCTTTCTCTTCTTTAATGCAGCTGGAGTGTTAGGTCAGTTGGAAAGTGGAGAAGACACAAGTGATACTCATTAATTACAAGACTATACAAGTAATTAACTTAAAATGTCATATTTTACTAAATGAATTAAACTCTTTTAAAGTCACTGTGGTTTAACGTTTGATGAATAATTAAATAAATAAGATGCCATTATATATTTTTTATTTCAGGAACGTATTAAAATAACACAAAATTACAAAAATAATCTCATTATATGAATAATTCATTTTAAGGACTGTCATTCCCAATACCTATCATGTGAATTCAGAACTGTAGTCACAAATTAAGCTCTATAATCATGTTCATTTTTTTGAAAGTGTCACTTAAGCCCAATTTTAATATCCCATACGATGGAAATCTGTCAGCTAAAATAATGGGGAGTTACTTTCCATCACCATCCCACCTCCTGCCGAACGTTCTCCTCATTAAATTGTCATTTCGACCAGATGAACAGGACACCTACATGAAGGAAGGGAGGGTAGAAACAAGGAACTGCAGATGCTGGTTTATATAAAAAAGGAGACAAAAGTGCTGGGGTAACTCAGCGGGTCAGGCAGCATCTCTGGAGACCATGGATAAGTGACATTTTGGGTTGGGAGCCTTCTTCAGACTGGATGTAGGGTCCCGACTCAAAATATCACCTATTCATGTTCACCAGAGAAGCTGCCTCACCCATCAAAATTACACCTATTCCTTTTCTCCAGGGATGCTGCCTGACCCACTGAGTTACTCCAGCTTTTTGTGTCTATCTTCAGTGTAAACCAGCATCTGCAGTTCATTCCTATACACTAGTCACCTGCCTGTGTTTTAATGTGTTTTAAATATGTTTTAATATGAAATGTCAGATCTTGTTATCTATCGAACAGTTGCACGACAATGCTGAAAACTATATGCTGCACTCTGTATCTTTGAATTTAACTGAATTGAATACTTTATTGTCACATGTGACAACTCACAGTGAAATTTTTGCTTGCATACCCAAGGTATGCAAATAGTCACCCATAAAGGACACTTACAAAGTTACAAATTCCCCCCCTGCGCCAGGTCCCTCTTTGTTCTTCCCCCCTCCCTCATAGTGGTCCCCCAAGCCAGGTCCTCCATTGTCCATTGTTTTTCAACTTTGCTTGAACTATTGTGAGTTTGACTTGATTGTATTTATGTACTGTATTATCTGATCTGATTGGACAACATCAAAGCTTTTCACTCTACCTCGGTACATGTGACAGTAATAAGCCTAAACCTAAGAGAAGACACAAAGTGCTGGAGTAACTCAGCGGGTCAAGCAGCTTGTCTGGAAGAAGGGTCCCAACCTGAAATGTCACTTATTCAGTCTCACCAGGACCCTGTATAATTACAGTAAGATGTCCTTACTCTTATACTTATATCCTCCTCTGATATTGGTTGCCTTCCTAATTGCTTATCATACCTCTTAAGTTTTAGTGCTTCATGCATAAGGATACCCAAGTCCCTCTGAACATCAGCACTTTTTTCAGCTCTCTTCATTTACAAATAATCTGCTTTTCATTTTTCAACCAAAGTGAATAAATTCAGCTTTCCCTGTGACACGTTATTGTCCCTTCACTTATCTTGTCTATATCTATTTGTGGTCTCTGTATCCTCCTCACAATTCAAAATGTCTGCCAGCTTTTTATAACCTGATTTGATCTTGTCCCTTGGGAATGCTGCATTAAATTAACTCATCCATCTCCCTCTAAAGAGTTTGATTTAAAAAAATATTTTGACTATTTTATCTTTATTGCTTTCACACATTATAGTTGAAATGTAAATAAAATCACAGGTATTGAAAATCCTGCAGCATTTTGTACCTTTGGAGACATGAGAGCCATTTCTCCATCTGTTCAGTAGAACTGAAACAAAAATGTAATCAATTAATTTCATAAAGAGAATCAGAAAGTTACCACATAGATATTTGTGTTTGAGATCTTAAATTAATGTCTGACAGGTTAATGCCATACAAGGATATCATGAAGTGCAGTTTTCTTGTTTAAATTAAATGTAGGCAGAAATAGATTTCATGCATTTTTGCTCCCTTTAGGACATTTTTGATTAATTGCTAACAACTGTATAATAATATCAGCAGTTAATTTGGATGAATATTTGGCAATATATCAAGAATTGATTCAGATTGGTCTTTGCTGCTGTCCAATACGAATTTCACATATGCTCTGTAATATTGAAGATAATTTGCTTTCAATTGTTGAAATATAGCAATCATAGCTGGTACTTTTGGGTCATTTTAAAATATGGCTTGATTGTTATGTCTGACTATTAATTTGAAGTTGGTTTAATAATATGTTTATCAATTCTATATCTAGATTATACTTATGTTGACTTCAATTAAAATACCACCTGCAGGTGGCATACTTTACAGAACTTGAACTCTCACTTTGAACATGGGCTGAGATTAGCTTTCAGCACACACAAAGCTGTAAACCCAGTAAGCCTAAAGGGCCTATCCCACTTTAGGCGATTTTAAGGTGACTGCCGGCGACTGTCAAAGTCGTAGCAGATCGCTGAACTTTTCTTTTACCCGACGACAATGACCACGACAATGCCGAGTCAGGTCGAGATTACAGCGTCTTCGGAAACATAGCGAAATTCCCACGCTGTCAATGCTTCTCCGGCATCCTAATTTTCGCTGAAATCACTGACGTCGGTAAGTACTTGAGAGTTTTGAACTATAACATCTTGTGTGGGTTACTTAAAAACCAAGCATCACTGTAACAGGTATGGACTTACTGGATTTACTTCCAGTTTACTAATAGCTGTATTAAAAAAATAATAATAATAAGCAAGTGATTAAGTGGATTTTTGTGAAAAGTGTGTGGGCATTCTTTGAAAATGTACGGGAGATGCATATCTGGTTTCTGGGTTTCATATCTGGGTTGCGAGCCCACTTTAAATGTAATGGCTGATGGCCATAAACATCGTGAAATCTCCACGCTTACCTGACCGTCAAACTGTCGTCTCCAATCTACCTGTCAAATGTCCGCACGGTACATAAATTGGTTAAACACAAGCATTTTATGGTATTTTGAAATGACTTTACTTATTTTAATCACAAAATGCTGGAGTAACTCAGCAGGTCAGGCAGCAGCTCAGGAGAGAAGGAATGGGCGACATTTCGGGTCGAGACCCATCTTCAGACTGAATGCATTCTAAATGCATCTAAGAGAACCTAGCAAACCTGGGGACAGCAGACAACAGCGCCCGCAATAAGCAACGATACCTGGCGACAAGCCAGCTGTCGCCGAAAAATTTCACTCCAGATGACTTCTCAGCGACGCGCTGAGATCCACTACGATTCTTGGAACACTCCTCACGATCATGCCCGCGACACCCGGCGAACTGTCGGCGACAGCCTAGTCACTGCCAGTCGCCTTAAAATCGCCTAAAATGGGACAGGCCCTTAAGAAGTGAGCTGCACAAACACAATTACGTTTAACCAATTTAATGAAAGTTCATTAACTTGATTTCCAACAGCTTGAGCCTCTGCAGTATGTCCATACCTGAAAGTGGCCACACAATTTGTGGTGGGCCAGCCCGTTACAAAGGATCGTTCTGCCTTTGTACTTCCTTCACACACTCCATCCATGTAGGATGCCGTCCAAACCTCACTGACTTTCACGCGTTTTTTCAGCTTGAAATGAGATGGCGATCTGTAAATGTAAACAATACATTGGTATTCTAGAGCCTTCTGCCAATCACTCATCCATTAAAGAAAACACAAAATGGTGTAGTAACTCAGCGGGTCAGGCAGCATCTCTGGAGGATGTGGATAGGCTATGTTTCGGGTTGGGATGTCCGAAGATATGTCCTGACCCGAAACATCACCTACCCATGTCCTCTGGAGATGCCGCGGAGGTACTCCAGCACTATGTGTTAGTTTTGTAAGCCAGTACCTGCAGTTCCCTGTGTCCATTCATCCATTTAACATGCTTTTTGTACATAGCATGTTGCACATGTTTTGTACACTGCCCATCACCATGAGTTGAGTCTTAACATGTCCCTCCCTATTCCTCCCATCATTTCGGTATGACTTTGTTTTATGCCAGTTCTTAGCTTTTTTTACATGGCCATTCAGCTTACTCCGATTATTTTTTGCAATTCCTTGTGCTTAATTAAAATGAAATAATTGAAAGAGAGAACCAGCCTTTTACCTTAAGAATGAATTCAACATTATATTAGGATGATGAGGCTTTAAAACTGGAGCAGAGGTTTATCAGAAAGCTACCTGGATTACAGGGTATTAGCTGTAAGGACATGTTGCATAAATGTGGATTGTTTTCTCTACGTCAGAGGTTGAGGGGAGCTGAGAGAAGTTTATAAAATTATGAGGCATATACAGGGTAGATCATCAGAACCTTTTACCCTGGGTGGAAGGTGAGAGGGGAAAGGTTTAAAGGAAACATGCACGGAAAGTTTTTTGCACAGAGTAGAGGATGCCTGAAACTCGCTGCCAGTGAAGGCAGATACAATAGTAGCATGTTAGATAGGCACATAGATAGTCAGGGAATAGTGAGATATGGATCACTTGCAGGCAAGAGAGATTAGTTTAACTTGGCCTGTTCCTATGCTGCACTGTTCTTATCCCAGTGTTTAGAGTTTAATGCGGAAAACAAGTTATTTTTGACATTTTGCAAATCTGTAACCAACAGAACTGGAACAATCGAGTGGGTCATGGTCCTTAGGTTCTGCTTGACATTATCATTTTAATGGCACTATTTTAGACAAGAAAATGTGAAGTAAATAATTTTAATAAGAAAATAATAAGGAAGCAAACACAATATTATGAGAATCAATAAAATTTAAACTGCATCAGAAATTCTTGCACTTTTTAAAGAGAGTTCCCAATCAAAGTAGTTTATGAGTTATCATGGAAATATTCAATCACTACAGCAGACATGAGACTCTTTGGCCCATTGCTGCTGGTACAGCAATCCCATGAGACCCATTTGCTCTGTGATGAAATTGTTTGCAACTAAACCTTTTTTGAACACCCTGATTGACTTTGTTTTTACCAACCTTCCAGATCATTACTATCAAAGTAAAGAAAGGTTTTGCTCAAATGTCCATTATAAACTTTAAATCTGTGCTACTTATTCCGTGAACTGTCAGCTGATGGGAACAACTTGTCCCATTTACTCTGTCTTATCTAGTTGTGGTTGTGTGCAGTCGTCTATAAATGGTAAATAGTAAATAGAGTAACCTTCATCCAGGAATTCAGGTGAGCCACAGAACAAAAAAAATGTTTCTATTCACTCCCACAGAATCAGCAATATGGGAACATACTTTGCAGTTTGATCTCAATATCTTGGAACATGTGTTAGTTCCAGTGGACATTCTTTTGTTCACCATAACTTTAGTCAAATCTCTAGAAAACACTGCAACTGGGCAGAGCACTTGGTTTCAAGTCCAGCCTTTCTGTAGTTAAAATGTGCTGTTGAAGGATCCTTAGAATGGGCTCTGCTAACTGACCTTTGCCATGGTAATGCTGGAGGGGAATCACAGCAATTCTGAGGAGAGGGCAGAGGCAAACACAGAATCAGGGTTCACACTTGGATTGTGATTTAATGACCCTGCCTATAAGCTTGTGAACATAGCGTGACAAGACAGGTTGCACTCCGAGAATTGTTAGGTCTACTGTCAACCGTGGCCACACGCATAAATGTGTATTTATTGAAGTCTCTCAACTGTGGGGAATAGGCTCTCAACTGTGTAGGCCTAGGAAGGGTAACTAGTCATAAATAATACAAACACAATGTGCTTGAGGAACACAGCGGGTCAGGTAACATTTGTGGAGGGAATGAACAGATGACGTTTCGAGTCGAGACCCTTCTTCGGACGATAAGTCAGATTCCAACCTGAACATAGTCTGTCCATTCCCTCCCTAGATGCTGCCTGATCCGCTGAGTTCCTCCAGCACTTTGTGTTTTGATACACCTGCAGTCACTTGTATCTTTAGTCATCGGCGATGTTGTCTAGAGTTCTGATGAAAGACATTTGAACTCAAAGTCTGTTTCTCTCCGATAACCCTGCCCGGCCAGCTGATCAATTCTGGATTTGTTCAGATTTCCAGCACCTGTAGTGTTTTGATTTTGTTTTTATCAAAAATCTCTCTTCTTGAATTGAGAAAAGTAACCTAGAAGCAAAGTATAACGGTACGGGGAATGACTTGTTTGGTTTGTTTGCACGAATAAAGAATTTGCCTTCAGTATTCCATCATATAAACAAACTTGTTTGAATAAATCTTTATGGCTTTGAAATCATGTATAAACTGACTCAAGCTACAAAATATTTTCCTGGCCATTAGGTTTACATTTTTTACACTATCCAGCATGATTTGTATATGAATTGCTTCAATGCGTACGTAGGACATGCTGTAATGTGTGCTAAACATTCTGTTGACTGAAAAAGGAACAAAAGGTCAGTTTGTGTACTACATAGTGAAATGACCCAAAAAAACAGGGAGAATGATAATCGAGGCTCATATTTTATGCTTTTTATTTCAAAATTTGAGGTTTCTTTACATGGTGAGAGATTAAGAAATACTGATATTAAAGAGACCTGGGTATCCTTGAGCACAAGGCACTAAAATCTAAAGAAGAGTCTCGACACAAAATGCTGCCTGATCCGCTGAATTACTCCAGCATTTTGTGTGTCTTTGGTGTAAACCAACCTTTCGATCTTTATTCTTGTACCGACTAGCGATCCCCTCATAAATTGACACTACCCTACACACACTAGAAACAATTTTACATTTACACCAAGCCAATTAACCTACAAACCTGTACATCTTTGGAGTGTGGGAGGAAACTGAAGATCTCAGAGAAAACCCACGAAGGTCATGGTCTGAACGTACAAACTCCGTACAAACAATCACCCATAGTCAGGATCGAACCCGGGTCTCTGGCGCTGAAAGGCAGAAGCTCTACTGCTGTGCCACCGTGCAAATGAGATGTCCAATGTTCTACAGAAAGTGTTGTTTTTGCTCTGCAGATGTTTACACAGGTTTTTTCATTGACCTTACAAAACATTTATGGACTTCTAAATCTGATCCTTAATTCTTTAATTTATATTTTGTTACCCACTTTAATCATTGCATTAGCTCCTCATGCGTATGCTTACCTAGCTGTTTATTCCAGAAATGAGTAACTATAAATCACCCTCACTTTACCTCAAGTACTCTTTAAAATCCTGGCTTGGCTTAAAACCTCTTCCATGAAGGTGGCAGGTCATGCTGGGCACAGTTCCACAGGTAAAGCACGGTACAGGCATTGCTCCATGGACAGTAACTCATGAGCACAGCTCCACAGATAAAGCATGGGATGTGAACTCTTCCTTGCACAGTAACTCATGGTGGACACTGCTCCGTGGACAGTGACATGGATACAGTTCAATGGGCAGTGACTCATGGGCACAACTCCACAGATAAAGCAAAGGATGGGAATTCTTCCATGGACAGTAACTCTTGGTAGGCACTGCCCCATTGGCAGAGCACTGGATGAGCACTGCTCAGTGGACAGTAACTCATGCTAGACATAGCCCCATGGACAGAGCACAAAATGGGCACAGCTCCATGGACTAACTTATGGTGGGCACAGCCCCACAGATACAGCACAGGGTGGGCACTGCTCTATGGATGCAGTTTATGGTGAGCACAGGTCCATGGACAGAGTATGGGATGGACACTGCTCCATGGCAGTACATCTTGCTGGAAACAACTTAATCCCACAGGAACAGCTCATGATGAGCACTTGAGTAGCATCTGCTCGCAAGGTAGTAGTTTCAGATGGGCACAGCTCCACAGGCAGCAGATCATGGTGCGTGTAGCGTCAAGTTATGGGCAGGTTATGGTTGAGGTCTGCTCATTCGCAACAGGTCACGGTGAGCGCAACAAGAAAGCAGTTCATGCCGGGCACAACTCCACAGGCAGTACCGCAAGGTGGTCATTATTCCATAACTGCAGCTGGGTCCAGGAGAAAATGGCTCATCATGAATTCTTCTCCCATGGTGAGCACTGGTCCATGGACATCAGTTCCATAATACCACACCTCAATGGCTATTTTTGATGTGAGAGTGCAGAGCAATGGCACTCCGTTCACGCAAATAACTGATCCTGATCTTAATCCCCATGTCCACACACATAGAATTTCCTGGATGGTTCATACAAAAGCAATCAATACCAGGAACTTGATTATTTTCTCCTCTTCAGCTTCAAGACCCAGGCTAATTGTATACCTCCATTAAGGAGTAAAATGCAAATAAGTGCAAGGTGTTACAATTTGGGAAGTCAAACCATGGCAGGACCTTCACAGTGAAAGGTAGGGCCCTGAAAAGTGTTGTTTAGCAGAGAGATCTAGAAGTACACGTACATAGTTCCATGAAAGTGGTATCAGAGAGATAGGGTAGTAAAGAAGACTTTTGGTACATTGCCCTTTGTCAGTCAGGGAATTGAGTACAGAGAAGATGGTACATTATGTTCCAGTTCTACAAGACATTGGTGAAGCCACATTTGCTGTACTGTTTTCTGTGAGTTTCGGTCATCCCGCGAAAGGATGTTATAAAGCTTCGAAGAGTGCAGAGATTTATGAGGATGTTGCCACGACTCAAGGGCCTGGGCTATAGGGAAAAATTGGGTACGCTAGGACTTTATTCCTTGGAGCGCATGAGGCTGAGGGGTGATCTTATAGAGCTGTAAAATCATGTGGGGAATAGATATGGTGAATGCAGGGTCTTTTAACTGTAGGACAAATCAAGAATCAGAGGATATAGGTTTGAGGTGAGAGGGGCAAGATTTGATAGGAACCTGAGGGGCAACTCTTCTGCTCAGAGGATGGTGGGTATATGGAAGGAACTACCAGAGGATGTAGTACTACAACATTTAAAGGACATTTGGCCAAGTACATTGATAGAAAAGGTTTAACGGGATAGGGCCAAGTGCAGGTAAATGGGACTAGCACAGATGTGGCATCTTAGTTGGCATGGACGAGTTAAGCCAGAGGGCCTGTTTCCGTGCTATATGACGCTATGAATCTAACTATTCCCAATTAAGTAGCTACAGTAATTTAGCACTGAGAATTCCTAGGACACAATGCTAAACTAATTATGTTTACTTCCTCAAAAGGAAGATTACAAGAATCCTATGACCTCCTCTACTCCCCTACTCTTTCCAACCATAATGTCTGTGGCAATGCCCTTGGTAGAACCAAGTTCATAAACAGAAATGATGATGTTCTTTCCTTACTTTGATTTCGCTATGACTAATACATCATTGAACAGGAAGAGATGGCGGTCTTGGGTTTGGAGACCAGTCTTGAGCTGCACATGTCCTTCCATAAGGAATGTTCTGTGCGGTCCTGTAATGGACTGAACAAGAGGGCAGAGCTCTGGACTTACAGGAGACTGGCAGCTTTCTCTGCAAAATAAAGAAGAATGGAAACATGGTGAGGAAAAATCAAGGAACAAAAGTCAATTTTAATATAATCATCCAGCAAAGTAATTGATTTACCAATATCTTGAAAATGATTAATTATTACATAATGCATGTTGCTACCATTATTTAAACAGGAAGATCTTAGGTACAATAGTTACGGCGATGTTCAATTTTCTTAGCAAACCTGGTACAGACATCACTCTTCTAATCCTGGCTTTTCGCCCATCCCTGATTTTAATCATTCTACAACGGGTGGACATACCTTCAGGTGCTGAGAAAACTGCCCTGATATATCTCTGCATGTAGCTTTATATTTATATAGTCTCTTCGGATCGATCACCTTGTTGTGGTGAAGAGGCTTGCGTGCCCCCATGATTCCGAGAGCGATGCCGTCGGAAGCACTAGCTTCTGGTAGGGCCACCCATGGCGGTAAGGTCGAGGATGAGGGTCCAGACTAAGAACGATCCAACGTACAAGACTTCAACGCCCAGGCGGACAAAGTTATCTCGAACTCAACGGCTGTGAAGGCGGATGAAGGCTGCAACAAATCTATCAGCTCCAATCATCTTGGTTCGCTTGCCATTGGAATTAGTTGATAGATTTGTGAAGGACCATATGCTTCTTGGAGTGCAACATCAAGTACACGTTAAACAAACACACACACAGTCGTCTTCGTTCTGACATGAACGTAGACCATCATCCTCGACCTCGAGGGATAGCCACGACGATTTATAATGGGAGATAGGGAGATATCACTAAGATAAAGACCACGGGTTAAGCTCCTGGTAAATGGGATTAGTATAGATGGGTAAATAGGACATGAAGGCCTGAAGAATATGATAACATGACAAAATCTGATGGCTTTCCTGGAATCAGAGTTGACCAAGAACCACTCCTTTCCTTTACACAGTGAAGCCTGCGGTTGGCGCTCAGTAAGCCGGCAGAGAGATTTTGCATGAGGATTCCACTTCAGCAAACAATAGCCAGAATTAATGGCAAGGCTTCCAGTTTGCACAGAAATCAAAGCAGTAAAAAGTGGAATCGGTTTCCTCCTCACCGAATCGGCAGTTGAGAAGGCAGCGGTTTCTGGGATCAGTTTAATTTTAATGTTGCTGGAAAAACATCTTGCGCTGAGCTGCCTCTAATTGGGGATTGATGGGACTTAAGAATGCATCAATATTTAGGTGGCAAAGCATCAAAACTAGCATTGGCATCAAAACTAGCACAGCCCATTTCCTTATCATACACTTTACCCACTCATTTTCGTTGCACAGTTGAATGGAGGGGTAATGTGGTCTGGCGGAGTCATACTGGGGCAGAGAAATGCACAAACCAACAAATGACAGCAATGACAAGGGAAATATTACACCTCAGTGTCACAAGAATGGTCTTGGCTTTACAGGAAATTACAATATAAGAGGAGGAATCTGCAATCTTTTTACTACAGAAAATGTGTTTGTCACATATGGACATCTCCTCTCAACCTGTGTTTAACTGTAATTTGTTTGTCATCAACGTCCAAGATGCAGCACAACTTAATGTTTACTTCCTGCACTCTTTACCCAGGGCAAAGTATAAAATGCAGGAACAAAGTCCAGGGACATCTAGGAACGAAGATGATTGCAAAAAATGGTGAACACTGCCCAGTCCATCACGGGTACTGACCTTTGAAGGGATCTGCAGGATCAGGCAGCTTTATATATTTATTTCAGCCTACAGCAAAGCTGCATGGTTCTTTTATAAGGAAAACATTTAATACTCAGCATTTAGGTTTAGGTTTAGTGACATAATGTCATCGTGATGGGTACATGGAACCAGAGGGCTGATGCAATAAATACATTTAAAAGACATTTGGACAGGTACATGGATAGGAAAGTTTAGAGAGATATGGGCCAAATGGGACTAGATTAGATGGTCAGGATGGAAAAGGTGGGACAAAGGGCCTGTTTCCATGCTGTGCGACTCTACGGCTCTCTATAACTCCAATTCATAATAATTTCATATTTGACCAAAAGAGCTCAATGCTTCTTCACTTTAACAGTCACATTTATCTATTATTATACATGAAGGAGGCCACTTGCCGACCACAGTTTTGTGACTAAAAATAGGTAATAATTTGGGCCACTGATTACAGCTCCAGGTGGAAATGGTTGTCCTAATTCAGTGCTAATAGTAAGATTATTTTTAACTGGATGGGAAATGCAAGAATATCATAAGACACTGATGCTACTAAAATGGTGTTAAACCACAACTGAAACACTTTACAGGATTAACATTAGTTTGCTTTGCAATTAACACCATTCCTGACCCATAAATGTTTGTGTTTACTGTTTATAGCATGTGGGATGTACTCAACACCAAATAGTGCTGCTTAGTTGACAGTTACTGAAGTATATTCTGCTTATGGGTTTTCGTCTGTTCTGGTACCAACTCAAAGAAACCTGCAGCTTATTCACTGGCATTGAGATTGGTCACTGCCATTTGAGAGAGCAGCAAGTCAGTAAACTACAATGAGGGAAATAGAGAAAGAGGCACTCTAGAGCAGGGACAGTGGCAGTCGGAGAGCAAGGGGAGGGTGGGTGGTTAGTAGAGGTAAGGTTGGAGAATACAATGTTCATATCGTTAGGTTGTAAGCTACCCAAGTGGAATATGAGGTGCTGTTCCTCCAGTTTACACGCGGGCTCACCCTGGACCACATAGAGCTCTCACTCCACGCAGCATTCCAAGGCTCTTGCCCATGCATAGCACAATCTGGGCTCAGAGAGTCAGGATTGCCCAGTTTGGATGTTCACACCAAGCAACCATATGTAATAAAATCCACCCCATGGATTTTTCAATCATTGACTGAAGCGGATCTCAAATGTTTATTTAATCAGAATGTTTTCCTTGTCAAGACAGAGGCAAAATTAGAAAGCAGCAGGTTGCTAAGCTTAATGTCCAATTGAAACAGAACAAGTGTAGTTTAATGCAGCCTGAAGCTGACCCTCTGGAATACTAAATCTATATGATTGGCAGAGGCAGGGCCGTCTTAACGCATGGGCCTGATGGGAACTTGCCCGGGGCCCCTCGAGCATAGGGGCCCCATGCTGATCTGTGTATGTTAAGTGACTTGCAATAAATAAATACTACTTTAAAAATGTAGGTTCAATAAGTGCTTTTTTCGCAACATTTTCGGTCCCTAAGTGTTTTTTTCACAACATTTTCCATCCCTAAGTGCTTCTCACAGCGATCTGTTTCGCAACAATTAGCTCACTAAGTGCTTTGCTTTTCCATCCCTAAGTGCTTCTCACAGCGATCTGTAAGTGCTTTTCGCAACAATGTAGTACCCCAAGTCCATCGCTAAGTGCTTTTCGGTAAGTGCTTTTCACCGGCACGACGGGGGGGGGGGGGGGGGCTGGTAGGGAAAGGGGGGTGGGCAGGGCCGTCTTTACAGCATGGAAACGGTTTCAACACCGATTTTGTTGGAAGTGCCAATAAAATAAATATATGTTTAATTTTATCGACCATTTACATTTTTATTCCTGTGAGCAGTTGTCGTAGGGGCCCCAGTACACTGCTTTGCCCGGGGCCCATAATGCTGTAAAGACGGCCCTGGGCAGAGGGAGTGACCGTGTTGAATGCAAATGGCTGATTTCTCAAGATGCTTCAGTACGACTGAAAATTTCTTCAGAATTGAACCATCACATTCACAAAGTGTGTAGATAGGAACTGCAGATGCTGGTATATACCAAAGATAGACACAAAGTGCTGGGGTAACTCAGTGGGTCAGGCAGCATCTTTGGAGAAAGAGGATAGGTGACGTTTCAGGTTGGGACCCTTCTTCAGACCGTCTGAACCTGAGACCTGTCTGAAGAAGGGTCCCAACCCAAAATGGCACCCATCCTTTTTCTCCAGAGATGCTGCCTACTCGCTAAGTTACTCCAGCATTTTGTGTCTATCTTCATCACATTCACAAGTTGTGAAGCTTCAGCCCAAAAGAGACCTACACTTGGTGAGAGCAATGAAAAACATAAATAAACAAGTTATCTGACACCCTTTTGTCTCCTTGTACCTCTCTTTTTGTCTCCTTTCCATCTCGAGTCTGTGTCAATCCATCTGTCAATCAATGCCCCTTACCTATGTTCACCTATCACTTGCAGGCTGTGTCTCGCCACCACCTCTTTTCCCGCTTTCTCTCGCCCTACCACAAGAAGTCTGAAGAAGGGTCTCAACCTGAAACATTGCCTATCCACGTTTTCCAGAGATGTTGTCTAACCCACTGAATTACTCCAGTACTTTGTGTCCCACGTAAGATTCCAGCATCTGCAGTTCCCCGTGGCAGCAAAACTCAGCAGTGAGTCTTTCCTTGTCCATCAGTGAGTCTTTCCTTGTCCATTATGATTTGTGGAAATCATTAGGGCAGTCACAAGATAGACTCCAAAGACGTACAGGTATGTAGGTTAATTGGCTGGGTAAATGTAAAAATTGTCCCTAGTGGGTGTAGGATAGTGTTAATGTACGGGGATCGCTGGGCAGCACGGACTTGGAGGGCCGAAAAGGCCTGTTTCCGGTCTAAAGTCTGGTGTGTGTATGGAGTCAGCTGCTTGAGGAGGTTGTTGAGGCAGGGACTATCGCAATGTTTAAGATGCAATTAGACAGGTATATACATAGGACAGGTTTAGAGGGATATGGGGCAAACACAGGCAAGTGGGACTAGTGTAGATAGGACATGTTGGTTGATGTAGGCAAGTTGGGCCGAAGGGCCTGTTTCCACACTCGATGACTCCATCATACTAACAGAGCAAGAACTGCAGTGGTGGTGGAACATATTTTTAACTTAATAGTCACCTTAAGAGGAAAGTTTATTTTACACACATTAGGTCACTTCAAGAAATAATATTCAAAGCAGCCAAGAGAAGTGAAATTGAAATCACAGTAACACGTGTACTGCAAAACCTCTTGAACCTTTTGACCCTCAATATTAATTCTGCAGGAGGTAAATTCAAAGATCCTAGACCTTGCATTTTGCTAAACAAGAATTGTTTTTATGAATATGATTGTAAATTTAAGCAATGATCACTTAATGTGAGTGATTAAGATGAATTACTTTACCTTTGCATAGTGGTTAGCAAAATCAGACATTTTTAAAGCAGCTAAGATCTAATGGAATTTAGCTGTCATTAAATTAGAAATATTTCAACAGAAAGGTAAACATTAAACCTCCTATTGGAGTTGTGCCAGCAACCTTCTACATTTCCTCACTCCCATTACTAAACATCATGTTGAATTACTAGCATCAAATGATTCCTGTACCTTAAACCTAAATGTTTATACAACGTCGTTTTATCTTTGTAGAACAAATATTGGTCTGCGTTTACAGAGAGTTAACTGTCATTTGTCTGAATTAAACTGTAAACCCAGGAGAACTGTGGAAGAATGTTATTCATTTGTGAGATTTATTAAATGCTTCACATGAAGTTAATTAGTAATGCAGTGAAATATGCAGCAAATTCATTTAACAGCACTGAAAAGTTAAGGAATGACTAATATTTATATTACAGAATCAACTCCAGTTTGTATTGATCCCGTGAAACTATTGAATAAAAGGTCGTATATATTTATTTTGATCTAACCATTATAATTAATGATATTTGCTTTTAATATGCTGAAACAAATTTTCTTGTGTTTCCAGTTTACACTAACTAGGTAAAGAGAACATTTATACCTGGCGTTTCCAAAACAGCAAATTATACCATAAAACAAAACACTAAATATAACGTTATTCTCCACAACTATTCTGTGGACAACTGGTCGGTTCTCAGGAAAGGAAGACTGTTGTAATCTGGTGAGGACCTGCATCTGTATTTAGTTGGCAGAGGCAGAAGGGAGAGCTTTGAATTACTATTCTTAAATATCACGAACAATTTGGCCAACCACATTAATGTTATGGTAAAGAAGGGACACCAACACCTGTACTTCCTTAGAAGACCATGGAAATTCAGTATGTTTCCAACACTTTTACCAGTTTCTACAGATGTATCATAGAAAGCATCCTAACGGGCCCAGCCCATCACACAAACTAGCCTCTACCTCCCATCGACTTGATCTACACTTCACACTGCCTTGGCAAAGCAGCCAACATAATTAAGGACTCCCTAAACCCAGTCATTCCCTCTATTCCCTTCTCCCATTGGGCAGAAGATACAAAAGTTTACAAGTATGCACCACCAAACTCCAAAACAGCTTCTCCCTGTTGTTACTTCTTCCCCTTGTCAGATTTTCATAGGCCAAGGGTGTAGTCCTGATCTCCCAACCTACCTCCGTGCAGTCCTTGCACTTTTTCTTTTTATCTTCACTTTTTCTGTAGCTATAACACTGTAATGTTGTAACATTACATTCTGCACTCTAGTTATGTTTCACTTTGCATTACCCATTATTCCTGTGTATGGCTTGATTGTACTCATGTATGGTATGATTTGACATAATAACAATGTTTTTCATTAAATCTAAGTACACGTGACAATAATAAACCAATACTAATGAGAAATAGAGAATGAGGAATAGAAAAAATTGAACAGCTCCTTTCCTCATTCTAAATCGGCATCTTTTAAAAAAGTGACTAGTTCAATTTCTCAAAGTTCTATCTGTAATTCTCTGATTTGTTCTTCCATCTCTACTAATCATTCTCCACCCAACTGTAGGAGATACATTACCTACCCCTACACCTCCTCCCTCACATCCATCTAGGGATTCTAGCAGCCCTCTCAAGTGAGACAGAGGTTCACATGCACCTCCTCCAACCCCATCGACTACATTTGGTGCTCCAGATGTGACCTCCTTTATATTGGTGAGACCAAGAGTAGACTAGGAGACTGGTTTGTCGCATACTCGCATTGTCCGCCAAGACCTACTCAGTTGCTAAACTATTTTAACCCCTTTCCCATTCCGATGTTAACGATCCCATCCTGCCTCCTCCATTTCCCAAGTGAGGCCACATGCAAACTTGAAGAACAGCACCTCATATCCCATTTAGTTAGCTTACAACCCAATGATATGAAAACTGAATTCTTCAACTTCAGATAACTAAACAACACCTCCCCACCTTTCCCCCCTCCTCTATTCCCTGTGACCCACCTGGATGCCCACCTATTTCTCTCACTATCCTGCTCCCCTTTCCCCTTCCCTCCTTCCACCTTCAACTCTGGCTTCACATTTCAAGCCTTTTCTCTCATTATCTTATCTCACAGTCTTTTGTCTATTCATCTCTGGCATTTGTCCACCCAGCTGCAATCTAGCCCCCTCACCTGTATCCACCTATCACTTGCCAGGCTTTGCCCACCCCCACCTCTCTGCCAGGTTTCTTCCCCCTACGACAATCAGTCTAAACATGAAGTTGCCTAAATATATCCTCCAGATATGCTGTCTGACCTCCTGAGTTACTCCAGCACTTCATGTCTTTTTTTTGCAATCCAGCATCTACAATTCCTTGTGCCTACATCACCCGCCCTTGTTTATTTTATTCTTTCCTGCCACCAAAGAATCCAAATAATCCTTGCAGGTGAGGCAGTAATTTACTACACTTTTTCTAACCTATGTTATTATCTTGCTCCATTTATTGTCTGTATTCTTTTAAAATAATCTAGATGTTATATTATTTACTGTTTATATTCTTTCAAAATAATATAGAAGCTAAAAGTTAATAAAATTTTAATGTAATTAAGCATGAGAATTCAAAGCAAATATTATTTTCATTCAGATTATATTCAGCGATTAGTTAATCAAATAAACTGGAGAAATATGTAGACAGTGAGATCTGCAAGAAACACATTAAGCATTTTTCTTATAAATATTACTAAACTGACCAGCTTAGCAGACAAACAAATATTGCAAGTCTTGGACAGGGAGAGATCATTTAGAGAGTGAAAAAGAATTAAGTCACTTTTGATAAACAAAAACCATGGATATTGCTTTATGCATAAACCAAGCTTAAAAGGTTAAAACTGTTATCACAAATAGTTTAAACCCAGTAAGAAAAACAAGATGAATTGTGTTTTAAAAATAATCTTGATATTCATGACACCATGAAAGGGAAAGTTTACCAATTTCCCAATTGGCTTTATTACAAATTTCTAATAAAACATAATTGAAAGGTTATACAAGGTACGTTCGGGACTGCACTGAACAAAATTCCATTAATTCCATTTTGAATTCACCATAACAATGTATGACATTATGTATGGCATTACTTATGTTTTTTTATTATTGTTTTCAGTAAATTCTCATTTGTGGCTTATATTCATAAATCCAACCATATCAATCTGTAAATTGATGTAAATCAAAAACAGTGGATTCTGTATGATCAGGCTTGACTATGAAGTTCACAGTGGTCAAGCGACCTCTTAATGCTCAAAGTGAACATCAAATATGAGGAATATTTCTGACGGGCAAATGGCTTCTGTGGAAGTGTACCATGCCACCACCTTAAAGAGAGCAGCAAAAGTGAGGAGAGAATACAAGGAAGCTGGATCTTGAATTAGACCTGTTATTTTCATTCAGAAAATTAAAGCTTACCAGAGCTCAATCGCCTTAGATGAAATATTAAGGGCAGGGTTTTGAAGCAAAAAGCAGTTGCAGAAAATGAAATACCTTCTAAGTGCATCTGACATTAAGTAATTCAATCAACGTCTGCTCTAAATTCCCTCCAGAACAGGATTGCTTATAATCAAAAATCAGCAAATGTCTCTGCAGTCCATGTTCTCTCGACATTAAAACCCAGTGAAACACTTGTTATGATGTTAAATTTTATCTATCTTTTAGTGGTAATCTGCATTTTCATATATTAACTGGCTCTGTTGTCTTGCATCCATGACACTCAGCAGTTAAATTAACAATAATAAAGTTAAACATCTGCTGAATGTGTGCGTCTAGTTAAATATCTTGCTGCTGTCTGCCAAACCAAGTCAAGAATTTCCTCCAAGCACAGAAAACTTTCAGGCATCCTGAGATGGCGCTCAGAGGGAGCAACACGGGAGAAACTTGGTCAAATCACGAGGAAGCAAAAGGTGAAAAAAAAGTAGAATCTGGTCTCTGCCAAAACCTCAGTTAGAAAAAGCTGTTCAATTCCCAAGGACATTTCTGAAATATGTAGGTGGGAAACAACTGCTTCTGGAATTCAAGTGGTGACATTTTTAGTTTTGATTACTTTGGCAAAAAAAATCTGATTAAATTTAATGCCAGAAGAATGCTTCACAAATTCATTGTTTGTTTTACAGAGTAATACTTTCATTGTACATGATCGATCTCGTAGAAAGTTACTGACCTGCTGCTGAAACAAACCTCATTAGCGAGCTGCAAGGTCTGCAAAATAGTGAACACACAAGAGACTGCAGAGTCTGCGGAGTCTGAAGAAGGGTCCTGACCCAAAATGTTTCTTATCCACAGATGCTGCCTAACCCGATGCGTTATTCCAGTACGTTCTGTTTTGCTGCAAAGTAAAACCTGCACAGCCCATAAACTCCCATTCCCCAACAGAAAACCAGACATTCTCTTGAGAAGTTTTATTGTAGAAGTGACACAAGTAGAAGATTTTTCCTCTATTGTATTTTTTTTAATGAATACCACATGCTTCAGAAAGCATATCTCGACAAAATTAACCAGAAGATATTGGTCATATATCATAAAATAATGAAGAGAATAATGTGTTCCCAGTGGAACAACTGAGAACATGTTATTCACAACTAAGCAATAGAAATGAGAATGTTCTGAGCATACTTTGTGCTATAAAGTATTGTGTCCATTTATATATTGGTGTAAAGAAACAAATTGCTGGAGGATCTCAGCAAGTCAGGTAGCATCTGTGGAGGGAGGTGGACAAACGTAATTTTGGATTGGGAGGCTTCTTCAGTTCATTTCCCTCCACAGATGCTGCATGGCCACTGAGTTCCTCAGCAGTCTGTTTTTTTGCTCAAGATTCCAACATCTGCAGTCTCTTGTATCTTCTATGTATTAGTGGAATTCAGCACTAGCAGGAAAGGTGCTAATACAGGTTCAGCATTTTTTAAAGGGCTGCTGTCTTCTCTTAAAACTACAATAGGAAAGAATTAGAGGCATAAAGGACAAATGCAAGCAATTTGGACGAGCTTAGATGGGGCATCATAGTCGGCATGGACAATTTGGACTGAAGGTTCTGTTCTTGTGCTATAGATGACATTCTCACAACATTTTGATAAAGGCCAGTGACTCCTTGGTAAAGCAGCTTTTTCTGTATTTACTGTTTAATTTCCTGGTGAAAGGAGTGGAAGCACTCTTTTTGCATTCAAAACCTTTCGTCATTTTAAAGGCATCTATTATGTTAATAATAAACCTTCTGTTTCAAGGAAAAATAATTGTTCTTATTTTCTAATTGATATATGTTCCCGGTTCTGACATTGTCCTTGAAATGTCTTTATCATATCATATCATATCATATATATACAGCCGGAAACAGGCCTTTTCGGCCCACCAAGTCCGTGCCGCCCAGCGATCCCCGTACATTAACACTATCCTACACCCACTAGGGACAATTTTTACATTTACCCAGCCAATTAACCTACATACCTGTACGTCTTTTGGAGTGTGGGAGGAAACCGAAGATCTCGGCGAAAACCCACGCAGGTCACGGGGAGAACGTACAAACTCCTTACAGTGCAGCACCCGTAGTCAGGATCGAACCTGAGTCTCCGGTGCTGCATTCGCTGTAAAGCAGCAACTCTACCGCTGTGCTACCGTTACATTTTGTCCAGTTTCTCTATATAATTTTTCATAATATAATGAACACTTTGGTTACACTTCTTCAGTCTGAAGAAGGGTCTCAACCCGAAACGTCACCCATTCCTTCTCTCCTGAGATGCTGCCTGACCTGCTGAGTTACTCCAGCATTTTGTGAATAAATACCTTCGATTTTACCAGTATCTGCAGTTATTTTCTTACACTTGGTCACACTTTGTCAATAATGTGCAATTTCAGCTATTGTGTTGCCTGCTGACAGTTCGTTAACCATGAAACAGATTACCCTGAGTAGGAAACACTGTTTGCAGACGACCCAAAGCAGGCTTTGGTTAATGGACGTGATGGTTAGTTTTACTATGGCATGACAGAAACGCACAAATCACTGTTGCAGCCTTTCATGCCCTTCAAAAGTAGAAGAGAAATAGGAGGAACCTGCAATTATATAGTGACTTCCACGACCTCACAATGTTCAAAGGTAATTTAGAGTCACTGTAATAGTGAGGCTGACTTAATTTTGTTGAGGTTAACCTTTGTCACAGCTTCCTTCTGCCTCTTCTCCAATCTACTCCATGGTCGCAGCCTATTTTCAGGTGAGGTTGTACAAGATGCAACAGATAACAACATTTTTGGCACTATTCCCTAATCCCCTGGCAGCCATACTTCGAGGCACCATATATCGACATGAAATGAACAGACATTCCACAAGTATTATTATGTTGAGTTCAGTACCTCTGGTCATAAGCTAGCAGTGTAGTCATGTTTCTCCGTACCTCTCTTTTTCGAGGATGGGTAGATAGTAGCAATCTATTAGATTTTCATGAATCCTTTAACTAGGTTAGTGCACTGTGGTCTCCTCAGTCATTAAGACAAGCTCTCAAACTGGAGCTTTGAGCGGCATGAACAACATCTCCACCTTATCATGCGCATACCACAATGATATCATATCAGAGCACATTTCAGGCCCTGAAAGTGATGCCTAATTGTCAAACAGTGGCATGCCAAAAATCCACTCTCAAGTAAGTTTCTTAGAAATGAAGGTACATTTGATCCTGCCAAATGTTAATCAGATTCATAGAACTTTGCAGTGAAGTTTAAGAACAGATAGTTCAAAACAAACCTCTTCTGCAAGGAAAATCCAAGGAATCCAATTAAAACACATTGATGTATGGAAATGTATTAATGAAAACCATGTGTACCATCAGAAGGAATTACATTTGAATAATATTATATACAGGAATGCCAAACATGCTCCGCAGAATCACTTCCTAATCACTGACCATGGCTTTTCAATTATAACCATTCTGATGCATAGCCTTTTTCCTTGTTTAACGAGGCAACACAATGATAATAGACATATTTGGCTGGTCTAATTTTCATCATAAAAGTAACGTGACTACATTTAATTGCCAACTTCATTGGGTGAGTTTTAAAAAGAACGTTATTTTTAATCCTGATATTAGATTGTTAAATTCCAAAATGATGCAGCACCTGAACAGGCAGATTTACCTGGAGAGTGTTCTGGTTTTGTTAAGTGCTTTGCTAATCACCAAAGAGGGGGCCGATTGTCGTCTCTGGGCCAGACTCTTCATTTTCTGCACAAGGAGAAAGATAACAATAATTAATCAAAATTAACTACATCAATTTGTCCTCCACTTGGAAATGGCGGGTTTTTGTAATCTAATCAAATTTAACTATTTTAACTATACCAATCTTAGCAACTTCGTAGACTTTGTTTTAGCACCAGTCCCCCTTGAGATTATGGAGATATGTCAGGGATTTGGTTCATGTTTTATGCAGGCAGCTGTCTGGCATCAGATGCTCTGTAGCCCCGAAGGGGTTGGCTGTTACCCAGTGAACTGTATTGCAAAGAAACCTTTGCAGAACAGGTGTAAAAAATTGAAAAGCATATGTTAAAATTGTTGTGTTCAAAATCTTTAAAGCATTGTGAATAGATTGGTAACTACTCAATGTGATTTGGCAGCACGTCCACTTTGGTTCATCACACTTTGAAAGGACAGTTTAGGTTGAATATCCAACCACATACAGAAAATATAATTTCTATGTTGTAATGCGCTAAAATTCCACAGCACACCTTGTGCAATTTAATGTGAGTTATTCAGAGATCTCTGCTAAAATATATTTTCCTGTATAATAGTTTATAAACTATTGCAATGTCACAAAGTAAGATACCTTTCTGACCAGATGGATACCTCTTATTCAAATCTACTTGCTCACAGTCAATAGAATCACAGAGAGTTCATGAGGTGTTTTTGCTATCTCTTTAAGGTAACAAGAGCATGATGGAAATCTTCCGAAAGCACCACTTTCTTTAATATTCAAAAGAAACTATGGCCAAATACCTTATGATGTATTAATGTAACAACATCTTATACAATACAATTTGGGGTGGCACAGTGGCACAGAAGGTAGAGCTACTGCCTTTCAGCGCCAGAGACCCGGGTTTAATCTTGACTTCGGGTGTTTGTGTAGAATTTTCCTTCAGATTCTCCAGTTTTCTCCCACTTCTCAAAGATGTTCAGGTTTGGAGGTGAATTGGCCTTTGTAAATTGCTCCTGATGTGTGCGGAGCAGATGAGAAAGTGGAATAACATAGAACTACTGTCAATGGGGGATTGATGGTCAGCGTGGACTCAGTGAGCTGAAGGGTCTGTTTCCATGCTCTAAACTCTAAACAGAGTAAAGCTTCTGAATAGTCACACATCATAGCCTGTTCATTGTCAGAAGAGAATGAGAATGTGACAATGTTACTCTAAGTATGTAAAAAGGAAAAATTTATGGGCTACAGCAAAATAAATTGAATACTCGGACTATTCAGATAGTTTTTATAAAAAGCTGGTATAGGTATTTTAGACTGAATGGCCTCCTCCTGCCTGTATGATTCTGCCATTTATATATTACACTGGCCAAAAAATGTTTACCTTCCAATACATTTTCCACTACTATGCATAGAGTGACGATATAAATTTAGAAGATGGGGACTTCCATATAGCAAATCTGTGATATTTTGAATAAATATTTTGCGAACAATATTCTTCAAGCGGTTTGGATAAAAACTTCATAAAGTTTTCCTATCATTGTTGTTCAAAATAATATATTATAAGGCCACTTAGTTTTGGTGGAAATGTCACCCTACAGCCAATACTTATACTGATCCGTGGGCGGTTGCTGCTGGGACACAAGTCGGGGCCTGATCAACCCCAGCTGGGTCGCCTGGGCGAGGGTGTCTGATGTTGTGAGACCCGAAACACCCGATGACCCCAGGTCACATCACTGAGGATGCGCCCCAGCGCATCCAGAAGATGTATCTTTCACATTGGTGGAAATGTCACCCTACAGCCAATACATTTCCTTCTTTTGGAAAGTCTCTAATGCCAGTATTTCTTATATAATGGAGTGGAAATTCATGAGTAATCATTGCAACTAGCATCATAATACACATCAGAACTATTCACTTGTAAAGCTGCCATTGTCAACGTGGTCACACAAGAGAAAGGAAAGCCATGGATACAGTTCCCACTCAGGCCACCTGTAATATTTCTTCCAGCTGACTAGTGGTCATGGAAACACAAGGAACTGCAGATGCCTGAAACTTGAGCGAAAAGCAAAGTGCTGGAGGAATGCAGCAGGTCAGGGAGCATCTGTGGAAGGAATAGACAGATGTTGTTTCTGGTCGAGACCCTTCTTCAAAAATATCTCTAGAATGAACACTCTGTCCCTGGATAAATTCTTTCATAGCGAGAGGAGGTTGGCAACTGGAATTAAATAATGAACATTAAATACCTTAAAGTACATAAATCTTTCCCTGAAATTTATTCTAGATAAATATGTATTGTTATTTCCATCATCTCATTCAGAGTCTGGGGACTAAAATTGTTTGAAGAAAATATTACAAGTGGTTTCAAACGGCTTATATTGGCAAGTGGAAGAGATATTTTCTGTCGAAGCTTGGAGAGTGTCAAAGAGTCATACAGTATGGAAACAGGTCCTTCTGCCGAAATCGTCCATGCCAAACAAGACGCCCCATCTAAGTTAGTCCCATTTGACCACATTTGGTCCATATCCCTCTAAACCATTCCTATCCATGGACCTGTCCAAGTGCCTTTTAAATATTGGTACAGTATTGTACTTGCTTCTCAACTACCTCCTCTGGCAGTTCATTCCATATATGCACCACCCTGTGTGAAAAATGCATATTATAGCTACTCTAATTTTAAATGTCCAGCGAATTAATTATCAAAGATGTATTGCAAACAAAGTTTAATTGCTAATTATAGGCAGAACAATAGATATACAGATCATCAGAAATAAACAGAAAGACTGTGGATATTATTTCTCGTCTTGTAAAACCGTGACTTAAACTATTTAATATTTTTTTTAATAAATGATTCATATCTAGTGATTAGTCAAATATTGTGCAATTAATAAGTACTAATTGTTCAATTATAACAAAAATTCTGGCCAGCCGTGAAAATATTTTATGACCGTCAATATTACAAATTATAGATGCACTGAGAGTCACAATAGCACGCAACATTTTGCACTACTGAATTGTGTTTAATTTACAGATATAAATGAATATTAAAAAATAAAATATTTTACGAAACAAATGTTGATTTTTCACCAATTATGCAGAAATAGGTGAAGATACATGTGGCACTTGGACTGGCTCGACATTGTGGATTGTATAATATGGTCCAATATTGAAATTGTAAATATGGCTCTAAAAATGAGTGATCTTTGCAGTCAATGCACGCCAGGTGGAACGGTGGTGCAACAGGTAGAATTGCTGACTTACAGCACCAGAGACCCAGGTTCAATCCCGACTATTGGTGCTGTCTGTGCGGAGTTTGCACGTTCTCGCCGTGGCCACGTGGGTTTTCCCTGGGTGCTGCAGTTGCCTCCCACATTCCAAAGATGTGCAGGTTTGTAGGTTAATTGGCTTCGGTAAAATTGTAAATTGTCCCTAGTGTGTAGGATAGTGCTAGTGTACGGGGTGATCGCTGGTCGGTGCAGATCAGTGACCTAAGGGCTTGCATCTGCGTTGTGCCTCTAAACTAAACTAAATTAAATGTCCACACTTTTATATTTGCCCAATATAACATGGTCACCACTTCCAGCTTTGGATAAATTATTAGTCGATGCATTTGATAAAATCAGTGGTGTTTCAGATCATCAGCTTATTCTGTCAGTGCCATCAGTGTTATTGCCCAAATCTTTCATAGGTCTGTAGTTTGTTGATGCAAATTGCTGCATTATACAATTGACGTAGAATAATACAGCGCAAGAATAGGCCTGTCAGCCCATAATGTCTGGGTCAAACATGATGCCAAGATTCACTAATCTCACCTGTCTGCACGTGATCCACATCCCTCCATTCTCTGCATATCCATGTGTCTATCTAAAAGCCTCCTAAGCAACACTTTCGTATTTGTTTCCACCATCATCCTGGCAACACATTCCAGACACCCACCACTCTGTGTAAAAATCCTGCTTGCACAACTTTAAACTTTACCCCTCTCACCTTAAAGCTATGCCGTCTAGTCTGACATTTCCACCCTGAGAAACAATTTCAGGCTGCCTACTCATGATGTTATATACTTCTAGCAGGTTTCCTCTCAACTTCCTGTGCTCGAGAGAAAATTCAATTGAGTTGCTGTTAGCTATGACAGTCAATCAGCAACTCTGACAATGGATAGCTGATTCCAACACAGTGGAAGTATTGTAGGTAACTTTATTGTTTAATTTATATGTGGGGGACAGGGTATCTGTGGCTGATCAAAATCTCACCTATCCATGTTCTCCAGAGATGCTGCCTACCCCGCTGAGTAACTCCAGCACTTTGTGTCCTTTTGTGTAAACCAAAATCTGCATTTTCTTGTTTCTACATATTCAAAATGTATTGCTGTCTTGAGAAGGAGATGATATCTGAGTGGTCAGTGTGATGTTTAATGCCCTGATCATGATGGGATATGATTACCGCATCATTTACCGACAGTCTGCCGAGCATGCCAATGCACTGTCTCGTCTACTGATTGGACCCGACCTGACGTTCGATAAAGAGGAGGCAATTATGGAAATTGAGATGTACGTGAACTTGCTCAACACGCGGGTCATGTCCGATTTCCCCGTCTCTGCAAGGACGATCACCAACTATATGAGCACAGATCCTATTTTGTCGAAGGTACGACATTTTGTCACTCAGGGGTGACCAAACAGTCCCAAACTGGACAAGGAATTCCGCTCATTCCAGAATGCGCAAACGGAAATCTCCTCAAAGGATGGCATTCTGCTCCGCGACTGTCGAGTAATCATTCCGACGGAACTGCGATCGCCAATTCTGAAAATATTGCACAAGGCACACATTGGAATTGTGCGAATGAAGGCGCTCGCCCGCATGCATGTGTGGTGGCCGAATATCGAGGCCGATATAGCCGACCACTGCAAGGACTGCACACCATGTGCCGAAAGAGCGCCGAATCCGCCGGAAACGACCTCCCCATGACCCGTTCCCGACCAACCATGGCAGCGAATCCACATAGATTTTGCCAGACCATTCCTGGAGGACATGTGGCTGGTCGTCATGGATGCCCATTCGAAATGGCCACATGTTATCCAAATGATAAATATCCAACCACCGAAACAACCACTTCTGTGCTCGACGCTTTGTTCGCCATTTGGGGATTGCCTTTAACAATCGTAAGCGACAATGGATCCCAATTTGCCTTGCAAATGTTCAGTGACTGGTGCAAACATCACTCAATCGTGCATCTGACATCAGCACCTTTTCATCCACCCTCAAATGGTGAGGCAGAGTGCCTCGTCGGTGTTTTCAAGCAAGCCATGAAACGTGCTGTAGAAATTGAAAAGAAATCAAAACAACTGGCATTGCGTGATTTCTTACAGAAGTATCGAACTGTTCCAAACTGCATTACCGGTCGAACGCCAGCGGAGATGTTGCTCGGACGTCAAGTGCACTCTCCCCTATCAGTTTTGAAACCGACCCGTAACTTTTATACGGCGCGCACTCAGCCAACGAAGTCGAATAAGTCCAAATTCAACATTGGCGACTACGTATATTACCGCAATTATAGGACCAAGCGAAACAAATGGTGCGCTGGCAGGATCATGGCTCACATTGGAAACAAAATGTACACCGTCCAAGGACACGAAGGACAGTGCCGACGGCATGATGACCAATTAAGAAGCCGCGTTCCTCCAGCGAAGACTGCGCAGAGCCTGACCAGAACTAAGCAGTCGGACACCCCGGTGCCGAATCGTGTGGACACCGGAGTGCCTGATTTGCCCGTCCCTTGGTTTGATGAAGTTCCACCAGACGAACTCCCTGCCGATCTGCCTGTGGTCCTTCGTCGATTGACACGTTGCAATCGTGGTACTCCCCCAAGGCGACTCATTCAGGACTAGAGACGTTCAAACTGGAAAGGGGGAGTGTGATGTTTGATGGACCGTGTGGGGTGGGAGGACCCATTGCTCTTCCCGTGCAGCAGATAGCTCTGCACAGGACAAAGGGAGATGTTTTGTACATAGTTATCTTGGCTGTACAGTGTGGAGTGTTCAGTCAGATCGTGGGGTTGCAGCCATTTTAGTTGTCTTGCTGCCAGCATTAAGTTACTGTAATAAAGATTTCTGTTGTACCTTGAAGACTCTCAAGATTTATACGGACATAGAACAAGAACACGAAAGTCAGCTGAACCATTTCATTGTGCATTTTTAAGAGATGACAACATGGAATCACATAAGAGGCAGACTGGGTATGTGTGAACCAGATGGGTTTTCATGACGATCCAGTAGTTTTGTGGTCATTGTTACTCAGACTCCTTCCAATTTAAATTTCACAGCAAGACACAAGCAATTGAAGATGCTGGAATCTTGCATGGAATACAAAGTGTTGGAGTAACTCCGTGGGCCAGGCAGCTACCCTGGAGGACCTCTCTGTAAGAATTCCACAGCTGCCATGGTAGGATTTGAAATGGAGTCTCTGGTTTGTTAGCCCAGTGCTCCAAATTATTGACCACTGCCATCAACATATCTGAATCTGTAATGCATTAACAGCATTTTACGCAAGTAGTGCTGGAGAGAAATTAATTTCCTTTATTAACATCTTTTGCAGTCCCAGTCTCTTCAAAGCGCGTCACAGACAACTATTTCTGAACTGCAGCCAATGTTATTTTGTCAGGAGTCTACAGTTGTCCTCCCTGACCTGAGCTGTGCTGGTGTTAACAATCCAGTGACTTCAATTGTAAACATCCATCTGGAGATGGGAGGTGAGGAAAGGCTAAGAATTGGCTCAGATATTGGATGAGGGAATATTGTTTGTGGTGATGTTAACACAACCACAGGTATTATGGAGGCACAGTGGCACAGCTGGGAGAGCTGCTGCCTCACAGCACCAGGGACCCAGGTTCAATCCTGACCTCAGGTGCTGTATGTGTGGTGTTTGCATGGTCTTGCACATTATAACAATGAGTTTTTAAGAAAATTCTTTAATGGCCACAAATCTTTCGGGGGGCATGCTGAAATTACAATAGGCGACCTATGAAAACAAGTCTTTCAATGTTTTCACTCATAAATGATTGCTAAAATTGCAAGTAAAAGTTAGGTAAAGTTGGACAGAAACCACCTTATTGTAAAACAGGAGGTTTTTTTGGTGATGAAAATAGGAAGAAATCCATTTTATACATGCAGATGGCTGCTTTGTCATTTAAAAAACTATTCTCTTAAGAGAATTGCTTGATGACGCTCATAAACAGAATGTATCCACAGTGTCGTCTAGTATTTCGTTCCCACCCGTCACGGAGGCAGGGCACAGACAAAGAACAGATATGAATTCCTTGTGTACACAAACTTTCCCAATATAGATCCTTGCTAAAAAAAGCAATAGGGAATGTTTGAAGCAGGAGATTTGCAATGGCACATATATTCAATGAATGCAAAGAACACATAAATGTAGCCTTTACAAGCATTCTCCTATATTTTTTTACAAGATGTTATTTGGTATGTGTGTGTATTAAACATGATTAATATTCACTGGTCCTTAAGCTGACACATCTTCATCCATGCTTGTTCACAAGAGAAATCAGACTTTTCTTTACTCCAATTTGGGTTGTCAGGATGAATCAATTATATCAGCTGACAGGTCAAACTCAGAGGTTAGAATCAATTCTTTACTCCTTCGGTTGATTGCCCACAAACATAGGAGAAAAATATTTTAAGATGAGCTAATAGCTTCCAACAAACTAGGCTGCTGAAGTCTTTGATTTAATGTTTGTCCTCCAAACAAATTGCATATCCCAAATAAGCTGAAAAAATGCAGCCTTTGTAACTTTGCATTATACTCAATGGAACATATGGAAGTTAGATTCATTTTGAGATCATAGAGAATACTTCCTGGTGTGAAAGCATTAAGAAAATGGAATTGCCAGTATTTGGAAATAATAATTAAAACAAAAATTGTTGGAAGTACTCTGCAGTATCTATGAAAAGGGAAACAAAGAACACAAGGTCAATGAACTCTTGCTCAAACTCAGAAAGATTAGAAATAAGTAAGATGTAAAATGCAACATTCTTCCATTGTTTTACTCTCTGCACATTTCCATCAACTCATGGTGAGGTTCCCATTAAAAACATTGAGCGGGAGCTGATCTGGCCATCCTGTAAGGAGCTCTTCACTCATCCCCTGCCAGCATAGTGTCTGTCACAAATGTGCCAAGGAGCTGCTGCTCTCCAGGGAGGATGCAAACAACAAGGCGGACTCAGAGTTCTCCAGCCCAACCACTCCAGACTGCAGCCCCAGAGCTCGCCGCCTCTCCTCCGGCAGTGTCGAGAGGCTCGACAGGCTCACCCAGACAGGTAGACTGCAGCCGCACCACCACTGACAGAAACCATAAAGAGAAAGCATCAGGCTTGCGTTATACACTGATGGTGTCTCTGGGTTATTGCATGTTTTATTGGGCATGGATAAACAATGGCAGAATCCTTACCCAGCCCATCACTCAACCATCACTTTGAAGAGGGTAAAGAACATTTTTCAGGGAATGAATTGGGGATAGGAGGGTTAAATTATACTGATAAGATGCATAGACATGAGTCTTGTAGGAAGGTACATAAGCTCTTATAGTTCTTAGGGTTAACGGAATCAAGGGATATGTGAGAAAGCCAGAATGGGGTACTGATTTTGGATGATCATATTGAATGGCGGTGTTGGCTCGAAGGGCTGAATGGTCTACTCCTGCACCTATTTTCCAAGTTTCTAAGTAACTCCCACCAGCTTTTACCACTCGCCTACACACTAGGAACAATTTTTACAATGTCCAATTAACCAAACAACCAACATGTCTTTGAGGAAACCATAGCACCCAGAGGAAACACACACCCGGTAACAGGGAGAACATGCAAACTTCACACACACGCAGAGGAACAGAGATCGGGATTGAACCGGGGTCACTAGAGTTCTGAACCAACAATTCAACCAGCTGTGTGCCAGGTACTTTTGTTTGTTTTCCTGCCACCATTCATCTACTATCCAGAGGCCCTATCAGAAATATTCTATTTTACCAATTTCTCTCACACTCCCACTGTAAAGTCAAATTAATTTATTTTCTCACTTTCCCTGTTTTGGCAAAGTGCTGACCTGCTGATTATTTCTGACATTTTACTGTTTTTGTTTCAAGTATTTCCTTAAAAGCCTGTAATTATTTATCTACCCATAAACCTTTTAATCTATTTTCCAGGTCCATTTCAGTGATTCACCTCTCACACCCACATAACTTGGTTGTTTTAATAATTAGCTAGATTTTTGCCAAAAAGCATCTCTCCAACATTGTATATAAACTTCTTCTCATATTGTGATTATTTTTTCTATAGACAATCTCTTAGTATGAAATTACAAATGAATCCTGTAATATTACAAAGGAAAAGTCCAAAATAATTTGTTCCTAGTTGGTTACATGATATATTGTTGTAGAAAAATGTCCTGAATTTATTCAATGAACTCATCCTTCAGACTACTTTTGTTGATATTATATGTCAGTCCCTTTGAAAGTTAGTTCCAAACAATTATTCTGTTACCTTTTACTCCAAGCTTTTCATATTTCTTAATTAATTATTTTGGTAAAAGAGAATATTTTTCATCGAGCCACTGGATAATTAAGAATGGTGCTGAAGGGCTGCAAGCCCATGTTCTCCAGGGGTGCTGCCTGACACGCTGAGTTACTCCAGCACTTTGTGTCTTTTTTTGTAAACCAGCAGTTGTAATTCCTTGTTTCTATACTTCTTAATTCTTTCTCTATTTCATTTGTTAGTGGCAGGGGTCTGTAAGGGAAATAGTGCCTTTGTTCCCTTGTTAATTCTTATTTCCACCACTGTTGATTATGCTTCTTTCTGAGCAGGACAAAGATCATTCCTCCCTCATGACTTTATGTCATCTTTTATTATATGAACTGTTTTGTAAACCTATCCACTTTCTAATTTCTAAACTTTGTACTGTCAAATATTTAATCCATAACCTTCGTCATCACACAACTACATCTCCATAATAAATATTATGCCAAACCCATTTGTCTCGGTTTCAACTGTTGGTTTGTTTACTTTGTTATGCTTTGTGAACTCGGATTTACTTTAGAGATGCAGCGCAGAAATAGGCCTTTTGGCCCATTGAGTCCGCACTGACCAGCAATCACCCATACATTAACACTCCCCTACACAGTAGGGACAATTTACAATATTAACAAAGCCAATTAACCTACAAATCATTACACCTTTGGAGTGTGGGAGGGGACTGGAGCACCTGGAAGAGGGAGAACATACAAACCCCTTACAAACAGAACCTGTAGTCAGGATTGTACATTATAATATCTTACTGCTATGGGGGAAAAAGTAAATCTTTTTTATAGGTGCTAAGGAACAACACAGGCTAAAAAATAACATTCTTATAAATAATGGATGACCACTTCACATTATTTTAATGGTACCATATTACATTTATTTTAGAAAAAGACAAAGTGCTGGAGTAACACAGCGAGTCAGTCAGCATCTCTGGAGGACATGGGGATGAAAGGTCTCAACACGAAACATTGCCTATCCATGTCCTCCAGAGATACTGCCTGGCCTGCTGAGTTACTCCAGCATTTGTGTCTTTTTTAGTAACCCAGCATCTACAGTTCCTTTTGTTGCCATCTATTTTAATTTGATCTTGTTAAGGCCATGAACACTTCTTCTAATTTTATAGGTATCACAAAATGCTGGAGTAATTCAGCGGGTCAGGCAGCATCTCAGGAGAGAAGGAATGGGTGACGTTTCGGGTCGAGACCCTTCTTCAGACTGATGTCAGGGGAGGGGGCGGGACAAAGAAAGGTGTAGTTGGAGATTCTAATTTTATAGTGTATTTGCAATGAGTTGCAATTTAGTTGGAATTTGTTTAGAGCCAGTGATTCTTTCTTTACAGTGATGTGTTTTTTTACAGTTCAAGAGCATTGATGAGCATTACTCAGAGAAACTCCAGATCTAGGCAGCACAAATGGGCAGCGGCATAATACACAGAACACCTACACTAATTACTTCCCAAATCCATTTGTGCCTTCTAAACAGTAAAAACACATGTCAATGCACTCATTTTTCACTAATTGTTGGCAGCCATCAACAGTAATGTAGATTTTTGGCAATTTTGTTTCATCTGATCCCGATCGTTCCCTGCTGCTGGTTTATCGTGAAAACCTTCAAAGTATTAGAACTATTCTTGTCAATTAAGACCATAAGAGATAGAAGCCAAATTGGGCCATTCGGTCCATCAAGTCTACTCCGCCATTCGATCATGGCTGATCTACTTTTCCCACTCAACCCCGTTCTCGTGCCTTCTCCCAGTAACCTTTGATGGCCTTATTAATCAAGAACCTATCAATCTCTGCTTTAAAACTACCCAATGTCTTGGCCTCCACAGCCACCTGTGGCAATGAATTCCAGATTCACCACCCTCTGGCTAAAGAAATCTCTCCTCAACCCCTTGAACTCTCCAATGGAGTTTACTGTTACTTGCCATATGCCATGATCCATATCGAACAGCACTTTCCCAAAGTATTATTTTACAATGCAAAACATTGGCTTGAAACTTGCCGGCCCTCTCACAAACTTCATCACCATGCATAAATAAAATGTGGAAATCTTAAATACTGCAGAGTAACTACAGGAAATTAGTTTCTCTACTTAGTTTCAAGAGTTTGATGTAATAGTTCAATTTTTCTTGCAAACATATTTAGAGCTTATATTTATGTTTAGAGATACAGCAATGGAAACAGTCCTTTCGGCCAAACAGGTCCACGCCGATCATTGATCACCTGTTCACACCACTTCTATGTTATCTCATCACAAAATGCTGGAGTAACTCAGCAGGTCAGGCAGCATCTCAGGAGAGAAGGAATGGGTGACGTTTCAGGTCAAGACCCTTCTTCAGACTCGACCCCAAACGTCACCCATTCCTTCTCTCCTGAGATGCTGCCTGACCTGCTGAGTTACTCCAGCATTTTGTGAATAAATACCTTCGATTTGTATGAGCATCTGCAGTTATTTTCTTATACTCTATGTTATCTCATGTTCGCATCCACTCCCTTCATCCCTGGGGCAATTTACAGAGGCCTATTAACCGACAAACATGCATGTCTTTAGAATGTGGGAGGAAATTGGAGCACCCAGAGGAAATCCATAGTCACAGGGAGAATGTGCAAACTCCACACAGAAAGCACCCGAGGACAGGATTGAACCTGGGTCTTTGGTACTGTGAGGCAGCAATTCTACCAGCTGAGCCACTATGCCACCTCAAAAAGAGGAAGCGTCCAGATTTGAATCAGAGACCTCTTGATCTGTAGTCAAATGTTCTACCCCTGAGCTTACCCCCATTGACATGATTTGGCATTCATATGGATACATACTGTTTCTTTCTGGAACAACCATAAGCAGAGAGATAAACCATTCAGCCCTTCAAATCTTCTCGTTCACTCACAGGATGTGACTGACCTATAACTGAACTCCATGTACTCAACTCCATGTACTCATCTTAGCTCCTTGATGTTCCTGCCCAACAGAATGCTGCTTTGTACTGAAACACTCTGTCCATGAGTGGAATGATCTATTTTGCTGAATGCCTCACCATATCTGTCATCAAAGGACAGCACAGTGCAGGAACTTAGCCCTTCAGCCCACAAAGTCTGTGCCGGACATGATGCCAAGATAAACTAATCTCCTAGAGATGCATCATGACTTCCTAACCCTTATACTCAATGCCCTGATCAATAAAGTCAAACATACCATATGCCTTAAAGTCAAACATACCATATGCCTTAGATAGACACAAAAAGCTGGAGTAACTCAGCGGGGCAGGCAGAGAAGGAATGGGTGACATTTTGTGTCGAGACCCTTCTTTCTTAATCACTACCTACATGTATCACTTGATGGGGAATGGAGAGGAGATTATCGAAAGAACTGGCTCACAGCATTTTTTAAAGAAATTTGGCAGAAAGTTTTAAGAGTGAAGGAAATTGAATAATCAATTAGCCAGGCAATTTTGGTCGGCTCCCTGGAAACTTCTGTATCCGATGACATGGCACCACACTGGAAACTATTGAAAAATAAATTAAATGAAAAGGAGGGTAGCAAATTGGATTAGAATTGGTTTGATGGAATGAAGCTAAGAATAGGATTACGTTTCTCAGAGTGAATATAATAATGACTAGCAATATTCTGCAAATGCCTGACATTTTCTGACATTTCCACTACCTTCAATGTGATCCCACCACCAGTCACATCCCCACCCCTTTCCTCCTTCTGTAAAGACTGCTTCCTCTGCAACTTATTGGTTCACTCATTCCTTCGAACCCACACTACCCCCTCCTCAGGTACTTTACCCAGCAAATGATCCATCAGGCCTTGGCGAACCAAGCGCAAGTGTTCAGCAAAACGGTCACCCCGTCTACACTTGGTCTTGCTGATGTAAAGGAGGCCACATTGGGAATACCGAATGTAGTTGATGTGGTTATGCAGATGTAACACCTGTCCTTATACATCTTCCCTCACATCCATCCAGGGACCCCAGCAATTCTTCCAGGTGCGACAGAGGCTCATGTGCACCTCCTCACATCTTATCAACTGCATTTGGTATTCCCAATGTGGCCTCCTTTACATCAGCGAGATCAAGTGTAGACGGGGTGACCGTTTCGCTGAACACTTGCGCTTGGTTCGCTGAATGTTTTGCTGAACATTTGCCATTAATCCACCAAGGGGCGGCACGGTAGCGCAGCGGTAGAGTTGCTGCTTTACAGCGAATGCAGCGCCGGAGACTCAGGTTAAATCCTGACTAAGGGTGCTGCACTGTAAGGAGTTTGTACGTTCTCCCCGTGACCTGCGTGGGTTTTCTCCGAGATCTTCGGTTTCCTCCCACACTCCAAAGACGTACAGGTATGTAGGTTAATTGGCTGGGTAAATGTAAAAATTGTCCCTAGTGGGTGTAGGATAGTGTTAATGTATGGGGATCGCTGGGCGGCACGGACTTGGAGGGCCGAAAAGGCCTGTTTCCGGCTGTATATATATATATATGATATATATGATATATGATAAGGCCTGCTGCATCTCTCAGTTGCTAACAATTTTAACTTCCCTTCCCATTCCTAAACTGACCTTTCTATCCTGGGCTTGCAACCTAACAGTATAAATGTTGAATTCTCCAATTTTAGGTATCCAGCATACAAACATTACTTTTTTTCTTCCCCCCACTCTCCCCCCTTTCTCCCTCTCTTTCCTGTAACCCATAGGATTGGAGACCCATTAGGATGCACACCTATTTTTCCCTTTCTTCTTCCCATCTCCGTCCACTTATATTCCTTCCTCTGCCTTCACAATTCATTTCCCTTCTATCCTCATTTTTTTTCCCCATCTTGGGCCTTGTCCAACCATCTGCCAATCAAAACCCCCCTCACCTATATCCACATCACTTGCTACATTTTGCCCTGCCCCTCCTCTCTTCCAGCTTTCTCCCCCCACCCACCCAACAGTCTGGAAAAAGGGTCCTGACCCAAAACACCACCCATCCATGCTCTCTAGATATGCTGCCTGACCCACTGAATCATACTGCGTGAAAACAGACACTTCGACCCAACTTGCCCACGCCAACCAAGGTGCCCGATCTACACGTTCCACCTGCCTGCATTTAGCCCATATCCTTCTCAACCTATCCTATCCATGTACCTGTCCTAATGTTTCTTAAACACGTGATAGTGCCTGTCCCAACTACCTCCCCTGGCAGCTTGTTCCATATACCCACTATCCTCTGTGTAAAAAAAGTTGCCCCTCATGTTCCAATTAAATCTTTCCATCCTCAACTTAAACCTAAGCCCTCTGGTTCTTGATACCCCCTACTACGGGTAAAAGACACTGCGTTTACCCTATCTATTCCTCTCATGAGTCACTCCAGCATTTTGTGTCTTTTTCTGCAAATGGCAGCTATCGGGTTGCTTTTGCACACATGTACATCAATGATTTGAATTGCAGGTTGGAGGCACTGATGTTCTACTATGCAGCTGATACTAGAATCAAGGGCAATAGTCATTGTGCAAAGGAGATGCCAGGGCTTATTATAAAAGAGCGGAGGGATTTTGCAGTTTAGGTAAAACAATAAAATCAGCCATTCCAATGAAGAAAGCCATGAATCATGACTTATGAGTCAAGATTACAGCAGATCAATGACAAACCTTGGTATACCTTTTGCTGAAGTTCAATGGGTGGTTTTAGACTATAATTTATGAAGGTCATGATAGCTATAAAAACAATTTTACAGCAATTCACTAGAAAATTATTTTTAAATTTCTGGGTGACTTGATTGTGTGTTTAAAAATTATGAAAGAATGGAACAGAGCAAACAGGACAAGGCAAGTGGAGATACGAGGAATTGTAGATGCTGGAATCTTGAGCAAAACATAAAGTGCTGGAGTAACTCACGGGGTCAAGC
Organism: Rhinoraja longicauda; assembly: GCF_053455715.1. NCBI lineage: Eukaryota > Metazoa > Chordata > Chondrichthyes > Rajiformes > Arhynchobatidae > Rhinoraja > Rhinoraja longicauda. The sequence goes on along the minus strand of NC_135959.1, from coordinate 47,002,383 downwards.
AACATCCATGGGAGGAATGGATAGATGATGCTTTGTGTCAACATCCTTCTTTACAGTCTGAAGAAAGGTCCTAATCTGAAAAGTCACCTAACTATTCCCTCTCAAATGGTGCCTGATCTGATTACTCTGGCACTTTGTTTTGAGGAAGAAGCAAGTTCTTTACTTAGAATGTAGGACAGTACAGTACAAGAACATGCCCATCGGCCCACAATGTCCATGCCAAACATAATGCCAAGTTAAACTGATTTCCTCTGCCCGCGCATGATCTATAACCCTCCATTCCCTGCATATCCAAATGTCTATCTAAAAGCCTCAAACATCATTCATAACCTGATCTAGAACCAATAGAGATGGTATAAATATAAGAGATTTAGGACAGGTATTGGAAGAAACCTATTCACAGGGTTTTTGGACTGTAGAACACACTGCTAATCCTAGAAATTGAAAGCATGCCAAAATTTAATAAGAGGTTAGACAGAGAAGTGAGCTGAAACATAGGATTAGGACCAGAGCTCATATTGAAGATAAACAGCAAAACAAAATTGTTGATTTAAACAGCGTTTCCAAGTTTCATTCGATGAAGGGCACATTTAAACTAATACGAATAATTTAAACTTTTTTTTAATAGGAGGTAACATCCACAGTGCCTTAAAATGATTCCTTTCTGCAGGATAATTATTCTCTCCCCATTTATGAAGAGCAAATATTGACCAACGTATCCAAATGGTGATAAAGCAATGCTAAGCATCCAAGCAATGTACTGCTGACACTGTCCCCTCTCTGGCAGACGTGTGTTTACCGTCCACTCTCATACCAGCGTTTATACTCCTGCCAATCATTGAGTGCAGTTAAGCGTTTCTACCAGTTAAATGTTTTCTGCGGTGACTTTATTGCTTACATAACTACGAGCACTCAAGTCAAGTCATTAAATTAAAAGAAGATGAAAGATTTCTTGGCTACCTTCTCACATTTAAAGTAAAAGTTAAACTTATGTTGTGAATAAGCCCCTTCCAGCAAACACCTGCATATATAGTCATTGCCCATGCCGACCAAGGTGCCTCATCAACACTAGTCCCACCTGCCTGCATTAAGACCATATCCCCCTGACCATGATTATTGATTAGTACAGGTGTCAGAGGTTATGGGGAGAAGGCAGGAGCATGGGGTTAGGAGAGATAGATCAGCCATGATTGAATTGCAGAGAAGACTTGATGGGCCGAATGGCCTAACTCTACTCCTATTTCTTATGACCTTTTTATCCATGCACATGTCCAAATTCCTTTTGAATGTGTTGTAATACCCGCCTCAACAATCTCCTCTGGCAGCTCGTTCCATATACCTACCACCCACTGAGTGAAAAAGTTGCCCCTCGGGTTCCGATTAAATCTTTCCCCTCACCTTAAACCTATGTCCCCTGGTTCTTGATTCCCCTACTCTGCGTAAAAGATTGAACATTCACCCTATCTATTCCCTATATTTTGTAAACCCTATATATCCAACACTTTGCAAACACGTGTACATAACAGTTTTGCTGGGGTATTTTTTAGTCTTTGCTTTATTTGGCTCCCGTTCAGCATCCATGTCACCTTTGTGTACTTTCCAAGCACTCATACAGAAACCCTGAACAATACTTCAAGTTACTACTGATATCGCAAGGAGAACAAAACAATCAATGAATTACAAAGAACATTTAATATATTAGGCACTCTTAGATGACACAACATAACAAAACACAACGTGGACGGCTGGTTTGTAATCATGTCTTGTCTTTCCGCTGACTGGTTAGCAGGCAACAAAAGCTTTTTACCGTACCTCAGTACACGTGACAATAAACTAATCTCAAATTCTTTACCCGGAGAACAGATATCAAAAGCAATGTATAAACGATATAAACATACACACAAAGTGTTGGACTAACTCAGAAGGAAAGGAAGCATCTCTAGAGAACATGGATAGGTGACTAGATTCTGGCTTTCTTCAAGGGTCCCAACTCGAAACGTTACCTGTCCATGGTCACCTGGAGTTACTCCAGCACTTTGTGTCTTTTTTTGTTGCAAACCAGCATCTGAAGTTCCTTGTTTCTAGGTATAAACGATGTCCTTGAGTAATCTGCCACGGCATTCTGTTAACACAACCTTACAGTTCCAGCTCCAAGCCATTGTTGACTTTAGAGTCATAGAATGCTACAGCATGGCAATAGGCCATTCGGCGCAACTCGTCCATGTCAACGTTACCATTCCAAAGCAAAACACGAAATGCTGGAGGAAATCCACTGGTCAGGCCGGGTCGGGACCCTTCTTCAGACTTTGACTTCATCTGAAGAAAGGTCCCGAATCAGAACGCTATTTATCCATTCCCTCCATAGATGCGGCCTGACCCGCTGAGCACAATGTGCAGCACTTTCCCTCTAGCACGTTATGTTTTAACAAAGAACACATCATCTGCAATTCCTTGCGTCTCCGTTTTATCTTTTCAAATCTTTTGAAGGTGAACCACTACTACCTTTGCCTTTTAAAAGCGCATTACTCCGAACCATCACTCCAAAATTAGATGGCAAGCCAGCCAAAGTTTTTCCACACAGCAGTAAACCAATATTAACCAAAATATCTCCCGAAAGAAAACTCAAATTGGCCATTTGCACCAGATTAACGCTGCAATAATCCAATTGTCACCTATTTGCCACCGCTTTCCAAACACAATGGCTCGCAAATAAATTATCGTCCCTGATGCAAATGTGATCGATGAAGTCAATAGACAACCGCTATCTCTTTCATCAATGGAACGATTATTTTCCTGTGACAACACAGGACAAAAGCTCAAACCACTAAAATGCTGCATTTTATCGCATATCACACACAACGATATGTTTTACCAGCCATTAGTGTTGACGCACGTACACTGTGTTTGCCGGCAATATATTCGTGAATAGACAATAGGTGCAGGAGGAGGCCATTCGGCCCTTCGAGCCAGCACCGTCATTCAATGTGATCATGGCTGATCATTCTCAATCAGTACCCCGTTCCTGCCTTCTCCCCATACCCCCTGACTCCGCTATCCTTAAGAGCTCTGTCCAGCTCTCTCTTGAATGCATTCAGAGAATTGGCTTCCACTGCCTTCTGAGGCAGAGAATTCCACAGATTCACAACTCTCTGACTGAAAAAGTTTTTCCTCATTTCAGTTCTAAATGGCCTACCCCTTATTCTTAAACTGGCCCCTTGTTCTGGACCCCCAACATTGGGAACATGTTTCCTGCCTCTAACGTGTCCAACCCCTTAATAATCTTATACGTTTCGATAAGATCTCCTCTCATCCTTCTAAATTCCAGTTAGTTAAGTCTGTCATTCTGAACACTTGGCTTTATGTGTGCCGTTTTTTTCAGCCACAGAGCACTGGGACCCACTTTTCCCTAATTCGGCCTCTGCCAAAGAAAAGGCATATACTTTACCGTAAACACTACTACACATTAAATCACCAGCTGAAAACACCTAGCCCTGCTTTGGTCAATATTCGTAGTAAATAAACCAAAATATAACCATCGCGTACAAACAACAGTCCAGATTACACCCAACTATTTCTACAGGGCACGGGGGCGATGCATATTTTGTGCACGGTAGGTGAAATTTGCCGTTACCTTCTTATCGGTCCCTCCGCGGCGCGGTGTTCGAGTTTCCCCCGACAACGAAGAGGAACGACTCTGACCAATGTTATCTTGTTGCGGCGACATGGTTTGGAAGAGGAGTAATTCCTTAATCGGTCTCAGAATCCATTGCTGGGACAAGACCGCGATTCACAAAACCGGGAGTTGGAGCTTCATGTAGGTCAGACCTCGCTTCTCTCCCTCTCGCAGTCTATCAGCAGTGTCGGCGCAAGTTGTCTTGCTATCTGACGACCGTGTTATACGCTCAGTTAAAGCCAGCGTCATTGCTTTGCCATGGATACTGCTCCTTTCGAGTCCACCAGACTTGGGTCTTAACAAAACCCCGGATTACTTTTGCTGCCCGTGGAAAATCTGCTTATTTGTGGTCAGATCCCGTTACTCCTGGTCAGTCTCACTCACTCCAAGACGATCACAGAAATACACGACACGGCAGCACCAACACGCTTCTCACTCGCGTTAAGTTCGTGCCCGAGTGAACTTCTGTGATTTATTTTGATTCAATAACGTCAGGGAAAATGCTGCGATCGTTCTCACTATGCTTGCCTAGATTCTACAGAAGTGTGGTCGTCAATGTAGATTCCAAATCTATGTTTCAAATGGTTGCAATTAAATTCTGGGGATTACACGATTGCTGTAATTCAGAAAGGCGATAGACATAATGGGTGTCATGCTAGGACTAGTCTGAAGTTCATAGACTTATGAAATGTGCTCCGCCTCTGTCCCCCAACATTCAAGTTAGTTGTCAGTGTCCTCGCTTCAGGCAATTTCAATCTTCCGCTTCTTCATCCTCTTCATCCCTCCCATCCGTAAAGCCTTTCCATGTCTCACCGCCACCCATATAAATTACTATTATATCCCAAGGACAGAGTCAGAGGGACCAGTGGATCCTTTGTTCTTCGTCCTTGGTAGGCCGTCGAGTTGGAGGATGATCCTTCTGTACTCCAGTTCCAGGGAGTGGAAGATGCCTGTGCGTCGTTGTTGAATTTGATGATGGGGGGCGGTTGGGGGGAAATGGTCTGCCTACAAGGTGCCGGTGCCGCCACCGCTTAACAGAGCGAATGATTAATCCAATGGCAAACAGATCCAAGATGTTTGGGGATTTGTTTGAGGCACACACACACAGTCACACACATTAATGGTCTCTGACCACACAAGTATACATGGAGCCAAACACGAATCTTATCTCTACCCTTTTAGAACACAGAATACATAATTGGACAACACAGAAACAAGCCCTTCGATCCACGACGCCGAACATGATGCCAATTTAAACGAATCCCATCTGACTGCACCCTGGTCCACATACCTACGAACCGAACGAATGTCTGCTAGGACTCGACTGGAAATAGATATTCACACGCAGATGAGAAGCTAAGCTTCTCCAAAGAGAAGCGGTGCCTAGATATAAAATAAGTCGTCACGATCATTATCCCATCGCCCCGGTTCCCACAGTTTTATGGAGGCACAAGTTACGGCAGATGCTAGAATTTTTAAATCTGAAGAAGGATCCCGACCCGAAACGTCTGTCCATTTCACTCCACATATGCTGCTTGACCCGCTGAGTTCCTCCAGCACTCGGCGAGACCAAACGCAGGCTCGGCGATCGTTTCGCTGAACACCTCCGCTCAGTCCGCCTAAACCAACCTGATCTCCCGGTGGCTCAGCACTTCAACTCCACCTCCCATTCCCAATCTGACCTTTCTGTCCTGGACCTCCTCCATTGTCAGAGTGGGGCCCAGAGCAAATTGGAGGAACAGCACCTCATATTTCGCTTGGGTAGCTTACACCGCTGCGGTATGAACATTGACTTATCTAACTTCAAGTAGCCCTTGCTTTCCCTCTCTCTCCATCCCCTCCCCTTCCCAGTTCTCCTACCAGTCTTACTGTCTCTGGCTATATTTTATCTCTGTACCGCCCACTCCCCTGACATCAGGCCCACTCCCCTGACATCAGTCTGAAGGGTCTCGACCCAAAACGTCATCCATTCCTTCTCTCCAGAGATGCTGCCTGTCCCGCTGAGTTACTCCAGCATTTTGTGTCTTCCTCCAGCACATTGTGTTTAGCACAGTTGCATGTCGATATCAGAGTGCTGACCTTTTCACCAGGCACAGTGCACCAATTGCGAAGGGACAAACCTGTGGTCAATGACGATTTGCGTACTGTTATAATGTGCCATGCTGTGGGGAGCTTGATATAGGAGCCAAAGCTATTTTAAAGCTCCGAGCAGTATCGAATTACTCATCATCAGACTAATATTGTAAAAAATTCCATCCGTTATGGACTTCAGCTAAAATTGATCTTCATGTGAGAATAGGGATAATGGGTAGGAACACACATTGGCAGAATGTGACTAGAAGTCTTCCTCAAGCTTCCATGCTATTGCTATGGTTGGTCATAAAGTTATGTATAAAGGACACAAAGTGCTGGTGTAACTCAACAGGTCAAGCAACTCAATGGTAACTCATCAGGTCAGCAACCAACTCTGGAGAACATGGATAGGTGATGTTTCGGGTCAGGACACATCTTCAGATGAAAATATAATATTTTACCGTTGAGTTGCCTGACCCGCTGAGTTACTCCAATTCTTTGTGTCTTCGGGTAAACTTCAATGATCTTTACATCATCATTGCCCTCACACTATTTTACTGTCCACACCAATTAGAACCAGCACCCTTTCCTCCAGGCTGCAAAGCAGATGTTAAACTAATTCCATCAGTTTGTTTAGGAAGGAATTGCAGATGCCTTCTTATTGAAACATATAAGATAATTAGGGGATTGGACACATTAGAGGCAGGAAACATGTTCCCAATGTTGGGGGAGTCCAGAACAAGGGGCCACAGTTTAAGAATAAGGGGTAGGCCATTTAAAACGGAGATGAGGAAGAACTTTTTCAGTCAGAGTGGTGAAGGTGTGGAATTCTCTGCCTCAGAAGGCAGTGGAGGCCAGTTCGTTGGATGCTTTCAAGAGAGAGCTGGATAGAGCTCTTAAGGATAGCGGAGTGAGGGGGTATGGGGAGAAGGCAGGAACGGGGTACTGATTGGGAGTGATCAGCCATGATTGCATTGAATGGCGGTGCTGGCTCGAAGGGCTGAATGGCCTACTCCTGCACCTATTGTCTATTGTCTATTGCTGGTATTGACTGAAGATAGATACAACATACTGGTGTAACTTGGCAGGTCAGGCAGCATCTCTGGAGAGGACTGGAGAGGACTCTGAAAAAGGGTCCCACCCGAAACGTCACCTATTCCTTCTCTCGAGATGCTGCCCGATCCGCTGAGTTACTCCAGCATTTTGTGCCTATCCATCAGTTTGTTGCTGTTGGTGTCACAATGAGAATGTTGTAAGGTGTTGAGTCATGTGTATCAGCCATGACTCAATGTTTGGCAGTGTAAAGAAGCTGCCATATATGTGTGTGAAGCTTGCACTAGTGTGAGGGTGTAGTGTAACTCATGAACATTGGATTGGAGTCCTAGTTCATATTGTTGCTCATTGACAAATAAGATACATTATACGGAGGGTGCAATGCGTGTCCAGTGGGACAGTTGTTGGGAGATAGGACAATATGTATTCACTGACCTTCACGATGCATATTAGGGCATCACACTTTTAGTTCAAGTGTGACCTCCTGACCCAGCTGCTTGACTGAATGATGTCCTAGATCTTGTAGGTATATGTCTTCTCTCCTTTTCTCCACATAGTCCATATACATATCAGGAGATGCACCACTGATGCTTTTGCTTCCAAAGTGATTTACCAGGTCTTTCCACCAAGGCAAGCAGGGAATAAGTACTTCCTCTTTAAGAGGTGCAGTCATGGCTTCAATGAGCACAAGTTAACTTCGAGCAGTGCTAACCAATCAACAGAACAAACTCTACGTGCTGGAGTAACTCGGTGAGCCAGGCAACATCTCTGTTTTGAATGGATAGGCGAAGTTTCGTATTGGAACTCTCCTTCTGACGAAGGGTCCCTATCCGAAACGTCGCCTATCAATTCCCTCTAGAGATGCTGCCTGACCCGCTGAGTTATTCCAACTTTGTGTTTTACTCAAGATTCTAACATCTGCAGTTCCTTGTGTCTCCAACATAACAACCACTGGTGGATAAGAGCAGCTAATGGCATGGCACGTATCGGCTAGCTGTTAGCGCTACTGTACAATGAAAGGTCATAGCACTCGCAATGGTTGAAACAGATACAGGTTATTTGTGCATCACAATCTCAATACTATTCATCATACATGTTTGTTTTACTTACACCCTTTTGCAGCAGTTGACGCAGCCCATAACTTGCTCCAAATACAGAATGGATTTATGTCATATTTGTACTGAGAAAGAAATGGCACATTCCAGACCCAGTTTGGGAATCAACATAACGGGAAGCAGCTAATTCATTTTTTTGGTATGTTATCTAGGTTTTCATTTAATTTATTGCATGAAACTTATATTCCATTTTGTAGGTCAGTACTGAATTTTGATTTTGAAGTTGATAGTCAAATTTCATGTATGATACTGCCAAAAGCAGAATAAGACTGGCCTCAAAAATAATACATTCAATCATAGCATCACATAGTCATACCGCATGAAAACAGACCAATTCCACATCAACTACCAAGCACTCTTGTACACTAATCCTATTTTTCCTCTTGCATCCCCATGAAGTTTCCCTCACTCAATTCTTGCACCACCAACCCACACAAGGGGCAATTAACAGTGGACAATTAACATACCAACCGTGGCAAACTCAGAGCACACAATGAAAAGCCATGTGATCATCAGGGAGAATATGCAAACTCCAGACAGCACCCAAGATGAGGTTCAAATTCACGTATGTAGAGCTCTGAAGATGCACCACTAACCATTGTGCCATGGTACTGCCCTTGTTCTATTGTATAAGTTTGATTTGTACCACTTCCCGTACTGTTCATGATTATAGTTTCTGTTTGTAGAAAACACTGTACCACTTTCTCAGATCATTTTGAGTTGGAGTTTGCTCTTTTCCTGGACAATTTGAACAGAATTTAAATTTTAAACAAATATGCTTGAATACAATACCGTGTTTCATTTCAACCAAGTTATAGATTTCCAGACAGTGTGTTGACAAAATGGATGTGTACTTAATTTTTTTCATTGTTATTTCAGATAAGATCAGAACTGTTCAGAGCACTAATGTCTCCAGTTTGAATAATACCACACCTGGGTGGCAGTGAGTGGAGGTCTGCCTCTTACGGCTCCAGCAATTCAGGTTCAAACCCGACCTCTAGTGCTGCCTACTGGGAATTTGTACATTTTCCCTGTGACCTGGTGAGTTTCTTTTGAGTGCTACAGTTTTCTCCCACATCCCAAAGACGTCCAGGTTGACCCATCACTGTAAATTGCCCCATATGTGGTGTGGATTACAGTATTTGTGGGGAGTTAGGCTTTAGGGAAAATTAGTAGGGGGATGGGATCATTCTGTGACCGGCCTAGACTTAATGGACCAAATAGTAGCCTTCTATGTTGTAAGGAAATATGGAGTAAGTTTGTGCCTTCAGAAAGAAGAGATTTGGACATTTAAAAAAAAAGTACAAGGAAATACAAACATTATAAGATCATGTTGAATAAATCAACCTGATTTACTACTGCAGCTCCTAGCTGAGTGGAATGTCCTATTCTTAGAAAAATCAGAACAAACAGTTTGACATGGGCTCTCACAAATTCCAGGGAAACAGGCAATGGGTTAAACATCAGATCATGTCTCCAGCTTTGATCATTATCCAATAACTGCTGCTGAAAATGCATGTTTGCACAGGTAAAGATAAAAGCATAAAGCCATTACATGGACAATCATACATACAAAGGAAACAAAGAATAGCAAATAATCCAAGCTGTGCCAATCCTAAAATCCTGTATCATGACACCATTATCCAAAGACCACAAATGGTTTCAATCTGGGTATACATTTGTACCAAGCACATTATTTATTTTACATGTCTTTTATATCTACATAGACAAGGAGCTCTCCAGGATATTTTATTTGTAGATTACACATTGCAACCACACCGTGAATTGCAGTTTATCAAAAATACTGCATAAAAATCCCTTTGCAAATCACCTTGTTCTACATTGTTTCCCAGTTATCAAATACGTAATTTTTTTAATTATAACATATTTACATAAATCCATGACTTTGATGCTTAGAGAGTCATAGAGCGTGGAAACAGGTGCTTCGGCCCAACTTGCCCATCCTGACCAACATGCCCCAAAGAAGCATGCAGCAAGCTTCCCATCAACTATTTCTGATAATGACTGCAACCGTACCTCTGACCTCTCTTTTCCTCTAACTGACCTTGTGCGTTGCCACTGCCTCTGCCCACCACTAGCTGTTATACTTTAGTGCATTCATGTCCCATAAGGTTTACTACCCTGACCTTCATAGATCAACATCTCTACCATCGTCTCAACAAATCCGTCCATCCCCCAGTTGTATGCCCTTCAGAATACTTGAAAACCACTGTGGTTTTGGGCGGCTTTCTTGATCTATCTATTTTTTAGCTTGGTTTGAACTTTCTGATACATTCTTGGGATGCTTTTTGTATTGAAAGCACTTTATAATTGTATCAACTCTACAGTACTTACAATAGAAGTAGCAAAACAGAAGGCACAATGGCTAATCATACCTAATCTTAAACAACAAAACAAAAACAATTGAATTAACTCTCATAACCATGTATTACTTGCTGATGCAGATCACATTGCAAATGGAAGGGTTCAAATGAAGATTAGATACTTGGAGGGAGGGGGGAGAAAATTGAAAAAACGCTGTTTCCTCTGCATTTAACATGCACCTAGTTCATATCCAGGATCTGCTGTACGTTGTAGGTGGTAGAAACGTTAGGAAAAATAACGCATGAAATAAAGCTAAATAAAAGAGAAAGAACAACACTGCATCACTGAAATGAATCATGACATCAGCACAGAGGAATGGAAGAATTTATTAATTTGGTTTCCTACTCAGTCCTTAATCTGATCTGGACTGAGGTTGAATCATCTCTGAGAGCTGTAGGAAGAGTAAAGGTGAATACCAATAACCAAACACATGAACTAATGATAACACACTGAGAGTTGTGGGTCTGGAACATGCTGCTGATAATAGCAGAGGCAAATACAATAGTGGCATTTCAGAGGCTTTTAGATAGGCAGATGGATATATAGGGAATGGAGGGATATGGTTCAGGTGGAGGCAGAGGGGATTAGTTTCACAGCATCATGTTCAGCACGGACATTGTGGGCCAAAGGGTCTGTTGCTGTGCTATATTCGATGTTCTAAATAAAATAGCTTTCCTCCCGCTAAAGAAGTAGAAAGATGTGGTGATGAAGGGTCGACATTAAAAGTATTAATGTAACATTTCTCCTTTTACTGGTAGAATTGTCATTCCAACCCTGGGTTAATCAGGAGCTGAGAATATTATATTGTGTTATATGCTAATACTGACTTATAAAATAGAAAAATAATTGTTTCTCATTTTTAGGCAATCTTCCTAACTCAGTATCGGAATCCATGTGTAAGAAGGAACTGCAGAATGAAGAAGGGTCTCGATGTATTTAATGGTTTGAAAGAATTAGAGGCACTTGTCAGTTGGACCAATTGCCTCGTTGATGAACCTCCAGTTCTGTCTTGATCTGTCTTTTTGTGATGCAAAAATTGTTCTATGTCAAGAGACTTTGACAACTGTGTGCTGATTTCAGTCTTACTTCCTTCATGCGAAGGACTATTCTGGTTTCAATCCAAGCCTCAGATCTTCTTGATCCTCCCACAATGCAATGTATGGAATGCAAAGAACCTGCTTACACAGCTAATTTAATATTTTCACTTCCACTTCACCTATACCATTGATTCACAAGAAACGACAGATGCTGGAATCTTGAGAAAAACACAAATGCTAGAAGAATTCAACGAATTAGGCAGCATCTGCGGAGCATTGGACAGACGACACTGTAGGTTGGGGCCCTTCTGAAGAACAGTCTGATGAAGGGTCCCGACCCGAAACGTCATCTATCCAGGTTCTCCTGAGATGCTGCCTGACCCGCTGAGGTGCTCCAGCACTTTGTGTCCTTTTGTGTAAACCAGCATCTGCAGTTTCTTGTTCCTCCACTGATGCTGCCTGACCTGCTGAGTTCTTCCAGCACTTTGTGTTTTGCTCACCTATATCATTAAAATCTTTGATTATCACATTCTGAGTCAGAAACATTTGCAAACTTCCCTAGGCCAAGATTTAATTTGAAAAGTCTAAATTCCACGTCTGATCTTTGTCAAAACAATAAATTAATCTCACATTCCAATTTCCATCTGATATTCTGAGCAATTTCTGTCAACCTCTCTGCCAGTAATAAAAAACAAATTCACATTTGGCCTATTGGATTAGTTAGTGGCCAGGCAGGCAAATTGGCACTAACTGAGGATAGAATTGTGTTTCATCGCGATTCCTCCAGATATTGGAGCAATGTAGTACATGGTTCGTAGCAGTTGTGAAACCCCATTGAAGGAGTAAAACAGAGATATCAAGAAGAAAATTATTTTAGTGCAATTTGGCAGCTTAATGAAAACCTAGAACAAGGATTTCCACATGTTTCCTGGTTGGAGATTGAGCCGGTACTTTACATACCCAAAAAGATGGAAACGTTATGCATACCCCAAATTTCTTCTAATACTGCTATCCCTTTACTATGGTGGCAGAGTGAGCCCTCAGAATGTAAATCTTCAGATCCAAAGGGCACACTTTAAAACAAACATTTAAATTTAGAATTGCTGTTATATTATCATTTGGAAAGGACAACCCACAATGCAATCCAACATCATATGTTCACCTGAGAGTTGGCTCTCCACATGTTCTTCAAATGTGTGGCATTTTATTAATATTTCCATTTTGTCAGGAAAACAGGCTAGAATGTGAAACAGCAAACCTAAGGGAATAACAACTCTTGACCATTTTCAGATTTCACAGGCAGAAAATGTAGAATATAAGAAATGGTAACAGTAGAATTATCCACAAAGTTTATGAATAGTAACTTCCCATCACAGCAAACTTCACTGAACAAAATAACCCTTTTATATCAGATTTTCTCCACGTTAAAATCTGATATAGTACGTGTTTTAGAAATAGATTGGGTGAATGCGCAGAATCTTTTACCCAGGGCAGGGAAATCAAAAACAAGAGGACATATGTTTAAGATGAGAGGGGCAAGATATAATAGGAACCTGAGGGGCTACTTTTTCACTCAGAGGGTAATGGGTATTTGGAATAGGCTGCCAGAGGAGGTAGTTAAAGCAGGTACTATTACAGCATTTAGAAGACATTTGGACAGGCACATGTATACACTGGAATTTAGAAGGATGAGGGGGGATCTTATTGAAACATATAAGATAATTAGGGGATTGGACACATTAGAGGCAGGAAACATGTTCCCAATGTTGGGGGAGTCCAGAACAAGGGGCCAAATTTTAAGAATAAGGGGTAGGCCATTTAGAACGGAGATGAGGAAGAACTTTTTCAGTCAGAGAGTGGTGAAGGTGTGGAATTCTCTGCCTCAGAAGGCAGTGGAGGCCAGTTCGTTGGATGCTTTCAAGAGAGAGCTGGATAGAGCTCTTAAGGATAGCGGAGTGAGGGGGTATGGGGAGAAGGCAGGAACGGGGTACTGATTGGGAGTGATCAGCCATGATCGCATTGAATGGCGGTGCTGGCTCGAAGGGCTGAATGGCCTACTCCTGCACCTATTGTCTATTGTCTATTGAAAGGCTTAGAGGGATATAGGCCAAACACAGGCAAATGGGACCATCTTGGTTGGCATGGACAAGTTGGACTGAAGATAGACACAAAATGCTGGAGTAACTCAGCGGGACAGGCAGCATCACTGGATAGAAGGAATGGGTGATGTTTTGGGTCGACACCCTTCAGACTTCAATGAGTAGAACTATTACTCGTAGAAAAAAGTTATTTTTATGTCTGGCTGTGGCTGCTTTGACAGTCCGGAGTCGTCTTCCAGAGGGAAGTGCTTCAAAGAGTTTGTGGCCAGGGTAAGAGGGGTCAGAGATGATCTTGCCCGCTCGCTTCCTGGTCCTTGCAGTGTACAGTTCGACAATGGAGGGAAGGTTGCAGCCAACAACCTTCTCAGCTGTGCGAACGATCCGTTGCAGCCTCCGGATGTCGTGCTTGGTCGCTGAGCCAAACCAGACCATGATGGAGAAGGTGCGGATGGACTCAATGATAGCAGTATAGAATTCGACCATCATTGCCTGTGGCAGATTTGTTTCCTTAGTTGCCGCAGGAAGTACATCCTCTGTTGAGCTTTTTTGACTGTGGAGTCGATGGTGGCCCCCCATTTAAGGTCTCTGGAGATGATGGTTCCAAGGAACTTAAATGACTTCACAGATGTGACTATGGTGGTGTTGATGGTGAGTGGGGGGAGGGGAGGGGGAGCTCTTCGAAAATCTACAATTAGTTCCACTGTCTTAAGAGCATTGAGCTCCAGGTTGTTGCAATGGGACCAGGACGCCAGCTGTGTCACTTTCTGTCTGTAGGCAGATTCCTCCCTATCCTGGATCAGTCCAACCAGGATTGTATCATCCACAAACTTGAGAAGATTGACAGAGGAGTCTGTGGAGGTGCAGTCATTGGTGTAGAGAGAGTAAAGGAGAGGGGAGAGTACGCAGCCTTGCGGTGCTGAGGGTCTGCGGGTCTGAGATGTGCTTTTCCAGCCTCACATGCTGCTTCCTGTCTGTCAGGAAGTTGATGATCCACTGACAGAGAGGTTCAGCTGGGAGAGTTTGGAGTGTAGTAGCTCTGGCACAATGTTGTTCAACCTCCCTCAATCCTGCCCCTTCCATCCTCAGATAAATGCAAACAACCCAGGTAAGTTAGCCCATATGAATATGCGAATATAATGTGCAGTGTGTCGTGTTGAACACCTAAGATTCAATAAAGTTACTTGGTGTGGACAAACTTATTGGTTTTGAGTTGTTGATACCAAAAGTAAACCTATGTATCTGGAGTAGGAACAGTCTACACCCCCTCAAGAAAGTACACAGTTTGAGATTATCTCAGCCATACTAGCCCCACCACAACCAATAGCCACTTTATTGGGGGGGGGGGGGGGCAGTCTTCTGTTCACCGTATTTACGACTTAGGCTGGTTTAACTTTCAAGAGTCAAATTTAAAATTTCAAAAGAAAATCAAACAGGACAGCACAGGGACAGTCCGATGGCCCCCCATGTCAGCATCAACTGCGATGTAAATTTAAACTACTTCCACCTGCTTATACATATCCGTAGCCCTCTTTTTCATGCCTGATCATGTCACTGTCCAAAGACCTCTTAAACATTGCTGTCATATCTTTCTCTACCACCTACTCTACCACCTTCCCTTGGGCCATAGTGAGACCTCACCTGGAGTACTGTGTGCAGTTTTGGTCTCCAAATTTGAGGAAGGATATCCTTGCTATTGAGGGCGTGCAGTGTAGGTTTACTGGGTTAATTCCCGGAATGGCGGGACTGTCGTATGTTGAAATTTTGTCCACCCTCACCTTATAACACACTATACACCTCAATAAGATCATCTCCCATCTTCCTACGCTCCAAGGAATATAGTCCTAACCTTCCCAATCTCTCCCTATAGCTCAGGCCCTCAAAAATCTCAAATCAAATTTGTGAGACAGGACTTCCCTTACACAAAGCCATGCTGCCTATCATTAATAAGCCCATGATTTTCCAAATGTAAATATATCCTGATGCTAATATTCTTCTCCAATAAGGTGGCATAACATGTGCTACATCAAATCTTTCACTTACTCCTTTGAAAAAGAATCTGGTTTATTTTATACCAAATACTTCATAAAATGTGAGGTTATCCACTATAAATGTGAGGTTATCCACTTTGGCGGCAAGAACAGGAAAGCAGAGTATTACCTGAATGGTGACCGATTGGGAGAAGGGGAGATGCAACGTGACCTGGGTGTCATGGTGCACCAGTCATTGAAAGCAAGCATGCAGGTGCAGCAGGCAGTGAAGAAAGCAAATGGTATGTTGGCATTCATAGCAAGAGGATTTGAGTTTAGGAGCAGGGAGGTTCTGCTGCAGTTGTACAGGGCCTTGGTGAGACCGCACCTGGAGTACTGTGTGCAGTTTTAGTCTCCTAACCTGAGGAAAGACGTTCTTGCCTTAGAGGGAGTACAGAGAAGGTTCACCAGATTGATCCCTGGGATGGCGGGACTTACATATGAGGAAAGACTAGATAGACTGGGCTTGTACTCGCTGGAATTTAGAAGACTGAGGGGGGGATCTTATAGAAACATATAAAATTCTTAAGGGGTTGGAGAGGCTAGATGCGGGAAGATTGTTCCCGATGTTGGGGGAGTCCAGAACCAGGGGTCACAGCTTAAGGATAAGGGGGAAGTCTTTTAGGACCGAGATGAGAAAACATTTCTTCACACAGAGAGTGGTGTGTCTGTGGAATTCTCTGCCACAGAAGGTAGTTGAGGCCAGTTCATTGGCTATATTTAAGAGGGAGTTAGATGTGGCCCTTTTTGCTAAAGGGATCAGGGGGTATGGAGAGAAGGCAGGTACAGGCTACTGAGCTGAATGATCAGCCATGATCATATTGAATGGCGGTGCAGGCTCGAAGGTGCACCTATTTTCTATGTTTCTATGTTTCTAAAACGATTCCATAATTTATAACACATTTATTATTGTCCTTATGGGGAAACAATGGTACACAGTCAAATTGTGAGTACTTTTGAAAATCCTTTGGAAATTAAGTGAATTGCCAAATCACCCCTAATGTGAGTGTCAACCCAGATTTATTTCAACAATTAATACAGTAATTGTTGAAATAAATATAGTTAATTTAAATTATACTTTGTGGACGTTTGACTGTGTGGAAATGAGAGGTATTGCAGAAAATTAATTTGCATTACATTACTAACAAATAACAAACACAAAACATATTTTAAGAGGACAATTCTGTCTTCTCCCCTCTCTCATCAGGAAAAACTTGAAGGCACCAGATTCAAGAACAATTTCTTCCCTGTTATTATCAGATTCTTGAAAGGTCATATGCTTCCCGATCTCCCAATCATCCTCATTGCGGCTCTGCACTTTGTTTTATCAGCACTTCTTCTGGAGCTGTAACACTATACTCTGCACTCTATTTCCTTTATTTTTTGCACTGATGCATGATTTGATTGTACTCATGAATGATCACATTTGCCTGGATTGCATGCTAAAGTTTTTCACTGTACATTGATACACGTGACAATGATAAACCAACTAAAAAAAGAAATATGGGTTACGTGTACATATTTTTGCCTGATTTTGCTGGGTTGTATAGAAATGCTGATATTTCTCAGTGGTGCTGGTAGGTTTTGGGGCACTTGTCCAACATGGAACTCCTGAACTTACCATCAGAGCTCAGCAGCCATTTCCCAGCCCTACAGACTCCCTAGCGCTGAGGAATCTGCTCCCAGATCCTGTGTCAGATTAGACCTGGCATAGAGTCCTCAAGTCCATTCATTTAAATAGTGACTGCAAGGCTAAAGGGAAAAACGTCAAAGCATTGAGCAATTGACATTTTTAAGAAATTGTGTTTTGTTTAATGTTTTTAATTACTTATAAGTTTAATATGTTAAGAGGACATGATGCTAAGAAACGTTATTTGCTGGTCATGTTCGTAAGCAAAAGATCTAAAAAAAATAGATAGATGGCTTATCAGAGTTAGGTCAGTCTCTTCATAAAGAGTTGGCTGTCCCTTGGTAATACATACCAGGATGTTTCTTTCACTGTAGAAAATAGGATCTTGTAGCAATTATGCTGAAGGAAGAATTATGGCCAAAATGATACGGGAAAGTAAAACTTTGAAGGTATAAACCTGGGGCTGGTTTTATTAGAAAAAAATAGTATTCCTTCAAAGATTGTTTAATAAAAACTTAACGTCATTACAAATGTTTTGTACCAGATATGTACCAGGTCAAAATCTTCATATTATGTTATTGATTTCTTTTTAGAAATATTTTCATAAATTTAATCCATTCTGTTTCCTTTTATATTTGTTTGTATCTCCTCCTATTTTGTGCATCTCTTGGCTCCTAATTCAAGCTATTGGAAGGTTAAACATCCAATTCCCTGGCCGATTTGGCAACAGCAGTCAAGAGGTTTGCGAGAGTAATGCATTATAATGACTCCATTTTGAGGATGCCTCAGATGAATACTCCTCGCACCTGAAATACTTGATCTCGTGACAAAGTCCCGACATCATTAGGGATGTGTGCATGACTGCTGTGCTGAACATGCTATAATGAATGACAAGTCTCTTAACTAATTTATTTTGAGTATGTATTTGAAAACATACAATATGTTACTGATAACCTATTAGTGTAACTTCTTTGGGCATGTGCTAACTGAGCAATCAATAATCAGCTATGAAATGCAAAAAGTGATAGTTTCAAGGATGATTTTGAATTTGATTTTTATAAAAGTTTATGCTTAATAAATCCATTTCATTCACAGTTGTCTTGATCTGCAATTCGATGGAGTTTCTATTTTAAAATCATAGAATGGGGCAGCATGGAAATGAGCCATTCAGCCCAATTTGTCCACGTCGACCAATGGAGTAAACATTATGGAGTTTAATTCAGATTAATGTGAGGTGTTAACGCTTGGGAGGACAAACAAGGACAATATTTGCATAGTAAATGGTAATGTTATAGGGTGCTTTATAGATTAGGGAGACATGGGGTAGGGTACATAGTTCTGTGAAAGTGGCAACACAGGTGGACAGGTTGGTGAAGGTGGTGTTTGGCACACTTGCCTTTGTACATGAAATACAGGAGATTGTAGAAGCTGGAATCTTGAGCAAATCATAAAGTGCTGGAGGAACCTAGGCAGCAGCATCCGGGGAGGGAATGGACAGGCCATGTTTCAGAGTGGGTTCAAATGGTAGCTGTACAAGACATTGATAAGGCCATATTTGGAATACCATGTACAGTTCCGGATACCATGCAATAAGAGCATGTCATTAAACTGGAAAGGGTGCAAAAAAGATTTACAAGGATGTTACTAGGTCTGGGGAATTTGAGTTATAAGGAGAAGCCTGATAGGCTGAGTCTTTTATCTAGGTGCATAAGAAAATTAAGGTGAATAAAGCGATTATAGAGGTGAATAAAATCATGAGGGGCATACATAAGGTCTTTACAGGGTGGGGGTGTCCAAACCTAGAGGGCATAGGTTTAGGATGAGGGGGCAAAAACTTTTAAGCGATTTGAGGGACAACCTTTTACACACAAGCGTAGTGCGTAAATGGAACAAGCTACTAGAGGAAATGGTTGAGCCAAGTATAATTATAGCATTTAAAAGACACTTAGATGGGTACATGGATAGGAAAGGTTTGGAGATGTGGGCCAGGTGCTGTAGTGCTGAGAGATGTGTGCCAAATGGCATGAGCTCAGTTATGCAACTTGGGCAGGGTGGATGAGTTGGGCTGAAGGGCTTGTTTCCGTGCTGTACTGATCTCTGATTCTAGTAATAATCATAAGAAAAAAATGTCACTTTTACCTGGAATTTTGTTAACTGTACCTGCAATTTATGGAACAAGTGTTGGAAGAACCTTACTTAAAAAAAATCCTTATCAGTACTGAAATAATAGAGGCAAAGCAAAGGGTCGTACGAGGCTTTTCATTTTTCCTAGCAAATGAAAATAGAAGTCATAATCAATTTCAAATAAACCTGTAAATTCTCCGTAACTGTAACAGAAAGGAAAAATTAGTAATTGGATCAACTGGCAACTTTTTTCTGTGCTTGCAGACTTTACTAAGAATTAATTGCACTAGATATCAATTATGAAAGTGGGCGACATCAGTGCAGGTGAAAATGTTTTCAATACCTTTGCAGACCAAAATAAAGTCAGTCATACAGCATGGAAACAGGCCTTTCAACCCAACCTGTCCATGCCAACCAATATGTCCCATCTAAGCTAGTCCCATTTGCTCACATTTGGCCCACATCCCTCTAACCTTTCCTATCTATGATATCATCATGCACCAAATACTAATTTCTCACTGCATTGATACAAATTGGAGCAGACTGTCCTTGAATAGCCTCAGTAGAATGAAGGGCTCATCATACTATTCTGTACTTTTCTCGCTATTTTCTCGTTACAGGCATCCTGGGCTGAGATCAGGAGAACCTGACTGGGCAGCTTCAAAGCAAAAGCATGTTGTTCAGATACATTCTAATGTTCACAGAATGCACTGCAATTAACTAGACCATATTTTACTGCTTTTATCTGATGGATCTCAGTGGTGACATCACTGGCCGCACTATCAATGAACGCATTGTTGTGGCCATTGCTAGCTTCTCAGGGTGGGCTGACGACCTTGGGACAGAAGGCAAAGATTGTCCATAAGCCTAGAGTCCATTAGAGCCTCCAGAGATACAACATGGGTTATGGGGAGAAAGCAGGAGAATGGGGTTAGGAGAGATAGATCAGCCATGATTGAACGGCGGAGTAGACTTGATGGGCCCAATGGCCTAATTCTGCTACTATCACTTATGATCTTATGAAAACACAAGAACACTTGAAAATAAGAGCAGGAGTAGGACATCCAGCCTACCTCGCTATTAAGTCCCATCATGGCTGATCTCAGTTCAGTTCAGTTTAATTTATTGTCAAGTGTACCGCTGTACAATGAAAAGCTTTTGTTGCGAGCTAACAAGCCAGAGGAAAGACAATACATGATTACAATTGAGCCATTTACAGTGTCCAGATGCATGATAAGGGAATAACATTTAGTGCAAGATAAAGCCAGTAAAGACTGATCACAAAGATAGTCTGAGGGTCCTCGATGAAGTAGATTGTAGTTCAGGACTTCTCTCTGGTTGCGGTTGGATGGTTCAGTTGCCTGATAACAGTTGGGAAGAAACTGTCCCTGAATATGGAGGTGTGCCTTTTCCCACTTCAATACCCTTTGCCCGATGGGAGAGGGGAGAAGAGGGAGCGGCCAGGATGCAACTCGTCTGATTATGATGCTGGCCTTGCCGAGGCAGCGTGAAGTATAAATGGAGTCAAAGATAGGGAGGTTGGTTTGTGTTATGGTCTGGGCTGCATCCACAATTCGCTGCAATTTCTTGCGGTCTTGTATAGAGCTGTTCCCAAACCAAGCTGTAATGTATCCTGATAAAATGCTTTCTACGGTGCATCTCCTTTATTTATATGCTGTAACTGTAATTCTTTTTGTGCACAACCCGCAGGCATTGCCACTTTCATTTCACTGCACATCGAGTATGTGTATGTGACAAATAAATTTGACTTGACTTGACTTGACTTGACTTGCATCTGTAGAAGTTGGAGAGGGATGTTGCAGACATGCCAAACTTCCTAAGCCTTCTTAGGAAGTAGAGGCTTTGGTGAGCTTTATTGGTCGTTCCTTCAATATGGGTGGTCCAGGAGAAGTCTTTGGTGACATTTACTCTGAGGAATTTGAATTTTTCAACCATCTCTACTTCGGCGCCGTCAATGCATACTGGGGTATGTGTACTGCTTCACTACCTGAAATTGATCATTATCTCCTTTGTCTTGCTGACATTGAGAGAAAGGTTGTTGTCTCGACACCAGGGCATGAGGTTCACAATCTCCTTCCTGTACTCCAACTCATCATTATTTGATATCCGGCCCACAATGGTGATGTCATCTGCGAATTTGTAAATTGAATTAGATTTGTAGAAGGCTGCACAGTCATGGGTGTACAAGGAGTGAAAAAGGGGGCTGAGAACGCATCCTTGTGGAACACCAGTGTTGAGGAATAGAGTGTAGAGGATGATTTGTCCCCTTTCCTCACTGATTGGGGTCTGTTGGTCAGGAAGTCGAGGATCCTCCCCAGATCTACTCCAGATCCTGTTTTAGTGCTTGTTACTGAGTGAAAACCATCCTGGAATTGTTTCAAATTAAATGTTGACCAATTTGGAAAGTAGCTTTTGTGGAACACTGAAATGGGCACTGGCACTAAACACAACTGTATTTTAGGCCCAAATGTGTGCAATCCACTTTCTTGGCAGAAATGATTAAGGTGTTATACCACATTCCTTGAAAGCTGTGCCAGGAACAAATTTAAAATGTTTCAGACAAATTTAACACAATTTCACTCTTACCCCCAGAGCAAAATCTATAAGATTTTGATATTATATAAGATCTACTTTGGTACTGACAGCTGTATACATGGTAGGTCTTGCCAGCATAAGATAGATCAAGTCATTTAGATAGTATGTTTTGGTGCATGGTTTCATCTATCCATTCTTGGGGTATGGATGTCACTGAGAAGAAGATTGCTGGCTGCCACTGAGATATTATTATGTTGTATTGGAGAAAAATTGGTTGGGACATACTTAGATCTGAAAAATGGCTGCAAAATACAGCTGAAGAGATCAAACCCCAAAACTGGTGAAATTGTTCCTTGGATCTCAGTAGTTTGTTAAAAGGTCTACGAGAAAATAATTACTAACAGGCCAAATATACCTTGGACATTCGGTGCCAAGAATCCTCTTCTGAGATGGAACCATGTTTATTAACTCGTCTGTTATTTATTTTTATTACATTTTTTTCTCTGGAACTATCACAATATAATTTCGTTAATAGCAAAATAAATATTTCATTTTCTTCCTATATTTTAAAAACTTTAACATTAATACAGTTGGAAAGAAGTAAGTCAAAATAATTCCTGCTTCATTTTCTCTTTTCTGACCCTTTTCAGTCTAATTTCATTCATCAGCCATTGTATAAACAAGCAAGACATTGGAGCAGACTGTCATAAAACAAACTGAAGTACCAATAGCGAGATTCATGTGCCAAGAATAGCCTGCTTCACCAGCCATTTTTCAACTACTTCTTAATTATCTGCAGTATATAACACAGGTGTCACAGTCACAGTGAGAGACATATAAGGAAAATATCATTGCACTTATAACAAAATGGATATCAGATGATCTTCAGTTGGTAATTTCAGTAACACTGTAATGATTTTAAACAGACAAACATATTTTGTTGATGTGTATGAACATAATGAAACAAAGTAATATTACTTACGAAAAACAGCAGCTGGTAAGATTATTCCAAAAACACTGCAGTTCTTCACATTTTCTTTATGATTTTAGTTGAATGTGAATGCAGTAGAGAATTAATTACATTTGTTAAGATGGTACCATAATCATTTGTTATTAGCGTAATTGATTTGTGATCTCTTCTCCGATGCTTAGAAAGACCACAGTAGATTACTAAATTGTCGGGGATGAATTCAGCAGATTTTGCCAGTCAGGCGACCTGTACTGGAAATGCATGGAAAGAGTGGACGCACACCTTGACATTCTGTGTGATCACATTGAAGAGTGCCCACAACAGCAGCAACTATAGTCACTCTTGGAGACCTTGGATGATCTGAGTCTTCCAGAACAGGATATGTATGTAGGTTAATTGGCTGGGTAAATGTAAAAATTGTCCCTAGTGTGTGTAGGATAGTGATAATAGTGTTAGTGTGCGGGGATCGCTGGGCGGCGTGGACTTGGTGGGCCGAAAAGGCCTGTTTCCGCGCTGTATATATATGATATGATATCTTACATCAACACGAATAATTGACTTCACCACAGATTACCAAGAAAATATTGAGATTATTGAGATCTGAGGATGTTCGGAATTAACTCTGCCAGGCCCTTTCGCAGCGTCGAGTCCAGCACGCTCAACCTTTCTCAAGTACTTTAAGCAATGCATTTTGCAAATTCCCATGCGATTCAGTCCACATGCCTCTGTCACAATAAAGTTTGCTAGGTCGCGGACCTGGACAACATGCGTTGCTTATATGGCACCCAGTGTGTTGTATCCACAGACATAATTTGTTGCTGTGGAATAAACTTGCCAAAGGTCACCAAGCTGTTCCTGAAATGCTCCATTACGGCCAACTCTAGGCTGTTAGAATACAAGCACTTATTTTTTCTCATAATTCACAGGAGGGAAAGTTGTGCACCACAAGTTAGTTCTAACATGGACGTAAGTAGGACTAGGTACATGGGAACAAAACTTCCACTGCCTCACCTTAAAAATCTTTAGTTTATATTAGAGGTAGTACTGCATGGAAACAAGCCCTTTGGCCAACAAGTCCATCCCGACCATTGATCACCCGTCACAGTAGTTCTATGTAATCCCACTTTTTCATCCACTCCCTACACATAAGGCAATTTACACCGGAAGAGACCGGAATATCTGGAGGAAACCCATATGGTCACAGGCGGAATGTGTAAACAGACAGCACCCGAGGTCAGATTTGAATTCGAGTCTCAAGCACTGTGAGGCAGCAGCTCTACTACCTGCACCACAGTGCCATCCTTTATTGTTTTAAACGATAGCGAATCATCATACATAGGATTGAAATTCCCACTGCCTCAGCTTATAAATCTTTAAAAAGGTTCTCAAAAAAGAACCAAAATAGAAAGCCCAACATAAACCGGCTCAGTGCTGCTCCTGGTCAAAATATTCTGAAGAGTAGTGACATTGTGCTTTAAAGCTGCCCCCAGCCCTCAGTCAGATTGCCTAACTTGTGTAGCTGACCATCGTAGGAGAGCTGAAAATGCAATTCCTCTGGAGAGCCTTCCATTCCCTCTGGCGCAAAAGCATACAAAAAAAGAATCCCCATTTGCTTGTGCTGATTGCCCCAAGGACTCCTTTTAAAGCAATGATTTTTACAACTTTACATCATGCTATGATGACTCATGATGCCCAAAATGGAGGAACATCCACTATTCGCATCTGCTTTTTAATAATTGGTCTGCTCTTTTTTAAACCACTAAATACTGCCTACTTTCTATAGTTTTTGCAAACTATGCATCTGTTAAGACCAGCAATAATCTTTTCCGTAGTCAGTTTTTCACTTTGAAGTTGCATCGCAATTTGGAAAGGCCATTTTGATTTTAAAGCGCTCTTAGAATCAAACATCTGATTTGGAATTGCATAGGGACCACGGCACGAAGAAAGACTATGAGCTTGATATCGATCATTATGCTCCATACTCTCTGCATTTTACTCTGCCAGTTCAATTTATTCATCCCCTCTATCTTTAGCTTTACGTTAAGTGCATCTATGTTATTAATATGACTTCTACACTTAAATTTGGATAAAGAAAACCTTACTGAATTTCACGTTGGATTTTTTTGATGATTTTTCTTACCGTTTTTTGATTTTTGATTATTTTTTCTTATACCTAGTTTTGGTCTCCCTCATGAGTGTAAAAATGTTCACTGTGTTTATCCTTATAAATCCTTCCTCAGTTTTAAAGAGCCTATGTGATCACCCGCCCAACCTCTTTACTATAGAAAAGTCACTTGGAAAAAATTTGAAAAGTGCAACTTTTCAAATTATTATGATTATTTGCTTGATAATGTGCTGGTGGCTTTTAAACATAAATAATCGCCATATTTGATGAAGGTAATTAAAAAAATCACAATAATGAAGAATTTTCACAGAACAAATATCTGAAGGAGGAATGTGATGCAGTTAAGTGTATCCATAAGGTAATCCTATTGGGATTACTTTCTGTTTAGCTAAATGTTAATGACACAGTTTTAAAGGTTGCAAAGATATGTAGAGTATGAAGCAAAATAAATCTGACCCAACTCAAAAACAAACTTAGGACGTTCACAAACATAAGTCATAGAGGAATGTTCAAGCTCAAACTTTGTGCCAAGAAATTTCTATTTTTTAAATAAATACTCAAGTAAATGTTGTGCTTATAGTGAGGACTGCTAGCACGTGCAAATGGAGCATCTTGCACTATTTGTACCTCATCATAAGTACCAAGCACTTTCATTTCAGATTAATGTATGTTAGGAAAAAGATAAAGCTCCTTCATCACTTGTTAAAATGCTCGTCTAACTTTAACTGTCTCCTTCACCAGCTTCGGTTTTGCTATTTTCCACACAAAAGTACTCCAGTAGTCTTTGTATTTGATCTGATGCCGTGTATTTCTGAATAACGTAACATAGAGTCATACAGCACGGGAAGAGGCCCTTTAATCAAAATTTAATCCACTGGGACTCGATTAGACACTGCCTCAAAACATATTTCATTCTAGAGTTTTCATAAATGTAAGAAAATGTTGTATGTTAATGCAATGTTACAATAATGCAGTTTTCTATGCTGAAGAATTTAGACATCTTATGACGAATGGATTTAATATCATCCACAACTAAATGTGAAAAAGAAGGAAATTTCGTAGTCTGAAAGACAAATTATTTGAGAGCCAAAAAAACACTTGTTCATAAACCATTCATTCTCTACATTCAGGACATTGAAGAAGGATATATGTTGAGATCTGCGTTCTTGGTTCATTCATTCTCTAATATATTCTATGTACAGTATTTGGTATCTCTGCAGAATAAATTATGGTCAAAATTAATGGGGTGAATAAAGCTGTTCTGTGGCATCACTACCAGGCTTAAACACTTTTCTCCAGAGGTCGGTCAGTCATGAGTTCAGATCCAACCTGCTGGTGACAGAAGAGGATAAGATGTGAGTTTATGGGAAATCTGGACACCTTGGCTTTGTTAATTGCATTGAGATGGGGAAAGAGGTTCTTAATAGGCTGGTTAAGAATTTTGATATAGTTGTGTTTATAGATAGAGGTGTTGGGCAGGAAAGATAATTTATTTTGTTAAATTGGGTTAGACCCCAAGAGTTGGGACCAGCTCACTTGTTTATGAAAACCTATTTCTGTTATGTCAGCAGATTGCCCATGCACAAATCAACATTATAAATGGGATATCCACATGTACATTACAACTCATTGGATACAGCCGCACTGGTCCAGGTGCTTGGTGCTTCAGTGCTCAAATTCACAAAGTCCCACAAGAAAAATTACAGTTTGTGAAAATTGCAGTAAGTTCAAAATTTTCTTTTTGTATAGAAATGCTACATTAATCCTCATAAACAAGATAGAATTTTTAGCAATCAATATTTGACAAAGTGCAATAAATATTAATTTAGTAACTGTACGGACTGTAGCTGCAGAGATCCTTATGCTGACAATCCACAAAATGTGGCTTTTGAGTACATTCAGTTACTAAATTTTTCCATTATAGATGAGGTTCTCACTAGGGCCTCCTCTATATCTCGCAGCTCCACTCTTGC
The DNA here is from genome assembly GCF_053455715.1 of Rhinoraja longicauda. Taxonomy (NCBI): domain Eukaryota; kingdom Metazoa; phylum Chordata; class Chondrichthyes; order Rajiformes; family Arhynchobatidae; genus Rhinoraja; species Rhinoraja longicauda. The sequence goes on along the minus strand of NC_135959.1, from coordinate 46,975,543 downwards.
TCCCCCTCCCTCCATTCGTAACAAGGACAGAATCCCCCTTGTCCTCACCTTCCACCCCATCAGCCAGCGTATCCAATAAATCATCCTCCAACATTTCCGTCACCTCCAACGGGACCCCACTACTGGCCACATCTTCCCATCTCCTCCCCTTTTTGCGTTCCCCAGAGACCGTTCCCTCCGTAACTCCCTGGTCCACTCGGCCCTTTCTACCCAAACCACCCCCTCCCCGGGCACTTTCTCCTGCAACTGCAGGAGATGCAACACCTGTCCCTTTACCTCCCCCCTCTACTCCATCCAAGGACCCAAACAGCCTTTCCCGGTGAGACAGAAGTTCAACTGCACCTCCTCCAACCTCATCTATTGTATCCGCTGCTCTAGATGTCAACTTCTCTACATCGGCGAGACCAAACGCAGGCTCGGCGATCGTTTTGCTCAACACCTTCACTCAGTCCGCCTTAACCAACCTGATCTCCCGGTGGCTGAGCACTTCAACTCCCCCTCCCACTCCCAGTCTGACCTTTCTGTCATGGGTCTCCTCCAGTGCCATAGTGAGGCCCACCGGAAATTGGAGGAACAGCACCTCATATTTCACTTTGGCAGCTTGCAGCACAGCGGTAACATTGACTTTAGATAGTTCCTCTGTCCCTCTCCTTCCCCCCCTCCCCCTTCCCAGTTATCCCACTGTCTTCCTGTCTCCACCTATATCCTTTCTTTGTCACGCCCCCCTGACATCAGTCTGAAGAAGGGTCTCGACCCGAAACGTCACCCATTCCCTCTCTCCTAGATGCTGCCTGACCTGCTGAGTTACTCCAGCATTTTGTGATACCTTCGATTTGTACCAGCATCTGCAGTTATTTTCCTTCAGTTACTAAATGACATGCAAACTCACAGATAGCACCAGCAAATAGCACATGGACAGTTTATTAAGTTTTATGTTGTGAAAAAAAAATTGTTCTAAGCCTCATAATGTCTGGCTTTGGTCTAGATGGTTTTCATGAACATTTTTCAGATCGTGCATTCAACGACCTATGTTTGTTTAATAATAATAATAATAATAATAATATGCCTTTATTGTCATTGTACACAAGGTACAACGAAATTAGAAGTGCTACAGCTGATAACAGTGCGACAATGCAAAGACAATTGCACAGACGTATGAACCAACACAACAAATGCCAGTATCAAATAAAAACCAATTAAAAAACCTAATAAATAATGAATGGGTTAAACACTTAAAATTCTTAAAAGAAAGTTAAAAAAAATTAAAATGATAGTAGTCGAGTCATGTGCTTCCGTTCACTGTTCTTATTGTCCAGGGAAAGAAACTGTTTTTGAGTCGATTTGTCCTGGCCCTTAGGCTCCTATAGCGCCTCCCAGAGGGCAGGAGAACAAACAATTTGTGTCCTGGATGAGTGCTGTCCTTGATTATGACTCTGGCCCTGTTCAGACAGCGCGAGCTGGTGATGTTCTTCAGAGAAGGTAGTGGACAGCCGATGATTTTCTCTGCTGTCCTGATAACCTTTTGGAGGGCCTTCTGGTCTGCAGCCGAGCAGCCAGCATACCACACAGTGGTGCAGTATGCCAGTACGCTCTCGATGGTGGAGCGGTAGAAGGTCACCAACAGATTCTCCTTCAGTCTGTTTTTCCGGAGTAATCTTAAGAAGTGCAGTCTCTGCTGTGACTTTTTCACTACCGCCTTCGTATTTGCAGTCCAGGAGAGGTCCTGGGAGATGGTGGTCCCTAGGAACTTGAAGGTGGAGACCCTCTCCACTTCCTCCCCATTTATATGAAGTGGGGTCTTTGGAGTGTGGGAGGAAACCGGAGAAAACCCACGCGGACACAAGGAAAACATACAAACTCCGTACAGAGCACCCATAGTCAGGGTCAAACTCAGGTCACTGGCGCTATAAGGCAGCCACTCTACCGCTGTGCCATCCTAAAAAAGGTAATGATATTCAAAAAACTGTTTCCATCTGCAAGAAATTTACCTAATTATATTGTTGTAACACAGAATTTGAGAATCAACTAACTAATAATTTTGGAGGATTAATGTCAAACTTGCATGGGAATTATTAACTTTTCTGACCTTAGATTTTAAAGAAACTTATGTGATTATGTCTTAAATTCAGAAATTAGGGAGCTGCGCAAAGCCATCAGTTCTGTGGAATCACAACATGTGATTAGTTATGGAAATTAGCGATTCTGTTGAACCTTTATTGTCTCAGATTTCATCATCAACTGATTGACTGCTAAAGTCATGGATCTTCATTGCATTACAATGATTGCAAGAGTTCCAGAATAACCTTTCATTGCTTCTTTACTATGTATTTGGATGCATTCAATACTGTAGAATAAGTGACCTCCAACAACCAGAACCATCTTTGTGTGAGGTATGGCTCCAGCTATTGAAGTGGTTTATCTTTGATGTCCATAACATCAGTCTCACCAAGCCTCCTGGTTGCCACAGTTGGTGAAATGCTGCTTTGATATCAAGGGCAGTTACTCTCACCACGTCCCTGAATTCAGCTCTTTATTCCAAGTTCAGACTAAAGCTGCGATGAGAACTAGAGCTAAACAGTCTTGTTGAAAAGCACAATAGGCATCAATGATCTGGTTTATTTGAGAGTAAATGCCTACTGAAAATACCTTCCAGCACCTTGCTGATGATTGAAAGTAGACTGATGGGCGGTAATTTGTCCTGACATGTCCTGACAATTTTTCAACTGCCAAGTAGATGCCAGCATTGTGATGTATTGGCACAGCTAAGCTCAGGATGCAGCTATTTTTGGAGTGCACAGCCACGTTATCTGATCCAATTGCTTTTCCTGTATCAAATGCTCTCAACCATTTTTTTGATATCATGTGAAGTGAGTCAATCTGGTTTCAGGAGGAAGGTGAGATTAATTTATTGAGTCAGCACTTCTACCTGAACATAGTTGCAGATATATTGGCTTTTTGATTGCATTTACACACTGTCACCAAGGATGTCTTTGGAGTCTTTCTCCTCCCATCCACTAATGTATCCTGCACACATCTTGCTATCTATTCTTAGTTTTAAAAGGGTTACAGGATAAAAATTAAATACTTCTTTAGAGAACAAATATTACAATAGTTCTCGCCATGCATTTGTTGTTTGAGTTGAGAAGCATCAGGGAAAAAAAAGAATATAGTTAAATTAAAATAGAACATTAATATCTCAGTTCAGAAAGGAATGTACAAGCAATTCAGTCACTGTAAATGTGGAACCTTGATGAAATTGCCGATATGATAAATACCTGTTATTATACAGTACAGAGGTTCCCTAGGTTATGGATGACCTGACCTGCAGAAATCTGACGTGCAAATTGTTCCATAGATTTCTAAATCATTTTTCAAGCTCATCTTAATAATATGTTGTGTGGTATTCATTAATGACTGGATACAGTATATGTGCATTGGTTTAATATGGGTAGTGGTACGGTGAATATTCAACAAAATATTTCTCAGGAACAGAAATATTCCATACTCATAGGTTTAAAGTAGAGAGTAGAAAAAGGTTAGAGGGTTAAAGAGGATCTGAGGAATTTATATTTCACCCAGAGAGTGGTTGAAATCTGCCAGAGAAGATGGCAGAGGGAGGCAAACTCACATGGAAAAATATCTCGACCAACCAATTCATAGAAGGCTATGAAGGAGGTATTGCCAAATAAGATGTATAGATGGGTCTGAAGAAGGGTCTCGACCAGAAACATCATCCAGAGATGCTGCCTGTCCTGCTGAGTTACTCCAGCATTTTGTGTCTATCTTTAGTTAATTATTGGCAAGGACATAGTGGGCCGAAGGACCTGTTTTGGTGATGTATGATACTGTGGCTCTAATCCAGAGACTGTGTCTGCCTGTAATGTATAATTTGATATACAGTGAGTATCTAGTGGCCATCTTACCAATTTTAACACCTTTCAGGCCGTAGTCAGGTCACATTTCCATCCCATAGAGAGCCTTTCCATCTGCCCATTTGCAGCATGACTAACCAACTACCATTTTTCCACCGGATTGGGGACAAGGACATTCCCCACATTTGGCCCTCCTCCATTCACCACATGGTCAGGGGCCCTGCCTGGTGTCTCAGATGGCAGAAGATCTCTCTAAAGAAAAAAAGGCTTGCAGAAAATGCCTGTGAAAATCTGGACTCTGCACTTCTGGCTCCTGATCGAATTTGAATTTACAACAAGATTTCACTGGAAGGTTATGAATTTTCAGTTGACAGCTTTAATCAGCGGCTTGTTTTAATATGCTACCGTTGTCTCCTAATCTGCCTGTCAGTAAAGCAAGTTTCCTGTTAAAATGCCAGCTTTTCTTATTGTTAAAAATAAAAAAAAATTACAAAGGCTGGAAATCTGAAATAAAAACAGTAAGTACTGGAAGTGGACCAGTTCTGATGAAGGGATGTTGTTATCCAACCTCGGTTCGGAAAGGCATAGAGGGATATGGGCCAAACGCGGGCAGGTGGGACTAGTGTAGATGGGGCATCTTGGAGGCATGGGCAAGTTGGACTGAAGGGCCTGTTTCTGTGCTGTAGGATTCTATGGATCTTCTACTTGAAACATTTCCACCGATGATACCTGACCTGCCGGGTATTTTCAGTATTTGCTAATCTTACTGTTATTTGTCAAACAGCTCCATTATGATGATAAGCACTTTTAAAGATCAGACATTGAATGAGATTCATGGCTAAAAAGTCCGAAACCTGCCGGCTCAAAGACCGGCAACAAATGTAACCGTGTCTTTACAGACTTAACTTATACATTACTCACTTATAAATTCATCAAACTAATATTTCAACAGTGCCAGGGAATGCAATATTCATTGAGTTTGGCAGCAATTGTTACATTAACCAGCTGGTCTTATATTCAGGTACTCAAGCCCTCTGTGCTTAGGATCACCTTTGTTCAGCATTGAATCTTAAGCAATGCCAGTACCCAGAGCAGAGTCCTTGCTGACCGAAAGATTAGGAGGCAAATATCTTTATTATATACATTCACAGAACGTGGGCTTCGCAGACCAAGTCAGCATTTAATTACCCATCCTCATTGCCCTTGAGGAGGTGATAATGAGTTGCCTTCTTGAACCACTTCAGTTCTTGACATGTGGTTAATAAGAAACGAGTGAAGAAAAATAGAAAATCAATGGCATTAAATATATTTCAACCCCAAAATAATTTAAAAGTTAATGAAGGACAAAACAGAACATCTCTTGAGAAGATTAAGTTGATGGATTGGAAATTATGGACAGGAGTGATTATGTATAGGCTGCGACAGGTTTCAGTTACTAAAAACTATTTGCAACCTGAACAGTTCACAAATTGGAAATGCAGCCAAAAGCCAAGTTCCCACACGGCAGATGTTAGCTCTCCCTGGATCCTATCTAACCTACCATGTTAAAACCTTTTGAAAGGCCACGCTGAAGTCCATATAGAATATGTTTTTCCTTGGTTGCATACATTTAATTCTGCTTGTGTGCTTTAGTGGGAGTGGTTATTGTTTTTGGAGCTGCTGTAAGAGTAGCCTGGGCAAGTAGATGCGATGCAGTTAGCACTGCTGCTTCATAGGTCCATAACCTGGGTTCAACTTTGGCCTTTGGTGCTGTCTGTGTGGAGTTTGCATGCTCCCCCTGTGGCTAAGTGGATTTTCTCTAGGTGCTCAGATTTCTTCTCACATGCCAAAGACTCAGGTTGGTAGGTTAATTAATTATTGTAAGATGCCTCTTGTGAAAATGGGTTGTGGAAGAATGCTTGGGGTGGTGAGAGTTGATGGGGATGCAGGATGAAAGTTGCAAATTTTTATTGATGGGTTCTTGATGGTCATTGCAGAATCTGTGAGCCAAGAGGCCTGTTTTTGTGTTCTGGACTTGTTTCAGATAGTTGACAAAGTATCCCATAACCCTATGCATCTTTAAGAGTTTTATTTTCATGCCAATATCCAATTAACATGTAAAAGTGATTTTTGAGTTTGCTTCCTCTGGCCTTTTAGGCAGTCAATTATATTAATCATTAACATAAAAAACCTAAGAGTGCAATGTGCAGAAGGATCCCTATTGAGATAATCCATGTAATTAAGATAATTAGGATATTACAATCATCCTCAGATCCGCTGAATTAAATAAAACAATGGATTCCATTCCATTTCACCCACTTCTGCTCATACCCGTGTCCCTCTCTCCCAGAAACAATCAAGGTCCTCAGCAGCTTACGAACGAGACAGGGGGAAGGGAATAGTTTTGATGGCTGCTGTGGATGTGCAGACATCTTCTGCTGTGTAGGTGAGGTGTTGGGACACAGGAAGATGGGTGCCTTTATTTATGAAAAGCTGCAAAGAAAAAACAGGAACTACAGATCAGTAAGCCTACAGGTATGTTACTGGAGGGGATTCTGGGGGATACACTAGCATTTGGAAAGACAGCGGTTAATTTAGAATAGTCAGCACAGTTTTATGCACAGTTCTTATCTCACATATTTGATTATTTTGAAGAAAGAACCAAGATGGCCAATGCAGGGAATAGAGATACATGGATTATGTGCAGCATCAAGAGTTGGTCGGCATCATGTTCAGAACAAATATTGTGGGCTGAAGAGCCTGATCCTGTGCTGTACTGTTCTATGTTCAAGGCAGCATACTCAGGCAAGGTAGACACAAAATGGTGGAGTAAGCGGGTCAGGCAGCATCCCTGGAGAGAAGGAATGGGTGATGTTTCGGGTCGAGACCATTCTTCAGACTGAAGAATGGTCTCGACCCGAAACGTCACCCATTCCTTCTCTCCAGGGATGCTGCCTGACCCGCTGAGTTACTCCAGCATTTTGTATCTACCTTCGATTTAAACCAGCATCTGCAATTTTCTTTCCTAGCGTACTCAGGCAACATGGAAATACCGTAATTTATAGTACTAAAACTCTGCACATAGCCTGCCACAGTTTAAATCCCTCACCACACATTCCTGACATTAATTATTTCACTGCAGGGAAGCTGAAATATATTTTCTCTCATTTCACTCTCAGCACCACTAGCAGATGCCGAGCAGAACAGTAATACGTATTGTATGATGATTCAATATGAGCATGAAGGGTCTCGACCCGAAACGTCACCCATTCCTTCTCTCCAGAGATGCTGCCTGTCCCGCTGAGTTACTCCAGCATTTTGTGTCTACCTTGTATGATTCAATAGCCAGTTATCATGGTCTACCAAACAAATAGTTTTCATTTAGTTAAAACAATCCATTAATTCTGAAAATCACTGGTATTTATTGATAATGACTGAAAATCTATTGAAAGTGTATATCTATGTAGATATTATTTTGTGAGGATATATTTCCAATGGAAAACTTGCAAACAAGTTTAATTAAAATACCCTGTTGTATTGACATTTCATATGTATTTCAGCCTAAATTTTGAATACTATGACATCATCCTGTATGGAAGGCCTTTACTTTTTCCACAGCAACTGTTAAACATAGCATGTATATAAAACCCACTTTCAAAATTTCTCTCAACAAATGAATCAGATCAGTTAACAACACTGGTTTGCTAATGCAGCATTGTTATTGAAGCAATGCTGTCCATTTTACATCTTGGGAATTGAGAGCTTTGGCTTACTTCCATTTGGTTTAAAATCAGTCTCAGAAAAGCCACAATTTCCTGCTAAAATTTAGTTGCTTTATTTTCATTAAAATGGAGATAGAAATATGCACTTCAATGACACTCTCTGTGATTTCTTGGAGATTATAAAATAAAAGGCCCATTTTATCTGTGCTATTATTAATATTGATAATGCCAAGGTTTTAATAAAGAGTAGACTGAGGTGGACCTGTTGGGTCCAAATCTCTCCTGCGGGTCTCTCCTGGGGCAGCCCCCCCCCCCCAAACTGACGATCCTGCGGGCCCGGCAATACCCTCCAACTGCCGAAGTCCGTTGCCGGGCGGGGAGTGTCTCCCGGGGCCGTGGGCGGGCGAGGGGGGGACAGGGAAGGGTGGAGGCTGCCACTCACCTAGGCCCCGTGCCGCCAGCACTACAGCCAGAGTGAGCCGTGGACCCACAGCCTCTCCTGCATTGGTGTAGCACCTGCCCCTCCCCCCCACTCCGCCCCCCACCCGCCTCCCCTACTCCCCCCCACTCCTCTTTTTTGCAAAGTAATTTAAAAGAAATAACTGAAGTATCATATTTACATAAGTTTTCAGACCCTTTACTCAGTACTTTGTTGAGGCACCTTTGGCAGCGATTACAGACTCAAAGTCTTCTTGGGTATGACGCTACAAGCTTGGCACACCTGTATTTGGGTAATTTCTCCCATTCTTCTCATCAGATCCTCTCAAGCTTTGTCAGGTTGGATGGGGAGCGTTGATGCACAGCTATTTTCAGGTCCCTCCAGAGATGTTCGATCGGGTTCAAGTCCGGGGTCTGGCTGGGCCACTCAAGGACATTCATAGACTTGTCACAAAGCCACTCCTGTATTGTCTTGGCCGTGTGCTTAGGGTCATTGTCCTGTTGGAAGGTGAACCTCCGCCCCAGTGAGGTCCAGAACGCTCTGGAGCAGGGTTTCATCAAGAATCTCTCTGTACTTTGCTCCGTTCATTTTTCCCTCGATCCTGACTTGTCTCCTAGTTACTGCCGCTGAAAAACATTCCCACAGCATGATGCTGCCACCATCATGCTTCATCATAGATATGGTATTGGCCAGGTGATGAGCGGTGCCACTTGGCAATTAGGCCAAAGACTTAAATCTTGGTTTCATCAGACCAGAGAATATTGTTTCTCATAGTCTGAGAGTCCTTTAGGTGCCTTTTGGCAAACTCCAAGCAGGCTGTCGTGTGCATTTTACTGAGGAGTGGCTTCTGTCTGGCCACTCTACCATAAAGGCCTTGAGTGCTGCAGATATAGTTGTCCTTCTGGAAGGTTCTCCCATCTTCACAGAGGAACTCTGGAGCTCTGTCAGAGTGACCAGCAGGTTTTTGGTCACCTCCCTGACTAAGGCCCCTCCCCCGATTGCTCAGTTTGGCCGGGCAGCCAGCTCTATGAAGAGTCCTGGTGGTTCCAAAGTTCTTCCATTTAAGAATGACGAAGGCCACTGTGCTCTTCAGGACCTGCAATGTTGCAGAAATTATTTTATACCCTTCCCCAGATCTGTGTCTCGACACAATCCTGTCTCCGAGGTCTACGGACAAATCCATCGTCTTCGTGGCTTGGTTTTTGCTCTGACATGCACTGTCAACTGTGGGACCTTATATATACAGGTGGGTGCCTTTCCAAATCATGTCCAATCAATTTAATTTACAACTGGTGGACTCCAATCAAGTTGTACAAACATCTCAAGGATGATCAATGGAAACAGGATAAACATAAGCTCAATTTTGAGTGTCAGCAAAGGGTCTGAATACTTATGTAAATGTGATATTTCAGTTATTTCTTTTTAATTACTTTGCAAAAATTTCTAAACACCTGTTATCGCTTTTTTATTATGGGGTATTGTGTGTAGATTGATGATAAAAAAATGAATTTAATCAATTTTTAAATAAGGCTGTAACGTAGCAAAATGTGGAAAACGTGAAGGGGTCTGAATACTTTCTGAATGCACTGTATACCGAGATACAGTGGAAAATCTTTGTTTGCATGCTATCCAGTCAAACCATACTATGCATGAACACCATGAAATCATACACAAGTACACAAAAAATACCAGAGTCAGAATATAGCATTATAATTCCAGCATTATAATGTTGCAACTGCAGAAACAATATAGATAAATAAAAAGTGCAAAGGCCACAACAAGATTATTTGGAAGATTGGAAGTATACCCTTAACGTATGAGAGGTTCATTCAGCAGTCTGGTAACAGTGGAGTAGAAGATGTGGTGGTGCATGCTTTCAAGATTTTGTATCTTTTGCCCAACAAGAGAGGGGAGAAGAGAAAATGACCACGGTGCGAGTAGTTCTTGATTATGTTGGCTGCTTTCCTGAGGCATAATGAAGTGTAGATGGAGTAGAGGGGATGGGGGTGGGTGGTACTCCTGTACTCCCTGTTCATGCACGACTGTACTGCTAAGGACAGCTCAAACAGCATCCTAAAGTTTGCTGACGACATGACCATCTTGGGCCTCATCACAGACAACAATGAGACGGCCTACAGAGAGGAGGTAAAGGTACTAAACAGCTGGTGCCAGGAAAATAACCTCTCTCTCAATGTCAGCAAAACTAAAGAGATGAACCATCCACATCGGTGATGCTGAGGTTGAAAGGGTCAGCAGCTTTAAGTTCCTCGGTGTGCACATCACTGAGGACCTTTCCTGGACACTGCACACGGGCACAATAACAAAGAAGGCCCGCCAGCGGCTCTTTTTCCTGAGAAGACTGAGGAAGTTTGGCATGAACGCCAGCATCCTCACAAACATCTTCAGATGCACCATCTGCTGACGGGCTGCATTACAGTCTGGTACGGGAACTGTTCGGCCCACAGCCACAAATCACTAGAGAGTGGTGAAGACGGCACAGCACATCACTGGCAACTGTCTCCCGGCCATTCAGGATATTTTCTACTGGCGGTGCCTGCGGAAGGCACGCAGCATCATCAAGGACCACAGCCACCCAGCACGCAGGCTGTTCTCCTTGTTACCGTCAGCCAAACGATACAGGAGTATGGCTGCGCGTACCACCAGACTTAAGAACAGTTTCTACCATCAGGCCATCAGGCTTCTGAACTCATAAACATATTTCAAATCATATATGTTTATTATTTTTAATATTGTCTTTTTAACTATTTTTAATATTGTCTTTTTACCTTACTAATGTCATTTTTTATCTTATTTATCCTTGGAATATTACTGCTGAGGTGACCCGTTGTCCTGTCAAATACATTACATTGTACCGTTGATCCTGTGCCAACCTACATATGACAAATTAAAAAATATATTATTATTATTATTATGAGGGACTGGGTTGCATACACAACTCTCTGCAGTTTCCTACGGTCTTGGACAGAACTGTTGCCGAACCAGGTTGAGATGTATCTTGATAGGGGGATCTGGGGACATTCCTAAGCGTCATTCGAGACATGCTGAACTTCCATAGTCTTCTGAGTAAGTAGAGGTATTGATGCGCTTTCTTGGCCATAGCTTCAATGTGGTTGGTCCATGAAAAATTGTTGGTGATGTTTACACTTAGGAACCTGGAACTCTCATCCATTTCCATTTTGGTACCACTGATGGGGCGTGTATATCACATTGTTTCCTGATGTTAATGACTAGCTCCTTCATTTTGCCATGTTACTCAGCACCCCATCTTCTTTCTGTACTATTACCTTATTTATTTGAGTGAAATTATGATTAAAATAAAATTGTAAAGCACAAATCAGAGCAAATGACCCAGAATATTATGCTGGTTTCACTTACACATTATTTATGTTGTTTCTTAATTTTCTCCCCATTTGATGACTAGATGCCATAAATCTTTGAATATGATAGGAATGTTAATAGCTAGGTTACTTAGGCTTACGTGATTATTTATAAATAAGTGCCTCGAAAAGGGACCCATTTGGAGGTGTCTTAAATGCACTAAGCACATGTAAATGCTATTTTGGGGACATTAGACTATGATAGCATTCTTTTCCAGATCGATCATCAACAATAAAGAAATTAGCCGAGGCACTTCTGAATGAGATGCTGCACTTTTCCTCGCATCAGAAATGCATCAAAAGAACAACAAAAAAAACTGCTGGAGGAACTCAGCAGGTCAGGGAACACCTATGGAGGCAAAAGGACAGTCAATGTTTTAGACTGAGAGTGCAGAGGGAAGATGACTCTTAAGAATTTCCAAAGATGTAACATATAACGTATCCTATTGGAGTGCATCACAGCTTAGTTTGACAACTCCTCTGCCCAATACCACAAGAAACTGCAGTAAATTGTGGAAGCAGCCCAGTCATCATAAAACCCAGCCTTTCTCCCCCTTCCCCAAATGCATCATTTATACTTCAGACTGCCTCAGAAAAACAGCTAATATCAAGGGCCACTCAGACCCTGCTCATTCCCTCTTCTCCCCTCTCCTTGAAAGCATGTACCACCAGATTCAAGAAGAGCTTTTTTCCCTGCTGTTATCAGACTCTTGAACAGACCTCTCATATGCCAAGGATGTATTCCTGTTCTTCCAATCTACCTCATTGCAGCCCTTGAACTTTTAAAATATCTGTATTTTTTCTGCAGCTATAACTATACCCTGGCTATTTCCTCTTTTAAACTATCTATTGCAATCATATATTTGTATGAAAACAAAGTTTTTTGCTTATCTCCGTACAAATAAGTTGAAGGCCAGTTAAGTGACAATAATAAAACTATACTATTATACTTAATACTATATATTAATACTATTATACTATATATTAAACTTCACAGTGATTGCAGCAGGCATATGCATGCATTCCGAAAAATAAAAATAAATCTAAAAGGCATTAAAATTGCCAGCAAGTCTTTGTACAATAGGACAATGTGCTTTACCATGTAGGTTTATAAACAGAATAAACCTGTGACCCCTTTTCTAAATGTTTCCAAAGCACCAAATGTTTTCATGATGAATGCTGTAATTTGAGATATCATAGATCTCAGTATTAAAACATTATGGTTCCATTCATTGTCATCAAAATGATCTATTGGGGGAAAAGCATCAGGAGTAACAACACAATACTTCAAATCAGCTTTTAATATATGATTCTTCAAGTTGGTTGATATTACACTTTCTTCTCAGACCATTTTAATACTGTACTCTTTTGAAGTGTTCTATCTATTAGTTGAATAAACTGATGACTGTTAATCTCATTTAATACAAATAGTTGATTCAGCTGGGCCAAGATCTATACATAGACTGAGAATTCTTTTAAAGTACTGGAATTTAGCAGTCTACAAGAATTATAAACTCAAATTCTGCAACAGCTAAGACTATTTTTGGTTGAAGCAAGTTTTCATTTATACTAGATAGTTTATTTTAACAGCTGCTTCAGGAATTCAGCTGAAGTGAAACTCAGTGGTGCTTCAGCATCTGCTGCGAACCTTCCCTAAGAGCAAAAACCTTTTGGATGAAGTACAAGAAACCAAGGCAAATCATTTGCTGCTGGCCAGAGTGCATGGCTTTAGTTTACCATTATCTTATCAGAGAGTTGCTTTTACAAATTTTACCTTAACTGGCCTTCAACTTATTTTATGACGTTTTAAATAATTTTTTCTTAATATGATTAATGCACAAATACAAGAAACATAAAAACACAGCAAAGGCGTACCTCAGAAGGCAGGAACATATAAATCTTGCTACCACTTTGACGTGCAAGGGAAATACTGGAAGAGATTGGCTTGTTGGGTAATGTAGCAAAAAGATTAAAGAAATAAGCTACAAATTCCACAGGTCTATTCCCTGTTAATGGAGAGAGGAAACAGAAGGAATGGATTGTTTGGGATTGAGAACTAGTGGCTGCCACCACTTTGAGCTTCCTTAGAACAGTCAAATTAAGTTGTTTGCTTTCACTGACCCTAATCTTGCCAGTGTGGTCAGATACCTTCTGAGGATTCATTGAGTGGCTGGCCCATTGTATGACCAGAAGGAGATATTAGGAAAAAAAACTGCAGATACTTGTTTAAATCGAAGGTAGACACAAAATGCTTGAGTAACTCAGCGGGTCAGGCAGCATCTCGGGAGAGAAGGAATGGATGACGTTTCGGGTCGAGACCCTTCTTCAGACTGATGTCAGGGGAGGGGGCGGGACAAAGATAGGATGAGGTCGGAGACAGGAAGACTAGTGGGAGAACTGGGAAGGGGGAGGGGATATAGAGGGGAAGCAGGGACTACCTGAAGTTAGAGAAGTCAATGTTCATACCGCTGGGGTGTAAACTGCCCAAGCGAAATATGAGGTGCTGTTCCTCCAATTTGCGCTGGGCCTCACTCTGACAATGGAGGAGGCCTAGGACAGAAAGGTCAGATTGGGAAAGGGAGGGGCAGTTGAAGTGCTGAGCCACCGGGAGATCAGGTTGGTTGAGACGGACTGAGCAGAGATGTTGAGCGAAACGATTGCCGAGCCTGTGCTTTGTCTCGCCGATGTAGAGAAGTTAATATCTGGAACAGCGGATACAACAGATGAGGTTGGAGGAAGTGCAGATGATCCTCTGCCTCACCTGGAAAGACTGTTTGGGTGCTTGGATGGACTCGAGGGGGGAGGTAAAGGGACAGGGAAGGTTGCAGGGGAAAGTACCTGGGGAGGGGGTGGTTTGGGTGGGAAGGGACGAGTGGACCAGGGAGTTTCGGAGGGAACGGTCGCTGCGGAAAGCAGAAAGGGGTGGAGATGGGAAGATGTGGCCAGTAGTGAGATCCCATTAGAGGTGGCGGAAATGTTGGAGGATAATTTGTTGTATGCCACGGCTGATGGGGTGGAAGGTGAGGACAAGGGGGACTTTATCCTTGTTACGAATGGGGGAAGGGGGAGCAAGAGCGGAGCTGAGGGATATTGAGGAGACCCTAGTGAGAGCCTCATCTATAATGGAAGAGGGGAACCCCCGTTTTCCTAAAGAATGAGGAGATATTATGTCACTTATTTCCCACAGACAAGTCAATGGCTTTGGAATGCACTACTACCTGGCAAAACTGTTGTGACCTATCTCAATAATGCCACTTTTATACCAGCCCAATAATTATTTCAGAACTCACTGATGCTGGCTTGGAGGCCATTAAGGAGGCATTGAGCAGAGATAGTGTCTCTGGTGGGAAGATACCACTGTGGATGCTGCTGGAAGCCAGTGGCAAAATGCTCACAACCATTATTCTGGCTAGAAATGACCTTCTTGCTCTCACCTCATGAATGCAAATTTGAATTCTCCCTCTCCTGTAGGTAACCAGAGCAAATAGGAAGTTTTATCTTATAATTGCCATTAATTTAACAGAACATTTAAATAATTCTGTAATGTGCGCAAGCCATGTTGAAGTTGTACTCAGTTATTTAACTGCTAAATAATTCTTTGCCATACAATCTTTTTATCGTCTGATCAATCCAAGCTAATGTCATTTCTAACTAACTCTTAGATCAATAACTTCCTCAAAAATGAGTGGAAATGTTTGATACTTTTATACACTAGATTTCTTACTAATACGCAATAAAATAAAAACCTAATACACTGCTTTGTTGTCTGTTTCAGAAAGATTTACAATTTAAACAAGCAACATTATTTTGGCAGAACTACAGAATTCGCTTGCAATGTGAATAAATATGTTGCACATTGAAATGTTGGATCTGGCTTTTATCTTTATCTGTCAAAAGTGTCACGTCTTCATATACAAATCTAATTTGATCAAAATCGAAGTGGATAAAGTTGGGCTCAGTGGCGCCAATGTTTTAGGTACCAAGGGGTTCCTAAATATTCCAAAATGCCATACAATGCGTGAGCACAGTGTTCCACTATGAAACATGCCAGGTGCTCTGGTCTTATTGTAGGAAATATCTACACGAGAACGTCTGCTGGAAGTGGCCAGAACTGGAAGAACTTAATCTGAACCAGCATTCAACTTTGATTTTGACGTTGAGGTTGCTATTGTACAGTTCTGATCAAGAACCACATCTGTGCCTTCCTCCCTCGCAATATGGACCCGCTACAGTTCGCATACTGTCCAACTATGGTGCGGTCTCCCAGGTTCTGCAAACTGCTCTCTCGCATCTGGGCAGCCAGTAGGGGGGCTATGTGAGGATGCTGTTCATTGATTTTAGTTCAGCTTTCAACACAATAGTCCCCACCAGACTGGCTGAGAAGCTGCTGAAACTGGGGCTTAACACTCCCCTGTGTGCCTGGGTCCTGGACTTTCTCACCGCCAGGCCCCAAGTGGTCAAGGTGGGGAGACATACTTCTAACCCCCTCACCCTGAACACAGGATCTCCCTAGGGTTGCGTCCTTAGCTCCCTACTGTACTCCCTGTACACACATGACTGTGTGGCCAGGTTCAGCTCTAACTCCATCATCAAGTTTGCTGATGACACTGTGGTGGTGGGCCTGATCTCCAATAACGATGAGATGGCCTACCGGGAGGAGGTGGCTGATCTGGCACTCTGGTGTCAGGACAACGGCCTCCTCTTGAATATCACAAAAACTAAGGAGCTGATTGTAGACTTTAGAAGGGCTCAACATCCGAGGACGTACACGCCACTGGAGTTAAATGGGATTACTGTGGATAGGGTGAACAGCTTTAAATACCTGGGAGTTCACATCACAGAGGATCTGACATGGACAACACACATTGCCGTACTGGTGAGTAAGGCAAGGCAGCGCCTTTACCACCTCAGACAGTTGAGGAAATTCAGAGTCTCTCTGAGGATCCTTCAGTGCTTCTACTCTGGGGCTGTAGAAAGCATCTTGTCCGGGAACATCACAATCTGGTTTGGGAACATAGCTATAAGGTGAGAGGGATAAGTTTAACGGGGATGTGCAGGGCAAGTTTTTTACACAATAAGTAGTGGGGGTCTGGAACCCATTGCCAGGGTGATGGTGGAGGCAGATATGATCGTGCTGTTTAAGAGACTTTTAGATAGCATTTGGAAGTGCAGGCAATAGAGGGATATGGATCATGTACAGGCAGATTTGATCAGTTTAACTTGGCATCATATTTGGCACAAACATTGTGGGCTGAACTGTACTGTACTGCTTTATGTTCTATCACAACTTGAGGGCTTAATGTCTACAACTGCAATAACTTGCAACACATTATGAGGAGCACTGTACAGAAACCAACAATGTTCAGTACAGTGGTAGATAGGGTAAATAGGTATATCTGTGTTTTTAACCTCACAAATGGAGTTCTCAGTTTTTGTGCGACTTTCAAAAACAATGTGAATTTGACACACAATGTTATATGAAAGCTGTCAAAAGGCTGCAATGCAGTTTCTAACATTTAATGGAAGATCAGCCATGTGAAACATCAACTCTATTTCTCTGTCCACAGGTGCCACCTGGTCTGCGGTGTTTCCAGAATCATATGTGTTTATGTGCAATTTCCATCTCGATGTACTGACCAGAGTAACAGCTGCATTGAAAGAAAAAAAATACCTCTGACAGTTTGATTCTGAAATACATCTCATGAGCAGAAATGAATAAAATCTTACACTTGAAGCAGAAAAAAATTGTTTTCATTTAAAAATATGTACAATGTGTGCTATATGTAATTTATAAAATAGAAACTTGTTTAAAAGAAACACCAATAAAGTGATAACAGAATTTTTATTAAATCCTGGGGATGAGGAGCCAGCGCTGCCGTCGCAGCTGCGGCTTGCCTGCAGTCCGTTTGTCTTTTGTGTTTTTTGTTGTTTTTGTCTGAATTGTAGTTTTAATATGGTGTAGTGTTTGTATGTTTATGTTTGGGGGGGGGGGGAACGGGAACTGTAAAATTCTCTCTCCCGAACGGAGACGCGACCTTTGTTTCTGTGTCGTGTCTCCGTTCCCGCTGCGGCCTACCACCGGCCATGCACCTGGGACCACCTGGGGCTCTGGTTCGCAGAGCCCGCGGCCCGGACTCACCACCTGCGGCGCTGGCTGCCTGCGGATGCTGCGGGAGCGGCTGCGACTCGTCTCCGGAGGCTCCGGCGCGGGCCGCGTGGACGTCGGAAGCCCGCAGGCCCCTGGATGGGGACCGACATCGGGAGCTCCGGCAGCGGCAGAGGCAGCGTGTTCGCCCGCCCCGAATCGCGGGGCTTGGGTCGGCCCGCCGCGGACCTTTCACCGTCCGGCGCGGCCTGGAATAGGCCGTGGACCTTTCACCGTCCGGCGCGGCCTGGAATAGGCCGCGGGTTTTTCACCGCCCAGCGGGGGCTTCAATGTCGGGAGCCCCGACCGCCCCGACGTGGCAACTCCAACAGCCTGACCGCGGGACAAGACGGCAGGGAAGAGAAAAGACATTCTGGCCTTCCATCACAGTGAGGAGGGACTGGAGGAGACTCACTGTGATGGATGTTTCTTTTTGTTTGGTGTTAGTTTGTGATTGTATGTGTTATTGCATTTTTATTGATTATTCTTATTGGTCTTATTGTTCAACTGCGGGTAATGTTTCATTTCACTGCACATTTATGTGTATGTGACAAATAAACGACTATTGACTATTGACTATTGACACACTTTCAGCCAGGATTAGGGTTATTCTTCTTACTCCGAATGTAGGATGCAATCTGAGTGAAACTAATAAACATGCCACAGGCCATTTTCTAGGGCATGATATTAATTTGCAACTCTCATGGCTGTTTAGGTCATTTAAGTCATTTCACTCAGTAACAATATATTGTAAACAGCTTAATGACTTATAATTGGGATGAATATATAGCTGGCAACCAGAGTTGAGCATTTTCTCTCTGTTAATTAAATGCAGATTTGTTTAATATTTCATGAAAAAAGATTCAATTGAAACAAGATAACCAAGCATTTTAAAGTAAATACTAATGCCAGATTTTTATGGCTTCATAAGTAAAGTTTATTAAATAAAAATGTCTGAACTGTAAATTGCACAAAGCTTTCTTTCACTATTATCTTAAGTGACAGTATTTTCTTGCAACAATTAACTAAAGCAAAATATATATATATAGTTCTGTAATCAGACAATTATAAAAATTACTTCTGTTTCAAAACATTTAAAATCTCTTTGACAGAGAACTGACAGAAAGGATATGGATTTGTGCTGTGCAAAGAGGCCTTTTGATTTCTCGCAACAAATGACTTGGAAAGAAAACCCAATCTTTACAACTCAAGAGAGAGGACAGGGAGTGAAGGTGCAAAATGTGGAGACAAGAGTATCATTTATAGAAAAAATAATGAAGATAAGCACATAAAGAAGAGGGAGCAAAATTAATTACATCTCGATTTCAATGATTTCTAAGACCTAGAAAGAGTCTGTAGCGGGTGATTTTGATTAATATGTATCATATATAGCTGGAAATAAATCATTATGTTAATTACAGGTATGAATAACTTGTAAGTAATCAAGTAAAGAAAAGGAATATAAAAGATTCATCTTTTCCCTCAAATTAAAATAAAACAAAGTAAAACTTTGGGTGTTTTATAATACTTAAAAACGTAAAAAACAAGGCCAGAAGTAGACCAACTGGTCCCTAGCGTCTACTCCATCATTCAATAAGATCATAGTTGATCCAGTCTTAGTTCCAATAACAGCAATCTATCCATTTACCACTCAACTCTCCTGCAATTCAAATTTCTGTCAATCTCAGGGCCTCAATGATATTCAATGAAGAGCTTCCTTAGATCTCTGCAGAAGAGAATTCCAAACAGTCATAACCTTCCAAAAGAAAATTTTCATCATCTCTGTCTTGAAAGGACATCCCTTTACAATGCTATTTTCCCACCATTAGAAAACCACATAACCTCTCAGCATTCACCCAGTTAGCCCTTTCAGAATCTTATCTGTTTTCATGCGATCACTTCTCACTTTTATAAACTACAACTGTGTAGAACTACTTTTCATACATTAATTCCTTCTCCAAGGAATCAAACTCGTGAACGTTCTCTGAACATTTTCCCTAGAATATTTAGGCCAAAACCAAACGTAGTCTCCCACAGTCTTGTAAATTTGCTTCAAAACTTGTATATATTTATATTTCCCATCCTTTGGTGTGGTCAATATTCCACTGGCCTTTCTAATTACTTGCTGTCCATTTGTATTTCATGTGCTAGTATACAATATCCCCTTATCATACATTTTGTTGTCTAACTTCATGAAAATAATAATTTGCATTTCCTTCTTCCAAAATGGATAACTTTGCATGTTCTCTGATTATACTCTATTTGCCACATATTTGCCAAAATACTTAAATCTACACCCCTTTGGGAAAACTCTTTTTGTCCTCTTCACAACCCTGTCTATCTTTGTATCATCCAGGTCAATAACATCGATTAATAGTTGTCTCCTCAGCATGTATTTCTTTGGCAACTCACTAATAACTGACTACAGTTTTGAAATGGATCTGTTTATCCTGACTCTCTTTATTTTGTCAGTTACTTAATTCCCCCCATCCAATCCTTGAGGACCTCTTCAGGAATGAGAGAATTGTGGAAGATTACAATCAACATATCCATCATCTCTGCAGCCACTTCCTTGAAGATCATTGGTTGCAGGTCATTTTGTTCAAGAGGCTTTTCGTCATTTAAATCCATTGATTTGACTGATATTTTTTCTCTCTAGGTAGTTTTAAGTATCTCCTTCCGTGTAACCTCCTTGGATGCCTATTATTACTGGGATATCGCTGTGAAGATTGATCCAAAATAATTATTTAGAACACTGCCATTTCTCTATTTCCCATTATTAATTTCCCAGAGTCATCAGGTCTAAGGAACTGATTTTTACTCTCTACTTTCTTTGTACCTGTAGAAGCTCTAATGTGATAATATTTACTAGTTTACTCTTATACTCCACCTTCTCATTCTTTATAAGATTTCTACTTATCCTTTGCTGATTTCTAAAAAAAATCCAATCCTCTTATCGATCATTAATTTCACAATATTGTAGCAACTGAAGATCATTACATATTGACTGGTGTATGAACTATTTCATGTGAAATATGTGGAGACTGAATTAGATAAGTTAATCTCCAGGTCTTACAATGGTATTCAATTTCAGATTTCATTCAGACCAAATGTCTGCATAATTACATGGCCAAATTATTTCCAATAATTTCCTGTAGACCAATTCTCAATATTCCCAGATCATGCTTACATTGGATTGATTTGGTTTTTTGAATAGCAAATTATGGGTATTTTTTTTGTAATTTCTATCAACATTTGAATATAAAATCAAACATTTTAAAATGCACTGAAAAAAATTATTGGCCATCAGAAAAGTTATGACTGCCTCAGGCTGTCCATTCCAAACTCAAGCAAGTGCTGTTAATGACAGCAATCACCATTCTCCATTGAGTTTCATATATTGTTTTCCTTCTGTTACTTCCCATCACAGGATTGGTTTAAATAAAAAAAATTTAAAGTCAAACTAATTTTATTAATGAAATCATACGGACTTGATGAAAAGATGAAGAGGAAATATCATTTATCAACATTATGCATTCACATTATGCCCACATATGTTTGCCTGTCCTATTAATATTATACAATGCTGCCCAAGGGGCTAAGCAATAATAGGTGCTGACTTCACTGCAGGAGTCTGTGGATGACCTTTGAGCACGACCACCAACAGTTTTGAGCCCAAAACGCTTCATTGTAGTTTGCAGTATCTCAGCATGGGACCAGCTTTTTAGGCTGGATGGCCAAATACCACACATGCACATGCTCATTGGCTATAATAATAACTATCTGTACATCACATAAGCTTTGAAATACTACTCCCTATGCTTCTCAAAATCTACTAATACTATTGCAAACTGTTTGCAAACAGCACCACTCTGATTTTCCTGGTAGTTTATTGTTCTGAGCAAATTGTGGTCATTTTGATGTGATACTTATGTTGAAGTAGTTAAAAGAGTGGGAGTACAGGCACTGGCAATATTGGCAGACATGGGTGCCAAAACAGGAAATTAGTTATTTGATAATAAAAGAAGAGTGAACAGAATTCGTGCTTGGTAGGTGACCTGAGATGACCTCGGTGAGAAAGGAAAATTGTGCAAAAGACCTAAAGAAAAAGACCACAACACATCAGTATACAAATCAACTGTCATCAACAATCTCTAAATTATATTTTACTGTTATTATATTCAGGTTATCCCATTGAAGAGCCCATCATTAAGCTCATTAGTGTTCATAATTTATCAAGAAAATTGTAACAGCGATTAAAACTGACCAGCTCAATCAATTAGGAGATATCCAAAAATTAGAAACAATGCACATTGTGAAATTAGCACAGGAATAAGAGCTACCACGGAAATGAAGCAATTAATGTCCAACTGTATGGAATAGCCTTTTATGAAGCACATTCATAGAGAGCCTCTCACGAGTAAAATCGCACACAAGTAACAAGATTACACAGCAAAGCTCTTATTTTGTTCCTGAACAAAAATTAATCATCATCCTGCTGTTTCCCATTGTGTTGTGCCACTACAATTCTGACACCGTGATATACACTAATACATCAAGCAAGCAATACATGACAACAAGTGTTCTCATGTCAGTGATGGCAAGACAATATATTTGTCATCCGTACACACAAACTAAAACCATCATGATATTTTATTGCTTAAATAAATTACAGTTCATTCCCTCTTCCCAGTAAAACTTCTGCATACAAACAATATGCTCCTTACTTCCACCCTCTGGGACTTTTCTTTCATGCAAGTTCCAATATTCTTAACAAAGAATGAACAGGAAACATGTTCCAAAATCATCAATGATACTTTGTTCCAGCCATTGTAAGGTGCACGAGAGGAATTGTGATTGACATAACCTTTCATTATCTCAGAAGTACCAGCTGCTTACTGCACTTCAGTAACCAATTACTTAACCTTACCAATGTTCTTGGCAGCCTTTATATTTTCTCTAGTCATATATTTGGGTCAGTAAAGAGTACAAGGTAACATTTATTTAACAAAATGAGGCTCACACGTCTAAAAATGGCAGTCAAATAATAATGTCAGACAATATATATACATCCGTAATTCTGACAGATCATATTATAAAAAATCTCATTTCAAATGCCTTGTGTGCTGCACTTAATGTTAAATTAAAACAAAACTACCACACATATGTCATAGATTGTGTCTGTACTGAAGGTTTATCATTTCATAAAGGCTCTCCTATTGTTGAAAGTGACAGTTCATAGCAAGACTTTTAATCCAAACATTATCCAGTGATGCATGAAACCAGGAATCAGCAATGTTTCATGCAATGATAAGCTCATAAATATTTTTGCAGAATTGACAGCTTCAATCGTAAAACATCAATATAGTGTACAATTTCTGTTTGGGTTTCTATAACTTCAGGTTTCAAATGAGGTTTAACCAATTTTGAATGCCAAGGGCATTAAAAGAGCCAAGAGAAACACTGGAAAATATGTTTAATTTCCAAATGAACAAAAATGTGGCAATATTTTAATTAGAATCTTCTTCCTGCATATGCTATAATTTATATTCTATCAACATTATATACAGTTAATATCAATTAAGAGAATTAAAATGAGTAAATCTAATACCACTTTGTAGTACTAATTTTGCAAAGATCACAAAGTTATGGGTGCACTCTCAATGACACTGATTTATTATCCCTGGTGGCAGGGAAGGCTAACAATTTATCCCCATTTTCTTAACGTAGCAAATGGTGTAAGCAACTGGTCCTTCAGTGTCACTTACAGGAAGGTTGAAAATAAACTCAACAATGGCATCTTTCATGCTGCCAATCCTTTTAACTGGCTGGTGCATTTTTGATTTGGTAGATTTTTTTTCTTTACTATGTAATAATTACAGACTATGTTTCCCCAAGCAGGTGGCAGAGTGCAGTTTGGAAAATATTTGAGAATGGAATATTAGGAAGACTCACCATTTACCGCGAATGCCGTAGAGGATAAGGTACTTAGGAGTAAGAGAGTCCTGTGACAGTGCCCCCAATGTTCGATGCCGCCCTATACCTATCACTGGCTGACAGGCCAGGAGAACCCAATCCCCAGATGGGTCCAATGAGCTGACATCGGATTGGCCATCTACTCCTTATAAAACCTGGGCAGTCCAGCCAGAGGAGGGAGGAAGGGAGGAAGGGGGGAAGGGAGGAGTCTCCCAGGTAGCTGTGTTCCCCTCTTGCAGGTTCGAGAAAGTCTGAGCCATTGGGACAAACCTGAGACCACCAGCACCAGTATGGTCAAGATTAGGCTTCTGGGAAGAAGCCCTAGACAGCCAGCAGCTCTGCTGAAGATAAGACTGAGTAGCCAGGTGAAGCATCTTCCTGCCCACAGGCAACAAGGGACTGCGCCCACTCACAGAGGCAAAGGCTGAGCTACGAGGATAACCCAGAGACCACCAGCATCGCCTCTTCAAGCCCAAAGCTGAGCCGCCAGGATAAACCTAAGACTACCCGTGCCTCCTCTCAAGGCAAGGGTGAAATGCAGGGAGAGACCTAAGATCACCAGACCTCCTTTGAGACCAGGACTGGGTTGTCGTGACAAGCCCAAGATCGCCAGAGCCACCGCACATGCACCCGGACGACGAAGGACAGTCCCCCTTGAAGTCTCGACTTTCTTGTCACTGTAAATAAAATATATCATGTGAGTTCACCCAATTGTATGTGTTGGTGTGGTCACTGCTGAGCCCGGTGTCATCCCTAATGCCACAGTACCTATTTGTGAAAGTGGAGATGTAATCTGCATGTATTTAGATAATAGATAGATAAAAGGAGAAAAGAGGATTTTGATTTTTAAAAAGTGTCAGTAATTATACCTACCTTCCAGAAACTATTTATGATTAAGATTATATTTGGATGGCATAAACTAGTAAAGTGAAGCATCGGCATGAACCATAGAAAAGATGAAATTATTTTAATTTGGAAGTCCCTTTTTACCAGTGGCTACGTATTCTGAAGGACATAAATGTTCTTCTGGATTGTAAAAGTTGTCATCCATGCCAATGCAGGAGTTACTTGAAATTAAAGAAATAAATATTCATGCCGTTGGGTTGTAAACTGCTCAAGCGAAATATTAGGTGCTGTTCCTCCAATCCTCCTGCCAGTTCCACTGTTTGCATCCTTGTATCCCTCTTGCTATCAAACTATCCCCAGCCAACAATGGGCTAGTGTGGGATCCACCTTTCCTGAGATCATCTGTTGCAGGCCTTGATTTGTTCTGGCCTTTTCACACCTCCAGTTAATCCACCCCCCCCTCTACTTTCAGTCTGAAGAAGGGTTCCAACCTGAAACGTAACCTATTATGTTTCTCCAGAGATGCTGCCAGACCTGCTGAGTTACTCCAGCATTTTGTGTCTATCTTTGGTATAAACCAGCATCTGCAGTTCCTTCCTACACATTTCAATGCTCGGCAATCTGGTCTGTGTGATGGACTGGGCTACCCTGTTTAAGGAGTAATTATGATTTAGGCCAATTGAAAAATGGTGCTGTTGAATCAAAATTAAATACTTCCTGACCATTACTCTGTGATGTTCATCACTGACAAGAAACAACTTTTGGAAAGTATGCACTTTGATGGATAACTATGAAATAAGAATGCTCTCATTCAGCTCTTTGTTGGTTTTTAATTAACTATGTCATCTGAATGCTGGGATATCAAATTGAGCATGACTGGAAAATTATGCTTGACTTGAAAAATGAATAATCTTAGAAAATTACCCAGTTAACATTTTAAAATTAGAGAGGCAGCAAATTAAAACGGCACATTAATCACATTATTAACGATGATAATTATGGAGCAATTCCTATTTATTAATAAAGCAGTTATATCAAGGTTGAAATAATTTTCATAAAAACTTTAGTTGAATAATGATCGTTATAGTTTATCTTGCAATATGTTTTATTGTAGCCAAAGCAAATGTGAATAAAGCAGGGATGGGTTTAATATTTTTATTTAAAAATTAATTTTCAGCCAAACCTGATAACAGAAAACTATAGACACAAAACGCTGGAGTAAATCAGCGGGTCAGGCAGCCTCTCTGGAGAAAAGGAATCGGTGGTGTTGCGGGTCGAGACCCTTCTTCAGACTGAGGCTCAGGGGAAAGTGAAAAGAGAGATATAGAAGTTACATAGAACAATTGAATGAAAGATATGCAAAAAGCAACGATGGTGAAGGAAAGATGGAGCCCACAATGGTTCATTGTTGGCTGTGGGGTAGATGATAGCGAGTTATACAGACAGTGAAACACAACAGGACGGCAGTCAAACTAGTACGATGACTGGGGCGGGTGAGGGAGAGTGAGGTGGCAAGGGTTACTTGAAGTTAGAGAAATCAAAATTCATACCGCTGAGTTGCAAGCTGCCCAAGTAAAATATGAGGTGCTGTTCCTCCAATTTGCGTTTGGCCACAAAGAAAACTATACTTCATCTTTAAGTTTCATTGTACAGGTTGCAAGAATATCAAGTATAAAGATCAGACTGAAGAACTAATTGTTCAAATATTGTTTAATACATATTATTTGAACTATTAGATCTTAAATCTGAGGAAATTAATTACGAAAGCACATCTCTCCCTACCATCAACAGGCTACATACTTTGGCTTAGAATTGTTATAGTTACTCATCATCAGCCACAATTTTCAGCTTCAGTAGAAACAACTTCTGTAGTTACATCAGAACTAAAACACACTGTCCAGCATCTTATATCAAACTGATTCACCTAGTCAATCAGTTAGTCACAGGAAGATGAGTATCAAATTAATTTATGCATGGGTTGGACAATTATCATATAAAATGTTAAAAAATTAAAGCAAAGTTAATTATTCCAAACAGCTTGTTTTTTGTTGATCATTTTGATGCGTACTGTAACAGATTTAAAATCAACCATGCTTGAGATCCCATTTATATTGTTATGATCCCACAGATTGGAAATCAGTAACTTATGTGACATGAAATTGTTTATTTACATTGGAATGCTACTGTCCTTCCCACTATGATTAATTAAAATCTAAATTTTAAAACAATTGTATTCCTCAAACCATTTGTGACAACCTATTTTGCATGCACTACTGAACAAATGTTCCACATACTACAAACCATAATCGCAATGAAGTATTTTTCAGAATACAGAATTTTCTCTCAAGGAATTTACTAATAAAAGACATCACAAAAGACTAGAGAGAGCCTTGATTGAAAGGAGAAAGAAAAGGAAGCAAGGCGTATTAATGTTCTTACATTTGGACAAAATATTACAGAGGAAACTGCATCATGTATTGTTATAGATAAGATGGCACACAAATAAAAAGTTGTGACAGCCAGAAATTGCAATTTACTGAAATGTTGAATATCAGGTTGTTGATGCAACAATTATGGATTACAGGTAATGCAGATTCACATCAAGATAATGCACAACTTTGACATGATGTAGTTCCCATATTATTGCTGTTTTTGCTCTTTGTAATATTTATTGTCAATGTTAAGACTGCATACTATTTGCTTAAGATAGACACAAAAAGCTGGAGTAACTCAGCAGGAAAGGCAGCATCTCTGGAGAGAAGGAATG
Organism: Rhinoraja longicauda; assembly: GCF_053455715.1. Classification (NCBI taxonomy): domain Eukaryota; kingdom Metazoa; phylum Chordata; class Chondrichthyes; order Rajiformes; family Arhynchobatidae; genus Rhinoraja; species Rhinoraja longicauda. The sequence goes on along the minus strand of NC_135959.1, from coordinate 46,948,399 downwards.
GGTGTCGTTTCAGGTCAAGACCCTTCTTCAGACTGGTTAGGGATAAAGGAAACAAGAGATATAGATGGTGATGTGAAGAGATAAAGAACCATGAATGAAAGATATGCAAAAAAAGTAACGATGATAAAGGAAACAGGCCATTGCAAGCTCTTTGTAGGGTGAAAATGAGAAGCTAGTGTGATTTGAGTGGGGGAGGGATAGAGAGGAAGGGAATTCCGGGGCTACCTGATGTGAAATCAATATTCATACCACTGGGTAGTAAGCTGCCCAAGCGAAATATGAGTTGCTGTTCCTCCAATTTGCGTTTAGCCTCACTCTGACAATGGAGGAGACCGAAGACAGAAAGGGCTGTGTAGGAATGGGAAGGAGAATTAAAGTGTCCAGCAATCGGGAGATCACGTTGGTTTACGCAGGCTGAGCAAAGGTGTTCCGCGAAACGATCGCCCAGTCTGCGTTTGGTCTCGCCAATGTATAAGAGTCCACATCTTGAACAACGGATAGAGTAGATGAGGTTGGAAGAGATGCAAGTGAACCTTTGCCTAACCAGAAAGGACTATCGGGGTACCTGGGCAGAGTCGAGAGAGGAGGTATAGCGACAGGTGGTGCATCTTCTGTGGTTGCAGGAGAAGGTACCTGGGGAGGAGGTGGTTTGGGTGAGAAGGAATGAGTTAACCAGGGAGTTGCGGAGGGAACGGCCTCTGCAGAAGGCAGAAAGGGGTGGAGATGGGAAAATGTGGCTAGTGGTGGGATCCCGTTAGAGGTGGCAGAAATTTCAGAGGATTATGTGTTGTACTTACACTTATGGTCAGTATTGCAGCGCTAATTTTTTAGGTGCCGGAGCTGTCACTGGTGCCAGAAGGGCCGTTGTTAAATACCCCGCTAGTTAAAATTACCCGCTGTTTATTTTGGCTTTTCTTTACAGAAGTGCCGGAGCGGCGCTCCATTGAGCTCCGGCAGCACTGCACCCCTGCTTATGGTATGATGATGGAGAGATAAATAGATATATATCTATATACTAAAACTCTTGTTTGTTCGCTTGTTCCTGAACTACAGCCAAAACGGTACACGATCGCGCAACAATTATAGGCCCACCTTACTCACCGTCGTCCCGTGGTCCTATGGAAGAAGTTTCATTGAAATCGGTGTTATATTTTAAAAGTTATTCACATTTTAAAGTTTAAAAAACCGCGCATGCGCAGTTGGTACTTACATAACTTGGCTGACGCATCTGGAACTTACAATTGGTACTTACATAAGTTGGCCGACGCATCCACGCGTGCGCAGAACAAAAGCGTTCGTGCTTGCACGGTTGGGGCCCATTGAGCAGGGCTCGGCCGCCTGTCTCTTGGGGGTGGGAGAGCCAGGCCTGGTGCCGGGGGAAGCAGCCGGAGCCTGGGCCTGGGCCTGGACATGACCGGGTAACCCCGAGCCTGAGGTGGGCCAATGGTAAAGACGGCAGCAGGAACGGTGGTGAGGCCGGGCGTTGGTGGAGGCCAAGGCCATCCCCTCTCCTCTCCCAGGCCGGCTCAGCGCCTTCCCCACGCCACCCAGAGTCCAGCGGCTCAGCAACAGTCGGAGAGTCGCCGCCGGCTACCACTGAACATCCCCGCAACGGGACGGGACAGGACTCTCTTCCCTCCCCCTCCTCCACCAATGGTGGCCGCCCGGGCCGGGAGGCGGGTTGCTACGGCAACCGTAGGTTGCTCCCGGGAGGGAGGGGGGAGGGATGGAGGGGAGGGTGGGGGAGGGAAGGGGTGGAGGAGTGGAGAGGGAGGAGGGGAGGGGGGAGGAGGGGAGGGGGAGGAGGGGATGGGGGGAGGATTGGAGGGGGAGGAGGAGAGGGGACGGGGGAGTGGGGGGGAGAGGGGAGGATGCTGCACCAATGCAGGAGAGGCAACTCTAGGGGAGAGGGGGGGAGAAGGGAGAGGGGGGTGAGGGAGGGAGGGAGGGGAAGGGGGCGAGGGGAGGAGGGGTGGGAGGGAGGGGGGAGAGGGGAGGGGAGGGGGGAATGGGGGAGGAGAGGGTGCTGCACCAATGCAGGTGGTTTGGGCCCAACGGGTCCACTTGGTCTAGTGACTGTAAATATGACTATGTCAAGCTGGTTTGATGTCCATCCAATTGTCTCTTTTTATTGTAGCAAGTGTGTATTACTGAACTTTGTATTGTAGCAAGTGCCTATCAGAGTAAATCATAAAAAAACTACTTTGTCGGTACTGAAGAAAATTCAGTTGGTTTATCGGGACAATCTTTTAATGTATGTGGTTAAGACATTTAGAATTCAATTTCACAAGGTGCCAAAATGATTGAAAACTCTAGAAGGTTCCAATTTATTGAATGAATTTCTGCTGACAGACTCCTTAGTCAATGTACATGATACGTAGCAATAACCTAAAGTATTTTAAAAGCCTGAAATGTGTTAATTTTTTCTTTAGTATTCAGTTCATAGCTTTAAATAAAACCCATGCACTTTTGTTTTGTGTAATTTAATTTTTTGATACAATTTAAAGCAAATATGTACAGAAAAATCACGTAATTAAAATTAGTTATTACAAACTTCAATCAAGGGAGACATCAACCATTGGTGTATTTGACTCTTTCAGTACAATATGCTAAGAAATTTTCCCAGCAACCTTTCTCAAGAGAGGGAAATTGTATATTTATACAATTTCTATGTTTGCATTATAATATTTCAAGAGATTTCAAGATTTCAAGATCAGTTTATTGTCACATGTACCAATTAAGGTACAGTGAGATTTGAGTTACTATACAGCCATACTAAGTGAAAAGCAACAAGACACACAGCCACATAAAATAAAATTTAACATAAACAATCCTCATTCCACATTCCTCACTGTGAGGGAAGGGAATAAATTTCAATCAGCTTCCTCTTTGTTCACCCCGCATTCGGGCTGTTGAACCATCCGCGGTCGCCGCAGCCGACGATCCGAAGCCCTCGCGTCGAGATGATTGAAACTCCCGCGTCGTGACGGTTAAAACTCTCCCGAATTGGCCTCTTCTTACCAGAGACCGCAGGCTTCACGATGTTAAAGTCCACAGGCCCCACGGTTGGAGCTCTCCATTGTCGATCCCTCGGCAAAGGATCGCAAGCTCCGCGATGTTAAAGTCCGCGTTGCGTCCGCGGCATGAAGCGTTGGGCCGTTCTCCAGGAAAGGCCGCCAACTCCTCGATGTTAGGCCGCAGTGGGGACGGAGATATGATATGGAAAAAAATCGCATTTCCGTCGAGGTAAGAGATTGAAAAAAAGTTTCCCCCAACTGCCCCCCCCCCCCCCCCCCCCCCCCCACCCCCCACATAAAACAAACCAACGGACACTAATACTTTTAACACATACTTAAAATAACAAAAACAGAAGGAAGGACAGACAGACTGTTGGCGAGGCAGCCACCCGGTGTAGATATGTATAATATACCCCTCATTTTCATTTTTTGTCATTACAGAACATAAACAAGTAGATGGATTTGTATTTCAAGGTTTTCATCAAGTGTCATTATGACATTGATACTATTCCAGAAGTTGAGGTTCAGTTTTTTTATTTGCGTTTTGCTGTGTTTGTGCAGTTGTGCTTTGAAATCTGACTGGCAACTTTACCAGTGGGAAGTATGGGCTGGTTTTTAGTCACTGAAAAAAATTAAAACAACAATTTTTCACAAGTAGGTGCTTTATGTTCGCTAATGATACCACTGTTGTCAGCCAGATCAACAACAATGATAATATGAAGTACAGGAAAGATGTCGGAACCATGTGTTAAGGTGTCAGAACAGCAATCTTGCCCTTAATGTCATCAAGACTAAAGGGTCGGTTGTTGACCTACGAAAGTGGGGCATGTAGGGTGGTGGTGAACACAACCCTGTCCTCATCAACAAAGCTGCTTCCAGTGAACAGCTTCAAGTTCAAGTCATTCAACTTACCTCATCTCTTACCACCATTCAAGAACCAAAACAGCCCTTCGAGATGAAGCAGCAATTTAATTGCACTTCAAATCTAATTTTCTGTATTCGGTGCTCAAGATGAGGTCTCCCACACATTGGAAAAATATATTGTAGATTGGCTGTGTAAGAAAATAACTGCAGATGCTGGTACAAATCGAAGGTATTTATTTCACAAAATGCTGGAGTAACTCAGCAGGTCAGGCAGCATCTCAGGAGAGAAGGAATGGGTGACGTTTCGGGTCGAGACCCTTCTTCAGACTGATGTCAGGGGGGCGGAACAAAGGAAGGATATAGGTGGAGACAGGAAGATAGAGGGAGAACTCGGAAGGGGGAGAGGAAGAGAGGGACAGAGGAACTATCTAAAGTTGGAGAAGTCAATGTTCATACCGCTGGGCTGCAAGCTGCCCAAGCGAAATATGAGGTGCTGTTCCTCCAATTTCCGGTGGGCCTCACTATGGCATTGGAGGAGGCCCATGACAGAAAGGTCAGACTGGGAGTGGGAGGGGGAGTTGAAGTGCTCAGCCACCGGGAGATCAGGTTGGTTAAGGCAGACTGAGCGAAGGTGTTGAGCGAAATGATCGCCGAGCCTGCGTTTGGTTTCGCCGATGTAAAGAAGTTGACATCTAGAGCAGCGGATACAATAGACCTCTGCTCAGTTTGCAAGGAAAACTCTAAGCTTTGAGTTTCCTGTCACTTTAATTCTCCATCGCCTTTCCATTCTGACCTCTGTCTTTGGCCTCCAACACTATTCTAACCTAAGCCTGAGGAATAACATCTCAAGTCAAGTCGAGTTTATTGTCCCATGCATAGGTATGGTGAGATACAACTGCAATGAAAACCTTGCTTGCAGCAGCATCACAGGCACAGAGAGTCAGACAACACACATAAACATAAATTGTGTGTAAAGTATTTCCATTCCACAGAACAGTGAAAAATAAAAAACTGTGCAAAAAAACATCAGTGCAAAAATACACAATCGGAAAACAAAGTCCATGGTAGCACAAGAGGTGGTCTGTCATGTTCCATTCCCAAGATAGGATTAGGGTTGCACAGGTCAGCTCAAAAACCTGATATGCCTTGAATCTGGTGTTGTGGAACTTCAGATTCTGTATCTCTTGACCAATGGTGGCAGTGAGAAGAGGTCATGGCCTGGATGATAGTTATCCTTCATGATCAATGCTGCCTTCTTGATGCAGAACCTTATATGGAAGCTTGATGGTGGGGAGGGCTGTGCCCATTATGGACTGGACCGAGTCCACCACTCTGTGTATACTCCTGCGTTCCTGTGCATTGTAATTGCTGTAACAGGCCATGATGGAACTAGTCAGGAAACTTTCTACAGTGCATCTCTTGAAGTGTGTTATAGTATATAATCCAATTCTCTTTAAGCTTCTAAGAAAATAGAGGCACTGACATGCCTTCTTTCAAATTACATCTATGTTTTGGACCCGGACAGGTCATCCAAGACATTAGTGCCCAGGAATTTGAATCTGCTAACTCTCTCCATCGCCAACCCATGAATTGAAACTGGCAGATCGTCTCCTGACTCCGAAGTCAATAATTTGTTTGCTGGTTTTGATGACATTAAGCGAGATGTTGTTGTTTCAGCACCACTCAGCAAGGTATTCTCTCTCTTTGTCTCTCTCCCTTTCCACCTCTCTCTTCATCTGTCTAAGCACATTGCATTCTTTGGGATTCAACAATGAAGTTAACAATTTCAGATAACTAGCTTTTCGATCAGAACTTGCTGGTTCTGATGCAAGGCCATCTACCTTAACATTGTCTTTTTCTTTCTGCCTCATGCTGCCCAATCTGTGGGGTACTTTCAACTTTTATATTTTGCTTCTGTTTTGTGGCAACTGCTGTGTTTTGCATATCACACTTTCCACACATGCTATGTTTTAAAATATTTTCACTCTAATTGCTCTCATTCATCTATTAAATAACCTGCTTTGCAAGCTGCACATTACCTGGACACCCTTTGTCTCCAACGTATCATAGACTTTCCCTATGTTCTCTTTATCTTGCTGCATCACACTTGTTTTCTAATTTTTCTCAATAACCCATAAGGGTCACTAAGCAGGCCAGACAGCATTCCTCCCTCCATAGAATGCTGCCTGACCTGCTCAGCATTTCCCGCACTTTGTTTCGCAATTTTCATATACGTATAAAACAGGGATAATCGGCAAATTTGGGAAAAAATAAGCTAATTTTGTAATTCAGTAAATTGTACTGCAAAGTATTTTATCTTGATGCAAAATTGCATCTTCCACACTGTATAATATTCATGAGGGAATCAAGAATTACATGAACAATATATTATTCTAATATTTCATTCTGATTTTATCTTAATATGAATAAACTGATTTTTTATGTCTTTATAAATCAAGCTTGAGTTTAGTTTTGACAAGGTACAAGGTAAGCTCTCATGAGCTGACATATTTAAAGACAATTGTTCTGTAAATATCTGAGAACAATCTATTGAATTTTGCAAAGGGCGGGAGGAGTTGGCTGCGCCTAACGGCTGCGGCTCTCTGGCAGTCTGTTTGTCTTTTTTTCTTTTTTTTTGTTTGTGTCGGTGCTGGGATGGTTTTTGTTTCTGTTTTTGGCTGTGTATGTGTGGGGGGGGGGGTGGGTGTGTTGGGGGGGGGGGGGTTGCCTCGGTAGGGGTCGAGTTGTCTGTCCGTGGGTGCGGGGGGAGGAGAGGGGAAGTTTTGTTGCCTCCATCACAGTGAGGGGGTGTTTGGAGTCACTGTGATGGATGTTTGTGTTGGGGTCGTGTGTCCTGTGTTCTTTTCTTTTTTTGCTGTGACTGCTGAAATTTCGTTCGGTGTTGTGCCGAGTGACAATAAAGTGTTGTTATGTTATGTTATGTTATGTTATGATTTACCCTGTTCCTGACAGTTGGAAAGAGATTAGCTGGTAAATAGCACATAAAACTTATACTTTCAAATATATCACTGACAAAGTGAATAGTTCATGCTTTATTTTGTTTTTGATATTTTATCCAAAGAAAAGAACCAAATGAAATTAACACATCTGCTTCTAATAATGGCTTCATTTGGACACTTTCATGTGCAACAATTTGTTACCCCATTAAAGCTCAAGTAGTCTGGCATGCTCAGGACTGGTGGTGCTGGACGAGCAAATTTTTCCAAATTTTCAAATGTTATTCTATTAATACTCCAATTGACTTAAAAAAAATTACAGATAATAATATTTTTTTTGCAGTGAACCAGGTAACTTGCAGAGAAGCATGTGAGCCAAATGAGCAAAAGGGTTCAAGGGAACCAGGGGCAGCTGAGCAAAAGGGAAAATGGAAACTGAGGCCTCATAAAGCTAGCGTAAGAGCCATTTACCCTTAAATTAGTTACCGTTATTATATTATGGCCATGTTTAATATTTCTAGTTTCTATCTGTCTGTAATTTGGAAGGTGGGATTTGATACACAGAGGGGCATATCTACATCTGAGGAGGCTAGCGTAGTCAGAGATTGGGGGTCAGTTTAGTCTCAGAGGATGGAGAGAAAACAGTTTTTAACCACACGGTAACGACCACACGGTAACGACCACACGGTAACGACCACACGGTAACGACCACACGGTAACGACCACACGGTAACGACCACACGGTAATGACCACACGGTAACGACTGTGTGTTTGAAGAGGAAACAGTTGATAAGAACGATAAGCTATGAATTATTCTTTTGATGTATGCTACTAGCGTAAGCTATATCTCCACCACATCCCCGAGCAGTAATGGCTATCAAAGTTAGATTTTGAGAAGGTATAGAAACTGCCATTACATTTAAGTAAAAAACTGATCTACAAGTGGATAAGTAAAATCCGATTCAACGGTGGAACTGAAGAAGCTGAATCTCTGCCAGATATATTAAATCCTGGAACAAAGAATCTGCAGGTCGCAGGCAAATTTGCACGGTCTGGATCATTGGAAGATTGAAGACTTCATTGACCGGGTACCGTCAGTAGAACGACTGTTTACTCGTATTTGTAGTAAGATGTTCAAGTTTAAAAGCATGTGGGAATATTCTGCAGAAGTACTGAAAACAGTAAGCTTGTTTATGCTACTTGAAGATAAGCAACAGGCAATCAGTATATGACCTTGAAAATAACGATGTTGTGAACTTCTACAAGATAAGGTGTACTCAGCTAGCGATTGTTTACATAGCTACCTTCATAACCTTGTGCTTTTGAAGAAATACCCATTCTGTTTTGAATTCTTCTGGTGTTTATAGAACATAGCGATAAGCACAAATTCATCATGGATCTTTCAGCAGGTAAGTATGAAGAAGAACCGCCACAGGAGGGTGATGCGGAGCCAGAATCAAGAAGATATGAGAAGAGAAACGTCAAGCTCACTGAGCTGGGAAAGGCAGCCTACCTGGAAAGATGCCAGAAGGATAGACACAAGTTGTGGAAGCAGGTCATCAAGTCAATTGAATGCCAGAAGGAACTAATGGAATCAGATGAGAATGCGAGGAAAGTACAATCTAATCTGGATCAATTACTCGACCTCTGCCATGAGGTTGGAGAAAAACAAAACTCATTACTGAGTTCACAACTACCAGAGGAGCAATGTGAAAGGCATACTAAGTGATTCGAAGAAAGGGTGGGATTTCTCAATGGGTTCATGGCAGACGCGGAAAAGTGGTTGTCCGAAATCATAGCCCAAACATTGCGCTCTGAAGTGGGAGAAGCTATACAACAAGGTGTTGAAGTGGGAGAAGAAATTACACCTCTGGATAGTGTCTCGAAAGTTTCAACATGAAGATCAAGACATAAATCGGGTTCTGTATCCAGTTCAACTACAAGAGTCTCTGCTCAAATGGAAACCAAAGCTGAGATGGCTGCTCTCTCGCTAGAAGCTGCTGCCTTGGAGAAAAAATATGACATTGAGTAAAGAGAAGAACAGCTGAAGAGGGAGGCTGAGGAACGAGATGAACAACTAAAAAGACAAGAAGAGCAGCTGAAGAGACAAGCAGAACAGCTAAAGAGGGAGGGTGAGGAACAAAAAAGGCTGTTGAGGAAGGAGAAGGAACGGTTGGAAATAGCTACGAAACTGGCAGTTGCCGGAACAAGGAGGGACATACCGGAAGGCCAAAGATCAAAATGCGGCTCGAGAGCATCTCAGAAGAGTTCCTTAGTCCAAGAAGGAGCTACTAAGCTGGAAACAGCAACTAAAGTCAACCCACAGCCAGTCTGGTCTCGTGACGCAGAACTGGCACTGAGTAAGTGGATGGGCGACAAAACTAGACCAAAGCAGCCGGATGCTGGACCAAAGCAAACAACGTTTGGGCTGTCTGTTGAGGCTCGTAATAAGCCAGCGACCCAAAACTCTTTTCAAAGGCCTGTTCATCATTCATCTGCGCCCAGCCATGGATCACAAAATGAATTCTATGAATTGGTGAGGAATCAAATGAAAATCAGCGAGCTCCTAGCTCAACAAAATCTCTCTTACCCCCAATGGAAATTCCGAAATATGATGGTGATCCTTTGCAATATGAACCTTTCATAATAGCGTTTGAAAAGGGAGTGGAAATTAAAACTACTAGTCACAGAGATCGCTTACGGTTTCTGGAGCAATACACAAGCGGATATTCGAAGCAGCTTGTTAAAAGTTGTCGACATTTGCCTGCAGTTGAGGGCTATCAAACGGCAAGAGAGTTGCTTAAAGAGCATTTTGGTAACAACAGAAGATTGCTAATGCATACATGAAGAAGGCCTTTGCTTGGTCAGTTATCAAGGCGGAAGATGTGAAGGCGTTGCATGAGTTCGCGATATTTCTTAGGGGTTGTTGTAACTCGATGAGAAATAGCAAACACATGGAAGAAATGAATGTTGTTAGTAATATGAAGGCTATCATTCTGAAACTGCCCTATAGGCTTAGAGAAAAGTGGAGAGATAAAGCAGGTCTGATACAGGAAGATGAAGACAGAGAGGCCATGCTTCCTGACCTGGTGAATTTCATGAAAAGGGAAGTACGATTAATGTCAAATCTAGGCCATGGCAACAAGAGCAGCCCTGCCTGCCCCCACAGCGATATGGCACTGACCAACGAGCTTAACACCTTATTTGCCTGCTTTGAAACTGGCAAAACCACCTTGAGTGAAAGAACCCCAGCCGAGGCGGTGGGACAGGTCTTGCAACTGAGCACACAGGAGGTACAACGCGCTCTGCAAAGGGTCAATCCACGCAAGGCTGCAGGACCGGATGGAGTTCAAGGAAGGGTACTGAAGGACTGTGCTGAACAGCTGGCTGAGGTATTCACCAGGATCTTTAACCTGTCATTATCTCTAGCTACGGTCCCCAAGTGCCTGAAGTCGGCTATCATAGTTCCGGTGCCGAAAAAAGCAAAGATCTCCAACCTGAACGACTACCGCCCGGTTGCCCTAACGCCGATAGTCATGAAGTGCTTTGAGAGGCTGGTCCTCTCACACATCAAATCCAGCATCCCTGACTCACTGGACCCACATCAATTTGCATACAGGGCAAATAGATCCACAGAGGACGCCATCTCTCTGGCTCGTCACACTGTCCTGACTCACCTAGAGAGACAGGGCACGTACGTGAGGATGCTATTCATAGACTATAGCTCCGCCTTCAACACGGTCATCCCCACCAAGCTCAGGTGTGGTGCTACGGAGCTCTGTTTCAATCACTCGAACGAGTGAGCTCTAAACATCTTTTGGAATTCGGAGGAGGTACAGCGGTACTCTAAACATCTTTGGGTATCGCTGCGACGCTACAGAAATCTTTTTAAAAGGTTTCTGTGTGTTTTGGGGCTGCAAGCGGTGTTATCAACTGACTGCTCAGCTCCCACTACTGAGGCTGGCAACCTGCCAGGAAACTGTGGCGCACAAAAAGGGGGAGAAAAACCTGTCTGGACTGTTACACCTGCGTCCAGAACAACCCCCCCCACACTGCCTCGTCGCTACTGACCGGACGGGTCTGGTTTTCGTGCGGTGTGGGAGTTTTCTACACCCTCGACCTTCTTCTGCGGCCTTGAGACCTGGAGCTGAAGGAGCCTCCTCTCTATCAGAGATAGGCTTCCAACAATAACAGACTGCAGGTGAATCCCTTTCGTTGCTGCAGGAGCAGCGAAGACCAGCGGGGATTGCTTGAGAAAGTCTGCAGCTCACCAGGGAACGCAGGAGAGCTGAGATACCCGGGCCAAGAGGCCGTGACGCAGCAGTTTCTAGTGGGAGCCGCCATTATTGACGTTCGAGGCAACACCACTCGCCTCCCTCCCTTGAACTGTTCTACACTTGTTTGTGTGTTTGGACTTGGCCCCGTGCCTTTTGGATTGTCTTTGTCTTTGTGTATCAGTGTTTTTGTTTCACTGTAGTGCCTGATACCATGCAGGGTCAGCGTTCTGGGGGATCGGGGCCTTCGGGGAGTTATGCTAAGGCGGCTGCTTCAGCTGCTTCGGCTGCTCCTCTGGGGGCCCGGTTCCCCATGAGGAACCTACCCTTTGAACATGGGGTCAGGTGCTACTTGCCCCCCCAAATGAACCTGGAGGACTGCGCGGCTGCTGTGGCAGCGGCAGCCAAGCCTGTAGGCATTGTGTATGTGGGAAAAATGTTTGGGAAGGGCGTGTTCTTTCTGGAGTCCGTTGAGGGGGTGAACGCGACTGTATGTAAAGGGGTCACAGTGGGTGGACTTTTCCTACAGGTCGAGCCCCTGGGGTCCACCGCGCAGCGGGTGGTCCTATCCAACGTCCCGCCTTGCATCAAGAACGAGGCCCTCCTTCCCCACCTTCATACCCTGGGGAAGATCCTAACCGACATCACCCCAATACCCATGGGGTTCCGCAGGAAGGACTTGCAGCACGTTCTCTCCCTCCGGCGCCAGTTGACAATGTTGCTGGACCGGGAGGAGGTGGTCGACGGGCGCTTCTGTGTCCAGCAGGATGGGCGAGACTTCACCATCTTCTGGACATCGGACCGCCCGAGGTGCCACGCCTGCAAGGAAGTGGGGCATATTCGGAGGAATTGCCCCAAATCCCGGGCGGAGGCCTCCGCCTCCGGTGCCACTAACCCCCCTCCCCCCCCCACTCCCACTCCCCCTGTAGTTGAGCCAGGGAACCCTGGGGATGGGGAGGGTCAAAAGAAGGGGAGCAAGGTGACGAAGAAGATAAGGCACCTGGGGAACAAACCCCCCGGGGATAAGACTTTGCCACCCATCCCGTCACCTCCCGTTAGGGAGTCCGCAAGCCCCATAATCCAGCCAGGGGCGGAGGGGATTGGGCGGGAGGAGGGGGAGCCGCAGACTAGGGTTGCTCAGGTGACCCCAGAGTCTGTGAGCTCCTCCCCTTCGAAAAAAAGAAGGAGGAATCTCTCCAGGGAGGAGCAGAAGGGGGACATAGGGGAATCTTCCAGTGGGGCGAGGAGTGCTGTGGTGGAGGATGACTCCTGCCCTCTGGTTCAGGCCCCGGTTCCATGCTCTGAAGGGGTTTCTGGGGAGGGTGGTGATGGGGACCACTCGGGTGTAATGGAGCAGGGAGAGATTCCTGTTGGGGAGGGAATCCCAATTCATGCACCCGAGGAAGCCCAGGAGCAACCCACCCAGGACGAGGTGCAGAACACGCCTGTGGAGTTAGGGATAGTAGGCGGGGAGGGGGAAGGGGAAACCAGCCCTTCTCTCCCGCAGGACCTGGCTCCAGAGGGACTCCCTGAGTCTGGGGCACCAGAGTCCACTCTGGGCCCAACTGGTGGAGGGATAGACCCCACTGTCAATGGTCTTGACTGCCCAGGTACACCCGAGGAAGGCCCCTCTGCCACTGGCCCCACGGTGGGGACTGAGGTGGAGGAGAGACCAGAGGGTGGGGAAGAGGCAACCGCTGCACAGGGTGGGGCGGGAGCCTCAAGCACAGAAGGTGTGTCCAAGGATGGGAACGGTGACTCCATCTGCAGTGGGGGGGTGGAAGAGGACTCCTCGGGCAATGAGTCAATGGATGTTCTCGCTGCCCCCGACGCCACTCCTCTCATTCCAGTGGAGGAGATCCGCGAGTTCATCGCGGCCACCGAAGGAGCCCAACATCGGCCCAAACTGGCCTCCCTCCGGTGGCCGAACTTACAAGGGGTCACCAGCTCCCTGAACCTCATCCTCAGAAGGAAGGGGAGGGGAAAGGGAGGGACGGGGGTGAAGGGAGGGACGGGGGTGAAGGGAGGGATGGGGGTGAAGGGGAACGACCGGCGTCAGCTCAGGTCTTTCTTGGACGACCTGGAAAAGGACGCCGAGGCCCAGAGCAGCGTCGTTCCTGCTGAGGGTAGAGGGACCAGTAGAGCGTCCCTTGTTGCCAAGATCCGGAAGGTGAAACGCACTGCCAATCCATCTAGGGTCCGTAGCGGCAAAGGCGACTCTGCTGTCAGTGACCAGGGGACTGGTGAGGGGATCTAGTGTACTTCTGACATGGCGATCACCATAGCCAGTTATAACATCAATGGCAGCAGGGGGCCTCTCCGCAGGTTTAACCATCTCTCAACCCTGAGGGATGGGAAATATGCGGTGAGCTTCCTGCAGGAAACCCACACCATCCCAGGAGACGAGTCCACCTGGCTCCTGGAGTGGAGTGGTGAGGTCTTCATGAGCCACCTCAGCTCCATTTCCAGTGGGGTGGCCATTTTGCTGGCCCCGAATTTCCGGCCAGAAATCCTAAAGGTCCAGGAATTGGTGCCAGGCCGCTTGCTTCACCTGGCCGTGCGCCTGGATGGCGTGCCGTTGCATTTTGTCAACGTGTACGCCCCCAAGCCCGCCGTGTTGCAGACGTGCCTGTTCCGGGAGGTGTCTACCCTTTTGAGCTCCATCGACCCTGGCGACTGCGTGATCCTCGGGGGAGATTTCAACTGTACCCTCGAGGAAGGAGACCGTTCCGGTATCCAGCGCGGCCAGGAGTCGGTGAAGAAGTTGAAGGAGCTCGTGGGCTCCTTTGACTTGGTAGACACCTGGAGGAACCTCCACCCCGACTCCAGTGCCTTCTCCAGGAGGTCAGAGGGGGGTGGTTCTCGCATTGACCGCCTGTACATTTCTCGGGCGTACGTCTCCCGCGTCTCGGCGGCCTCCATGCGGCCGATGCCTTGCTCGGACCACCACCTGGTGTGGGCGGAGTTTACCCCGCTGCGCACGAGGGGAGGGTCCGCGTACTGGCACTTTAACAACCGGCTGCTGGAGGATCGCCGCTTCCGGGACTCGTTTGTGAGGTTCTGGACCACTTGGAAGGGGAAGAGGGGAGGATTTCACTCCCTGCGGCTATGGTGGGACGTGGGCAAGGCCCACATCCGGCGTTTCTGTCAGGAGTACACTAGGGGGTCTACCAAGAGACGCGATTCCAAGGTCAGACAGCTCGGGAGTGAGCTACTCGATTTGGATTCGCGTCTAAGTCAGACCGGTGGGGACCCGACCCTCTGGAGGGAATACCAGGAGAAGAAGGACGCGCTGAAGGAGCTGCAGTTACAGCAATCCCGAGGCGCGTATGTGAGGTCGCGGATCCAAATGCTCCACGATTTGGACCGCGGTTCACCCTTCTTCTACTCGCTGGAGAAGTGGCGGGGAGTCCGTCAGCATTTAGTGGAGCTGCTCGCTGACGATGACTCCCCCGTCACCGAACCAGAAGACATCAACGCGGCGGTTCGTTCCTTTTATGGGACCTTGTTTTCACCGGATAGCTCCGGCGTGGACGAGTGCAGTGATCTGTGGGAAGGTCTAACCACGGTCGGCCCGGAGGGTGCCGAGCGTCTGGACGCCCCCCTGACACTAGACGAACTGACTGCGGCCCTCCATCAGATTCAAAGGGGCAAATCCCCTGGCCTGGACGGACTGACAGCAGAGTTCCTCCGCACTTTCTGGGGGACCTTGGGGGAGGACTACACCATGGTCCTGAGGGAGAGCCTGGCGACCGGGGAGATGCCCCTGTCTTGGCGGAGGGCTGTAGTGGTCCTTCTGCCCAAGAAGGGTGATCTCCGCCTACTAAAGAACTGGCGCCCGGTCTCCCTCCTCTGTACCGATTACAAGGTCTTTGCTAAGGCAATGGCCAACCGTCTGGGCCCAGTGCTGGCCCAAGTGATCCACCCTGACCAGTCTTACACGGTCCCGGGCCGGTCCATCCAGGACAATATCCATCTGGTCCGGGACCTGGTCTACCTGGCTCAGGAGACCGGTGTACCCACTGCCTTTCTCTCCCTTGACCAGGAGAAGGCTTTCGACAGGGTGGATCACGAGTATCTGGTGAGGACTCTGCGGGCGTTTGGGTTCGGACCGCACTTTGTGGCCCGGATCCGACTTCTATACACCACTGCGGAGTGCCTCATCAAGGTCAACGGATCCTTGACGGCTCCCATTCCCTTCCGCAGAGGAGTACGTCAGGGCTGCCCCATGTCAGGCCAACTGTACGCCATCTGCGTGGAGCCATTCCTTAGTCTGCTTCGGAGGAGGTTGACGGGCATGGTTCTACGCGAGCCAGATATGGAGGTGGTCCTCTCGGTCTATGCCGATGACGTGCTCCTCATGGTCACTGACCCCGCTGATCTGCAGAGGATGCGCGAGTGCCAACGAGTCTTCTCGGCCGCCTCCTCTGCAAGGATCAATTGGGGGAAATGTTCTGGACTCTTGGTGGGTCCATGGCAGGTGGACTCCCTCCCTGAGGAGATGCGGTTTTTCACGTGGAGCACCACGCGCCTCCTTTACTTGGGAGTCTACCTGAGTCCCGTCGCGGAGACCTGGCTGGCGAACTGGCAGGAGCTGGAGTTGAAAGTCGTCGCCCGGCTGGGGCGCTGGTCAGGTCTCCTCAGGGTGCTTTCCTACCGGGGCAGGGTGTTGGTCATTAACCAACTCGTGGCTTCCCTGCTCTGGTACAGATTGACCACATTGGTCCCATCAGCCACTTTTGCTGGGATCATCCAGAAGAAGTTGGTGGACTTCTTCTGGGGCAACGGAAAGCACTGGGTCTCTGCAGCGGTCCTGAGTCTCCCGATTGAGGAGGGCGGGCAGTCGCTGGTGTGCATCCGCACCCAGTTGGCGGCTCTCCGCCTCAGGACTCTGCAGAGATACCTGTACTCGGAGCGTCCTCCCAGGTGGCACGTGCTGGCGACACACTTTTTCCAACGGGGCCGCTGCCTTCAAGCAGGTACGCGGATCCCGATGGTGGGCGTCAGCCGTGCTATCCTGCTGGGAATGCCCGGCTTCTACCGGGACTTGCTGAGAGTCTGGAACCTGGTTGCTGTCGACCGGGCCCCCCCTCCGCTGACGGAGGGCGGCGGCCCAGGCGTGAGAGCAGCCGGCCCTTGTCCCGCCCCGCTGGGTGTCGGAGAGGCTCAAATGTGTGGAGCACCTGCGGCTGAGCAAACCCCCGCTCAGCCGGAAGTACTCGTCGGACCGAGGCGCCGTAATCCTTCCCGGGAGCCGGTCCCACACAACATGAGTCGCATTTCCTCGACACCCTTCATCTCCCTCCGAGACGCAGGGAGGCGTGTCCTGTACGGGCTCCTCCTCCACACCCTGCACTTCCTCGCCCTGGTCCACCGTCCGGACACTAAGTGGCGGTCAGTGTTGCCTTCCGGTCGCGAGGTGACCCCGCGGTGGGGGTCCCTCTACGCAGGAATTCTGCCCCTCTCCATCGGGGACCTGGGGTGGAAGATATTGCACCGAGGAGTCCCCTGCAACCTGTTCCTCGCGCGGTTCACAGACTCGCCAGCCGCCTGCCACTTTTGCGGGTTGGAAGAGTCTGTGTACCACGTGTACATGCAGTGTGTGAGGTTGCAGCCCCTGTTCCAATATCTAAAGGGGCTGCTCCTTGCTTTTTGGCTGCATTTTTCACCCACCATCCTCATCTTTGGACACCCTGTGCGTAGGGGAGAGGGTAGGGCCGAAGATGTCCTTGTTGGGTTGCTCCTGGGCCAGGCCAAGCTGGCCATCCGAGACTCACGGCGCCAGGCGGAAGAGGGCTCTGCCCGAGCCAGCTGCCTGCCCCTTTTCCGGGGTTACGTCCGTGCCCGGGTGGTGTTGGAGAGGGACTACGCGCTGTCCACGGGCACCCTGGAGGAATTCCGGGACCGCTGGGCACCGCGGGGGATTGGATGTATCCTGGATGGGGATTGTAGTATAATTGTATGATAGTTTTAATAGGTATATTTGTTTGTATAATATTCTGGTGGTGGGTTCTGTTTTGGTTTTATTGCATTGTATATATTATTTTAATATTTGAATAAATATTTTTGATTAAAAAAAAAAAAAAAAAAAAAAAAAAAAAAAGCTCAGGTGTGGTGCTACGGAGCTCTGTTTCAATCACTCGAACGAGTGAGCTCTAAACATCTTTTGGAATTCGGAGGAGGTACAGCGGTACTCTAAACATCTTTGGGTATCGCTGCGACGCTACAGAAATCTTTTTAAAAGGTTTCTGTGTGTTTTGGGGCTGCAAGTGGTGTTATCAACTGACTGCTCAGCTCCCACTACTGAGGCTGGCAACCTGCCAGGAAACTGTGGCGCACAAAAAGGGGGAGAAAAACCTGTCTGGACTGTTACACCTGCGTCCAGAACAACCCCCCCCACACTGCCTCGTCGCTACTGACCGGACGGGTCTGGTTTTCGTGCGGTGTGGGAGTTTTCTACACCCTCGACCTTCTTCTGCGGCCTTGAGACCTGGAGCTGAAGGAGCCTCCTCTCTATCAGAGATAGGCTTCCAACAATAACAGACTGCAGGTGAATCCCTTTCGTTGCTGCAGGAGCAGCGAAGACCAGCGGGGATTGCTTGAGAAAGTCTGCAGCTCACCAGGGAACGCAGGAGAGCTGAGATACCCGGGCCAAGAGGCCGTGACGCAGCAGTTTTTAGTGGGAGCCGCCATTATTGACGTCTGAGGCAACACCACTCGCCTCCCTCCCTTGAACTGTTCTACACTTGTTTGTGTGTTTGGACTTGGCCCCGTGCCTTTTGGATTGTCTTTGTGTATCAGTGTTTTTGTTTCACTGTAGTGCCTGATACCATGCAGGGTCAGCGTTCTGGGGGATTGGGGCCTTCGGGGAGTTATGCTAAGGCGGCTGCTTCAGCTGCTTCGGCTGCTCCTCTGGGGGCCCGGTTCCCCATGAGGAACCTACCCTTTGAACATGGGGTCAGGTGCTACATGCCCCCCCAAATGAACCTGGAGGACTGCGCGGCTGCTGTGGCAGTGGCAGCCAAGCCTGTAGGCATTGTGTATGTGGGAAAAATGTTTGGGAAGGGCGTGTTCTTTCTGGAGTCCGTTGAGGGGGTGAATGCGACTGTATGTAAAGGGGTCACAGTGGGTGGACTTTTCCTACAGGTCGAGCCCCTGGGGTCCACCGCGCAGCGGGTGGTCCTATCCAACGTCCCGCCCTGCATCAAGAACGAGGCCCTCCTTCCCCACCTTCACACCCTGGGGAAGATCCTCACCGACATCACCCCAATACCCATGGGGTTCCGCAGGAAGGACTTGCAGCACGTTCTCTCCCTCCGGCGCCAGTTGACAATGTTGCTGGACCGGGAGGAGGTGGTCGACGGGCGCTTCTGTGTCCAGCAGGATGGGCGAGACTTCACCATCTTCTGGACATCGGACCGCCCGAGGTGCCACGCCTGCAAGGAAGTGGGGCATATTCGGAGGAATTGCCCCAAATCCCGGGCGGAGGCCTCCGCCTCCGGTGCCACTAACCCCCCTCCCCCCCCCACTCCCACTCCCCCTGTAGTTGAGTCAGGGAACCCTGGGGATGGGGAGGGTCAAAAGAAGGGGGGCAAGGTGACGAAGAAGATAAGGCACCTGGGGAACAAACCCCCCGGGGATAAGATCACGCCACCCATCCCGTCACCTCCCGTTAGGGAGTCCGCAAGCCCCATAATCCAGCCAGGGGCGGAGGGGATTGGGCGGGAGGAGGGGGAGCCGCAGACTAGGGTTGCTCAGGTGACCCCAGAGTCTGTGAGCTCCTCCCCTTCGAAAAAAAGAAGGAGGAATCTCTCCAGGGAGGAGCAGAAGGGGGACATAGGGGAATCTTCCAGTGGGGCGGGGAGTGCTGTGGTGGAGGATGACTCCTGCCCTCTGGTTCAGGCCCCGGTTCCATGCTCTGAAGGGGTTTCTGGGGAGGGTGGTGATGGGGACCACTCGGGTGTAATGGAGCAGGGAGAGATTCCTGTTGGGGAGGGAATCCCGATTCATGCACCCGAGGAAGACCAGGAGCAACCCACCCAGGACGAGGTTGAGAACACGCCTGTGGAGTTAGGGATAGTAGGCAGGGAGGGGGAAGGGGAAACTAGCCCTTCTCTCCCGCAGGACCTGGCTCCAGAGTCCACTCTGGGCCCAATTGGTGGAGGGATAGACCCCACTGTCAATGGTCTTGACTGCCCAGGTACACCCGAGGAAGGCCCCTCTGCCACTGGCCCCACGGTGGGGACTGAGGTGGAGGTGAGACCAGAGGGTGGGGAAGAGGCAACCGCTGCGCAGAGTGGGGCGGGAGTCTCAAGCACAGAAGGTGTGTCCAAGGATGGGAATGGTGACTCCATCTGCAGTGGGGGGGTGGAAGGGGACTCCTCGGGCAATGAGTCAATGGATGTTCTCGCTGCCCCCGACGCCACTCCTCTCATTCCAGTGGAGGAGATCCGCGAGTTCATCGCGGCCACCGAAGGAGCCCAACATCGGCCCAAACTGGCCTCCCTCCGGTGGCCGAACGTACAAGGGGTCACCAGCTCCCTGAACCTCATCCTCAGAAGGAAGGGGAGGGGAAAGGGAGGGACGGGGGTGAAGGGAGGGACGGGGGTGAAGGGAGGGATGGGGGTGAAGGGGAACGACCGGCGTCAGCTCAGGTCTTTCTTGGACGACCTGGAAAAGGACGCCGATGCCCAGAGCAGCGTCGTTCCTGCTGAGGGTAGAGGGACCAGTAGAGCGTCCCTTGTTGCCAAGATCCGGAAGGTGAAACGCACTGCCAATCCATCTAGGGTCCGTAGCGGCAAAGGCGACTCTGCTGTCAGTGACCAGGGGACTGGTGAGGGGATCTAGTGTACTCCTGACATGGCGATCACCATAGCCAGTTACAACATAAATGTCCGCAGGTTTAACCAATCTCTCAACCCTGAGGGATGGGAAATATGCGGTGAGCTTCCTGCAGGAAACCCACACCATCCCAGGAGACGAGTCCACCTGGCTCCTGGATTGGAGTGGTGAGGTCTTCATGAGCCACCTCAGCTCCATTTCCAGTGGGGTGGCCATTTTGCTGGCCCCGAATTTCCGGCCAGAAATCCTAAAGGTCCAGGAATTGGTGCCAGGCCGCTTGCTTCACCTGGCCGTGCGCCTGGATGGCGTGCCGTTGCATTTTGTCAACGTGTACGCCCCCAAGCCCGCCGTGTTGCAGACGTGCCTGTTCCGGGAGGTGTCTACCCTTTTGAGCTCCATCGACCCTGGCGACTGCGTGATCCTCGGGGGAGATTTCAACTGTACCCTCGAGGAAGGAGACCGTTCCGGTATCCAGCGCGGCCAGGAGTCGGTGAAGAAGTTGAAGGAGCTCGTGGGCTCCTTTGACTTGGTAGACACCTGGAGGAACCTCCACCCCGACTCCAGTGCCTTCTCCAGGAGGTCAGAGGGGGGTGGTTCTCGCATTGACCGCCTGTACATTTCTCGGGCGTACGTCTCCCGCGTCTCGGCGGCCTCCATGCGGCTGATGCCTTGCTCGGACCACCACCTGGTGTGGGCGGAGTTTACCCCGCTGCGCACGAGGGGAGGGTCCGCGTACTGGCACTTTAACAACCGGCTGCTGGAGGATCGCCGTTTCCGGGACTCGTTTGTGAGGTTCTGGACCACTTGGAAGGGGAAGAGGGGAGGATTTCACTCCCTGCGGCTATGGTGGGACGTGGGCAAGGCCCACATCCGGCGCTTCTGTCAGGAGTACACTAGGGGGTCTACCAAGAGACGCGATTCCAAGGTCAGACAGCTCGGGAGTGAGCTGCTCGATTTGGATTCGCGTCTAAGTCAGACCGGTGGGGACCCGACCTTCTGGAGGGAATACCAGGAGAAGAAGGACGCGCTGAAGGAGCTGCAGTTACAGCAATCCCAAGGCGCGTACCTGAGGTCGCGGATCCAAATGCTCCACGATTTGGACCGCGGTTCACCCTTCTTCTACTCGCTGGAGAAGTGGCGGGGAGTCCGTCAGCAGTTAGTGGAGCTGCTCGCTGACGATGACTCCCCCGTCACCGAACCAGAAGACATCAACGCGGCGGTTCGTTCCTTTTATGGGACCTTGTTTTCACCGGATAGCTCCGGCGTGGACGAGTGCAGTGATCTGTGGGAAGGTCTAACCACGGTCGGCCCGGAGGGTGCCGAGCGTCTGGACGTCCCCCTGACACTAGACGAACTGACCGCGGCCCTCCATCAGATTCAAAGGGGCAAATCTCCTGGCCTGGACGGCCTGACAGCAGAGTTCCTCCGCACTTTCTGGGGGACCCTGGGGGAGGACTACACCATGGTGCTGAGGGAGAGCCTGGCGACCGGGGAGATGCCCCTGTCTTGGCGGAGGGCTGTAGTGGTCCTTCTGCCCAAGAAGGGTGATCTCCGCCTACTAAAGAACTGGCGCCCGGTCTCCCTCCTCTGTACCGATTACAAGGTCTTTGCTAAGGCAATGGCCAACCGTCTGGGCCCAGTGCTGGCCCAAGTGATCCACCCTGACCAGTCTTACACAGTCCCGGGCCGGTCCATCCAGGACAATATCCATCTGGTCCGGGACCTGGTCTACCTGGCTCAGGAGACCGGTGTACCCACTGCCTTTCTCTCCCTTGACCAGGAGAAGGCTTTCGACAGGGTGGATCACGAGTATCTGGTGAGGACTCTGCGGGCGTTTGGGTTCGGACCGCACTTTGTGGCCCGGATCCGACTTCTATACGCCTCTGCGGAGTGCCTCGTCAAGGTCAACGGATCCTTGACGGCCCCCATTCCCTTCCGCAGAGGAGTACGTCAGGGCTGCCCCATGTCAGGCCAACTGTACGCCATCTGCGTGGAGCCATTCCTTAGTCTGCTTCGGAGGAGGTTGACGGGCATGGTTCTACGCGAGCCAGATATGGAGGTGGTCCTCTCGGTCTATGCCGATGACGTGCTCCTCATGGTCACTGACCCCGCTGATCTGCAGAGGATGCGCGAGTGCCAACGAGTCTTCTCGGCCGCCTCCTCTGCAAGGATCAATTAGGGGAAATGTTCCGGACTCTTGGTGGGTCCATGGCAGGTGGACTCCCTCCCTGAGGAGATGCGGTTTTTCACGTGGAGCACCACGCACCTCCTTTACTTGGGAGTCTACCTGAGTCCCGTCGCGGAGACCTGGCTGACGAACTGGCAGGAGCTGGAGTTGAAAGTCGTCGCCCGGCTTGGGCGCTGGTCAGGTCTCCTCAGCGTGCTTTCCTACCGGGGCAGGGTGTTGGTCATTAACCAACTCGTGGCTTCCCTGCTCTGGTACAGATTGACCACATTGGTCCCATCAGCCACTTTTGCTGGGATCATCCAGAAGAAGTTGGTGGACTTCTTCTGGGGCAACAGAAAGCACTGGGTCTCTGCAGCGGTTCTGAGTCTCCCGATTGAGGAGGGCGGGCAGTCGCTGGTGTGCATCCGCACCCAGTTGGCGGCTCTCCGCCTCAGGACTCTGCAGAGATACCTGTATTCGGAGCGTCCTCCCAGGTGGCACGTGCTGGCGACGCACTTTTTCCAACGGGGCCGCTGCCTTCAAGCAGGTACGCGGATCCCGATGGTGGGCGTCAGCCGTGCTATCCTGCTGGGAATGCCCGGCTTCTACCGGGACTTGCTGAGAGTCTGGAACCTGGTTGCTGTCGACCGGGCCCCCCCTCCGCTGACGGAGGGCGGCGGCCCAGGCGTGAGAGCAGCCGGCCCTTGTCCTGCCCCGCTGGGTGTCGGAGAGGCTCAAATGTGTGGAGCACCTGCGGCTGAGCAAACCCCCGCTCAACCGGAAGTACTCGTCGGACCCAGGCGCCGTAATCTTTCCCGGGAGCCGGTCCCACACAACATGAGTCGCATTTCCTCGACACCCTTCATCTCCCTCCGAGACGCAGGGAGGAGTGTCCTGTACGGGCTCCTCCTCCACACCCTGCACTTCCTCGCCCTGGTCCACCGTCCGGACACTAAGTGGCGGTCGGTGTTGCCTTCCGGTCGCGAGGGGGCCCCGCGGTGGGGGTCCCTCTACGCAGGGATTCTGCCCCTCTCCATCGGGGACCTGGGGTGGAAGATATTGCACCGAGGAGTCCCCTGCAACCTGTTCCTCGCGCGGTTCACAGACTCGCCAGCCGCCTGCCACTTTTGCGGGTTGGAAGAGTCTGTGTACCATGTGTACATGCAGTGTGTGAGGTTGCAGCCCCTGTTCCAATATCTAAAGGGGCTGCTCCTTGCTTTTTGGCTGCATTTTTCACCCACCATCCTCATCTTTGGACACCCTGTGCGTAGGGGAGAGGGTAGGGCCGAAGATGTCCTGGTTGGGTTGCTCCTGGGCCAGGCCAAGCTGGCCATCCGCGACTCACGGCGCCAGGCGGAAGAGGGCTCTGCCCGAGCCAGCTGCCTGCTCCTTTTCCGGGGTTACGTCCATGCCAGGGTGGTGTTGGAGAGGGACTATGCGCTGTCCACGGGCGCCCTGGAGGATTTCCGGGACCGCTGGGCACCGCGGGGGATTGGATGTATCCTGGATGGGGATTGTAACAGAATTGTATAATAGTTTCAATAGGTATATTTGTTTGTATAATACTCTGGTGGTGGGTTCTGTTTTGGTTTTATTGTATTGTATATATTATTTTAATATTTGAATAAATATTTTTGATAAAAAAATTTTTTTTAAAAAAATAAATAAAAAAAAGCTCATCACCAAACTCCACCAGCTAGGCCTCAGCTCGTCATTATGTGACTGGATCCTGGACTTCCTGCTGGAACGACCGCAGGCAGTGAGAATGGGCCCGCACCTGTCCTCCACTATCACCCTGAGTTCCGGCACACCACAGGGCTGTGTTCTGAGCCCCATGCTCTACTCCCTCTTCACACACGACTGTGTTCCTGCATTCGACACCAACACCATTGTCAAGTTTGCAGACGACACAACGGTGATCGGGCTTATCACCAACGGGGATGAAACAAACTATAGAGTGGAGGTGCAGAACCTGGCGGACTGGTGCTCGGATAACAACCTGTCCCTAAATACCACCAAGACCAAGGAGCTGATCATCAACTTCCGTAGGTCACATAACGGGGAATATGCCCTGAACTCTATCAACGGGGACAGTGTGGAGAGAGTGTCCAGCTTCAAGTTTCTGGGCACTCACATTTCGGAGGACCTAACATGGTCCAATAACACTGCTGCGCTGGTCAAGAAGGCACAACAGACTTCTACTTAAGAACACTGAAAAAGTCTGGTCTACCCCAACAGCTGCTGACGACCTTCTACCGCTGCACCATAGAGAGCATCCTAACGCATGGCATCCCTGTGTGGTACCTCAGCTGCACGGAGGCAGAAAGGAAAGCTCTACAGCGGGTAGTCCATAGAGCTCAGAGGGCCATCGGAACACAGCTACCAGACTTGGAGGGCATCTACAACACACGATGCCTCAGAAAAGCCACCAGCATCCACAAAGACTCTTCACACCCCTGCAACAGTCTGTTCGAACTCCTTCCATCGGGCAGACGATACAAGGCCTTCTACGCCCGCACCTCCAGACTCAGGAACAGCTTCATCCCCAGGGCCATAGCTGCTATGAACCGGTCCTGCTGAGCCGGATGGCCACAAAGCATAGATCAACTTGCACTTTACCCTGTCTAAAAACTGTTACAATTGTTTCATTTCGTTGGGTTGCTGTTAATTACTTAAATTATTGCATCGTATGGGAGGCGCATTCCCAATCTCGTTGTACCCCTGGGTACAATGACAATAAAGATATATTATATTGTATTGTATATTCAAGATCCTAAACCAGTAACTCTCAAAGGTTCTACTTTTACAAAAGCAAAGGGAAGATCAAGACCTAAGGAGAGCAGTCTTGCTGCCGCCGTAAAACCCGTAGAAACGAAAGGCGGAATGAAAAGAGATGCATCTACCATTAGCCCACAAGAGTTTTGTTTGTCATGAAATGAAGTTGGTGAAGGTGGTGTCGAAAATTCAAGAAGAAGGAATATAATGAAAAGATGGACTTCTTAAAGGAGAAGGGAATCTGTTATGGGAGTTTGAAGAAAGGACACATGGTTAAAGACTGCAGGAGTCGGATAGCTTGTGATATGTGCAAACAAGATCATCCTAAATTACTTCACACTGAACAGAAAAATACGGACGAGAAGCTGGAGCAAACAGAACAAAAGGAGAAGCCAACTACGAGTGATGTTGTTGCCTCACCTCAGATAAATGCGCATATTGGGGCTGGGGTAGAAACCTGCATTTTCTCCATCTTACCAGTACAGGTAAGGAGCAGCAAGGGGAATACAGTGTTGCAAACATACGCATTTTTGGATCATGGAAGTTCGGCTATATGCACGGAATACTTGAGAAGGCTGGACATCATAGGAGAAAAGATTAAGATTCTCCTGAATACCATGAATGATGAGAAATGCTGCGATAGTCATCATATCACAAGTATGGAAATATCCAGTCTGGAGGAAGACAATTTTATACAAATATCAAAAGTGTTTACACATGAGACTATGCCCATTTCTCATCCAAATATACCTAAGAAATAAGACTAGAAACAATGGCCTTACTTAAAGGATGTCAAGATACCTAAAATAAATTCTGGTATCGACCTACTTATCGGAACGAATGCTTTGAAGGCATTGGAACCCAAGGAGTTTGTCAGCAGTCAAGGGGATGGACCATTTGCTATGAGGACCCTACTCGGATGGGTTATCTATGGCTCCTTGACAAGGAGCAAAAAAGGCAGGAAAAGGAATAACAATACTGCTGCTGCTGTCAATTGAATATCTACTGTAAATCTAGAGGAATTGTTGATTAAACAATACAATCACGACTTCAATGAAAGAACCAGCAAGGAATCAGAAGAAATGTCCAGAGAAGAGGTAAAATTCTTGAGTATTATGAATCACTCAGTAAAAATGATAGAAGGACACTATTGTCTAGACTTACCTTTCAAACAAGAAAGTGTTAGTCTGCCATATAACCGTTGCATTGCAGAGTAACACATTCAGAATCTGAAACGCGTTTGGCAAGAATACAAAATTTCATGATGAATATACATCTTTCCTCACAGAGATGATTGATAATGGTTATGCTGAAAGGGTACCAGATGACCAGCTGAATTGAAGTGATGGGGAACTTTGGTACATTCCTCATCACGGGGTGTAACACTCGAAGAAAGGAACATTAAGATTGGCCTTCGACTGTGCTGCGGTTTTCAAGGGTAAATCACTTAACTGTCAACTGCTGCAGGGTCCAGACCTAATGAACTCACTCATCGGAGTTCTCATCAGATTCAGACGAGCCGGTGGCTTTAATGGCGGATATCAAGGCAATGTTTCATCAGGTCAAGGTATCGGAAAAGCATGTCAACTATCTGCGATTTCCGTGGTGGCCAGATGGAGATGCACAACAAGATCTCATTGAATATTGGATGAAGGTACATCTCTTTGGTGCAGCGTCATCACCGAGTTGTGCAAACTTTGCATTGAGGAAGACCCCCGAGGACAATAAAGATGTGACAAACACAGCAAAGAACAATTTCTATGTGGACGATTGTTTAAAATCCATGTCTACGGAACAGGAAGCAATCCAAATGGTAAAACATCTGACTTCCCTCTGCAACAAGGGAGGATTCATGCTATCAAAATGGATCAGCAACAGCCGTGCTGTATGGGAGACCATCCCACTTGATAACAGAGCCAAGGAGACCCACGATTTGGATTTGGACAAAGCCAATCTGCAGATGAAGCCTCTAGAGGATTAACGGCAGACCGCTTCTTAAGCAGTAAGAGATGGATCAATGGACCAGAGTTTCTCTGTAAGCCAGTCAGAGAATGGCCAATGCTACCACCTGGGCTCTTTGTGAAGGAAGATTTGTATATTAGACGCAGATGGAGACAGGTACAATATATGGCAGATCATTTTTGGAAACGGTGGACACAAGAATATTTGCCTCTAATCCAAGAACGACAACGATGGTTGAGAGTAAGAAGAAATTTTATTCCAGGTGACATCATTTTGGTGGTTGATTCTACTGCACCACGAGGTTCTTGGTTGATGGGCAGGATACTGGAGATCATGCCAGACGTTAAAGGTTTTGTGCATACTGTACGACTTCAGACTAAGAGCAACATCTTGGAAAGACCGATAACCAAGATATATGTCTGCTTCTAGAAGGTGAAGGAAAAGATTGAAGAATCGCTATAGAAGTCTGAATGTTAACATATAATGCATATTACTTTTGTTTTTGATATATGTTAAGCTTTTATAGCTCCTTTTAATATTGATAATTGCTTCGTTATATACATAAAACAATTAGGGGCCGGTATGTAGGAGCTATTTACGCTTAAATTAGTTACTGTTATTATATTATAGCCATGTTTAATATTTCCAGTTTCTTTCTGTCTGTAATTTGGAAGGTGGGATTTGATACGCAGAGCGGTGTGTCTACATCTGAGGAGGCTAGCGTAGCCACAGAGATTGGGGGTCAGTTTAGCCTTGGAGGATGGAGAAAAAACAGTTTTTAACCACGCGGTAACAACCACACGGTAACGACCACACGGTAACGACCACACGGTAACGACCACACGGTAACAATCACATGGTAACGACTGTGTTTGAAGTGGAAACAGTTGATAAGAACGATAAGCTATGAATTATTCTTTTGATTTGTGTTACTTTAATAAAGACCAATTAATCAAGAAACAGGGTTTGGAAGATTTGTTTTTGCTATCTTAGAGTGCGGTGTGTGCGTGAGCTATATCTCCACCACGTCCCCGAGCAGTAATGGCTATCGAAGTTGGACTTTGAGAAGGTATAGAAACTGCCATTACAGCTAGATTGGGATTTCCAAATAGTCCGATGGAGGATTATCAGAGTTTTAAAGTATATTAAAGTTTTTGCACACGGTATGTGAATAGGCAGTAATGACGATGAACACAGTAATTTATCAAGTTATTCATACTGGTTCATGCCAAGGTCTCAGCTGACAACATTTTCTTTCATTTACTGAAGAATGGCATTGTTGTCATGGCCATTGTTTACTGCCTCTCTCTAATTGTCCTTGAAAGTTTGATAGGATAATTAAATAAGTAAATGAACAACAGGGATTATTTAGTTTCAGTAAAAACAAATTACTGTAACGGAATTTTATTTTCTCCACAGGTTAACAAGGTTCTAGGATAATGCACATTGTTGGGGTAGGTCAAGATGACATTAGAGCCTTACTCACTGGGAGATGGACAAATGTGACCTAGTTCGTATGGAATTATGTTTATCTGTATAGAGGGTCAATTCTATATACCGTATAGCTTTGTACCGTGTCTACATAAATCAAACAAGGTATGATTTACATCTAGTTTCTTCACTAGAATTGTGCATGATAATTTTTTCATTCTTGTACCATGCCAGTATTTTGGGCTAAATAACAGGATTCATGTATTTCAATATTAAAATTATGGGAAGAAATAATGGTGAAATGTTATACAGAAAAACAAGATGAACACAATAAAGAAAAATATGATATTAGTTAAAACAGAAGATAAGGGAAGTTCTATTATAGAGGTCAATGAACATGCTATGTATTTTACTGTACTGTGGATGACTGTCACACTGACTGAGATTTCTAGTAGTGAATATGGATGATTTCCACAGGACTTCACCTATTTTCTTTACATTTCCATTCAAGAACCCGCAAAGTTCCTGATGCACACACAGAAGGCGTGTAAGGAGAAAGCCACAGAAGTTCTCCCCTTCTGCGTTGCCATAGCTAACAAAAAGGTTAATCTCAAAATATTGTCTTGAATGGAATAGTTGTCTTTATTTTCCATACCATAACAATATTTGCACTTTTTTCTTTGCTTGTGTAATCACATAGAATTCCTTTGCCTTAAAGTAGCATTTCTTCATTTCACTGGAATGTTCTTATTTTTACTAGCATTTAAACATTTCATTAAGTAAAGGTTTACCTACCAAAAAATATCTGTGGCGCTGCTATAAGATATTGTGTGATTAAATCATATCCCCACATCTCCATATCTTTTATTTTCCCACTGTATCTCGGTAAAATGTAGGCAGGTAACATTTCCCCACATACAAGGAATAACAATATAAACTACTTGCAGCAATATGTGAGGCCTGCTGCCCACACTCATCATCTGTGTACTTCATTTGCACAAACTTACACGTATCAGTATTCCTCTGGTTGATCTTGCTGGCTGAGACAATTATGGGGATGAAAGAAAAGGCCCTGCTCTGCTTAGGCTTCATGTGATGTTAATGATTCCTGGATGCCAGACATTCAGAGACATCTAAAAATGTAAACAATATAAAAATGAAAATTATTGTTTCTTTTAAAATCATCTTGAAACATACTGAAATTACTAAAAATATCAAAACAAACACTCGTACTTTGAAAAATGTAACTTACCTGTTTAACTTTCTTATTAGAGCCATACAGCATGGAAAAAGACCACACGACCCAACACTTCGATGCCAACCAACTAGTCCCATTTGCTCACGTTCATGCCATATCCCTCTAAACGATCCTATCCAAATACCTGCGCAAATATATTTTAAATGTTGTTATACTACCTGCCTCAACTACTTCCTCTTCAGCCTGGTCCATATACCCACCTCTCTCCATGTGAAAATATTTCCCTTCAGGTTCCTACTAAATATTTTCCCTCTCATCTTAAACCTATGCCCTCCAGTTCTTGATTCCTCTACCCTGGGGAAAAATACTCTGCATTCACCCTGTCTATTCCCTTAATGATTTTATAACCACTATGTTTATCTCACAGCCCCCTGCATTCCAAGCTGCACAATTACAATTCAAATGAATGGTCTTGCTGGATCCAAAAACAGTTTTTCTAGTGTAACAAGTGAGGAATTCCAGCTCTACTATTGGTGAATGAACTCCAGCAAGGACATCCTGATGCAGGTTCTCGATCCAAAATGCGATCATCCTTCTGCCTGCACAGATGCTGCCTGACCTGCTTAGTTCCTCCACCAATTTGTTTTTTTGCTCAGCCAGCAAGATTGGAACTTCTGCCTTTGCAAGTCATTTACTTGGACTACTGCAGATAGTTTTGGTGTATAAATGCTGGCAAGACTCTGAATGTGAGAGATGCCACTTTGTATGACTGTAACACCATGATAATTAAATTACCATAAAGTACGTTGATGAATCATGAATGAAAAAGTGCTCACATCACTTTCGGTGTATCCCAAAGTACTTTATCTGTAATGAATTACTGTACTTTTGAAGTTAAATAAAGAGGACTAGGTGATTGGTTTCTAAATGAATGTTTCTTGCATGATTTTTTAATTAATCATGTTTATGAGAAATGTGTACTATTTCTTTTTTCATTTGAAAATTATATAGTTGTGTACCTGAGCTTTTCTGATTATTAAAAAAAAATTCAAAATATGACTGAGTAAACATACATCGCTAAAGGGAACTGAAACTCAGAACGTTGCGCAACAGTGCTCTGGAAACTATTTTAGTTTATTAATTCCAAACCAAGAAACCTTATTTCCTTCAAATTCTTGCACATTTTCCCCTGTGTAAGATATGTTACTTTTACTAAACAATTCCAAGTCATTATGAACTAAAAGTAGCTGACAAATTAGTTATAACAGTTCACAGTTATATTGAGGGCAGTTCACATTTTGTGACTAGCCCAAGATAAATACCAGATTTAGACCTGTTTTGACAATGCTTGCAAGAAAGTGCAACAAAATATATGCCCGTTTTCAAACTTTTAGAGAACTAACTGACAAAAGGATGTCAGACTGTTATTTTAATGTTGGGCCTGTGCCTGATTTTCTGCCCAGGGTCCCTGCACACCAGGACGGGTAAGGCAGATGAGCTTAGGGCATGGAATAGGTACGAGCGACTGGGATTTTGTAGCCATGATTGAAACCTGGTTAAGGGAGGGGCAGGACTGGCAGCTCAATGTTTCGAGGTACAGGTGCTTCAGGTAAGACAGGAGTGAGGGAAAAAGAGGGGGGGGTGGCATTGTTGGTTATGGAGGATGTCATGGCAGTGATCAGAGGTGACATTACGGACAGTTCGTCTAGTGAGGCTATATGGGTGGAGCGGAGGAACAAAAAAGGGATGATCACCTTGTTTGGGGGTATACTACAGACCCCCAAATAGTCAATGGGAATTAGAAGAACAAATGTGCCAGAAGATTGCAGACAGCTGCTGGTCAAATAAGGTTGTTGTAGTAGTGGATTTTAACTTTCCCAATATAGACTGGGAAAACCATAGTGTGAAGGGTTTAAATGAGGTGCATTTCCTCAAAAGTGTTCAGGAGAGTTTTCTTAAGCAGTATGTAGAGGCCCCCCACACGTGAGAGGGCAACTTTGGATCAAGTATTGGGAAATTGGGAAGGGCAAGTTAATGAAGTGTTTGTGGAGGAGCCTTTTGGGACCAGTGACCACAGTTCGATTAGGTTTAAGGTAGTTATGGATAGGGACGGAGAGGGTCCACGTGTTAAAATGCTCAACTGTTAAAAGGCTAACTTTGAGGGTATGAGAGGAGGTCTTGCTCAAGTTGACTGGAGCAGGTTATTTGAGAGGAAAGGAACATCGGCCAAGTGGGATGTTTTTAAAAGTGTGCTGATGAAAGCTCAGGATATGTACGTCCCCGTTAGAGTGAAGGGCAAAGCAGGCAAACGTAAGGAAGCTAGGCTGACGAGGGAGATTGAGGCGTTGGTCAAAAACAAGAAGGATGCATGGGACAGGTATAGACAGCTGGGATCAAGTGCATCCCTGGAGGAGTTTCGGGAGCTAAAGAGTAAACTGAAAAAGGAGATCAGAAGGGCAAAAAGGAGCCAGGAGACAGGTCTGGCGGGTAACATTAAGGACAATCCCAAAAGATTTTATAAATACATAAGGGGGAAAAGGGCAACTGGAGAGAGAGTGGGACATCTCAGGAATCAAAGCGGTCACCTCTGTGCGGAGCCACAGGAGATGGGCAAGGTACTAAATGAGTATTTCTCCTCTGAATTTACCGAGGAGAAAAGTAGGGCAGAGGAAATTGGAGCAGTCACTGGAAGTGTCTTGAAAGCAGTCAGGGTTAATGTTGAAGAAGTACTAAAGGTACTGTCGTGTTTGAAGGTAGACAAATCTCCAGGGCCTGATCAGATATATCTGAGGACATTGCAGGAAACTAGAGTGGAAATTGAGGGAGCCCTGGTTGAAATTTACGAGTCGTCCTTAGAGGAGAGATGCCGGAAGACTGGAAGGTGGCAAATGTTGTGTCTCTTTTCAAGAAGGGCTGCAGGGAAAATGCTGGGAACTAGAGGCCAGTGAATTTAACATCTGTAGTTGGTAAGTTACTGGAGTGTATTCTGAGGGATAGGTTATACAGGCATTTGGATGGGCGAGGACTGATTAGGGATAGTCATAATGGTTTTGTACATGGAAGGTCGTGTCTCACAAATCTGATTGATTTTTTTGAAGACGTGACCAAAAAGGTTGATGAGGGCAGAGCTGTAGATGTTGTGTACATGGACTTCAGTAAGGCGTTCGATAAGGTTCCACCTGGTAGGCTGCTCTGGAAGTTTAGATCGCAAGGGATCCAAGGAGAGATAGCAGAATGGATAGCAGAGGGTGATGGTGGAAGGTTGCTTCTTGGACTGGAGGCCTGTGACTCGTGGTGTGCTTCAGGGTTTGGTGTTGGGCCCGTTACTATTTGTTATCTACATCAATGATTTGGATGAGAACATATAGGGCAAGATTAGCAAATTTGCTGATGATACAAAAGGGCTCAGAAAGATTGCAGCAGGATCTGGATGGATTGGCCAGGTGGGCAGAGGAATGGTTGATGGAAGTTAATACAGAAAGGTGTGAGGTGTTGCATTTTGGGACGCCGAACAAGGGCAGGACCTACAGAGTAAATGGTAGACCTCTGGGGAGTGTGTAGAGCAGAGGGATCTGGGAGTGCAGGTGCATAGTTCCTTGAAGGTCGAGTCGCAGGTAGATTAGGTGGTTAATAAGGCTTTTGGCACTTTGGCCTTCATCAGTCAGAGTATTGAATATAGAAGTTGGGAGGTCACGTTGCAGTTGTATAAGACGTTGATGAGACCGCATTTAGAATATTGTGTTCAGTTCTGAGCACCATGTTATAGGAAAGATATTGTCAAGCTTGAAAGGGCTCAGAAAAGATTTACAAAGCTGTTGCCAGGACTAGAGGGTGTGAGCTATATAGGGAGAGGTTAAGTAGGCTGGGTCTCTATTCCATGGAGTGCAGGAGGATGAGGGGAGATCTTATAGAGGTATACAAAATCATGAGAGGAAAAGATCGGGTAGATGCACAGAGTCTTTTGTCCAGAGTAGGGGAATCAAGGACTAGAGGACATAGGTTCAAGGTGAAGGGGAAAAGATTTAATAGGAATCCGAGGGGTAACTTTTTGCCCACAAAGGGTGGTGGGTGTATGGAACAAGCTACCAGCTGAGGTAGTTGAGGCTGGGTCTATCCCATCGTTTAAGAAACAGTTAGACAGGTACATGGATTGAACAGGTTTGGAGGGATATGGACCAAGCGCAGGCAAGTGGGACTGGTGTAGCTGGGACATTGTTGGCCGGTGTAGGCAAGCTGGGCCGAAGGGCCTGTTTCCACACGGTATGACTCTATGACTTACAAGGGTTCATATTTAGGGAATTTATTTTGTTGGTTCCTAGCAGCTCGATCTAAAAGCAACTGGGCGTTGGGCTCACAAGTATTCCTGGCGCCTACAAAGTTGGAGCACAGTTTTGCCAGTTGTAAAATCCTTCAGTCATTTTATATATTTTAAAATATCTACGCCATTCAGAGACACTTTTAAAACTACTTAAGTAAATAATTAAAAATATTTAAAAAGTAGTCTAGAAAATTAATTATAGTAGAGGAAAAATAATAAATGCATAAAATTAGTATCAGTAACTTACAGCAGTGTGGTTGCCAAGCATGCTTGAAGAGTGAATTACCTAATCATAAGGTAATTGGTGAATATAGCATTGTTATTGTAATTAGTCAATTATATACAAGCAGCTGCTGGGAACATAGCTACTTCACTAATGAAAATCTCAACTGTCTTCAACAAAGACTGAACAAAACATATCAGATTTGGAGGCACAAGAGATTGCAGACACTAAAATCTGGAACAAAAAATAACTGGAAGAAACTCAATGGGTCAAGCACCATATTTGGTGGTAAAAGGATGTATCACAGTTCAGGTTGAGACCCTGAATTGAAACTGAGAGTGCAGAGGTCTGGTTGCAACTTGAATGCCCAGGAGCGAAGAAGACTGCAAAAAGTGGTGAACACTGCCCAGTCCTTCACAGGTTCTGACCTCTCTGCCATCGAAGGGATTTATAGGACTCGCTGTCTCAAAAAGGCAGCCAGCATCAACAGAGACCCACACCACCCTGGCCACACACTAATTAGCATGGGGCACATGGATCCCAACACTGTTTATAATCACATTTTTATGGAACCAATTGCTTGACCTGTGATTCTTAGTTTCCAGATCTATCTATCACTGAAATTGCCAATTGCATCAAATAACTCACAATATTCAATAAATTGTAATTGCATGTTTTCTGTAAAACCCTAAAAAAAGTGTTCTGCACCGTAGCTTGACTGTGCTTCCCATCAACTCAATTTCAAAAAGGTTGGTTTCATCAGATAATCAAATCAGTAATTGAACTTGATATGACCCAAGATAGCTAACATTCTTTTTAATAACTTTGTTCCAATAACACACAGACGATTGTTTTAGGAGAAAACGTTTCCTGAAAGACTTGTGGGAATTGCTTCAATTACAAACATGTTGGTGAATGCACCAATAAGCAGAAAAGTAAGTTTTCAACTTATTCGAGGCTCTCTAGTGAGAACATTGTAATCTTGTTGCCTGGTAGAGTTTAATTTCATTATGGTTAACTATAAAAAGTAGGGAATATTGCAAGATCTGCTTCTTTACAAACATTCAACATCTACAGAACTTGCTTTTATGTTTTTACCCTACAAAGAAATTAAAGATAAAACAACAACGTGAATGTATACACTTAGGAACATAAATTTAAGCTGGGCCAATGGAAAAGATTAAAATCAGAATTTGGATGCAATGAGACATCTGCTCAGAGACTTCCGCGTTCCAAGTCCTGAAATGCATTGAAACTAAGCTTATACCCACTTTCGGACAAAGCATTTGGAAAATCATGTAATTTTCGCAAAGAGTAAGGGGGGGGGGGGGGGGGGGGTTTATGAGGATCCACCAGAGGCCCTGGATCTTGAGATGCAAGATGCTAAAATGTGATTTTTATTTTCCCTGTGGAAGGACCTTATAAAAAACATTTGAAGGCCTAGAGTGCAACATCTCTTTAAGATGCTTTTAACAGCAACAATCAATTTCTAGGCCATTCAAGTCAACTCCACTTAATATACCAAAAGAGGAGAGTAGCATTCCAGTCAATTCTGCCTTTCCCTTGAAGACAAGAGATATTGGGGCATGAGAACTGAGTGGGAATAGCCAGAGATTCATGCAGAAAAAAATCCAGGCCACTGCAGTATTGAGTTTATTGCAGCACATAAATCTTTCATGTAGGGAAAAAAACCCTGCAGATGCTGGTTAAAATCAAAGGTAGACGCAAAATGCTGGAGTAACTCAGTGGGTCAGGCTGCATCTCGGGAGAGAAGGAATGGGTGACGTTTCGGGTCAAGACCCTTCTTCAGTCTGGTCTACATAAATCTTTTCCTTTGTTCACGTCGTGCCTTGCTTATCTGACCGGGAAAAACAAAATGCTTTGTCAAAAGGACAACATAAACATGACAGGAGAAGTTGCTGCATGGAATTGACACACACAAAATGACATTGTCCACTGACCGGTAAGTCATACAGTATGTGTTGTGGCAGAGTATTGAAGAGAAATAAATTAAAATTGAACTACATTAAACAACTGATGCAAGTTTCCTTTGATAGCCTTGCACTTCATCGCTCATAACTTACCTTGTTAATCATACCCACGTTCAAAATACTCGATAATCCATGTTCATGATCCATCAAAATATATCATGTTAAAAAAATCCAAATGTCATGTGCTTTTCTATAGTTAATAAATATGCTTTTTGAAGATGGTTAAGCCATCTAATTGAGCCAACTATCCCAACAGACAAGTTGGATAATAATTCCTACAAAATCTATAAAGAAATATCAAATCATTTTTGAGATGAGATCATTCTTATTTTAAGCCATATGTTTAGCAAATAAAATAACTTGGACGTAAATTAAGTTTTCATGTTTGGAGTGAAGGATGAGGAACAGATTTATTTTAAATATCTTATCCACAAAGATTATTTTTGCTGTAAATATGGTGCATTACCAGTTCAAATAAATCCATGTGCTGGATTTGCACTGCATCATAGTTGCGACTACAATGCTCTGAAGAGCTGAATCTATAAATATTTCATCAGTATGAAGAAAGGTCGCAACCCGAAATGTCAACTGACCATTCCCTCCACAGATTCTGCCTGACCTGCTGAGTTCATCCAGCACTTTGTATTTAGCTCTAGATTCCAGAATCTGAAATTTCTTGTGTCTACTAAATATGTATTTGTCAGCCCATAGAACATAGAACAGTACAGCACAGGAATTGGCCCTTCTCACCCACCATGTTTTTCCATTTTTGAAAATGTATTATTGTCACAACATTTATTACTGTCACCTATTGTCACAGGTATAGTGAAAAGCTTTGTTTTGCATGCTATCATGCATCAATACAAACAAGTCAAACACAAGAACAATAGACAACGGAAAGGGGAAGATATGGAGTGCAAAATATTGTTCTCAGCATTGTAGCGCATTAGTTCCATAGACATAGTCCAGTGCCCTCATTGGGATAGAGGTGTGGAAATTGCAGTTAATTAGATAAAAGATTGGACAAGGTCAAACCTGTCCAGCAGCCTGCTTAGAGAATCCAGCAATCGAGTAAGGCAAGTCTTTAGTCTAGGACACTGATGATGATTGATGAGCTACGATGGCTTGCTAATAGACAACATAAGAGTAGATCTAACACGATGGCCAGTCAATGCCTTAATGAATAAATTGGATCAAGCTGAAAAAGCAGAATGAAACTATGCTGGTAAGCTGCATTGTTTTAGTTGGTTAAAGTCCAGCCATACTTTTGCAAATATTTGTAAGTTTCAAGTACTATTTTGTACAACCTTTCTTGTGTGTTCTTTCCACTTTATTGAACAGGATGTTCTCTTGGGAAGTAAGTGTTTACTACATTTTCTCAAATGCTTGCTGTAGTCTTGTTAGCTTAGTTTTGAAACTCTTAAGTGCGTCAGACATGAGGTTACTTAGAAAAATAATGTTAGTTATGTACTTTGTTCAGAAATACAAATCGAGGATCTTTTGGAAGTGAGGCAAGTGACAAATAGTAATGAAATTTCACAACACTGCCATCTTGTGGCTATTTGTTTTTAAGACTAACTTGACCCATAATTAAACATTAAATCTGTAATGATGCTGCCAATCAATTAATCCTAGAAATTCATGAGTGCACATGGCACAGTGGTAGAGTTGTTGCCTTACAGTGCCAGAGACCCGGGCTCTATCTTGACTGTGGGCGCTTTCTGTACGGAGTTTGTACATTTTCTGTGTGACTGCGTGGATTTCGTCCGGATGCTCTGGTTTCCCTCCCACATTCCAAAGATATGTTGGTTAATTGGCTTCTGTAAAATTTTACCAAGTGTGTAGGATAGAACTAGTGTATTGGTTGGCATGGGCCGAGTGGCCTGTTTCCACGCTGCATCTCTAAACCACAACAAAAGGATCAGTAGTAGGCCACTTGCCCCTCAAGCCTATCCTACCATTCTCCATAAACTCTAAATTCCTTGATCTTTCAAATAATTATCCTTCTCCACCTTGAATATATCGAATGATCTGGCCACCTCCACTGTTAGAGACTTCCAGAGATTTCTTTCATCTAAGGGAAGAAATTTCTATGAACCTTTGTTTTAAATGGTTATCTCCTTATTTTGTAACTATGACCCCTCATTTGTTATTCTCCCACTGAGAAAACATCTCAACATCTACTCTATAAACTCTCTTTGGATCTTGCATATTTGAATAAGGTAACTTATTGCATATTTCAATAAGAAACTGATTCTTCAAAACTGCCAGGAACCCAAACTAAATTATCTAGCCTCTCTTGATAGGACGATCCTCTCTTCCTTGGAATTAGCCTGGTGAGTCTCCTTTGGATTGTCTCTAATACTATTAAATGCTTATTTTAGGTGAGGGGACCAAAACTGGGCAGTGTTCCAAGTGTGTATGCCCTGTGCAATTTTAACAAAACCTTATTCTTAAATTCTTCTCTCTTTGCAATTTAGGACCTGACTTTGGCTTTCTTAGCTACTTGTTAGTTCTGCCTGCTAACACTTTGGGATTCATGTATTTGGACACCTAGAACCTCTGAAAACTTCAATCATTTGCAGAACATGACCTTGCACTTCATCACATTAAACTCCATTGACTTTTAATCAATTCCTATGAACTTGGGTACATTCACTTGTGTCATGATTTTTTCAGATCCAATTCTGACAATGGGAAGTCTTATTGGGAGTAAACCTAATATTGATTAATATGTATAGTTTTGGCATAATTATTAACCAAGTGACACAAAAGTCCAAGGAAATGATCATGTGTCAAGAACAAAGGTTTAACTTGCAGATGCTCTCTTTTCTAGGTATATTGAACTTGGCACAGGAGGAGGTTTCTTGACTTATTTGTCTGTGTTCACTATTTTAAAAGGCAGCCGCACTGTTGCTGACATTTGGCATTTGTTTAGAATACTGCAAGTTCCTCATCCTCATTTATTTACCCAAATCCTTTCTAAAATTATGAAATCGGATTTTCAGGTTGAGGTTTCCAAATTTAAACAAAGGTCTTTTACTTTTACTAATGAATTAAACGCAAGACTTTTGGTTTTGATCCACTTGTCAAAGTTTATCTCTGTATGTTCCATCAACATCTCCTATCATCTTGAAGAACAATTTGATTCATTGTACATGACCTCAAATGCCCAAGAACACAGGAACATCATATGGGACTTGGCAAAATCCTGGTTGCAATTTTAAAGGCTTCCCCTGCCAGAACACTACTTGTTTTTTTGCGCAGTAATTTTCTTTTGACTGTCATGCAGATTTGTATAATTTATGCTCTTGTGTGTTGTCTGAGTTTATGTTCCTGTGATGTTGCTGCAAGCAAGATTTTCATTGTGCCGAAACCTCACCATACTTATGCACATGACAATAAACTGTAGCGACCATAGGGATTGGTCCTGAGAGTCGAACCCTCGGATTGGCCAGCAAGGTCACGTGGTAGTTTTGGCGCCCAAAACCAGTCAGTGGGAAGAGAACTTTGATGTGAATAGTTCGAGTTAATGGTCGTCTGTAATCTCGGTTGTTATCCTTTGTAATTGAATATTGCTGCCGCAATAAACTTCTTTAACAAAGTACAAGCCTTCAGACTCTCCATATTGGTGACCCCGACGTGATCTAGCCGATCATCTACCATGCAGGGACACGGCGCCCCTACTTCGGTTCTGACGCCCGGCGTACCGCAGCTAAACGCGGTCAGCGTTCATCTTCCGCCGTTTTGGGCGCATCAACCACACCGTTGGTTTGCCCATGGTGAAGCGCAGTTCCACCTGAGAAACATCTCGGTGGATGAGACGAAGTATTATTACCTGGTCAGTGCCCTACCGCCTGAGACGTCTGCGCGGGTGATGCAGTTCATCACCTCCCCTCCGGCAGATGGCAAGTACGAGGCGCTGAATGCACTCATGCTTCGAACCTTTGGATTCAGTAGGCAGGATCGAGCTGAGAGGCTTATGCACCTACCAGATCTCGGAGATCGGCTGCCGTCCGCCCTCATGGCTGAAATGTTGGCGCTGGCAGGTGAGCACAAGGATTGCCTCATGTTCGAGCAGGCATTCCGGAAGCAACTTCCAGAAGACGTTAGGCTTATGCTCACGGATTGTTCTTTTAAGGACCCCGTGGCATACGCGGAGAAAGCCGATGAGCTCATGGCGTCGAAATCGAAAAAACACAGTTCAATCAACAGGGTCTCGGCACCATCGGGCAGCCCGCAGCGGCACCAAGATGGCGCCGCGACTCCCGCCATTTCTCCGAAACCCCGCCAAAAGGATCCGCACAAGCGAGGCTGGTGTTATTATCATCTGAGATGGGGCGGAGAAGCCTGCAACTGCCGCTCACCTTGCACTTTCTCGGGAAATGCCTCGGCCGATCGTACATAGAGGCAGTTGCGATTGGCCAGAACCGACGCCTCTACGTCGTGGATCGATTCACAGACACAGAGTTCTTAGTCGACACGGGAGCCATAGTCAGCATCGTACCGCCGACCGACCTCAAAGCCCGATCGGGTAAGAGAGGGCCTACCCTCATCGCGGTCAACGGTAGCCCCATCCGCACGTACGGTACGTGGGGAATGTCTCTATCTTTCGGCACCCGCACGTACGAATGGTCGTTTATCGTCGCGGAAGTCGGTCAGGCGATCCTGGGCGCAGATTTTCTCTGGGCCTTTTCGCTAGTAGCCAATGTCCGAGGTAAAGGCCTTCGATCCTCTGCTAGCAGCGATGAGCCCGCTGCTCCACCGCCGGCCACCCCGCCCAGCCCGACTGTCCAGGCCGTCGTCGCGGCCTCCGACCCGTATGCTGCAGTCCTGGCTGAGTTTCCGGAGCTGCTCGTTCAGCGTTTCGACGCTCCTTCTGCAAAGCACGGCGTTGTCCATTACATTTCCACCGAGGGCCCCCCCATTTTCACTCGGGCCCAGAGGTTGCCGCCAGACAAACTGATGGTAGCGCGTGAAGAATTTCAGAAGATGGAACAAATGGGCATTGTCCGTCGTTCCGACAGCCCGTGGGCCTCTCCGTTGCATACGGTCTCCAAAGTATCTGGGGGGTGGAGACCATGTGGCGATTACTGGCGTCTTAACGCCGTCACCACCGCAGACCGCTACCCCATACCGCACATCCAGGACTTCTCGGCTAGGCTGGAAGGTGCTACGGTATTCTACAAAATTGATTTGGTGCGGGGGTACCACCAGATTCCTGTGCATCCGGAATACGTACCAAAGACTGCCACGATCACTCCGTTCGGGTTGTTCGAATGGTTGCGTATGCCTTTCGGTTTGAAAAACGCAGCGCAGGCTTTCCAGCAGCTTATGGACCATGTCGGTTGGGAAGTCTTTTGTTTTTATTTATTTGGATGATATCCTGGTCGCCAGTCGCTCGGAGCAGGAACATCTGGTCCATTTACGGACCGTGTTCCAGCGACTTCAAGACCATGGGCTCATCATTAACCCCATAAAATGTCAATTTGGTCTCCCCTCTATTGATTTCTTAGGTCACCGGATCACCTCGGCCGGTGCCACTCCTTTGCCGGAAAAAGTGGAGGCAGTTCGTGCCTTCCCGTGGCCCACCACGGTAAAGGGGTTGCAGGAGTTCGTGGGGATGGTGAATTTCTATCACAGGTTCGTGCCGGCAGCGGCACGGATCATGCGTCCGCTCTTCCAGTGTCTCGCTGGCAAACCTGTCGAGTTGGAGTGGTCCGCGGCCGCTGAGACGGCCTTTGAGGCAGCTAAAATGGCTCTGGCAGACGCCACCATGCTCGTCCACCCGAGCACCTCCGCCCCCACGGCCCTGACGGTCGATGCGTCGGACGTGGCGGTAGATGGTGTCTTGGAACAGCATGTTGATGGCAGTCCTTGGCGTTTTTCAGCCGACAGCTTAATCCGGCTGAGCTGAAATATGGCGCCTTTGACCGAGAGCTTCTGGCTCTCTATTTAGCTGTCCGCCACTTTAGGTATTTTCTGGAAGGCCGCCCATTCGTGGCCGTTACTGACCACAAACCATTGACTTTTGCTTTTTCGAAAGTGTCGGACCCATGGCCAGCAGCGGCACCTGACTGCCATCTCAGAGTTTACCACGGATGTCCGCCACGTCGCGGGTAAGCTTAATGCCGCTGCTGATGCCCTGTCCAGGCCAGCCATTCCCCCAATTTCAGCAGTGGAATGCGAGGTAGATTTCCAGGAGCTTGCGGAGGCAAAGCGCCTGGCAGATACTGCCTCAGCATATCAATCCACCACTTCGGGGTTGAAGTTGGCCCAAGTGGCTTGCGGGCCTGCGGGTACAAAAGTCTGGTGTGATGTTTCCCTTCCCCGCCCCAGGCCGGTGGTGCCGGCCGCCCTTCAGCGTCGGGTGTTTGATGCCATTCATGGGCTGGCGCACCCGTCCATTCGCTCCACCTCTGCCTTAGTGGCCGCTAGGTTTGTGTGGCATGGCCTGCGGAAGCAGGTAGCCGCTTGGGCACGATCCTATGTGCCCTGCCAGACCTCTAAAGTTCACCGGCCTGTCCAACCTCCGGTGCAGGAGTTTGCGATCATTGCGGTCCGTTTTTTCCACATTCATGTTGATTTAGTTGGGCCTTTACCCTCCTCTAGGGGCTACACTCACCTACTCACGGTGGTTGACAGATTTACCCGTTGGCCGGAGGCCTTCCCGTTGTCCGACACCTCCGCCGCCTCTTGTGCCCGGGCCCTCCATTGGGTGGCCCGTTTCGGTGTTCCGTCCGTCATTACCACCGACCGGGGGTCCCAGTTCACCTCTACCCTTTGGGCTACGCTATCGGAGCTGTACGGTTCCAGGTTGCAGCAGACCATGGCGTACCACCCACAGGCTAATGGGCTCGTGGAGAGGTTTCACCGGCAACTTAAGGCTGCCCTCAGTGCGTGGCTGGACGGCCCTGACTGGGCAGATCAGCTGCCCTGGGTCCTTTTGGGCATCCGTACTGCTCCTAAGCAGGATCTCGGAACTTCGTCTGCAGAACTGATACATGGCTCACCACTCAGAGTGCCCGGGGATTTCC
Organism: Rhinoraja longicauda; assembly: GCF_053455715.1. Lineage (NCBI taxonomy): Eukaryota > Metazoa > Chordata > Chondrichthyes > Rajiformes > Arhynchobatidae > Rhinoraja > Rhinoraja longicauda. The sequence goes on along the minus strand of NC_135959.1, from coordinate 46,905,343 downwards.
TTCCGGAGTCCTCTGGTCAGCAGCCCTCGGTTCCGTCGGTTTTAGCATCACTCCGGGCGCGAGTGGGTTCCCTGGCTCCGGTTCCTACTTTGCGTCATGGGTGTTCCATGGTGCATGAACCGCCTGCCTTGAAAGACTGTGAATTTGTGTTTCTGCGTAGGGATGCTCATCGTTCCCCATTGCAGAGGGTCTATGAAGGACCGTTCCGCGTGTTGCGTAAAGGGACGGTCACCTTCACCTTGGATGTTGGGGGCAGGAGTGAGCTCGTCTCTGTGTCCAGGCTCAAACCTGCACACTTGGATCAGGACCGCCCTGTCCTGGTCGGTCAACCGCCTCGACGGGGCCGTCCTCCTGCCGTTCTCCCCGACCCGGGACCTCCTGCTTCTGTGGTTCCTGCAGCCCCTCTCCTTACTCGTTCTGTTGCCGGTGAAACCTCTCCTTACGCGAAATCCGGCTCCCTGCTAGGTTCCGTACCTCGGGTTCTGGGGGGGGTCATGTAGCGACCATAGGGATTGGTCCTGAGAGTCGAACCCTCGGATTGGCCAGCAAGGTCACGTGGTAGTTTTGGCGCCCAAAACCAGTCAGTGGGAAGAGAACTTCGATGTGAATAGTTTGAGTTAATGGTCGTCTGTAATCTCGGTTGTTATCCTTTGTAATTGAATATTGCTACCGCAATAAACTTCTTTAACAAAGTACAAGCCTTCAGACTCGCCATAAAACTCAACTTTACTTCAAGCTAAAATGGATCACAGACTGAGATGATGGAATCTGGTGCAGAAACCAAACTGCCGGATGAACAGTGGGTCAAGTAGCATCTGTGGAGATAGTGGGATATCAAGTTGTTGTTTTTCAGTCAAGGCTTGAATCAGGACTGGGAGATTAGAGGAGAGCTAGCCAGCATAAAGGTGTGAAGGGGGAGGGGTGATGCAAGAGCTAGCAGTTGATAGATGGAACCAGGTGTGGAACAAAACCATAATCACTTACCATTGAAATTGGGGAGAAGGCAGGAACGGGATACTGATTGAGAATGATCAGCCATGATCACATTGAATGGTGTTGCTGGCTCGAAGGGCTGAATGGCCTACTCCTGCACCTATTATCTATAGTACCATGTACACTGATGAATGTGATTCACCTAATGAAATCCCCAAGGCCTTTCACTTTCTCCAGGACAACAGTATGATTGAATACTTGCCATTTGTTCAAAATGCTGCTCAAATCAGCTTTTTGGACAATGCAGCCTGTATGATTGATACCCCATCCATCACTCCAAACACTTACTTCCACCTCCTAGCACACCACAGTCAGCACTATTCACAAATACATTGTAGTTACTCATCAAGGCTACTCCACATGAACTTAGTGTATTCAGAAAATATTCAGACCCCTTCACTTTTTCCACATTTTCTTACGTTACAGGACCTCCAGGGAGGTTATCTCCGGTTTGCTTCCTATTCCTCGTGCTGGTGAGAGCAGGAACAGGGAGACACAGGACCTGAATGTATGGCTGAGGAGCTGGTGCAGGGGGCAGGGATTTAGATTCTTAGACCACTGGGATCTGTTTTGGGATAAGGGGGAATTGTACAAAAGGGACGGATTGTACCTTAACAGGTGGGGGACCAGCATTCTGGCAGGCAGGCTTGTCACTGCTATACAGGTGATTTTAAACTAAATGGGGGGGGGTCAAATGGGATAGTCAAGGATGGAGTTAAAGGGAAAGAGAGTAGAGAGATAGTTAATGACCCCAGAATTCAAGGAAAAGAAAGCTCACAAAGGGATAGGAGAGTATGGCCAAGTGTAATAGGAATCGATGCGAAAGGTGAGATGAATAAGGAATTAAAAGTATTGTAAATTTATATGAATGTGCAAAGTATAAGAAGTAAAGTAGATGAGCTTGAGGCTCAGTTAGAGATTGGTAGATATGACACTGTGGTGATTACAGAGACGCGGCTGCAGAAGGATCGGGCCTGGGAACTTAATATTCAGGGTTATACATCCTATAGAAAGGACAGGCAGGTGGGCAGAGGCGGTGGGGTAGCTCTGTTGGTGAAGGACGAAATTCAGTCCCTTGCGAGGGGTGACATAGGGACTGACGAGGTAGAATCACTGTGGATAGAGTTGAGGAATTGTAAAGGTAAGGAGATACTAATTGGAGTAATCTACAGACCACCAAATAGTAGCCCAGATACAGGAGTAAGTTGCAGCAGGAGTTAAAACTGGCATGTAACAAAGGTAATGCCACTGTGGTGATGGGGGATTTCAATATGCAGGTAGACTGGGAAAATCAGGTTGGTTCTGGATGCCAAGAAAGAGTTTGTAGAGTGCCTCCGAGATGGATTCTTAGAGCAGTTTATACAGGAGCCTACCAGAGAAAAGGCAATTCTGGATTTAGTGTTGTCCAATGAACCAGATTTGATAAGAGAACTCAAGGTAAAGGAACCGCTTGGAGGTAGTGATAATATAATTAGTTTTTGTAGATGGGCTATTGCATGCCAGCCAATCGTAGTGCTTGTTAGTAGTAGTCCAGCCTAGTACGTGCTTTCTAATATTAAGAACTTACCTACGTCAGGCAGTAGATGTAGCAGCTCGGAGCTGTAATGTGCTGCAGGTCCTATGTGTAAGTGCTTCAATAAAATGATGCGTTGTATCAAAGTACTTAAGTACTTTGTTACAGTTTTAATCTGCAATTTGAGAGGGAGATGGTTAAATCGGAAGTGTCAGTGTTGCAGTTGAATAAAGGGGACTATGAAGGCATGAGAGAGGAGCTGGCCAAGGTCGACTGGAAAGGGATCCTAGCAGGAATGACGGTGGAACAGCAATGGCAGGAATTTCTGGGCATAATCCAGAAGAAGCAGGATCATTTCATTCCAAAGCGAAAGATTCTAAGGGGAGTAGGAAGCAACCGTGGCTGACAAGAGAAGTTAGAAGTTAGAGATGGAATAAAACTAAAAGAAAGGATGTATAACAGAGCAAAGAGTAGCCAGAAGCCAGAGGATTGGGAAACTTTCAAAGGACAACAGAAGGTAACAAAACGGGCAATATGGGCTGAAAAGATGAAGTATGAGGGGATGCTGGCCAAGAATATAAAGGACAGTAAAAGCTTCTTTAGATATGTTAAGAGAAAAAGAGTAGCAAAGTCAAATGTGGGTCCCTTGAAGGCAGACACGGGTGAAATTATTATGGGTAACAAGGAAATGGCAGAAGAGTTGAACAGATACTTTGGATCTCTCTTCACAAACAATCTCCCAGATGTACTAGAGGACAGAGGATCTAGGGGGATAGAGGAACTGAAAGAAATTTGCATTAGGCGAGAAATAGCTACTTGCACTTTATTCTGTTTTAAAACTGTTCTAATTTGTTTCATTGGGCTATTTAAATTAATACTAACTAGCTAATTAATTTATTGCATCGTATGGGAGGCGCAATCCCAATCTCGTTGTACCCCTATACAATGACAATAAAGATATATTGTATTGTATTGTATTGTATTGGGTAGACTGATGGGATTGAAGGTTGATAAATCCCCAGGGCCTGATGGTCTGCATCCCAGGGTACCCAGGGTAACCTGTGCTAGATGCAGGAAAAATGTTCCCAATGTTGGGGGGGGTCCAGAACCAGGGGCCAGTCTTAGAATAAAGGATAGGCCATTTAAAACTGAGGTGAGACGGAACTTTTTCACCCAGAGTGTTGTGAATTTGTGGAATTCTCTGCCATAGAGGGCAGTGGAGGCCAAATCACTGGATGAATTTAAGAGAGAGTTAGATAGAGCTCTGCGGGCTAGTGGAATCAAGGGATATGGGGAGAAGTTGGGCACAGGATACTGATTGTGGATGATCACCAATGATCACAATGAATGGCAGTGCTGGTTCGAAGGGCCGAATGGCCTCCTCCTGCACCTATTTTCTAAGTTTCTATGTTACAGCCTTATTTTAAAATGGATTAAATTCATTTTTTTTATCATCAATCTACACACAGTACCCATAATAAAAAAGTGAGAACAGGTGTTCAGAAATCTTTGCAAAGTAATTAAAAAGAAATAACTGAAATATTACATTTACATAAGTATTCAGACCTTTTGCTATGACACTCAAAATTGAGCTTATGTTCATCCTGTTTCCATTGATTATCCTTGAGATGTTTCTACAACTTGATTGGAGTCCACCAGTGGCAAATTAAATTGATTGGACATGATTTGGAAAGGCACACACTTGTCTATATAAGGTTCCAAAGTTGACAGTGCATGCCAGAGCAAAAACCAAGCCATGAAAACGAAGGAATTGTCCGTAGACCTCCGAGACAGGATTGTGTCGAGACACAGATCTGCGGAAGGGTATAAAACAATTTCAGGAGCATTGCGGGTCCCGAAGAGCACAGTGGCCTTCATCATTCTTAAATGGAAGAACTGTGGAACCACCAGGACTCTTCATAGAGCTGGCCAGCCAAACTGAGCAATCGGGGGAGAAGAACCCGATGGTCACGCTGACTGTAATGGCAGTTTCGATACCTTCTCAAAGTCCAACTTCGATAGCTATTACTGCTAGGGGATGTGGTGGAGATATAGCTTACGCACACACTACACTCTGAGATAGCAAAAACGAATCTTCCAAACGCTGTTTCTTGATTAATTGGTCTTTATTAAAGTAGCACAAATCAAAAGAATAATTCATAGCTTATTGTTCTTATCAACTGCTTCTTCTTCCAACAACACAGTTGTTACCATGTGGTTATTACCATATGGTAAAAAACTGTGTTGTCTCCATCCTCCGAGACTAAACTGACCCCCAATCTCTGTGGCTACGCTAGCCTCCTCAGATGTAGACACTCCCCATTACGTATCAAATCACACCCACAAGCATGCAAAAAAGACAAAAACTAGAAATATTAAACATGGCCATAATATAATAACAGTAACTGATTTAAGTGTAAATGGCTCCGACATACCGACCCCTAATTGAAGCAATTATCAACAGACATTAAAAGGAGCTATAAAAACTTAACATATATCAAAAACAAAAGTAATATGCACAATATGTTGGCATTCAGACTTCTTCAATCTCCTTCATCTTCTAGAAGCAGACATAAATTGGTTATCGGTCTGACCAAGATGTTGTTCTTAATCTGAAGTCATACAGTATGCACAAAATCTTTAACGTCTGGCATGATCTCCAGTATCCTGCGTCTTATATACAAATCTTCCTTCACAAAGAGCCCAGGTCCATTGGCTTGGTTTTCAACAGAAGAATATGGTTTGGTGTAAGTGCTTCCAGATCACTCGGATCATCAGTACTCTTGGTAATGGGTTGATTATTTAAAATTGCTTCAATTTCACAAAATAAATCTTCGTAATGCATTGATGCAGGAACCTGTATCAAGTGTAGATGCAACTTCAAGATGTACTGCTCTGCTTGCCATGCAAGTGAAGATTACACCATACCTTTTTACCAGACTTCACCCTCTCTCGACTTCGAAAGGACCGAAATAATCAACTCCTACATCTGTAAATGGAGGATTATCTGGTTGAATCCTTTCCAGAGGCATGTCTGCCATTTTCTGTTCTCCAACTCTTCCTCGCTGACATTTGCACACAACGTAGTCTATTATGATTTTCCTTACTGCTGAGTTAGCTTTGATAATCCAATATTTCTTACGAAGTTGCGACAGCATGTGATTTCTTCCTCCATGTCCGATCTGTTCATGAATATGTCGTAACAGCAATGTTGAAATATGAAAGTCCTTCGAGAGAATAATAGGATGCTTAGCCTCTTCAGGCATCGCTAGTTTATTCAGGCAACCACCTGCTCTCAGAAGTCCTTTATCCAGTATCGGATCAAGCCTGTAAAAATGACTACTTCTTTTAACACCATGCTCACTAACTTCTAATGTTGATAGCTCTTCCTTGCATCCTTGTCTTTCTGCCTTAATAATATCATCAGGACATAGACACTGTCCGCAGTATGATACTTTAAAGACTTGCATCTCTTTGTCAACCTTTTCTTTCAGCTTGTCAGGATCCGTTTCAAAGCTACTCATAGCAGCCTGAGTTGCCTTTCTCTTACGAGTCCACTGCAAAAGCATTGTCTTTACTTTAAGAAACCAAGCTACTGCAGTCTTCAACTTATTCCATGATGAAAAATAAGTGATTAAATAGTTTGTTGAATCTAATGGATCCTTGGCAATGGTGTTCACTGAGATGTCTTGCTTGATCATTAGCAAAGATTTCAGATTCCAGGTTGAGCTTTGGCCATTCTCTGTCTGGCTTACAGAGAAACTCTGGTCCATTGCTCCATCTCTTACTTTCAGAAGTGGTCTGCTGTTAATCCTCTAGAGGCTTCATCCGCAGGATTTTCTTTCGTATTAACATATTTCCACTGTGATACATTAGTAGCATCCCTCACAAAAGAGATCCTGTTTGCTACAAATGTTAGGAATTGTTTGTTTTCATTGTTGATGTACTTAAGCGCTGTCATGCTATCAGTCCAAAGGTGGATTCCTCCAGCTCAAGCTGCAGTTCTTTTTGCAGCAATATGTCAATTCTGACAGCTAAGACTACAGCTGTAAGCTCCATTCAGGAATCATCATTTGCTTCAATGGTGCCACACTGGCCTTTCCCATCAAGAATGCAACATGTACTTCATTATTATCATTTTCCAGTCTTAGATATGAAACAGTACCGTAACCACTTTCACGCGTCAGAAAGGTGAAGCAGCTGTGCATATTTGATTCGACCAAAGTTTGTAGGCTTCATACACCGGTCCACTTTGAACTCCGAGATCTTGTCGAGATCTACTAACCACTCTGTCCATCGCTGAGAGAAGATTTGCGTAATACTCTCATCCCATCCAAGTTTCTTCTTACAGAGATCCTGCAAAATTAACTTGGCTGGTAGTGTATGTTGTTGTTCGTCCTTCGAACCTTACAGATGTAGGGTTCGAAGATGACCATGACTTTACTTTCAGTTGGAGGATTGGTGACTGTGGGTCCGGAAGTGACTGGTGAGGCCAATCCGGGCCCGGAAGGCACGCCCACACGTAGGACACAAGTAGATGGGTGCTGCAGTGGAAGTGGAGGTAGCCCGGGCCTTGCGCACAGTGCGTTTCCTCTGCGCCTCTGCAGTGCGTCTGTCCTCTGCTGCACGGGCTCCTGCAGTGAGCTTGCTACGCCAGGTTGGACAGTCCAGAGCAAGAGACTCCCAAGTATTGAGGTTGATGTCCAAGTCTTTGAGGGACACTTTGAAGCAGTCCTTAAACCGTTTCTTCTGTCCTCCTACTGAACACTTGCCCTGACACAGTTCTCCATACAGTAGCTGTTTTGGCAGTCGACTCCCGGGCATTCTGACAACATGGCCTGCCCATCAAGCTTGGGCTTTCCGGCCCATTCCAAGACCTCTGTGTCGGGAATTTTGTCCTGCCACCTGATGTGAAGGAGTCTGCGTAGGTAGCTCAAGTGAAAGTGGTTGAGCTGTTTGGCATGTCTGTTGTAGACAGTCCAGGTCTCACTGACATAGAGAAGAGTGGTGAGTACCACTGCACGGTAGACCTTCAGCTTGGTGGTAAGGCCGAGTCCTCTCCGCTCCCAAACATTCTCACGGAGTCGCCCAAAGGCAGCGCTGACCTTGTCAATCCTGTTGTTGACCTCAGCGTCAATGTTCACCACTCGCGAGAGTGTACTACCCAGATAGGTAAAGCTGTCGACTGCCTGTAGATTCTGTCCCTTCACCGTGATGTGTGGTTCCTGGTAGGGCTTTCCAGGCGCGGGCTGGTACATAACTTCAGACTTTTTGGTGCTAATGGAGTGACCAAAGTTGTCACAGGCCTGCGTTTTGCGTTATACTCTCATCCCATCCAAGTTTCTTCTTACAGAGATCCTGCAAAATTAACTTGGCTGGTAGTGTAAATGGTGCAAGAAATCCCAATGGGTCGTAAACAGAACCAATCACGGACAGGATGCCCCGTCTTGTACATGGTTGCTCCTGAATCGAGATTCTGAACTTGAACACATCTCTTTCAACGCACCAGTGCAATCCCAGTGCTCTCTCCATAGGCAGATTGTCTTTGTCCAAATCCAACTCCCGGGTCTCCTTGGCTCTGTTATCTAGTGGAATGGTTTCCCATACAGCACGGCTGTTGCTGATCTACTTCGATAGCATGAATCCTCCCTTATTGCAGAGGGAAGTCAGATGTTTTACCATTTGGACTGCTTCCTGTTCCATAGACATGGACTTTAAACAATCGTCCACATAGAAATTGCTCTTTACTGTGTTTGTCACTTCTTCTGGAAAGTGAGCTTTATTGTCCTCGGCGGTTTTCCTCAATGCGAAGTTTGCACAATTTGGTGATGACGCTGCACCAAAGAGATGTACCTTCATGCGATATTCAACGAGATCTTGTTGTGCATCACTATCTGGCCATCACAGAAATCGCAGATAGTCTACATGCTTTTCCGACACCTTGACCTGCTGAAACATTGCCTTGATATCCGCCATTAAAGCCACCGGCTCTTGTCTGAATCTGATGAGAACTCCGATGAGTTCGTTTGTTAGGTCTAGACCCTTCAGCAGTTGACAGTTAAGTGATTTACCCTTAAAAACTGCAGCACAGTCGAAGACCACTCTTAAAGTTCCTTTCTTCAAGTGATACACCCCGTGATGAGGAATGTACCAAAGTTCTCCATCACTTAAATTCAGCTGGTTTTCTGGTACCCTTTCAGCATAACCATTATCAATCATCTCTGTGAGGAAAAATGTATATTCATCATGAAATTTCATATTCTTGCCAAACTTGCGTTTCAGATTCTGAATTCGTTCTTCTGCAATGCAACGATTATTCGGCAGACTAACACTTTCTTGTTTGAAAGGTAAGTCTAGACAATAGTGTCCTTCTATAATTTTATGATAGAAGGACACTATTAATATAATACTCAAGAACTTTACTCATCTCTGGACATTTCTGATTCCTTGCTGGTTTTTTCATTGAAGTCGTGATTTTATTGCTTGATCAACAACACCTCTAGTTTTACAGTAGTTATTCGATTGACGGCAGCAGCAGTATGGTTGTTCTTTTTCCTGCTTTCGTTGTTCCTTCTCAAGGAGCCATAGATAACCCATCCGAGTAGGGTCCTCACAGCAAATGGTCCATCCCCTTGACTGCTAACAACCTCTCTAGGTTCCAATGCCTTCAAAGCATTCGTTCCAATAAGTAGGTCGATACCAGAATTTATTTTAGGTATCTTGACATCCTTCAAGGCCATTTTTACAAGTCTTCTTGCTTAGTTATATTTGGATGAGAAATGGGCATAGTCTTATGTGTAAACATATCAGATATATCTGTATAAAATTGTCTTCCTCCAGACTGGATATTTCCATATTTGTGATATGATGACTATCGCAGCATTTCTCGTCATTCATGGTATTCAGGAGAATCTTAATCTTTTCTCCTGTAATGTCCAGCCTTCTCCTCAAGCTTTCTGTGCAAAAGGTAGCCGAAATTCCACTGTCGAAAAATGCTTATGTTTGCAACATTGTATTCCCCTTGTTGCTCCTTACCTGTACTGGTAAGATGGAGAAAATACAGGTTTCTACCCCGGCCCCAATATGCACATTTAACTGAGGTGAGGCAACAACATCAACATATAGCTGGCTTCTCCTTTTGTTCTATTTGCTCCGGCTTCTCGTCCGTATTCTTCTGTCCATTGTGCAGTAATTCAGGATGATCTTGTGTGCACATATTACAAGTTATCCAACTTCTGCAGTCTTAGTTGGGTCCCCTGCTAAGTGCGAAGGATTCTCTAAGTTTTTCACTAGCAAAGTTGAGAACATTAGAATGAATATTTCCCCTCCCACCCGTGACCTAGCTGTCTCACTGGTCTGTTCATCTAAATTGGACTGTTTACAACCCGTCACTCTATCCTCCCTTGCAAAGCTTGTCTCCACTATGAAACCTGCAATCTGCCCCCTTGACGCTGTCCCCACTGCACTTCTGAAGGATGTCATTGCAATAGTCGGTCCCAGCATCCTCTCTATCATCAACAGTTCTCTGGCCACTGGCACTGTTCCAACCTGTTTCAAGCACGCGGTGGTCCAGCCCCTCCTGAAAAAACCTAACCTATACCCCACCTTGCCTCGCAACTACAGATCCATTTCCAAACTGCCATTCCTGTCAAAAGTCCTTGAAAAGGTAATTCTAAATCAACTACTGCCTTACCTACACCAAAATACCATCCTGGAAAGTTTCCAGTCAGGTTTCAGGGCCCACCACAGCACAGAGTTTGCCTTGTTGAAGGTACACAACGACCTGCTTCTCATCATCGACACCGGCGACTGTGCAATCTTGCTCCTTCTCGACCTCAGCGCAGCGTTCGATACAGTGGACCACACCATCCTTATTGACCGTCTCCGGTACGGGGTTGGCGTTGGTGGTACTGCCCTGAGCTGGTTCGTTTCTTACCTCAAAAATAGGAGTTTGTAGTGGCCTGGCGGAGGCCAGAGAAAAGGCTGGACGCCAGGCAAGTTTAGTAAAGGTCTTTATTTGGCTGTGAGCTTCTACTCACAGCGAAGTCCACCTAGGGATAAACCACACTCCCCAACGGGCTGACTCTTAACCCCTTAAGCCTGTCCGTCAAGTGACGAGGGGGCTGACCCAAGGAGTGGCCGCCACAGGACCCCCCTCCCCAAGAACCGGAGGTACAAAGCGGACAGGAGGGCACACGAGGCGTCCAGCCCGGGTGCGCACCACGACCGGCGCAGGGACCAGCGACTGACCGACAGGTGGAGGGGACGTAGCAGACACTGGCGGGGTAACGTGGAAGGAGGGCGACCTTCGCGGGCAGGGCTGCGCAACCGGCACCGGCCGATCAATGTCCACGTGTGCCGGCTTCAGCCGTGCAATCGAAACAGTCTCACTGCGACCCCCCCATGTCCAGAACAAATGTGGCCGAGCCGTGTTGCAGGACCCGGAAGGGGCCTTCGTACGGCCGCTGGAGAGGTGACCGATGAGTGTCCCTGCGCAGGAAAACAAACTGGCAGTCCTCCAGAGCAGGAGGGACATGCGGATGGAAGGTCCCATGACGCGACGTGGGCACAGGTGCCAGCCTGCCCACCGTCTGCCGAAGACGTTGCAGGGTGTCCGAATCTGGGTCCGTGAGCCGAGCCTTCAGGGCAGCCTTCAGCTGGCGGTGAAAACGTTCCACCAAACCGTTCGCCTGTGGATGGTACGCCGTAGTATGGTGTAGGCGAACTCCCAAGAGGCGTGCCATAGCCGACCACAGTTCCGAAGTAAACTGCGAGCCCCGGTCCGATGTAATGTCCAGTGGCACCCCGAACCGGGCGATCCAGTGCGCCGCCAAGGCCCGAGCGCAGGTGTCCATCGAGGTGTCCACCAGCGGAATGGCCTCCAGGCATCTCGTGAAGCGATCGACCACGGTGAAGAGGTGGTTCATGCCCCGGGACGGCGGCACCGGCCCCACGATGTCCACATGAATGTGGTCGAACCGCTGCCTAGGAACACCAAACTCCTGTAGAGGCGCACGCACGTGTCGCTGGATCTTTGCGGTTTGGCACGGAATGCAGGTGTGTGCCCAGTGTGCGACCTGCTTATGCAGCCCATGCCACATGAAGCGGGAGGCTACGAGAGCCACCGTCGCCCGAATGGAGGGATGAGAAAGCCCGTGGAGCACCTCGAAAAAACCCTGCGCCGCCAGGCGACGGGACGATGGGCCGCGGCAGGCCAGTGGAGGTGTCGCACAACAGCGTTGCGTCCCCTGGGCCACAGATAATGTCCTCTAATTGCAGGCCCGAAACGGCCGTGCGATAGGCGGCCATCTCTTTGTCCCCCAGCTGTGCGGCTGCTAGGGCGGAATAGTCCATATTTAGGATTTTCCATTGGGGGTAAGGTGGAAGAGAGATTTTGTTGAACTAGAAGTTCGCTGAGTCTCGTTTGATTCCTCACCAATTCATAAAATTCATTTTGAGATCATGGCTGGGCGCAGATGAATGATGAACAGGCCTTTGAAAAGTGTGCTGGGTCGCTGGCGTATTACGACCCTCAACAGACAGCCCAAAGGTTGTTTGCTTTGGTCTAGCACCCAGTTGCTTTGGTGAAGTTTTGTCGCCCCTCCACTTACTCAGTGCCAGTTCTGTGTCAAGAGACCAGACTGGCTCTGGCTGTGGGTTGAGTTTAGCTGCCGTTTCCAGCTTGGTAGCTCCTTCTTGGACTAAGGAACTCTTCTTCTGAGATATGCTCAAGCCGCATTTTGATCTTTGGCCTTCCAGTATGTCCCTCCTTGTTCTGGCAACTGCCAGCTTCGTAGCTATTTCCAACAGTTCCTTCTCCTTCCTCAACTGCCTATTATGTTCCTCAGCCTCCCTCGTCAGCTGTTCTGCTTGTCTTTTCAGCTGTTCATCTCGTTCCTCAGCTTCCCTCTTCAACTGTTCTGCTTGTCTTTTCAGCTGTTCATCTTGTTCCTCTGCCTCCCTCTTCAGCTGTTCTTTTCATGTTGCTCAATCTCATTTTTTTTCTCCAAGGCGGCAGCTTCTAACGAGAGAGCAGCCATTTCAGCTTCCATTTGAGCAGAGACCCTTGTAGTTGAACTGGCTACAGAACCAGATTTATGTCTTGATCTTCGTGTTGAAACGTCCGAGACACTATCCTGTGTAATTTCTTCTCCCACTTCAACACCTGGTGGCGTCGCACCTTCTACTGTAGAGTGCAATGTTCGAGCTATGGCTTCAGACAACCACTTCTTCGTGTCTGCCATGAAACCATCGGAAAATTCAACCCTCTCTTGGAACCACTGAGTGTGTCATTCGAGTTCTCCCTTGGTCAGTTGTAAACTCAGTATTGAATTTTGTTTTTCTCCAACCTCATGGCAGAGGTTGAGTTGTTAATCCGGACCAGGTTGTACTGTTCACATTCTCATCTGATTCCATTAGTTTCTTCTGGATTTCAATTGACTTGATAACCTGGTTCCACAACTTGTTTCTATCCTTCTGGCATCTTTCCAGATAGGCTGCTGCTCCCTTCTGGTTGAGCTTGACGCTTCTCTTTTCAAATCTTCTTAATTCTTGCCCCGCATCTCCCTCCTGTGGCGGTTCTTCTTCATACTTATCTGCTGAAAGATCCATGATGAATTGGTGCTTATCGCTGTGTTCCATAAACACCAGAAGAATTCAAAACAAAACTGGTCTTTATTCAAAACACATCATTATTTTCAATGTTGTGAAGGTCTTCTTGTTTGCCTATGGTAAACAATCGCTAGCTGAGTACACCTTATCTTGTAGAAGTTCACAACATCGTTATTTTCAAGGTCATATACTCAGTACCTGTTTATCTTCAAGTAGCATAAACAAGCTTCTTGTATCACACAGTACTTCTGCAGAATATTCTCACAGGCTTTCAATCTTGAACTTCTTACTACAAATACGACTAAACAGTCATTCTACTCACGGTACCCGGTCAATGAAGTCTTCAATCGTCCAATGATCCAGGTGTAAACCGTATGAATTTGCCTGCGACCAGCAGATTCTTTGTTCCAGGATTTAAACTCTAATCTTTGGCAGAGATTCAGCTTCTTCTTCAGTTCCACTGTTGAACCGGATTTTACTGGCCCACTCGTAGATCAGTTTTTTACTTAGATGTAATGGCAGTTTCTATACCTTCTCCCGCACTCTGAGATAGCAAAAACAAATCTTCCAAACGCTGTTTCTTGATTAATTGGTCTTTATTAAAGTAGCACAAATCAAAAGAATAATTCATTGCTTATCATTCTTATCAACTGCTGCTTCTTCAAACAACACAGTCGTTACCATGTGGTCGTTACCGTGTGGTAAAAAACTGTATTCTCTCCATCCACCGAGACTAAACTGACCCCCTAATCTCTGTGGCTACGCGAGCCTCCTCAGATGTAGACACTCCCCATTACGTATCAAATCACACCCACAAGCATGCAAAAAAGACAAAAACTAGAAATATTAAACATGGGCATAATATAATAACAGTAACTCATTTAAGTGTAAATGGCCCCTACACTGATAGAGCTCCAGAGTCCCTCTGTGAAGAGGGGAGAACCTTCCAGAAGGACAACTATATTTGCAGCACTCCAGCAATGAAGCCTTTATGGTAGAGTGGCCAGACGGAAGCCACTACTCAGTAAAAGGCACATGACAGCCCGCTTGGAGTTTGCCAAAAGGCACCTAAAGGACTCTCAGACCATGACAAACAAGATTCTCTGGTCTGATGAAACCAAGATTGAACTCTGGCCCGAATGCCAAGAGTCACGTCTGGAGGAAACCAGGCACCACTCATCACCTGGCCAATACCATACCTACGGTGAAGCATGGTGATGGCAGCATCATGCTGTGGAGATGTTTTTCAGCGGCAAGAACTGGGAGACTAGTCAGGATCGAGGGAACTCGATCTGGACTGCTACCTGTACCTCGTGCTGGTGAGGGCAGGAATAGAGAGATCGGGGATATGAATGTATGGCTGAGGGGCTGGTGCAGGGAGCAGGGATTTAGATTTCTAGACCACTGGGATCTCTTCTGGGGAGGGGTGACCTGTACAAAAGGGACGGGTTACACCTTAACAGCAGGGGGACCAACATTCTGGCAGGCAGGTTTGCTAGTGCTACAAGTGTGGCTTTAAACTAAGTCGTGCGGGGGAGGGGTTGACAAATTGGGAATATGAATATGAATATGAGGAGTTGGCTGCGCCTAACGGCTGCGGCTCTCTGGCAGTCTGTTTGTCTTTTTTTTTGTTTGTGTCGGTGTTGGGATGGTTTTTGTTTCTGTTTTTGGCTGTGTATGTGTGGTGGGGGGGGTGGGGTGTGGGGTGTGGGGTGTGGGGGTGGGGTGGGGGAAACCTTTCTTTTATTAGGTCTCTTCACCGGGGCGCAGCTCGCCCGCGGGGCCTTCCATCGCCGGCGCGGCTCGGCTGCGGGACTTAACATCGCCGGCGCGGCTCGGCCGCGGGACGTTTCAGTGCCCGGTGCGGCTCGGCCGCTGGACTTAACATCGCCCGGTGCGGCCGCGGGACGTTTCAGTGCCCGGCGCGGCTCGGCCGCTGGACTTAACATCGCCAGCGCGGCTCGGCTGCGGGACGTTTCAGTGCCCGGTGCGGCTCGGCCGCTGGACTTAACATCGCCCGGTGCGGCTCGGCCGCGGGACGTTTCGGTGCCCGGTGCGGCTCGGCCGCGGGACGTTTCAGTGCCCGGTGCGGCTCGGCCGCTGGACTTAACATCGCCCGGTGCGGTTCGGCCGCGGGACGTTTCAGTGCCCAGTGCGGCTCGGATGCGGGACGTTTCAGTGCCCGGCGCGGCTCGGCTGCGGGACTTAACATCGCCCGGTGCGGCTCGGCCGCGGGACGTTTCGGTGCCCGGTGCGGCTCGGCCGCGGGACGTTTCGGTGCCCGGTGCGGCTCGGCCGCTGGACTTAACATCGCCCGGTGCGGCCGCGGGACGTTTCGGTGCCCGGGGTGGCTCGGCCGCGGGGCCTTCCATCCTCTTGCGGGGGCTGTGCGTGTCGGTTGCCTCGGTAGGGGTCGAGCTGCCTGTCCGTGGGTGCGGGGGGAAGAGAGGGGAAGTTTTGTTGCCTCCATCACAGTGAGGGGGTGTTTGGAGTCACTGTGATGGATGTTTGTGTTGGGGTCGGGTGTCCTGTGTTTTTTTTTTTTCTTTTTGCTGTGTTTTGTGACTGCTGAAATTTCGTTCGGTGTTGTGCCGAATGACAATAAAGTGTTGTTATGTTATGTTATGTTATGTTATGGTGTTAAAGGGGAAGCGAATAGAGGAGAAATTGCAAAGGACTTGAATGAATGGGAAGGGAAGTTCTAGAAGGGATAAGATAGTAAAGTCAGGGTCAATTGTGACCGGTGTGAGAGGGGAGGTGAATACCGAAATTAAAGTGTTGTATTTAAATGCGTGAAGTATAAAAAATAAAGTGGATGAGCTTGAGGCTCAGTTAGACATTGGCAAGTATGATGTTGTGGGAATCACTGAGACATGGCTACAAGAGGACCAGGGCTGGGAATTGAATATTTAGGGGTACACAACATATAGAAAAGACAGACAGGTGGGCAGAGGGGGTGGGGTCGCTGTTGGTGAGGAATGATATTCACTCCCTTGCAAGGGTTGACATAGAATCAGGAGATATGGAATCAGTATGGATAGAAATAAGGAATTGTAAGGGTAAAAAGACCCTAATGGGAATTATCTACAGACCCCAAACAGTAGCCTCGACATAGGGTGCAAGTTGAATCAGGAGCTAAAATTGGCATGTGGCAAATGTAATGCTACAGTGGTTATGGGAGATTTCAACATGCAGGTAGACTGGGAAAATCAGGTTGGTAATGGACCCCAGGAAAGAGAGTTTGTGGAGTGTCTCCGAGATAGATTCTTAGAACAGCTTGTACTGGAGCCTACTAGGGAGAAGGCAATTCTGGATTTAGTGTTGTGTAATGAACCTGATCTGATAAGGAGACTCGAGGTAAAAGAGCCATTAGGAGGCAGTGATCACAATATGATAAGTTTTACTCTACAAATTGAGAGGGAGAAGGGAAAATCGGAAGTGTCAGTATTACAGTATAGCAAAGGGGATTGCAGAGACATGAGGCAGGAGCTGGCCAGAATTGACTGGAAGGAGGCCCTAGCAGGGAAGACGGTGGAACAGCAGTGGCAGGTATTCCTGGGAATAATGCAGAATTTGCAGGATCAATTTATCCCAAAGAGGAGGAAAGATTCTAAGGGGAGTAAGAGGCACCCGTGGCTGACAAGGGAAGTCAAGGACAGCATAAAAATAAAAGCGAAGAAGTACAACAAAGCAAAGAAGAGTGGGAAGCCAGAGGATTGGGACTCTTTTAAAGAGCAACAGAAGATAACTAAAAAGGCAACACGGGGAGAAAAGATGAGGTACAAGGGTAAACTAGCCAATAATATAAAGGAGGATAGTAAAAGCTTTTTTAGGTATGTGAAGTGGAAGAAAATAGTCAAGGCAAATGTGGGTCCCTTGAAGACAGAAGCTGGGGAATTTATTATGGGGAACAAGGAAATGGCAGACGAGTTGAACCAGTACTTTGGATCTGTCTTCACTAAGGAAGATACAAGCAATCTCCCAGATGTTCTAGTGGCCAGAGATCCAAGGGTGACGGAGGAACTGAAGGAAATCCACATTAGGCAGGAAATGGTGTTGGGTAGACTGATGGGACTGAAGACTGATAAATCCCCAGGGCCTGATGGTCTGCATCCCAGAGTACTTAAGGAGGTGGCGCTAGAAATTGTGGACGCATTGGTGATCATTTTCCAATGTTCTATAGATTCAGGATCAGTTCCTGTGGATTGGAGGGTAGCTAATGTTGTCCCACTTTTTAAGAAAGGAGGGAGAGAGAAAACGGGAAATTGTAGACCAGTTAGTCTTAGATCAGTGGTGTGGAAAATGCTGGAGTCAATTATAAAAGACGAAATTGCGGAGCATTTGGATAGTAGTAACAGGATCGTTCCGAGTCAGCATGGATTTACGAAGGGGAAATCATGCTTGGCTAATCTTCTGGAATTCTTTGAGGACATAACTAGGAAAATTGACAGGGGAGAGCCGGTGGATGTAGTGTACCTTGCCTTTCAGAAAGCCTTCGACAAGGTTCCACATAGGAGATTAGTGGGCAAAATTAGAGCACATGGTATTGGAGGTGGTGTACTGACATGGATAGAAAATTGGTTGACAGACAGAAAGCAAAGAGTGGGGATAAATGGGTCCCTTTCAGAATGGCAGGCAGTAACTAGTGGGGTACCGCAAGGCTCGGTGCTGGGACCGCAGCTATTTACAATATACATGATTGACTTGGATGAAGGGATTAAAAGTACCATAAGCAAATTTGCTGATGATGCAAAGCTGGGTGGTAGTGTGAACTGTGAGGAAGATGCTATGAGGTTGCAGGGTGACTTGGACAGGTTGTGTGAGTGGGCGGATGCATGGCAGGTGCAGTTTAATGTGGATAAGTGTGAGGTTATCCACTTTGGTGGTAAGAATAGGAAGGCAGAGTATTATCTGAATGGTGTCAAGTTAGGAAAAGGGGACATACAACGAGATCTGGGTGTCCTAGTGCATCAGTCACTGAAAGGAAGCATGCAGATACAGCAGGCAGTGAAGAAAGCCAATGGAATGTTGGCCTCCATAACAAGGGGAGTTGAGTATAGGAGCAAATAGGTCCTTCTGCAGTTGTACAGAGCCCTAGTGAGACCGCACCTGGAGTACTGTGTGCAGTTTTGGTCTCCAAATTTGAGGAAGGATATTCTTGCTATTGAGGTTGTGCAGCGTAGGTTTACTAGGTTAATTCCCGGAATGGCGGGACTGTCATATGTTGAAAGACTGGAGCGACTAGGCTTGTATACACTGGAATTTAGAAGGATGAGAGGGGATCTTATCGAAACGTATAAGATTATTAAGGGGTTGGACACGTTAGAGGCAGGAAACATGTTCCCAATGTTGGGGGAGTCCAGAACAAGGGGCCACAGTTTAGGAATAAGGGGTAGGCCATTTAGAACTGAGATGAAGAAAAACTTTTTCAATCAGAGAGTTGTGAATCTGTGGAATTCTCTGCCTCAGAAGGCAGTGGGGCCAATTCTCTGAATGCATTCAAGAGAGAGCTAGATAGAGCTCTTAAGGATAGCGGAGTCAGGGGGTATGGGGAGAAGGCAGGAACGGGGTACTGATTGAGAATGATCAGCCATGATCACATCGAATGGCGGTGCTGGCTCGAAGGGCCGAATGGCCTCCTCCTGCACCTATTGTCTATTGAAAGATGAACAAAGCAAAGTAGAGAGATCCTTGATGAAAACGTGCTCCAGAGCGTTCTGAACCTCAGCCTGGGGCGGAGGTTCACCTTCCAACAGGTTAATGACCCTAAGCACACAGCCAAGACAACGCAGGAGTGGCTTCGTGACAAGTCTGTGAACGTCCTTGAGTGGCCCAGCCAGGACCGGACTCGAGTACAGTATTAAAATGGTCTGAGAAGAAAGTGTAATATCAACCAACTTGAAGAATCACATATTAAAAGCTAATTTGAAATATTGTGTTGTTAGTCCTGATGCTTTCCCCCCCGAATAGTTCATTTTGATGACAATGAATGGAACCATAACGTTTTACTACTGAGATCTGTGATATCTCAAATTACAGCATTCATCGTGAAATCATTTGGTGCATTGGAAACATTTATTCTGTTTATAAACCTACATAGTACAGCACATTGTCCTATTGTACAAAGACTTGCTGGATATTTTAAAACAAGTTAATGCCTTTAGGATTTATTTTTATTTTGGGGAACGCATGCATATGCCTGCTGCAATCACTGTGAAGTTTAATATGTGGTGTTATAGTATGAATATATAGTATTAAGTATAATAGTATCGGTTTATTATTGTCACGTGTACGGAGATAAGTGAAAAACTTTGTTTTCGTACAAATCATACAATATATGATTGCAATAGATAGCTTAAAAGAGAAAATCACCAGGATATAGTTATAGCTGCAGAAAAAGTACAGATATTTAAAATGTGCAAGGACTGCAATGAGGTAGAGTGGAAGAACAGGAATACATCCTTGGCATATGAGAGGTCTGTTCAAGAGTCTAATAACATGCTTTCAAGGAGAGGGGAGAAGAGGGAATGAGCAAGGTCTGAGTGGCCCTTGATATTAGCTGCTTTTCTGAGACAGTATGAAATGTAAATGATGCATTTGGGGGAGGGGGAGGAAGGCTGGGTTGTGTGATGACTGGGCTGCTTCCACAATTTACTGCAGTTTCTTGTGGTCTTCGGCAGGGGACTTGTCAAACTAAGCTGTGATGCTCTCCAATAGGATATGTTATATGGTACATCTTTAGAAATTCTTAAGAGTCATCTTCCCTCTGCACTCTCAGTCCAAAACATTGACTACCCTTTTGCCCCATAGATGTTGCCTGACCTGCTGAGTTCCACCAGCAGTTTGTTTTTTTGTTCTTTTGATGCATTTCTGATGCCAGGAAAAGTGCAGCATCTCATTCAGAAGTGCCTCAGCTAATTTCTTTATTGTTGATGATCGATCTGGAAAAGAATGCTATCATGGTCTAATGTCCCCAAAATAGCATTTACATGTGCTGAGTGCATTTAAGCCACCTCCAAATGGGCCCCTTTTCGAGGCACTTAACTCTATTTATAAATAATCCCGTAAGCCTAAGTAGCCTAGCTTTTAACATTCCTATCATATTCAAAGATTTAAGGCATCTAGTCGTCAAATGGGGAGAAAATGAAACAACTTAAATAATGTGTTTTACAATTTTATTTTAATCATAATTTTACTCAAATAAATAAGGTAATAGTACAGAAAGAAGATGGAGTGCTTAGTAACATGGCAAAATGAAGGAGCTAGTCATTAACATCAGGAAACAATGTGGTATGCACGCCCCATCAGTGGTACCAAAGTGGAAATGGACGAGAGTTTCAGGTTCCTAAGTGTAAACATCACCAACAATTTTTCATGGACCAACCACATTGAAGCTATTGCCAAGAAAGCGCATCAATACCTTTACTTACTCAGAAGACTATGGAAGTTCAGCATGTCTCGAATGACACTTAGGAACGTCCCCAGATGCATCTCAACCTGGTTCGGCAACAGTTCTGCCCAAGACCGTAGGAAACTGCAGAGAGTTGTGAATGCAGCCCAGTCCCTCATGCAAAACAGCCTCCCACCCCCCATCCCCTCTACTCCATCTACACTTCATTATGTCTCAGGAAAGCAGCCAACATAATCAAGGACCACTCGCACCCTGGTCATTTTCTCTTCTCCCCTCTCTTGTTGGGCAAAAGATACAAAAACTTGAAAGCATGCACCACCACATTCAAGAATAACTTCTATTGCACTGTTACCAGACTGCTGAATGAACCTCTCATAAGTTAAGGGTATACTTCCAATGTTCCAAATTACCTTGTTGTGGACTTGAACCCGATCGAACATCTCTGGAGGGACCTGAAAATAGCTGTGCATCCACGTTCCCATCCAACCTGACAGAGCTTGGGAAGATCTGCAGAGAAGAATGGGAGAAATTACCCAAATACAGGTATTGTAGCATCATACCCAAGAAGACTTGAGGCTGTAATCGCTGCCAAAGGTGCTTCAACAAAGTACTGAGTAAAGGGTCTGAATACTTATGTAAATGTGATATTTCAGTTATATTTTTTTTAATTACTCTGCAAAAATTTCTAAACACCTGTTTTCGCTTTTTTTATTATGGGGTATAGTGTGTAAATTGATGATTAAAAAAAAGAATTTAATCCATTTTAAAATAAGGCTGTAACGTAACAAAATGTGGAAAAAGTGAAGGGGTGTGAATACTTTCTGAATGCACTGTATGTAACACGACCTCTCCGACTGAGGCAAGTAGAGCAGACTACTGTTGCTGTGTCTAAATCCTAAATTCCTTTTTCAATAACACCGTGATAGCACCTAAATCAGAACGATCAGTGATTCACAAAAGTGGCCAACGACCATATACTCATGGGTAATTAGGTCTGGGTAATAAATGCTGGGTTATCAGTGACACCCACATCTGGGAGAAAATAAAGGAAAAATGCAATGGTTTTTGGGGAAAGGTGTCCACATTTCTTTGTGGCATGCCTTTTGTTGGACATCGTTAGAATAAGTTGGTTTTTAATAGTTTCAGTGCCACCACCAGGAACTCAAATGAGGAAGCCACCCGCTTCCCCCCTTAAATGTTATTACTTACCTGCTTTCTCTAGTCTCCTAAACAGTCCCGGAATGGCGGGGCTGTCGTAGGTTGAAAGACTGGAGCGACTAGGCTTGTATACACTGGAATTTAGGATGAGAGGGGATCTTATTGAAACATATAAGATTATTAAAGGATTGGACACGCTAGAGGCAGGAAACATGTTCCCAATGTTGGGGGAGTCCAGAACGAGGGGTCACAGTTTAAGAATAATAGACAATAGACAATATGTGCAGGAGTAGGCCATTCAGCCCTTCGAGCCAGCACCGCCATTCAATGTGATCATGGCTGATCATTCACAGTCAGTACCCCGTTCCTGCCTTCTCCCATACCCCCTGACTCTACTATCTTTAAGAGCTCTATCTAGCTCTCTCTTGAAAGCATCCAGAGAATTGGCCTCCACTGCCTTAGAGGCAGAGAATTCCACAGATTTACAACTCTCCGAGTGAAAAGTTTTTCCTCATCTCCGTTCCAAATGGCCTACCCCTTATTCTTAAACTGTGGCCCCTGGTTCTGGACTCCCTCAA
Organism: Rhinoraja longicauda; assembly: GCF_053455715.1. NCBI lineage: Eukaryota > Metazoa > Chordata > Chondrichthyes > Rajiformes > Arhynchobatidae > Rhinoraja > Rhinoraja longicauda. Next base: position 46,883,079 of record NC_135959.1, on the reverse strand, counting down.
CATTGGGAACATGTTTCCTGCCTCTAACGTGTCCAATCCCTTAATAATCTTATATGTTTCAATAAGATCCCCTCTCATCCATCGAAATTCCAGGGCATACAAGCCTAGTCGCTCCAGTATTTCAACATACGACAGTCCCGCCATTCCGGGAATTAACCTAGTGAACCTACGCTGCACGCCCTCAATAGCAAGAATGTCCTTCCTCAAATTTGGAGACCAAAACTGCACACAGTACTCCAGATGCGGTCTCACCAGGGCCCTGTACAACTGCGGTAGGACCTCTTTGCTCCTATACTCAACTCCTCTTGTTATAAACGCCAACATGCCATTAGCTTTCTTCACTGCCTGCTGTACATGCATGCTAACTTTAAGTGACTGATGAACAAGGACACCCAGATATCTTTGAACTTCCCCATTTCCTAACTTGACACCATTCAGATAATAATCTGCCTTCCTATTCTTACCACCAAAGTGGATAACCTCACATTTATCCACATTAAACTGCATCTGCCATGCATCTGCCCACTCACACAACCTGTCCAAGTCACCCTGCAACTTCATAGCATCCTCCTCACTGTTCACACTGCCACCCAGCTTTGTGTCATCCGCAAATTTGCTAATGTGACTTTTAATCCCTTCATCTAAGTCATTAATGTGTATTGTAAATAGCTGCAGTTCCAGCACCGAGCCTTGCGGTACCCCACTAGTCACTGCCTGCCATTCTGAAAGGGTCTCGTTAATCCCTACTCTTTGTTTCCTATCTGCCAACCAATTTTTTATCCATTTCAGAACCCTACCCCCAATACCATGTGCTCTAATCTTGCCCACTAATCTCCTATGTGGGACCTTATCAAAGGTTTTCTGAAAGTCCAGGTACACATCCACTGGCTCTTCCTTGTCCATTTTCCTAGTTAAATCCTCAAAAAATTCCAGATTAGTCAAGCATGATTAAGGGGTAGGCCATTTAGAACAAAGATGAGGGAAAACTTTTTAACTCAGAGAGTTGTAACTCTGTGGAATTTCCTGCCTCAGAAGGCAGTGGAGGCCAATTCTCTGGATGCTTTCAAGAGAGAGCTAGATAGAGCTCTTAATGATAGCGGAGTCAGGGGGTATGGAGAGAGGGCAGGAATGGGATACTGATTGTGAATGATCAGCCATGATCACATTGAATGGTGGTGCTGGCTCGAAGGGCCAAATGGCCTACTCCTGCACCTATTATCTATTGTCCTCCATCTTCCCTAGACACAAGACCCAGCACCAATGTTTAGAAATAAACTTGCGCTCCCTTGATGCTCTACCTCTAAATTAGTTTATATCAGACCAGATTACAGTGATAAAATGAATCCAATACAGTAAACTGATGATAAGGTTGGATATCTACTGAGAGAGCATGTCATACCAGAGTGAGACTGGTCAGTCTGCAACCAAAAGCATTGCAAAACAGATAAATTAATCATTCCATATTGATTTAAGATCAGCACCTATAAATAGATTTCGAGGCAAGACAGCAGAAATGACAAACTGTGTATTGAGAAACTTAGTAAATATGACAGAACACATGAAATTTCTATTGCTCACTTTGAACAAATGGTCATGTTCTTCAAAGCCAATAACTTAGTGGAAGTCACAGGTGAAGATTCCAAAGAACAAAATGCAGCGTTCCATCAGCAAAAGACATTTATGTTTTTGTTGGAAGTGGCCTTGGACATATGGAGTGCAGTCAATATACTGTTTGGCAAAGTGGTCAATAAATTAAAGTCAAACTACAACCAAGCAGCATCTGAAATATTTCTTATTTAGAAACTTGGTACACATAATTAGATAGCCATTTGCTGATCCCAATGTGAATTTGAGAGCTACCAAATCATTGCAATTTCAGGACCTTCTTGGATTGTGTTTTGAGTGACAGATTAACGTGTGGATTAGTTGATGAATAGATACAGCTCTGACTTTACAAGAGTCCAGACATTATATTCAAAAGGGTGAGTAGCATTACCCATGTTATAAAAATGGCATTAAATAACATTGAAGAATTTTCATCTGCTCAAGACCCAGATATGAGAGTATCATACAATGTTATAGGGGTAGTAAATGTGGAGACAACTGAATCATCATCAATGTGCTAGTAACATGCAAGTCACCTGGAACCACAAGACAGGAAAAGCATTTATGATATGATTGTAGAAGGTGAAAGCCTATGTATGCTCTGTAGAAACTACATAGCTTTGATTGACCATTCACAGCAATTCATTGCTAGAATTACATTAAATGTTTCCAAAAATCAGACAGAAAACAGCAAACACCTAGTTATTGCCTCTGCATGTATAGTTTACGGGGCTATAAATATACAGGGTAAAACCAAAGCATTATAGTAAACTAGACCAAGTGGACCCATTGAGCCCAAACCTCTCCTGCATTGGTATAGCACCCTCTCCTCCCCCTCCCCTTCTTCCTCCCCCTCCCCTTCTTCCTCCCCCTCCCCTCCCCCTCTTCCTCCCCTGCCCTCCCCCCACTCCATGCCCCCCTCCCTCTCTCCTTCCCACTCCCTCCCTAGGAGACAGATTTACACTTTAAAATGTGAATAACTTAAAAAATATAACACCGATTTCAATGAAACTTCTTCCATTAGCACCAAAGGGACGATGGTGAGTAAGGTGGGCCTAAAATTGTCACGCTATTGTGTACCGTTTTGGCTGTAGTTCAGGTACAAACAAACGAGAGTTTTAGTATATAGATTGATGGACATGGAATCGTACCAGTTAGTACATAATGATGTCAGAGGAGATTGCAGTAAGTTTAACTTCACTATAAAGGTAAATTAGCACCTCTCTGAAACTGATATTGATGTTGCAGCAATGGAGCCAGACTATTTGGGTAGGAACTGGATTATGACATTTGCTGCCAGTATATTTCGTTTGAATTCTATTGTCAGTGGAATGGAAGACAGGAAGCAGATAAATAGGTCTCCTCGTGTAGGCAGCAACTGCAGATGCTGGTTTATATCGAAGATGACACAAAATGCAAGGATTACTCAGCGGGTCAGACAGCTTCCCTGGAGAAAATAAATGGGCGACGTTTCGGGACGGTCTGAAGAAGGGTCTCGGCTCGAAACGTCATCCATTCCTTTTCTCCAGTGATGCTGCCTGTCCCGTTGAGTTACTCCATCATTTTGTGTCTATCTTGGATAGGTCTCTTTTCTTTCCATAAACACGTGTTGCTTTGATGCTCCAAGTGAGTTTTTTCCACATTCACATGAACCCAACTCCAATATATTATAAAGAGTAATTAAGCGGGATCTCTGGAGGACATGGTGAAAGGCGACGTTTCGGGTCGGGACGCACATTCCAAAGATGTTGCCTGACCCGCTGCTGAGTTGCTCCAGCACTTTGTGACTTTTTTTTTTGTAGACCAGCATCTGCAGTCCCAATAAATTACACCTGGGTTAACAAAAAAGCTACCTGAGATTTACCACAGAAACGGCGGCACGGGAGGCGAGGCCGGTGGAGACGACACGCCTGGCGCGCTAGCACGAACGGGCGGGAAGCCGGCGTCACGTGGCCGCTGTCAAAATGGCGGAGGAAGGGTCGGCGAGCAGCGAGGAACCCTCGCAGCCCCTCGGTATGTAGCGCAGAATGGGCTGTTTGTTTAAAATGTGCTGTTTTTTTTAGAATTCTCCTGCCAAAGGAGTATGAAGACAGAGCTGCCAGGCCCGAGCGTTGACCGGATGGGTTGGGGGTGGGCGTCAGTGGATTAATGGTTGCAACCTCTTGTAAGCCTTCAGCTAAAGCCCCGAATTTAACCACATTATACAACTGGTTTCATCACTTGGTTGTTCAGATTAAATGTTTTTCAATTGTAAGTGCGGCACACAGTGGTAGAGCCGCTGTATCACAGCGCCAGGTCTGAGCCTGAACTTGGGTGTTGTCCGTGTGGTGTTTGCAGGTTCTCCCGGTGGTCGCGTGGGTTTCCTCCCACATCCCAAAGACGTGTGGATTTGCAGGTTAATTGACCTCCGTAAATTGCCGCTGATATGTAGAAGTGTTTGAGATTACACAAGACGAGAGTGAACGGGTGATCGATGGTCGGCATGCTGATGGGCCTGTTTCCATGTTGTATCCCCAAATTAAACTAACAACGTGGACGGTTTACAGCATGATTTGTTTCTGGATACGTTGATTGACAGAATAACAAATAAAATATAATCATAGGGAAGCTTCATTGGTTAAAAGCAGTAATAAAAAGTAAAATGACACAAGTGCTTGGAAAATAAAAGAAACTAAACGTCTGCTTCGGGCATATAACGTTTGAGGTAAAGAAAGAACTTGCATGTCATCTCGCTTCCGATGGTCTGTCGGCCGTAATTGCCCGACTCGGCTACAACGCTACGCTGAAGTAGGACAAATCTGATCGTTTGACTACCCGCCGATCGGTCGTGTTGAAAATCCTGTTCCATGGAGTCCCAATTAAATGCGAAACACAACAATGTGCTTTGCATCGAAGATAGACACAAAAAGCAGGAGTAACAGTGAGACAGGCAGCATCTCTGGAGAGAAGGGATGGGTGACGTTTCAGGTCGAGACCCTTCTTCCAACACAGTGTGCTTTGCATGTCATCCAGTAACGCTTCTGCATCTCACCCACACAAGGTCGCCAAATTATGTAATTACCCCATTGAAGCTGAGATATCAAAAAATCAATTTGGCCTGCCTAAATTACCTCTGGAGGGAAAACCTATGTGTTCATGTTGGTCTTTCGCTGCTGATGGCTAATCATTTTTGTCATCTGTGGTCCTATTCAACTATTTTGCTGCAACAGGACATACTAGCAGCTTTTTAATGGCTAAACCCATCATCGACCTTTATAGCAATTCCCCTAGGATGTGGTTGTGTGCATCCTTTACTAGTCAAGGATTTGGAGGAGACATATGGACAAATTCCCTTGGCCATTAACTTTGTAAAAATTAATTGAGCATGCATACACACACAAAACTGCTGTGAATATTGAACATATCAAGTAGCATCTTTGGAAAAAAAAAGTTAATCTATTAGGTCAGACGCTTCATCTGATGAGGAGTCTGGCCTGCGTTAACCATACTGACTGATATAGGATTATTCTCAGCATTTTCTTTTTTTATTACAGATTTCTAGCATTTGCTTTTCAATAAGACAGACACCTACCAGTAGAAGTGCTTCATATAGCTTTATATCAGCTGCAAATCATCAAAAATGCAGTGAACAATAACATCAAGCAGATCAAGAATTCTGTTTGACAATCCTGTCAGTTCTCGTCCATTCTGCTGTTAAGATCAGGCTGATGAGCTTGTTAGAATTGTTTTCCTGCTAGATCCCATAAATAAGTTAATTCAAATGGAGGAACAAAAGGCTCTTGTCCTGACCGTCTCTACCTTCTAATTACCATTTTGAGCTTCCTATCATTTTGTGCAACCATACTCTCCCATTTAGTTATGTAATTTTGACAAATTTAACCTATTTGTCATTGAGATATTTATGAAAGTTGACATCCAGTTGCCATGGCAGTTAGTGAAAGAAAATTTGCCCAGCGGTAGGGCGGAGAAAGAATTTCTTTACAGAACATTGATAATTTTTACAAATTTCCCTACTTCACAGAGATAAACCATATTTTCTCGAATCTTGACCGAGACATTACCTATTCCTTTTCTCCAGAGATGCTGCCTACCCCGCTGAGTTACCCCAGTTTTTTGTGTCTATCTTCGGTTTAACCATATTTTCAAGACTGAAATGGGTGGATTTGAAGGGAATGCAAGGTTATGGGGATTGTGTAGGAAAGTGGAACAAATGATGGCATTGGCCTAGATGGCTGAGCAGAATTGAGCACAATCATTTTTTGTGTTATATTAATATTTAATTGCTGTGCTGTCAGCTTCAAATTATTTGATCAAGGGAAACAACGTGGTTCAAAGAGCAGCTACACTGCTTGAAAAACGATTAAAGTTTACATCAGATGTATTTGGGCCAATGATCAACCTGACAAAAGAGGAGCACACTTGTGCCAATTAAAAAAATAGAAACAATTCCTGTTTCTTTTAAATCTCAAAGAATAACAAAAGTCAATGTTTGAGCACTCTAATAATGTCTATTGATCTTGAATGAGGAAGCAACCAACACTGTGTGTGTTTATGCCTGTCTGTGTGTCTGTACCCCCAAAGCATTGACACTGGCCATGGTCTTGGGAAATTCCACCCCTTCTCCCTATTATTTTTGTGCAACTTTCTTTGTCAAGTGATGGATTGCCACTTCTTCATGAGTGCAATCCAACACTAAAAAAATGAGTGATTTGAATAAAATTTAAATGTTTTTTGTTGTTGATCTAAATTAGTATTTTTTTGTTGTCTGAATGTAGCGCTGCTGAAAGTCTCTTGTGTCGCACGTGATAATGACCATTAATGAATGAAAATGAAAAACAAAGGTTCAATGGGTCATAGACGAACATTAACAGTTCCTCTTTCCACTGATGCTGCATGACAACTTTTTCAACATTTTTAATATATTTCTAATTACTATCAGACGTGCTTAAGAATATTTTTAAATTTTAGAACGGAAATTACACCAGAAATGCATGTGCATAACCGAGGAATTGAGTGCTATCTGCTTTGAACAGGTAAAATATCTATCGCTGAATATATTCTTTAATTGACTGTATTAATAGCAGCAGTTCAGTGGTATTGTTTACACTAAACACAGTGCTAGAGTAACTTGCGGGTCAGGCATCTTCTCTGGAGAACATGGATATGTGAATTTTCAGGTTGGGACCCTTTTTCAGACTGCTTGTAGTAGGGGGAGGAAGCTGGGAGAGAGGTAGGGTGTAACAAAGCCAAGCAAAGTGATAGGTGGATACAGGTGTGGGGGGGGGGGGTTGATTGCTGATGGGTGGAAAAAGGCCAAAGATGAAAAGGAAACAAAAGACCGATAAGGAGGTGTGAAATGAAAAGGCCAGAGGAAGGGATGTAGGGAGAAGTGGAAAGAGGGCTTGGATAATGTACCAGCTTTTATATTTTGCCCCTAACCTATGAAGGTAAGCATGCCAAATACCTTCATCGCACTATCTACATGCCTTATCACTGTTAGGGAAATAGGGATTTGAACCCTGTTCATCAGCATTCCTTTGCACCTTCCCATTTACTGTATATGTCCTAACCCTATTTGACTTCCATAAGTATTTCACCTTACACTTGCCGAGATTAATTTCTATCTGCCGGTACTCTGCACAACTTTCCATTTATGTTTTGCTGTTGCCTGGGACAATCTTCTTCACTATCCCAAAACCACATTATTGTAACATTCTCATATTTAACAATCATTCTTCCTACATTCTTCACAGCCAAATCATTAATATGTATCACAACAACAAAAGTCTCAGTACTGATGCCTGTGGTACCCCAGTAGTCACATGCTTACAATAAGAAAAGCAAAGTTCCACCAACACCCTCTAGCTTCTTTCACCAAGGAAATTTTGGATCCAACAACTCTGCTCAAGTCCACAAGATATCGTAGAGCTGCGGATGCAGCCCAGTGCATTATACAGACCAGCCTCCTTCCTTCCCCACCACTCCCATCGACTCAATTTGTACCACGCTGCCTCAAGGGAGAATTTTATTTTTGTCATGAACCATTTTCACCCATTCATTCCCTCTACTCTCTCCCGTTAGGCAGAAGAAAAAAGCTTGAAAGGACCTACTACAAATTCTGGAACAGCTCATTCCACGCTGTTATTAGTCCTCCCATAAACTAGGATGTAGTTTCAATCTTTTGGTCTAGATGGCATTTGTAAACTTGTGGTATATTGTTAATTTAACTTGAAGATTGATTACTCTTTCAATATAAATTTAATTCAGAAATTTCCTTCTCAGGAAAACGATGCAATTAATGAGGGACTTTGTAAAATGTTATGTGAACGAGATCAGTTTAATAACTTAGTTCAGGTAAGTTGTTGTTTTAAATATTATCACCATTGTAAATTATATATTTGTCTCAAGGAATAAATACCATGTCATTCATCAGTAGAGAGAATGTATATTTCATTATTGGACAAAAAAGTTTTGCGATTACTTAAAAATTCAATTCCTAGATAGTTGTTCGACAATTATACTGCAGACTGTTACATCATTTGGTTTATCCACTTGTTTTTACCAAGAGAACAAGAGATTTCATTATCCTGGTCAAAACAAGGGCATCTTGTTACAATAGATGAGAAGCATTGATAGTGTGGACTATGAAATGATTTTCCTCGTAATGGAGAGGTCCAAAACCAGCGAGCGTAGGTCTAAAGGAGGAATAAGAAGATTACTGGGTATTTGAGAAATTTCTAGTTTATCCAAAGGGTGGTTGCAGTCTGGAATGAACTGTCTGAGAAGGTGGCAGAATCAGGTATACTCAAAATATTTTTAAAGACTCTCGAGTAGACAAAGAAAGGCAAATAAAGCTTATGAGCAAGTGCTGGCAATTAAAATTAGTATAGATGGGTAATTAATTGTTGGTATGGACATGGTAGGCTGAAGTGCCTTTTTCTGTGCTGTGAGACTCTGGTACGCACATCGCAGAGGATCTCACCTGGTCTACCTACCAACACCATCACCACAGTAAAGAAGGCACAGCAGAGACTCCACTTCCTGAGGATCCTCAGGAAAACCAACCTGCAGGAGAAGCTCATGTTGTCCTTCTATCGCTGCTCCATCGAGAGTGTGCTGGCATACTGTATAACCACATGGTATGCCAGCTGCTCAGAAAAGGACAGGAAGGCCCTTCAGAGGGTCATCACGACGGCCCAGAAAATCATCGGCTGCTCACTGCCCTCCCTGGAGCACCTGTTCAGCCTACGCTGCCTCAGTAGAGCAGGCAAAATAATAAAAGATCCATCCCACCCCGGCCACCGTCTGTTTGTTCATCTGCCCTCTGGTCGACGTTTCAGGTCGATAAAATCCCGAACAAACAGACTTAAGAACAGTTTTTACCCCAGGGCCATACGAGAACTGAACACTACCTTTGCACTAGGCAACACTAAAAAATCTTTGTACTTAACATAATTGTATTTAATTGTATTTATGTATTTATTTGTTTTTGCATTTATTGCATATATGTTTGTACGCACCGTCAGGATTGGCTATTTTTTAATTTCGTTGTACTCGTTGCAATGACAATAAATGAATATTATTATTATTATTATTATTATTATTATTATTAAATGGCTTCCCTCAGATTCCACCATGGTCTTAATATTTTCCATCCATTCAATCTTCTCTGCGTCATGTCCACGCTTGTAAAGCTTGTCCATTACTAGATGACAGAAGATCTCTGCTAAATGCATTTAAATCTTCCACTGGGTTAGTAATTAAGTGAATATAAAAATAATGTTAGCAGTATGATCTTGTCTTGGATTGCATGCAATTGTGATGTTGCAGCCTAAATGAGTGATTATAGTACTTGCATTTGCCATTCCTTGACTAATCAATGAGCTATTTATATAAAATTCTATGAGTAATGCCAAATGTTTTTAATGTATAAAAACATAAAATCTTTTGACACCAGGTGGAATTTGTACGTGGTCTGAATTTTTGTTCCCTTCTGTGACTCATCAATTGCTTTATTTGCTTTGTAGTTTGAAATCATTCTTTTGTTTTACACAGAGGGTGGAAGGAATTGGCTTTTCAATTGAAAAAGAACGTAATGGAATTAGAAATGAAATGCATAAAGAATTTGAAAAAATTAACCAGTCTGTTAAGAACAGGTAATATCCATGCAATAACTGTGCATCAGTTTCTTGAAATTCATTAAAATTAATAGCTTTAATTACGAGTGTAGCTTTAATTACTGGATTTTTTTGATGCTCTATGTATTTAATTGTAAACTTTAAAGATTACATTTACAAATTATACCTTTTAATTAAAATGCAAGAGTACTGCTAGGGATTACCTACTTGACTTAATGTATCAACTCAAGGCCAGGACTCTTATTTTGTGTATTTAACTTTTTATATGGCACATTGTGTTTTGGATTTCCAAAAGTAATTTGACAATGTCTGATTGTTTCACCTTATCCACCCTGCTAGTGACTATAAAACTCAATAGAAAAGTTAGATCCTATTTTTAAATTGTTCAAAAAACTTACAATTAGATGATCAAGTCACTTTTTATGTCCTTAAAGCAGTCCAAAATGTATCAATAGACAATAGGTGCAGGAGCAGGCCATTCGGCCCTTCGAGCCAGCACCACCATTCAATGTGATCATGGCTGATCATTCTCAATCCGTACCCCGTTCCTGCCTTCTCCCTATACCCCCTGACTCCGCTATCCTTAAGAGCTCTATCTAGCTCTCTCTTGAATGCATTCAGAGAATTGGCCTCCACTGCCTTCTGAGGCAGAGAATTCCACAGATTTACAACTCTCTGACTGAAAAAGCTTTTCCTCATCTCTGTTCTAAATGGCCTACCCCTTATTCTTAAACTGTGGCCCCTGGTTCTGGACTCCCCCAACATTGGGAACATGTTTCCTGCCTCTAACGTGTCCCACCCTTTGATAATCTTATATGTTTCTATAAGATCCCCTCTCATCCTAAATTCCAGTGTATACAAGCCTAGTCGCTCCAGTCTTTCAACATATGACAGTCCCGCCATTCCGGGAATTAACCTAGTAAACCTACGTTTACTACGCCCTCAATAGCAAGAATATCCTTCCTCAAATTTGGAGACCAAAACTGCACACATTACTCCAGGTGCGGTCTCTGCGGCCCTGTGCAACTGCAAAAGGACCTCTTTGCTCCTATACTCAACTCCTCTTGTCATGAAGGCCAACATTACATTGGCTTTCTTCACTGCCTGCTGTACCTGCATGCTTCCTTTCAGTGACTGATGCACTAGGACACCTAGTTGTAAGTCTCCTTTTCCTAACTTGACACCATTCAGATAATAATCTGCCTTCCTATTCTTACCACCAAAGTGGATAACCTCACACTTATCCACATTAAACTGCATCTGCCCACTCACACAACCTGTCCAAGTCACCCTGCAACCTCATAGCATCTTCCTCACAGTTCACACTACCAACCAGCTTTGTATCATCTGCAAATTTGCTAATGGTACTTTTAATCCCTTCATCCAAGTCATTAATGTATATTGTAAATAGCTGCGGTCCCAGCACCGAGCCTTGCGGTACCCCACTAGTCACTGCCTGCCATTCTGAAAGGGACCCATTTATCCCCACTCTTTGCTTTCTGTCTGCCAACCAATTTTCTATCCATGTCAGTACCCTACCCCCAATACCATGTGCTCTAATTTTGCCCACTAATCTCCTATGTGGGACGTTGTCGAAGGCTTTCTGAAAGTCAAAGTACACCACATCCACCGGCTCTACCCTGTCAATTTTCCTAGTTACATCCTCAAAAAATTCCAGAAGATTAGTCAAGCATTATTTCCCCTTCGTAAATCCATGCTGACTCGGAACGATCCTGTTACTGCTATCCAAATGCTCCGCAATTTCGTCTTTTATAATTGACTCCAGCATCTTCCCCACCACTGATGTCAGACTAACTGGTCTATAATTTCCCGTTTTCTCTCTCCCTCCTTTCTTAAAAAGTGGGATAACATTAGCTACTCTCCAATCCACAGGAACTGATCCTGAATCTATAGAACATTGGAAAATGATTACCAATGCGTCCACAATTTCTAGAGCCACCTCCTTAAGTACCCTGGGATGCAGACCATCAGGCCCTGGGGATTTATCAGCCTTCAGTCTCATCAGTCTACCCAACACCATTTCTTGCCTAATGTGGATTTCCTTCAGTTCCTCCGTCACCCTAGGATATCTGGCCACCAGAACATCTGGGAGATTGTTTGTATCTTCCTTAGTGAAGACAGATCCAAAGTACCGGTTCAACTCGTCTGCCATTTCCTTGTTCCCCATAATAAATTCCCCTGCTTCTGTCTTCAAGGGACCCACATTTGCCTTGACTATTTTTTTCCACTTCACATACCTAAAAAAGCTTTTACTATCCTCCTTTATATTATTGGCTAGTTTACCCTCGTACCTCATCTTTTCTCCCCATATTGATTTTTTAGTTATCTTCTGTTGCTCTTTAAAAGAGTCCCAATCCTCTGGCTTCCCACTCTTCTTTGCTATGTTATACTTCATCTCTTTTATTTTTATGCTGTCCTTGACTTCCCTTGTCAGGCGCAGGTGCCTCTTACTCCCCTTAGAATCTTTCCTCCTCTTTGGGATAAATTGATCCTGCAACTTCTGCATTATTCCCAGGAATACCTGCCATTGCTGTTCCACCATCTTCCCTGCTAGGGCCTCCTTCCAGTCAAATCTGGCCAGCTCCTGCCTCATGCCTTTGCTATACTGTAATATCGACACTTCCGATTTTCCCTTCTCCCTCTCAATTTGTAGAGTAAAACATCATATTGTGATCACTGCATCCTAATGGCTCTTTTACCTTGAGTCCCCTTATCAGATCAGGTTTATTACACAACACTAAATCCAGAATTGCCTTCTCCCTGGTAGGCCCCAGTACAAGTTGTTCTAAGAATCCATCTCGGAGACACTCCACAAACTCTCTTTCCTGGGGTCCATTACCAACCTGATTTTCCCAGTTTTCCCAGCCAATTTTAGCTCTTGATTCAACTTTCACCCTATGTCGAGGCTACTGTTTGGGGGCCTGTAGATAACTCCCATTAGGGTATTTTTACCCTTACAATTCCTCATTTCTATCCATACTGATTCTACATCTCCTGATTCTATGTCACCCCTTGCAAGGGAATGAATATCATTCCTTACCAACAGAGCGACCCCACCCCCTCTGCCCACCTGTCTGTCTTTTCTATACGTTGTGTACCCATGAATATTCAGTTCCCAACCCATGTCCTCTTGTAGTCATGTCTCTGTGATTCCCACAACATCATACTTGCCAATGTCTAACTGAGCCTTTCTCTTTATCACTTTCTCTCTCCTTATCACTTTCTCTCTCCTTCATAATACATTTTCACCCGATATGCCGGTATTTTCTGATGTTTGCTCTAAACCCTTCTGACTGTAGCTTTATGTCACTACCTTGCACTACCACCTGTACTTTATCCTCAACGTTCTAAATTTCCTTTCTGAACACTTTCCATACTCCCTATATATTTAAAGTGCTATCTTATGAGTGGAGTAGATAGGCTAGGTAGTCTTTTTCCCAGGTAGAAATCTCAAATACTAACTTTGTAAGAGGAGGCAAGTTTCTGAGGCAAGTTTTTTTTTTACACAGTTGCTACTGTATTATGAAGTTGGGTGCCTGGAACGCGCTGCCAGGGGAAGTAGTGGAAACAGATGTGGTAGAATAATTTAAGATACATTTAGATAGACACAGGAAAAGGCAGGGATTGGAGGGATATAGACTACGTGTAGGCAGATTTGCAATTTATATTGGGATCATGAATGCCACAGACATGGTGGGCTGAAGAATCTGTCCCTGTACTGTTCAGTTTATTTTTATTAGTTTAGAGATACAGCGCAGAAACAGGCCCTTCGGCCCACCGTGCCTGCGCCGACCAACCGACGGGGAGAATGTACAAACTCCGTACAGACAAGCACCCATTGTCAGGATCGAACCCGGGTCTGTGATGCAGTAAGGCAGCAACTCCACCACTGCTCCACCCTGTCACCGTTCCGTATACTATAAATCTTCAATAACTTCAGACTGCCTATAATGTGATCCCTGACTCATTTAGCAGAAATCCTTCCACTTGAGTTGGAACATTTTGATTGAAATCCCACTCCAGGGATATGAATACATCATCTCAGCTTATATAAGCATTGCAGTATGGAGGAAATACTTCATTACCAATAGCCTTATCTGTTGAATGAATAAGTAAACTCCGGTTCCCCTCTGATTTTTTCTGTTGGATGGGTAAGATTCTCTGCTGGTTCAGACCAGAGACCTGTGTTGTTAGTATTCTGTTACACAAAAAGCTTCCCACGATGAAAAAGATAATTGGGTGTTAGCTCATTGATAGTTGTGGGCTTTTCTCCCTCTATTCTCTCAATATATATGACAGTGCAACCAGACATTGCTCCAACCCTATCTTTAAATTCGGAACAATAGCATTATATTTGGGGGAATAACGGGTAACAAAGAGTCAGAGAGCAGATTAGTAGGTGATCTGATTGAATGGTGCCAGATGATATGATATGAGAATCTTGTTATCAAAGTTAGTAAGACCAAGGAGCTATTTGTTGACTCCAGGAAGAAATACCTGAGATTCCATGAGCCTGTCATCATTGATTGGAAGACTGAAGAGAGTCAACTGCTTCAAGTTTCTGAGTGCGCATATCTCTGAAGATCTGTCCTGTGCCCAGTATATTGATGTAATCCCAAAGAAAGCTCAACAATACCTATATCTCCGTAGAAAGTAGAGAGCATACTGACTGGCTGCCTCACGCAAATGCCCACGAAAGGAGGAAAGTGGTAGACGTTACCTCCCCATCATCAAAAGGATCTACAGGAAGTGCTGTCTCAAAAAGGCAGCTAATATCATCAGACCTGCGCTGCCCTGGTCATGCTCTCATCACGCTACTACCATTGGGAAGAAGGTACTGGAGCCTGAGAACTGTGACCTCCAGGTTCAAGAATAACTACCTCCTTGCAACCATTAGGCTCTTGAACCACACTGCACACCCCAAACCACAACCCTTCCTCAACAACAATCTAGGGCTTTGTTTTAGTTTCACTATGTACTTGAGTTTATGTACTGTAATGATTGGGGTATCTGATCATTAATTTATTGATTATGGTATATTTATTTTGTGTGTAATTGCATTAATGCAAAGCTGCAGCAAGTAAGAATTTCACTATTCCTGATGCATATGACAATTAAACACTTGACTTGATCTCTACATCAACCAATGAGTTCCTGACTCCTAGTCTTGAATGGAAAAGAAGTTTCTAAATTCCCCTCTAATCCTTGTTTACTTTAAATCAATATCCTCAGATTTTTGACTCATTAAAGGATATGGTCTTTTCTGCTGAGGTTCACTTGTAATTTTATTTTCCACAATATTAGTCGTATTATCTGCTCATGCATCAAACTTAAGTTGGAAAATACTTTTTTTCACACACATTCCATGAGTGAATTTTATTTGCATTGCAAATATTTGGGTAGTAATTTGAATTCTGTAAGAACAAATTTCCGTAACCCCAATGACCAAAACACGGGTCATCTGTACTGAAAAAACAAAAATCGTTTGTGACATAACTAATTTAGATTTTTATTGTCTTTCCATTTTATAGGAAGGATATGTTGATAAAAGAACTAGAATTCATAGTTCAACAATACCTTATTGTAACTGGTAAAGTCCAGAAGATACTTGAGGAGAAAACTAATGCTTTAGACTCCGCTGTGCAAGATGAAGTGGAGCCCAAACATGAAAGTCTCTCAACATATTGTAATAAACAGCAGGTACACTTTTATTCTACCAAGGCATGTTGTGGAAGAAATTAATTTAGAGGGAAATTAAATGAAAATTAAAAGTCGAGACTTCGCAGCTTTGATTCAAGAGACTTTTTAGCATGATATCATGGAGAGATGGCGGCAGTTAACTGCTCACCAGTTCTTTGACTTCACGGCAGAATTAACCGACAGTTATACTGTTCAGTAAACAACTTTTGTTTTTTGTTAGATACAACTATACGAAAATATACTATCTACCACATGGGTACCAATTATTTCATTAGTCATAACATACTTTTTATTTAT
This sequence comes from Rhinoraja longicauda, assembly GCF_053455715.1. NCBI lineage: Eukaryota > Metazoa > Chordata > Chondrichthyes > Rajiformes > Arhynchobatidae > Rhinoraja > Rhinoraja longicauda. The sequence continues at coordinate 46,867,318 of NC_135959.1, read as the reverse complement.
GTTAATCTTATTCAGCAACAGATGCTTAATACAAGTCAAACGTAATACAAGGGCATCTTGACATTATTCTATCTCAGCTTTTAAACAGACTGTGCCACCGTCCCCTTTCCGAGCCAATCATAAGCCACCCATTTACTGCAACATTTCTATGCTACTAGCGGTAGGGGGCACGGGTGGTCAACTGTAACTTCCCACAGAGGAAAACAAGCTTCCTTATCTCTGTCTACTGTTTCATGTTTACATTTACCTTCCACCCTTCAACACATTCTCAGACAAGAGGGAATACGTCTAAATCTTACTTTGCCGATTCCCACAAACTTCTTCTGCACCTGGTCAACGAGAGATGCCAATTGCCGCATGCACACACCCTTTCGTTACTTTCTTCAATTCCGATCAAAATTAAGTAAGAAAGGATTTTAATATTTTCTTCCTCACATGTAGCTGCATTATTTTCAAATCTTCAACTGAAATATTTTATTGAGCATGTATGATAAGACTATTAACTTCTCGATGCTGCTGCATTTGGTTTATATGGATACCTACTAACTACAGTTCTAGTCATTGCCTTGAACACTGAGTATACTCTATTCTACTTTATTTTTTTAATTTGTTGCTGGAGTGATTCTGTTTGATTTCTTGAAGAAATATGTTCTTAAGTAAATGATTTACTTTTCAAAGATTCAGTCTAAATTTGTTCCAGTCAAAAGTAGTTTTGCAGCTAGGGAAAACAAGTGAAAAGTCATGGTTATTGGGATTAATTGTGGAACATGCCCTTCATCAATTTTATCAGAGAAGGTTAATTTCAATTATGAGCTGTTATTTAGATTTTATAAGACTTCATTTGTCATGGAAGCATACATGTCCAAAATATCACATTTTTCTGTGTACAAGTTCTAATTGACCTGTGGATTTCTAGCATTTTTGTTCTTGTTTTTAACTTCAGATTATTGAAAACTTGAAAAACCTAGATCAAGCAAAACATATGGTCGAAATGCTAGAATCTAGAATTGATATTGGGTAAGTAATTTACACTTAATTTTTCGATTCGTGGGAAATGTGCAATTTTTCGGAATTAGTTTTTTTTCATCAATTATGTGCAGTTGTCACCGGTGGGATATCAGCGTAGTCGTTATTGAAGAATGGCAACCTAAATCTTACGGTTTCCCTGTCATAGAGGCTTCAGAGCATTCTGCAGACTGTAGTGTAAACTCCCGCCTTGATTAGCTCTTCTGGTTCTAAATACTGAAATTAGATTGTCATCCTGATTCTGGTGATGCCCTTGCCTCTGGCTTTCCAGGTAGACCAGAAAGTAAAATTGATTGCTTTCTTCAAATTACATATATTCTTATAGAATATGCTGATTTTTTTTTACTATTATAAAAAATGGACTAATTGCATGTTAGATTAAAACACTAACTTAACTCAATATATTGTTGTTCAACTTGATTCATTTCATGACTAGCAAGGGGAAAGGTGATATTGGCTTGCCTGTTAATGCTCTACATGTATACACATGCATGTGTACTTTTATGGAAGAGGTTACTACTCAAATGTTGAAATGCGCCCAAATACTTGTCTGAGGTTGCTCCTCAGGAGAGGGAAAGCTCATCGGAGGCAAGCGCTGGGAAGCGAGCAAAATAATTGTTTCAGATCTCTCTTAATTTTTCTATTTTTGTTTCAGGTTTCAAATCCAACCAGGACCTTTAATAATGACCCTTGAAAACTTAGGAAAAATTGAATTAGGAACAAAAAAGTAAGATGCTGTTCACTGATTTGTGTATGTATTTGTATATTTCTTATTGTAAGCAATGATCCTAAAGTTAATGTAGCCCATTTGGAATTATCCATTGCAGCATAGTAAGTGATGTAGAATTTCTCATTATTGATACTTTTCCCCTTTCCATGACATGTGTTGGGTTCCAAAAGAATTTTTACTTGTTCAGCACCTTTTTGTAGATTGCAGCCAGTAAGTCAAGGCAAAACAACAAGAGTTGTGATGACGGCTTTCTGGGGTTTTAGTCCAGGGTAAGATATACACAACGTGTTTTGATCAACTATTGGTGTTTGTGGATTTCCGAAGGATAAATATTAGAGCTTTAGAGAGCAGCACAGTGGCGCAAGCGCTAGAGACCCGGGTTGGATCCTGACTACGAGTGCTTGACCACGGATTTTATACGTTCTCCCTGTGACCACGTGGGTTTTCTCTGGGTGCTCCAGTTTCCTCCCACACTCCAAGGACGTTCAGGTTTGTAGATTAATTGGCTTCGGTAAAAAATTGTAAATTGTTCCTAGTGTGCAGGATAGTGTACGGAGTGATTGCTGGTCAGCGTGGACTCGGTGGGCCGAAAGGCCTGTTTCCGAGCGGTATGTCTAAAGTAAAGTCTAAAGTCTTTGAGGAAAATGCCCTTCATCAATTTTATCAGAGAAAGTTAATTTCAATTATGAGCTGTTATTTAGATTTTAAAAGACTTCATTTGTCATGGAAGCATACATGTCCATACATGGGGGGGGTGAGGACAAGGGGATCTCTATCCTTGTTACGAATGGGGAGAGGGGGAGCAAGAGCGGAGCTGCGGGATATAGAGGAGACCCTAGTGAGAGCCTCATCTGTAATGGAAGAGGGGAACTCCCGTTTCCTAAAGAATGAGGACATCTCTGATGCCCTAGTATGAAACACCTCATCCTGGGCGCAGATGCGGCATAGACGGAGGAATTGGGAGTAGGGGATAGTTTTTACAGGAAACGGTGGGAAGAAGTGTAGTCGAGATAGCTATGGGAGTCAGTGGGTTTGTAGTTGATGTCGGTTACTCTGCTCTTGCTCCCCCTCTCCCCATTCGTAACAAGGATAGAGTCCCCCTTGTCCTCACCTTTCACCCCATCAGCCGTCGCATACAACAAATTATCCTCCAACTTTTCCGCCACCTCCAATGGGATCCCACTACTGGCCACATCTTCCCATCTGCACCCCTTTCTGCTTTCCGCAGAGGCTGTTCCCTCCGTAACTCCCTGGTCCACTCATCCTTTCCCACCCAAACCACCCCCTCCCCAGGTGCTTCCCCTGCATCCGCAGGAGATGCAACACCTGTCCCTTTACCTCCCCCCTCGACTCCATCCAAGGACCCAAACAGTCATTCCAGGTAAGGCAGAGGTTCATCTGCACCTCCTCCAAACTCATCTATTGTATCCGATGTTTCAGATGTCAACCTCTACATCGGCGAGACCAAGTGCAGGCTCGGCGATCATTTCGCTCAACACCTCCGCTCAGTCCGCCTTAACCAACCTGATCTCCCGGTTGCTCAGCACTTCAACTCCCCCTTCCGTTCCCAATCTGTCCTGGGCCTCCTCCATTGTCATAGTGAGGCCCAGCGCAAATTGGAGGAACAGCATCTCATATTTCGCTTGGGCAGTTTACATCCCAGCAGTATGAACATTGACTTGTCTAACTTCAGATAGTTCCTCGATCCCTCTCTTTCCCCTCCCCCTTCCCAGTTCTCCCACTAGTCTTCCTGTCTCCTACTACATCCTATCTTTGTCCCGCCCCCTCCCCTGCCATCAATCTGAAGAAGGGCCTCGACCCGAAACGTCACCCATTCCTGCTCTCCAGAGATGCTGCCTGACCCGCTGAGTTACTCCAGCATTTTGTGTCTACCTTCGATTTAAACAAGCATCTGCAGTTTTCTTTCCTACAAACTTTTATGATGTTAAGGTGGAGCAGGGTTTTTTAAGTTACCTCGAATAACTCTGCCAGAAACAGTTTAACTAGCATTTTATCTAATTTACCATTATGGGAAGTTAACTTGCTATGTTTGTTTGTATATTGGTATTGGTTTATTATTGTCATGTACTTTGTTTTATGTGCTATCGAGACAAATTATCCCATACATAAGTACATCAGATAGTGCAAAAGACAAAATAAACAGAATGTAAATATAGTGTTATAGCTCAAAAGAAAGTGTGTATAATAAAAAAACTGCTAGGGCCGCAATGCGGTGGATTGGAAGATCGAGAATTCATCCTTGGCATATGAGAGGTCCGTTCAAGAGTCTGAAATCAGCAGGTAAGAAGCTGTTCTTGAATCTGGTGGTACATGCTTCGGAAGAATGGACACCTCACGGGTGGAGTAAAGATTTACTCCAAGAATTATTAAGATGAGAGGGCTTTCATGGGGAGATGGGTCTTTTGGCCGAACTCAGCTATTCCGACCATGATGCCCAATCTAAGCTAGTGCTATTCGCCCATGTTTGACTCGTATCCCTTTAATTTTTTTAATTATTATACACAGTGAATGGTAGGACTCTGGGGAGTGTTGGACAGCAGAGGGATCTAGGAGTGCAGGTGCATGGTTCCTTGAAGGTGGAGTCGCAGGTAGATAGAGTGGTCAAAAAGGTTTTTGCCACATTGGCTTTCATCAGTCAAAGTATTGAGTATAGAAGTTGGGAGGTCATGTTGCAGTTGTATAAGACGTTGGCGAGGCCACATTTAGAGTATTGTGTTCAGTTCTGGGCACCATGTTATAGGAAAGATGTGGTCAAGGTGGAAAGGGTACAGAGATGATTTACGAGGATGTTGCCAGGATTAGAGGGTCTGAGCTAGGGAGAGGTTGAGTAGGCTGGGACTCTATCCCTTGGAGCGCAGGAGGATGAGGGGTGATCTTAGAGAGGTGTAAAAAGTCATGAGAGGAATAGATCGGGTTGATGCACAGTCTTTTGCCCAGAGTGGGTGAATCGAGGACATGCGTTGAAGTTGAAGGGAAAAAGATTTAATAAGAATCTGAGGGATAACTTTTTCACAGAAAGGATGGTGGGCCTGTGGAATATGCTATCAGAGGAGGTAGTTGAGGCAGGGACTATCCCAACATTTAAAAAACAGTTAGACCGGTACATAGATTGGACAGGTTTGGAGGGATATGGGCCAAACGTTGGCAGGTGGGACTAGTGTAGCTGGGACATTTGGCCGGTGTGGGCAAGTTGAGCCGAAGGGCCTGTTTCCACGCTGTATCACTTTATGACTCTATTCTACCTATTTCAAATACTTCCATTGTCAAATAAATAATATTTGATTCTTTGCATACAGGTTTCTTGCTTCACAGACAGAAAATACATTGTTTAATGATGCTTTTGAAAAAATTATAAAGCTAAACTGTCCACTTAGAGAAGGACAGGATCTTGCTAGTTACAAAAATGAATCGTCCGAAATAAAGTTGGATTCTGTAATGGACTATAACGTGAATGAATCAGCAATAATGGTTTCGCAGCTGGGAAATGGCCCAGCATTTGATGAAATGTCTTCATTACACAATCAAAACAAATTATGCCTTGCAAGAGATACGGATACTGTTGAAGAAATACTTGAAGATAACAAGCCAAGTACGTATTATTGCTGGAAGTAAAGAACTCCAGATGCTGGTTTATACCAAAGATTAACACAAAGTGCTGGAGTAACTCAGCGGGTCAGACAGTGAAGTCTTCACCTCCCCTCGCCCCACCCCCCCCACCCCCACACTTTCAGTCTGGAAAAGGGCCACATCACATCACACATCCTTTCTCTCCAGAGATGCTGCCTGACCCGCTGAGTTACTCCAGCACTTTGTATCTATCTTGTGTATTATTTCTGTTTATTTTTGGAACCATCTTTTATGAATATTATCAGTTCTCTTTAGCTGGACTTTGAGGAAAAATATGGAGACATTGGACCTGAAGATAACGCTTATTCTCTAGTTGCCTTCACGGGATTGGGTGAAATACCTAAAGTTACTGTGCATTAAGTTAGGACAAAATGGGACAACTTGTAGCTCTTGGCAAGACCTCATGTTTTGAAAATGATCAATTGGGAATCAGCCTGGTAGTGTACAGATTTTTGTATTGTTCATAATTAAAAATGTCTACATTTATTGAAATCTTGAAGTGTAGTGAAAAATACCATGCTGTTTGAAATTAAACAAAACTGACATTTCGTGGGATACTTTTTATAAATTAACTTCCATCTATTTATTTTTTAAATATTAAAGTTCAAAATGTTTCTATAATCACTCTTTTGCGATTTGTTTCAGAATGCTTGTATATTCTGTGTTTCAGATATAATTGGTGATAATGATCTAGAATTTCTTAGACCAGTATTAAAGAGACCAAAGCGAAGTTTTTACAGGAAATGTGTTTCAGACTTCAGCTTTTGCTGTAATGCAGGTAGGAGTTGGGATGTGTATAGTCTATATTCACATCATTATTTTTTTAATTGGTTTCCTATTCAGTTTTCTTCATTCTATGGCACTTCAGGTTTTCGTGGATTGGTTTCCGTCAGTCATGTGATAAATCCATGCCACTTTTACGTTCAGAAATCTTCAGAGAAAAAGAAGGCTGCTATTTTGGCTGCAGAAGCAGGCAAACTCTGTCGTAGTATGGATATGCAAAAATGTCCTGCATCCGTTCTGGAGCTTGGTAAGTGAACTGTTGTTCCTTATAATTCAAAACACTTATTTTTAATCTTGCAAGATAGCCAGTAAACTTTCCACTTTGAATATTTATCGAGCCTCTACAGTAGTTGCACGTACTGCAATTGAAGCCTATCAGGAATTGGATTGTTGTTCCAATGCCTGGAATTAGGTAACCTTTAAAGCAAAGACGATTCATAGATTTTCTCACAGAGACTTCTGCATTTTACTCACTGGAAGCAGTTATTAGCTGACTAGATAGTTAGAAGGCATTTCTTACAGAGTAACAAAATATTGGTTACCAATAACTAATTTGTTTTATAAAACCTGGTAGTGGGTTTTTTTCCGTAACAAATATATAATGTCGGCTAAAGTTATTTAATGAGAATAATTAGATTGATTCCCAATGTAAAAATTAATAATTTTAATTTAATTTTTTTTTTACTTAGAGTAAACCTGAAATGCTTTTTATCATTGTTTTTCTGTGTTTTTCTAAAAACATATTGTGAACAATTTGGAGTAAATTAATTTGTATTTAATTTTAATGAAGTGTACAGGATGTGAAAAGTATGCTAGATTTAAACATTTGATTTGGCTCGACAGTAGCAGGTTACCACATTTGGTTTGAAAAACCTAATGGATCAAACTCAAACATAATTGTTTTCGCAATTCCATTTCTCAGCAACAAGTTATTGGGTCATTAATACTCTCAAATAATTCACTCTGGCTCCGGAAACCCCAAAACACTCTTCTCTACAATAAACAAACTCCTCAGCCCCCTGGACACCATCTCCCAATCATTCACAGTTGACAAATGCACCACTTTCCTTTCATTCTTCCAAAGCAAAATAGACAGCATCCACAGCACCTTAACCACCAACGCACCTGCTCCCCCTCAAACCACCTGCCCCTCCTTATCCTGTCAACCCCTGCCTCAGTTCTCCCCAGTCTCCACCACCGACCTCTCTGACCTCTTCACAGGAATAAAAACTGCCACCTGCTCTCTGGACCCCATCCCCTCCAGCTTTGTCAAGGCCTGCCTTCCTGCTCTCTCTCCACTTATCACTGCAACAATAAACTCCTCCCTGTCCACTGGCATCGTCCCGCCATTCCTCAAAATCGCTGCTGTCACCCCCATTCTGAAAAAACCTGGTCTCAACCCTGACACCCCAAACAACTTCAGACCAATCTCCAACCTACCCTTTCTGTCCAAAGTTTTGGAACATGCTGTAGCTTCCCAACTCAAATACCACCTCTCTACCAATAACCTGTATGAAACTTTCCAATCCGGATTCCGCTCCAACCACTGTACTGAAACTGCGCTCCTCAAAATCACAAACGACCTTTTCCTCTCCTCCGACGCTGGCAACCTCAACATCCTCATCCTACTTGACCTCAGCGCCGCCTTTGACACCATAAATCATTCCATTCTCCTCACCCGACTTGAAACCTCCTTTAACATCACCGGCACAGCCCTATCCTGGTTCAAATCTTACCTCTCTGACAGGCACCAGTTCATCTCCATTAACAACTGTAAATCCCCCACCGCTCCCCTCCCCCAAGGTGTCCCCCAAGGCTCAGTCCTTGGCCCCCTCCTCTTCATCCTCTACCTGTTCCCCCTTGGTCAATTAATCCGCCGTCATGGTCTCAACTTCCACGGCTTCGCCGATGATATCCAGCTCCTCATCTCCACCAAGTCAATCTCCACCACCACACACTCTACACTGACAAACTGCATCACTGAAATAAAATCTTGGCTTCAATCAAATTTCCTCAAACTCAACTGCAACAAATCTGAAATCATCATCATTGGTCCAAAAACGCTCACCAAATCCACCCAAAACTTCATCCTCAATACTGATGGTCTCCCAGTATCCACCTCTCCTCACATCCGGAATCTTGGAATCATCTTTAATAATAATAATAATAATACATTTTATTTATATAGCGCTTTTCATATACTCAAAGACGCTTTACAGAGATTTTGAGAACATAGGGGAAATGAATAAATAGATAAATAAGTAAATAAATAAATGAACAGAGAAAGGAGACAGAAGGTGAGGTGACCTTCAGTGGTTGAAGGCAGTACTGAACAGGTGAGACTTCAGCGATGTTTTGAATGTGGTGAGTGTGGGGGAGTCTCTAACGGTTTGGGGTAGTGAGTTCCATAGGGTGGGAGCAGCGATGGAGAAAGCCCTGTCCCCCCAGGATCTGAGTTTAGTCCGGATGTGGGGGGATAGGAGATTGGCAGCGGCAGAGCGGAGGGTGCAGGTGGGAGTGTGCCTGTGGAGGAGGTCGGTCAGGTAGGATGGGGCTAGGTTATGGAGGGCTTTGTAGGTTATGAGGAGGATTTTGTACTGGATTCTCTGGGGGATGGGGAGCCAGTGGAGTTTATAAAGGACGGGGGTGATATGGTCACGGATCGAGGTGTGTGTGAGTAGACGGGCAGCGGAGTTTTGAATGTATTGAAGTTTATTGATGATTTTTGAGGGTGCGCCATAGAGGAGGCTGTTGCAGTAGTCCAGACGGGAGGTGATGAAGGCGTGGATGAGGGTTTCTGCAGCTGTGGAGGAGAGGGATGGACGGAGACGGGCAATGTTTTTGAGGTGGAAGAAGGCTGTCTTTGTGATGTGTTTGATGTGTTTGTCGAAGGAGAGGGTTTGATCAAGGATGATTCCAAGATTCCGGATGTGAGGTGAGGTGGATACTGGGAGACCATCAATGTTGAGGATGAAGTTTTGGGTGGATTTGGTGAGCATTTTTGGACCAATGATGATGATTTCAGATTTGTTGCAATTGAGTTTGAGGAAGTTTGATTGAAGATTGAAGTTTGATCTTTGATCAAACCCTCTCCTTCGACAAACACATCAAACATATCACAAAGACAGCCTTCTTCCACCTCAAAAACATTGCCCGTCTCCGTCCATCCCTCTCCTCCACAGCTGCAGAAACCCTCATCCATTCCTTCATCACCTCCCGTCTGGACTACTGCAACAGCCTCCTCTATGGCGCACCCTCAAAAATCATCAGTAAACTTCAATACATTCAAAACTCCGCTGCCCGTCTACTCACCCACACCCCGATCCGTGACCATATCACCCCCGTCCTTTACAAACTCCACTGGCTCCCCATCCCCCAGAGAATCCAGTACAAAATCCTCCTCATGACCTACAAAGCCCTCCATAACCTGGCCCCATCCTACCTGACTGACCTCCTCCACAGGCACACTCCCACCTGCACCCTCCGCTCTGCTGCTGCCAATCTCCTATCCCCCCACATCCGGACCAAACTCAGATCCTGGGGGGACAGGGCTTTCTCCATCGCTGCTCCCACCCTATGGAACTCACTACCCCAAACCGTCAGAGACTCCTCCTCACTCACCACATTCAAAACATCACTGAAGTCTCACCTGTTCAGTACTGCCTTCAACCACTGAAGGTCACCTCACCTTCTGTCTCCTTTCTCTGTTCGTTTACTTATTTATCTATTTATTCACTTCCCTATGTTCTTTAAATCCCTGTAAAGCGTCTTTGAGTGTATGAAAAGCGCTATATAAATGTAATGCATTATTATTATTATTATTAATAATTACAAGGAAGGAGTTTAGTTCTAATCCATTGGATGAACAAGGAGGTACAGAATCTGTTGAGGGCACGCAACAATGCCTTTAAATCTGGTACACTTCAGCATACAGTGTTGCCGGGTCAAACCTGCACAAAGGTATAAAATGGGCCAAAGACACCCTCGGGCAACGGGTGGAAGACCACAGACACCACAAGCATGTGGCAGGGTGTCAGGGACATCACTGACTACAAGAGCTGCCCCCACAGTGATGTCACACTAACCAACGAGCTTAATAATAATAATAATAATACATTTAATTTATATAGCGCTTTTCAAGAAACTCAAAGACACTTTACAGAGCAAACAAGACATAAAAACAAACAAACAAACAAAAAATTTATCCAGACGGAGAAGCGGCGAACAAACAGCGCCAGCGTCCTCTCACGTCAGGGTCTGGCACACAAGACACACAATTACAATTTAACACAGACAACCATCACAGTGATTGCTCCAGCCACACCCTCACTGTGAAGGAAGGCAAAGAAAGTCTTATCTCCTCCTCATTCTTCTCCCGCGGTCAGGCAGTCAAACTGCTGCCTCGAGGCTCCCGACTTATGAAACCCCCGCCGGGCGATGGAAGGTCCCAGGGCCGAGCCGAGCAGGCCGAAGGTCCTAAGCCCCCACCGGGCGATGGAAAGTGCCGCGGCCGAGCCACGCAGGGCGATGAAGGTCCTGCGAGCGGGTCGATCGAGCCTCGCAATTCGGGGCGGTCGAAGCTGCTACGGCTGGAGCTCCCGAAAGCCGGTTGCCAGGCAGAGACCTGCGAGCTCCCGATGTTGCCGTCTACAGGGCCCGCGGCCGAAGCCTCCGAGATGGTAAGTCCAGGCCCTGCGACCGGAGTCTTCAAGGTCGATCCCAGCTGGAGGCCGCCAACTCCACAGTGTTAGGCTGTAGCGCGAACGGAGATACGACACGGCAAAAGGTCGCATCTCCATTGAGGAGGAGATTTCGAAAAAAGGTTTCCCCCACCACCCCCCACATATACAGAGCTAAAAATAGTTCAATACATACATTTAAACAGTAACAATAGACAAAGACAGAAAAAAGACAGAGAGACTGCCGGTCAGCCGCAAGGCGCAGCCACGCCCCCTTAACACCTTCTTTGTCCGCTTCGAAACTGGCAACACCACCATGATTGGAAGAACCCCAGCCAAGGCGGAGGGACAGGTCTTAACATTGAGCACACAGGAAGTACAGCGTGCTCTGCGAAGGGTCAACCCACGCAAGGCTGCACCTGGAGAGACAGGGCATGTACATGAGGATGCTATTCATTGATTATAGCTCTGCCTTCAACACCAAGCTCATCACCAAACTCCACCAGCTAGGCCTCAGCTTGTCGTTATGCGACTGGATCCTGGACTTCTTGATGGAGCGACCGCAGGCAGTGAGAATGGCCCCGCACCTGTCCTCCACTATCACCTTGAGTACCGGCACTCCACAGGTCTGTGTTTTGAGCCCCATGCTCTACTCCCTATTCACACACGACTGTGTTCCTGCTTTCGACACCAACACCATTGTCAAGTTTGCAGATGACACAACAGTGATCGGGCTGATCACCAACGGTGATGAAACAAACTACAGAGCGGAGGTGCAGAACCTGGCGGACTGGTGCTCAGATAACAACCTGTCCCTAAACACCTCCAAGACCAAGGAGCTGATCATCAACTTCCGCAGATCACACGACGGGGAATACGCTCCGATCTTTATCAATGGGGACAGTGTGGAGAGAGTGTCCAGCTTCAAGTTTCTGGGCACTCACATTTCGGAGGACCTCGCATGGTCCACTAACACCGTTGCACTGGTCAAGAAGGCGCAGCAACGACTGTTCTACCTGAGAACACTGAAAAAGTCTGGTCTGCCTCAACAGCTGCTGACGACCTTCTACCGCTGCACCATAGAGAGCATCCTAACGCATGGCATCCCTGTGTGGTATCTCAGCTGCACGGAGGCAGAGAGGAGAGCTCTTCAGCGGGTAGTCCATAGAGCTCAGAAGACTATCGGAACACAGCTACCAGCCTTGGAGGGCATCTACAACACACGATGCCTCAGAAAAGCCATCAGCATTCACAAAGACTCCTCACACCCCTGCAATAATCTGTTCGAAATTCTACCATCGGGCAGACGCTACAAGGCCTTCTACGCCCGCACATCCAGACTCAGGAACAGCTTCATCCCCAGGGCCATAGCTGCAATGAACCGGTCCTGCTGAGCGGATGGTCACATTGCACAGCGAACCGGCACAGACCTACTTGAACTTTATTCTGTTTTAAAACTCTTTCTAATTTTGTTTCACTGGGTTGTCTTAATTTATACTGATTAGCTAATTAATTTATTGCATCGTATGGAAGGCGCATTCCCAATCTCGCTGTACCTCTGTACAATGACAATAAAGATATATTGTTGTATTGTTGTTGTATGGAATTGCATCTTGCTCCTGTTTTTGGTATTTTTTTGGCATTGGTTCTCAGAGCTGTTACGGTTTTTGTTATGAAGATAGACACAAAATGCTGGAATAACTCAGCGGGACCTACAGCATCTCTGGGATGGAAAAAATGGGTGACGTTTCGGGTCGAGACCCTTCAGAAGGCATCGACCCAAAACGACCCAAAACGTCACCCATTCCTTCTCTCCAGAGATGCTGCCTGTCCCCGTCTGAGTTACTCCAGCTTTTTGTGTCTATCTTCGATTTAAAGCAGCATCTGCATTTCTTTCCCACACACTAAGGTTTTTGTTATGTTTTGTTAGGTGTTGGTAAATGGCCTCCATTTGAATTTGTTTCCCGATTTATCATTGCTCATTTGTTAGTTTTATTTCCTGTAATATTTCTCTTTCTAATTCAGATGAGAAAATTATTGTTAAAAGCAATATTTTTCATGCATGGTGCAGAGGAACTATCACAGAACTGGTTCCATCAGAAAACAAAGAAGAGAAATTTAACAATTCTACAAGTTATGAAATAACTGACGTTGCAGTAATCCAAGTGTTTTTGTTGGATTTTGGACACTCGGAGATCTTTTCACTTCCAGGGTATTGTTTAAAAAATATATATTTTTTCAGTTGTGAGTTTTGCTGCATTTTTTTCTTATTAAATGCCAGGTACCCTCATATCTGAGTGGATGTGTGGCAGTACATCTGTAGGTACCATCGCCTCATTTAAGATCTTGGATCACTGTAAGCAACATCAAATACATGGTTACCAAGCCCATTCAATTTGTACAATGCCTGTTACTTGCATATAACTTGCAGTGAAAGTTACAAGTTATCAATTAGTTCTGTCACTTTTCAGTACTGACGGCTGAAAAAATAGTTTTAATGTCTTGATTAAAATCTGCTGACTTAGCACAGAGCGAGGATCAGACGTATGATTTTTTTTGTCTGATCATTGTGGTTTTGTACTGCAGTTATGGAAACTAATAATGTGTTACCAAAACCTTCCCCTCCCATGTGTTATCCTTCTGGCCCAACCTATTGTGAGGAACCTACTCAGAAATTTTGCTAAAGTCCATGAATACCATGTCTATCACCCTGCCTTCATCAATGTTTTTGGTTATCTCCTCAAAAAAATAATTGAGATTTGTGAGACATGATTTCCCCTGAACAAAACAATGCAGACTCCCCCTCATCAGGTTCTGCCTTTCCAAGTAAAAAAAAATCCTGTCATAGAGTCGTATGGCACAAAAACAACCCCTTCGTCCAACTTGTCCATCCTGGCCAAGATGCTCCATCTAAGCTATCTTTGTCCATCTTTGCCTGCATTTGGTTCGTAACCCTCCAAATCTTTCCTGTCCCTTAGAATTTTAAGTGTACATCTAATACCTGTACATCATTTTCTATTGGACTAACTTTTATTATTCATAGAATTGACATTTCTGAGAAGAAGTTGGAGGATGTTGTGCATGTTTACACACATGTCAGTGACTTCAGCCATTATGTACGAAAATTGAACCCCCAACTGAAAGGACCATTAAAAAATATACCTCCATTGGCAATCAAATGCTCATTAAAAGATATTGTGCCAGCAAATCCAGTAAGTGACTTATTTTAAACCAGCAACACAGTTAATGGATGTTTTGTAAACTACACCTTTTTGGCTTTAAGAGATGAACAATTCTGTTTGTTACCGTTGGACTTACTCATTTGGAATTTCCTTTTAAAAGTATTATTTGAATGAAAATTGAAGTAACTTATCTATATAGACTCACATGTATGATTCTTTTGAATCGGGGACTTATGATCATTACTCTGACTTCCTTTTGTAAAGGAGATTTTATTTTTGTTTACTTTGATCTTGAAATTTAGCTATACATCTAAGCTTTTCATTTTTTAGTTCTGATTTATTTTTTTGATAGAATTAGGTTCGATAGTTATGTTGGAACTTCATGTTTGATAATTTTATTCAGTTGGCATTATGTATACTTTAGATGCACTGGAAAAATGAGCTAGAGATAACACCACACAATGTGGAGTGAAAAGTATTTTTGAGTTCTGCTTTCTTATCAGTTTGGTTCATGCTTTTGGGAATACATTTCTGAATCTGGTACTGTGGCAACATTTTCAATCACTCCTTCAAATTGATTTTGAAGATGCTATCTCAGCGTGCCCATGAATAGAATTTCAGGCAACATAGCAAGGAGAGATGGCGGATGAAAATAACAGGATAACCTGGAAAGATAGGTCATCAGTTGGGTTGAGAAACAAATGGAACCTATTTCTGGCATTTTTCCAGTTCTGATGGTTTACTGACCTGATATGTTAACCCCACTTTTCCCTTGCCTGAGCTTCTCCCACGAGCACTTTTTTGTTTTATTTAAAATTTCCACAACTCCAATAGTTTTGTGTTAAAATTTGTTATATCATCTGATTTAATCAACTTTTTTGTTATTCACTTTGACAGAATAACATTTGGAATGTGGAAGCCAGGACTGAATTTACTCGAATTGTGGATAACAAGGCTGTACAAATGATAGTTTTGGGAAAGGATGGTGACAAACTGCTTGTGGATTTGAAGAAGTCTCCAATGGATAAGATGGAGAGTGATGTTCCTGTATCACTAAGGGATGCTCTTGTTTTTTTGGAACTAGCCAGGTATGCCTTTGAGAATGTATAAATGATTTTAGTGTTTAATTAATTATTGAAGGTTATTTGCTATTTTTGCAAGAATGTTAAGTAGGTTTACTATTATGTTGCTGTTATCTAACTGATTCAACATGACATTTCCATTGTAACAGGGTTCTGAATCCCTGTTGTCTTCTGTTGTTCAGGTAAAAGTAGCAGTTCTCTTCGTCCATATCTAATCTTGGCAGTTGACTGATCGATCCTTTTCACATCAATCTAGCATGGATAGATCACAAAAAGTTCACAAAACACTGGTTGCACTGTCGGTTGCTGTTTGTATACTTATAATATTTATTTTCCGTCATTAATTGCTCTTGGGAAGGTAGGGTGTGGTGCCACCTTGATGTGCTGCGCTCTTCTGAAGCTATTTCTTTATTAGGTAGAAGATGCTAGGATTTTGATCCAAGCGTAATGAATTAATGACAACATAGTTTCAAGATGGGGGTCACATACAAAGTAAGGGAGAGTTAGTATTTGTAGTGTTGCTCTGTATTTCCTGCTTTTCTCCTTGTGTTAGCTTTTTGCACGAACAAGATTATAAAGTAGAATCTTTTTTATTAAGAACACTTTGTTAACTCATTGTATTGCTATGATGTCACCATTAAGATTTTGTTACAATGCCTGTTACCATGCCAATAGTGTCGCTGTTGAAAAATATCTACAGTTTCAAGCATTAGCTCCTTTGTGTGGTGTATATTAAATAGGATTTCAAGAATGTATGCCAAGTTTCACTCTGCTGAGAAAATTGAATCAAAGTGCATGAGATAAATGTAAATTGTCAATATCCAACTGATCATTGTCAAAGTTGGGGGTTGTTTACTAAATTGGAGTAAGGCAGATTACCACATTATTAAATATCAGCTAGAAGGAGTAAATTGGGAGCAGCTGTTATTGGGTGAACCTGGAGTACTGTGTGCAGTTTTGGTCTCCAAATTTGAGGAAGGATATTCTTGCTATGGAGGGCGTGCAGCGTAGGTTCACTAGGTTAATTCCCGGAATGGCGGGACTGTCGTATGTTGAAAGGCTGGAGCGATTGGGCTTGTATACACTGGAATTTAGAAGGATGAGGGGGGATCTTATTGAAACATATAAGATAATTAGGGGATTGGACACATTAGAGGCAGATAACATGTTCCCAATGTTGGGGGAGTCCAGAACAAGGGGCCACAGTTTAAGAATAAGGGGTAGGCCATTTAGAACGGAGATGAGGAAGAACTTTTTCAGTCAGAGGGTGGTGAAGGTGTGGAATTCTCTGCCTCAGAAGGCAGTGGAGGCCAGTTCGTTGGCTGCTTTCAAGAGAGAGCTGGATAGAGCTCATAAGGATAGCGGAGTGAGGGGGTATGGGGAGAAGGCAGGAACGGGGTACTGATTGAGAGTGATCAGCCATGATCGCATTGAATGGCGGTGCTGGCTCGAAGGGCTGAATGGCCTACTCCGGCACCTATTGTCTATTGTCTATTGTCTATTGTCTAAAGTACAGGTGATCAGAGTTCCGGACCAGTATTTTCCAGTGAGGATCAGGATAGCAAGGCAAGGGAACCTAGGATGACCAGAAAGGTTGTAACTTAGGTCAATAAGAAAAAGGAAGCATACAAAAGATTCAGGAAGATGAAATTAAACAGGACCTTTGAGGAATGTAAACCAAGCAGGAAAGAACTTGAACAGACAAGACAGTGGCGTTTAAGAAGCTCTTAGATAAGCACATAAATATACAGGGAATGGAGGGATATTAATCATATGCAGGCAGAATAGATTAGTTTAACTGCATGATGTTTGGCACAGACATTATGGGCCTGCCTCTGTGCTGTACTGTTCTTTGTAAATTACACATCTAATGCCTAAACTTGATGAATAATCCAAACAAACAATTATCTACCTTGGATATGATAGTGAATATTTTCTTAACCATTTTTCTTCCCAGGTTTGTTAGTGAATGTCTTGTTCCCATGTCAAATCTGGAAACCAATGAGTTACCTATGCAGCATTATCTACCAGTTATACCGCCTTTCTTAAAAGAGAGTCGGATAATGGTCACTCACATCAACAGTCCATTGGATTTCTATATTCAGTTGGTAAATATTAAATATTTAGAATTTTCTTGTCAAACATATTCATTTGGAAATGTGTGTGCACATTTTTTACAGTTTAAAATAACCACCATTTTCTCTCACAGTGTAATCAACCAGCATTAAGTTATTTCTAATGATCCTTTCAAAATGCAAGGATTTTTCCCATGCATGTCTTGAGTTAGGGATTTTACAAGTCCAGTGGTATTAACAAGATCACTAACCTCTCGTTATTGGGAATGATTTTGAGATCTGGAAGTATTGGACATGGGTTTTCCATATCATATATATATCATATATATACACAGCCGGAAACAGGCCTTTTCGGCCCACCAAGTCCGTGCCGCCCAGCGATCCCCGTACATTAACACTATCCTACACCCACTAGGGACAATTTTTACATTTACCCAGCCAATTAACCTACATACCTGTACGTCTTTGGAGTGTGGGT
The DNA here is from genome assembly GCF_053455715.1 of Rhinoraja longicauda. NCBI lineage: Eukaryota > Metazoa > Chordata > Chondrichthyes > Rajiformes > Arhynchobatidae > Rhinoraja > Rhinoraja longicauda. The sequence continues at coordinate 46,849,635 of NC_135959.1, read as the reverse complement.
GGAAACCGAAGATCTCGGAGAAAACCCACGCAGGTCACGGGGAGAACGTACAAACTCCTTACAGTGCAGCACCCGTAGTCAGGATCGAACCTGCGTCTCCGGCGCTGCATTCGCTGTAAAGCTTTGAGTTGAGCTCTTATGGTTGTGGAAGGCAAGTGGAGCGTGTAGGGAGTGGATAAGAAAGCAGGGTAAAATAGAACTAGTGTGAGCGGTCGATGGTCAGTGGGCTAAAAGGCCTGTTTCCACGCTGTCTTTCAATCAATTTCAATCAGAAAATTAGGAAAACAATCAGAAGTGGGGTATAACAATTTTTCAGTGGATAAAAATTCATTAAACCAAGAAGCAAGTAGGTAAAAATAGATGCAAAACGCGTGTTGGAGTAATTCAGCGGGTTAGGCAACATCTACAGAGGGAATGGAAAAGCAATGTATAGGGTCAGGGCTCTTTTTCAGATGAAAGCATGAACGTGAAAATATTGCAGAGGAATTTGAAATGACATGCCCTACAAGTAATGGGCCACGTGCATAGACTATTCTTTTGCACAAGGAGTGCAGTCTCAAAATATGTTGCTGATAAAATAGGAACAGAGTTGTAGAAGTCTTCTGATGATGGATGAGAAATGAAATTTAAATATTGAGGTGTCAAAATGTGGCCAACTGAAAAGAGGCACTGATAGAGTGAAAAGTTCCTCTGCCAATCTATCTATGTCAGAAAGATGGCGGCCGCTCTCCTCCTCGCGCTCCGCCATCTTGTGCGTGCCTTCCTCCGCGCCACCCGCCTCGAGTAGTCCCAGTCCCCAGCCGCGCTATCCGCCTCGAGTAGTCCCAGCCCCTGCCGCACTATCCGTCTAATACCTCTGCCGGGCCACCGGCCTCGAGTAGTCCCAGCCCCCAGCCGCGCTATCCGCCTCGAGTTAGTCCCGGCTCGGCCAGGCCACAGCAACGGCCGCACTCCGGAGCTCCCTCCTCCTCCCTCCACGCACGGATAGTGGTAAGTGGCTTTTGCCGCCAACGGGTCCGCGGAGGGGAGTGGGCGTGGGGGCCGAGCGGGTGGAGGGGAGGGTGGGGGTAGGAGAGGAGAGAGTGGGGAAGGAGGGGGTGGGGGGAGGAGAGAGTGGGAGTGAGGGGGAAGGGGGGGAGGGTGAGAAAAGAGGGGGAGGGAGGAGAGAGTGGGGGTGGGGGGGAGAGTGGAGCTGGGGTGGAGGGCAGGCTGGGGTGGAGGGCAGGCTGGGGTGGGGAGGAGGGAAGAGTGGGGATGGGGAGAGTGGCGGTGGGGGGAAAGGGGGACAGTGGGAGGCGGGGAGGGGGGTGGTGGTGGGGGGAAGAGAGAGTGGGGGTGGGGGGAAGGGGGACAGTGGCGATGGGGAATAGGGGAGGGGGTGGGGTAGGGGGGACAGTGGGTCAGTGGGGAGGGGAGGGGATAAGGGGGATTGAGTGGGGGGTTGAGGGTGCTACACCAATACAGGAGAGGCTTTGGGTCCAGGGCTCACTCACTCACACTCTCTCCCCTTCCCTGCCCCCCGAATGGGCCCACTTGGTCTAGTATATTATATCAACCTATCTATATATATATACTACTGAAAACTCAGATCTTGTGTATATATATATATCCGTATGTAAATATATGTTTTTCTGTAATTTTGCCAAAACGGTAAACCATAGCGCCACAATTCTTGTGCCACCGTAATCACCACTCTCGCGGCGACTGTTTATAATAAGTTTTATTTAAATCGGTTCTAAATTTAAGTTACAGACATTTGAAAGTTTAAAGCTCTTATTTCTAAACACATTTTTTCAAAGTGCTGCGCGTCTGACGTCACCACACGGACTCTCTCTTCACTCGCACAAACAAGAAGGACGCCGTTAGCGGAGCCGCCCGCCCGCAATCAGGGGCTCCCCTATCCTCTCTCCCCTCTCCCCCACAACCGCCGCGAGTAATCCCAGCTCGGCTAGGCCACAGCCGCTGCCCGTCTCCAGTAGTCTGCCGCTCCGGGAGAGTAAGAATGGGGGGGAGGGGGAGGGTGGGAGGAGGAGAGACTGGGGGTGGGAGGGAGGGTGGGACTGGGGAGGGGGACAGTGGGGGGGAGGGGGGTTGGTGATGGGGAGGGGGACAGCAGCGGTGGGGGGGAGGGTGGTTGGTGGTGGGGGGAAGAGAGAGTGGGTGAAAGGGGGTGTGGGGAGAGTAAGGGGCTGGGGAGGAGAGAGTGGGGGAAAGGGGGGTGGTGGGGAAAGGGGAGGTGGTGGAGAGTGAGAGTGGGGGAGGGGAGAATGGGGGGGTGGGGGGGAGAAGAATGGGGAAAAGGGGGGTCATGGTCTGTATCTGTGATTTCCTCGTTCCCCCTTCCCCGTTTCCCCGTTCCCGCTCCCCATTCCCCCCTTCCCTGTTCCCCCTCTCCCCTTCCCTGTTCCCCCTCTCCCCTTCCCTGTTCCCCCTCTCCCCTTCCCTGTTCCCCCTCTCCCCTTCCCTGTTCCCCCTCTCCCCTTCCCTGTTCCCCCTCTCTCCTTCCCTGTTCCCCCTCTCCCCTTCCCTGTTCCCCCTCTACGAGGAATGGGCCCAACGGGTCCACTTGGTCTAGTCATTACTAAAGTTAAATATTTGTGTTTTCCTGTCCGCAGAACAAAGTAATTGAAGTGTTCTGAAATCAGTTCTAGGTTATTGTTTTGATCCATGTCAAAGTTTCCTATTCCCACTGCCAATGATTTTCCTTTATTTTAAAGAGGAAATGTTTGCATTGACTAAGAATCGTTTGGTAATTGGGTGTTAATTAGAAAAAGGAACCATCTATATATTTCCATTGGATGTGTGGAAATTGTAAGTGTTGGATTGTGGTGTAAATAGTTAATTGTTAAAAGGACAGATTTGTAACGGCTTGTGTTTCTTGTTAGTGTCTGTCTGACCAGCATGAATATAGTTCCTTCCTCATCTCTGTGGACTGTTTATTATTTTAAATAGCACTGTGAATTTATCCATTGTAGATAACTTTGGTCTATCAATTTTTATGAAGATTTTTTCTAAGTAATTGTTATTTACTGCTCCTAATTGCAGATTGATAATGTGGATCTTCTCATTCTTACAAGAAATATGTTTGAATTGTATAATGGGAAAGACGCCAATTTGGAGATCTTGTGCCCAGTTGTAGGACAAGCGTGTGCTGCACTATTTGACGACGGAGGTTGGTACAGATGCCAAATTAATGGTAAGTGTAATCTGAAGTCAATATTTGAGGGATTGTTTATTACTGTACTTTTCCAGTCACGTCAAATGAAAAATCGTTTTCTTTAAATTGAGCTTTTATTCAATCTGAGTCAAAGAGTATCATTCTGAAAATATTGTATTTACTTTGGATGATGTTCAACATGATGTTAACAATTCACTCACTAATATTCATAATTTGACTTTCTTTGCTCACCTGAAGTTTCCATCAATCGTGTTGCAGACTCATTTGATTCTTTTTCATTGTCATCACTGCTACTAAATGTTGTTCTCTTATTCCAACCCTTTAAGGCCCAGAATCACTGAGGTAGTTAGATGGTGTTTATCCCTATTTTTGAAGGCACAGAACAAATGCATCTCCGTTTTTTCACTTGAGGCCAGAATATCCAACTTTGGGGTGGAAAACATATCTGAGAGTGCCAGTTTTCATATTCTAAGATAGCAATTTTTGCAAGATTTGAATGAAAAGATCCAAATCCTTCAATGGTTTACTTATTGTCACAGCGAAATGTTTGTTCTGTATGCTTACCAGTTAAATACTCCAAAAATAAAGTATAATAAACTCTCTTCTGGATGAGCATGCTGAAAGTCGCCAGGTTCTGGCACCATTGTGTGCAACTTCCAAGATTTTGAAAAGACCAATCTTCACCTAAGGAGATATGAATGTTCCTTTATTTTCACTTTAAGCCTGACTTCCTTGCGACACTGGATCAATGAATTGGATGTTGGCCTAGCCCATCGCGACGTGGTTAGCTACTTGCACGCCCGCTCTGTGCAGCTGTTGCGCTTGAATTCCCTTGCTCACCTGGCTGCTGTAGGGCCTCTCACAGCTGTCAGCACCATAACTTGTCCATTGTCTCCAGCAGCCACCTCTGCTTCTATGCGCCAAAGTCACCATGACCTGCTTCCCAAGCCGATCACTGAACTTTTACAGTGACCCACTCGCCTCTCCAGTCTATCCTTTCAATGTTTACACGTTCCACCACCTGAAAATTACGAAATATCCTGGGAAAGGCAAGGAGAAGATAGGCCATTGGGGATAATATGTAAAATGGCACCCTGATCAACATAGACTGTGCACTATGGCACAAAAATAAATGCTAATCAGTACATTGTGTCGATGTCCTTTCGAAACAGTGTGAAATTTGTTGTTTTCAAGTACTTTTTTTATTTTTTTTAATTTTTATTAAAAGCATATGTACAAATCGAAATTTTAAAAAAAACACATTTGTTACAAAGTTCTTACATAGCTTCAATTTTTAAATTTTTGAAGAGAGAAAGTAAAAATAAAAATATAAAACTATAAACTTGGGAAGAGAGAGTAAGAGGGTTAAAAAAAAAAAAGGATCTAACAATAAAAATTAACGGGAGTAGATCCGGGAGACAAAAACCACAGCTGTACATCCAACCCCCAACTCAAGTTTCAACTTTTTATTTAAATTTTTTTTTTTTTTTAATTTTTTTATTTTAGTCCTGTGCCAAACCCATTTACTTTTCTAAAAATTCAATAAATGGAGACCATATTTTTAAAAATAACTCAGGTTTGTCGATTAAGGCAAACCTTATTTTTTCCAAATGCAGGGTCTCTGTCATTTCCATAGTCCACATTTTAATTGTGGGGGTTATTGGTTTTTTCCAAAATTTTAGTATTAGTTTTTTCGCAGTTATTAGACTGTAATCAAGAAAATGTACCTGACTTACTGTAAAATTTGTAGTATGTTCTGATAATCCTAATATAATTAATTTTGGGTCCATATCTAATTTTTTATTAATAACTTTAGAAACTATTTAAAAAATCTCCAACCAGAAGTTTTGCATTTTTATACAAGTTACGAAAATATGAGTTAAATTAGCTTCTTGAAATTGACATTTATCACACATAGGAGAGATACTAGGAAAAATCCTATTTAATTTCGTCTTCGAATAATGTAATCTATGTATTATTTTAAATTGTATTAAGGAATGTCTAGTATTCAATGAACATTGATGTATATGTTGTAAACTTTCATCCCATATATCTTGCATTATAAATTGATTCAATTCGTCCTCCCATGCTCGTCTATAAGATTCTGATGACGGAATGTCAATGTCAAGGAGAATATTGTAAATAAAAGATATTAATTAATTAATTTTCAAGTACTAAAATCAATCTTTTGTCTATTATCATGTTCTCGTGCCCACAATGGGGGTAATCTGTATCTACAGCAGGGTTAATTGGTAAACTCCTTGGACCCAGGTCTGTACTCCTGAGTCCCAGCTCTATAAATTTTGGCCATTAGTCATTTAGAGCCGATTAATGTAAGAATTAGACATTTAAAGTGGTATCAGCATGGCATCTCTGGTATCAAAATGTTGCATTATTTGATCCCATCCAATGTTCTTAATCAACAGTTCTTTGCATCAGCCCTGTGCTTACCAATATTGTTGATTTTTCTACACTTTCTCAAATTGACTCATTGCCTTCTTAAAATTATTCAGTATTTATTCTTCAGATTTGAAATGTGTTGCCTCAAAATTATTCTGTTTAAGATTAATTTTCATTTTGCCCAAAACCACCTTCTCAAGCAACAAATATTCTAGCTGATCATAGTTCATTGGCCCTTGAGATTGATCACAAATTCCCTGAAACAGGATTATCATATCATATCATATACATACAGCCGGAAACAGGCCCTTTCGGCCCTCCAAGTCCGTGCCGCCCAGTGATCCCCGTATATTAATACTATCCTACACCCACTAGGGACAATTTTTTTAAACATTTACCCAGCCAATTAACCTACATACCTGTACGTCTTTGGATTAGTGCTTATGGAAGACGCACAATGCCAGGGTAACTCAGCGGGTCAGGCAGCGTCTCTGGAGAACATAAGTAGGTGATGTTTTGAGTTGGGACCCTGACCTGAAAGGTCACATTTACATGTCCTCAAGAGATGATGCCAGACCTAACATTTTGTGTCTTTCTTTGGTAAACGACTTGAGTGCTTGTGTATGTTTGCTAAGAGGCCAAGTGAATAGAATTGTGTGACGAAAGATAGACGCAAAGTGCTGGAATAATTTGGCGGGTCAGGTATGATGAGTATCAGCAATTTTTCTAGTTGTTGGAATGAGCTTCAGAGCCTATTTCATAGCGAGTTTAAAACCGTTCAAATTTGAGTATTAGGCTTCTACCCCAAAAATAGACCACAATTAATTTCAAGCTTCAGATCTCTGCCTTTTGATACAACTGCTTTGCTTCTGCTATATAGCGAGGAGCTCCGGGCAGCTTTTTTTAGTAAAGTCGTACTAGTGGACAGGGATGGAGGAACTGAAGGAAATTCACATTAGGCAGGAAATGGTGTTGGGTAGACTGATGGGACTGAAGGCTGATAAATCCCCAGGGCCTGATGGTCTACATCTCAAGGTACTTAAGGAAGTGGCTCTAGAAATCATGGACGCATTGGTGATCATTTTCCAATGTTCTATAGATTCAGGATCAGTTCCTGTGGATTGAAGGGTAGCTCATGTTATCCCACTTTTTAAGAAGGAGGGAGAGAGAAAACAGGAAATTATAGACCAGTTAGCCTGACATCAGTGGTGGGGAAGATGCTGGACAATTATAAAAGAAGAAATTGTGGAACATTTGGATAACAGTAACAGGATCATTCCGAGTCAGCATGGATTTACGAAGGGGAAATCATGCTTGACTAATCTTCTGGAATTTTTTGTGGATGTAACTAGGAAAATGGACAAAGGAGAGCTAGTGGATGTAGTGTACCTGGACTTTCAGAAAGCCTATGATAAGGTCTCACAGGAGATTAGTGGGCAAAATTAGAGCACATGGTATTGGGGGTCGGGTACTGACATGGATAGAAAATCCATGGCAGACAGGAAACAAAGAGTAAGGATTTACGGGTCCCTTTCAGAATGGCTGGCAGTGACTAGTGGGATACCGCAAGGCTCGGTGCTGGAACTGCAGCTATTTACAATACACATTAATGACTTAGATGAAGGGATTAAAAGTAACATTAGCAAATTTGCAGATGACACAAAACTGGGTGGCAGTGTGAAGTGTGAGGAGGATGCTATGAGGATGCAGGGTGACTTGGACAGGTTGTGTTAGTGGGCAGATGCATGGCAGATGCAGTTTAATGTGGATAAATACGAGGTTATCCACTTTGGTGGAAGGCAGATTATTATCTGAATCTGAATGGTGTCGTTGGGAAAAGGGGAAGTACAAAGAGATTTGGGTGTCCTAGTGCATCAGTCACTGAAAGTAAGCATTCAGGTACAGCAGGCAGTGAAGAAAGCTGATGGCATGTTGGCCTTCATGACAAGAGGAGTTATGGGAGCAAAGAGGTCCTTCGACAGTTGTACAGGGCCCTAGTGAGACCACACCTGGAGTACTGTGTGCAGTTTTGGTCTCCAAATTTGAGGAAGGACATTCTTGCTATTGAGGGAGTGCAACTTAGGTTCACTAGGTTAATTCCCGGAATGGCGGGACTGTCGTATGTTAAAAGACTGGAGTGACTGGGCTTGTATACACTGGAATTTAGAAGGACACGAGGGGATCTTATTGAAACATATAGGATTATTAAGGGATTGGACACGCTAGGGGCAGGAAACAATGTTGGGGGAGTCCAGAACCTGGGGCCACAGTTTAAGAATAAGGGGTAGGCCATTTAGAACGGAGATGAGGATTTTTTTTTTCACTCAGACAGTTATGAAGCTGTGGAACTCTCTGCCTCAGAAGGCAGTGGAGGCCAATTCTCTGGATGCTTTCAAGAGAGAGTTAAATAGAGCTCTTGATGATAGCGGAGTCAGGGGGTACGGGGAAAGGGCAGGAACGGGGTACTGATTGTGCATGATCTGCCATGATCACATTGAATGGCCTATTGTCTATTGGTTGTTTTCCATATTTTTGTCATTGATACTGACAAGACATAGAATATAGTTGTAATTGTAGGAGTCTGCTTTTAAGTGTATTTAACAAAAATTAGCTCTCTCTACCACCTCCAGAGATATTGAGGTTATCATATTTTTCAAGACTTGAGAATATTAGTAAATATAAAAAATTGGATAGATTTTTCTTTTTTTCAGAAAAGATGAGGCTGAAGGAAGGCTAAATTGAAAATAGGATAGATAGGACCCATTTCCCTGAAGAATGAATTACAGGGGGCACAAATCTAAAGTTATTGATAGAATTGGAGAGTAGTTTAAAAAAAAAACATCCCTAAGATTGTATATGGAACAGGGATCTGATGCTTCCTGAAAGAGTGACCTTCTTCTTACCTTCTTAAGCCCTTTGCTCCTCTCGGGAGCATAGGCCATTGACAAATGTCCTCCACCTCACTCGGTTGTTGGCGGTTCTTTCAAGATCTCCCCAGTTGAGCCCACTCCCAGACATTTCTGCCCGGACACTGAAAGAGTGATAGAGGCAACAGTACTCTCATTCCATTGAAAACATTTTTTACTGAGTACTTTTCTGCTGTAACTAATTAGACAACATACATAAGAATGGGATTAGAGTAGAAACTTCATCTGGAGCTAAATGGCCTTTTGTGTTGAAAAATATCTGCAATCTTTGAACTTATATTGGCAGAAATATCCCTCCAACTAAATATTGTGTCACTGGTTGAGAATCTTTCTACCTTCCTGGATGCCTTTTTGAGAGTTAGGTACCACTCTCTGTCTCTGAAATCCATCATCAAGATTCGTTCTCACAGTTATTACCTTCCAGATTTCATGTTTACCGCATTAAGGCACAGCTGCTGTTAGCCAGCCATCTAATCTTCCTCAGTCTGAAGAAGAGACTCGACCCAAAAAGTCACCTATTGCTTTTCTCCAGAAATGCTGCCTGACCCGCTGAGATCATAAGGTCATGAGGAATAGTAGAAGTAGATAATTCGGCCCATCAAGTCTACTCCGCCATTCAATCATAGCTGATCTATCTCTCCCTCCTAACCCCATTCTCCTGCCTTCTCCCCATAACCTCTGACACCTGTACTAATCAAGAATCTATGCCTTAAAAATATCCATTGACATGGCCTCCACAGCCTTCTATGGCAAAGAATTCCACAGATTCACCACCCTCTGACTAAAGAAATTTCTCCTCATCTCCTTCCTAAAAGAACGTCCTTTAATTCTGAGGCGATGACCTCTAGTCCTAGACCCACTAGTGGAAACATCCTCTACACATCCACTCTATCCAAGTCTTTCACTATTCTGTGTATTTCAATGAGGTCCCCCCCTCCCCACCCTCATTCTTCTAAACTCCAGCGAGTACAGGCCCAGTGCTGACAAACGCTCATCATAGGTTAACCTACTTATTCCAGGGATCATTCTTGTAAACCTCCAGCATTTTGTGTCTCTCATCTAATCTTCATGTATAAAATGCTCAATTAATAACCTTGCCAACATACCTCCATATCAAGCACTGGTTTTACCTGGGAAGTTGTGTAGGAAAATAACTGCAGATGTTGGTACAAATCGAAGGTATCACAAAATGTTGGAGTAACTCAGCAGGTCAGGCAGCATCTCTGGAGAGAAGGAATGTGTGACATTTCGGGTCGAGACCCTTCTTCAGACTGATGTCAGGGGGGGGGGGATAAAGAAAGGATATAGGTGGAGTCAGGAAGACTGGGAGAACTGGGAAGGGGAAGGGAGGGACAGAGGAGCTTTCTAAAGTTAAAAAAATCAATGTTCATACCGCTGGGCTGTAAGCTGCCCAAGCGAAATATGAGGTGCTGTTCTTCCAATTTGCAGTGGGCCTCACTATGACACTGGAGGAAGCCCATGACAGAAAGGTCAGACTGGGAGTGGAAGGGGGAGTTGAAGTGCTCAGCCACCGGGAGATTATGTTGGTTAAGGCTGTCTGAGCAAAGGTGTTGAGCGAAACGATCACCAAGCCTGTGTTTGGTCTCGCCGATGTAGAGAAGTTGACATCTGGAACAGCGGATACAATAGATGAGGTTGGAGGAGGTGCAGGTGAACCTCTGCCTCACCTGGAAGGACTGTTTGGGTCCTTGGATGGAGTTGAGGGGGGAGATAAAGGGACAGGTGTTGCATCTCCGGCGGTTGTAGGGGAAAGTGCCTGGGGGGAGGTGGTTTGGGTAGGAAGGGATGAGTGGACCAGGGAGTTACGGAGGGAACGGTCTCTGTGGAAAGCAGAAAAGGGAGGAGATGGGAAGATGTAGCCAGTAGTGGGATCCCGTTGGAGGTGATGGAAATCTTGGAGGATAATTTGTTGGATACGCTGGCTGATGGGATGGAAGGTAAGGACAAGGGGACTCTGTCCTTGTTACGAATGGGGGAGGGGGAGCAAGAGTGGAGCTGCGGGATATAGAGGAGGCCCTAGTGAGAGCCTCATCTATAATGGGAGAGGGGAAGCCCCGTTTCCTAAAGAATGAGGATATCTCTGATGCCCTAGTGTGAAACACCTCATCCTGAGCGCAGATGCGGCGTAGACGGAGGAATTGGGAGTAGGGGATAGACTTTTTGCAGGAGACGGGGTGGGAAGAAGTGTAGTCCAGATAGCTGTGGGAGTCAGTGGGTTTGTAGTAGATGTCAGTCACTAGCCTGTCTCCTGTGATGGAGATGGTGAGATCCAGAAATGGTAGGGAGATGTTGGAGATGGTCCAGGTATATTTAAGAGCAGGATGGAAGTTAGTGGTGAAATTTATGAAGTCAGTGAGTTCTGCATGGGTACAAGAGGTAGCACCAATGCAGTCGTCAATGTAGCGGAGGTAGAGTTCGGGGATGGGGCCAGTGTACGTCTGGAACAGGGATTGTTCGACGTACCCGACAAAGAGGCAGGCATAGCTATGGCCCATGCGAGTGCTCATAGCTACTCCTCGGGTTTGGAGGAAGTGGGAGGAGTCAAAGGAGAAGTTGTTGAGGGTAAGAACCAGCTCTGCTAGACGGAGGAGAGTGTTAGTAGATGTAGATTGGCTAGTTCTACGGTCAAGGAAGAAACGGAGGGCTTCAAGACCATCCTTGTGGAGGATGGTTTTACCTGTTGAGTCTCAGAAAATTGACTACAAATCCCTTTTTGCGCCTTTGTCTGCATGGTGCTCTTCCCCAGTTTCATGCCTGTAAATATGGCGCTGCAGACTAATCTTATTTGCTTCCACCCTGGCTGCAGCATTAACTGTTTCAGCTATTACATTCACTTTCCTTCCTAAGTTCAGAAGTGATATGAGCAGAATTAGGCCATTTGGCCCACTAGGGAAACATCCTCCCCACATCCACTCTATCCAGGCCTTTCACTATTCCATTTAGAAAATAGTCTATGCCTGTATTCCTATTACCAAAATGCATGACTCCGCACTTTGCTACACTGTATTCTATTTGCCACTTCTCTGCCCACTCTCCCAGCCTGTCCAAGTCCTTCAGTGTCCCTTCTTTCTCTGCACTACCTGCCCCTCCACCTATCTTTGTATCACCTGCAAATTTGGACACAAAGCCTTCAACCTCCTCATCCAAATCATTAATATCCACCGTGAAAAGTAGTAGCCCCAGCACCGACCCCTGCGGAACTCCCTAGTCATTGGCAGCCAACCAGTAAAAAGCTCCCTTTATTGCCACTCTTTGCCTTCTGTCATCCAGCCAACCTGCTATCCATGTTCGTATAACCTTTTTGATACCATGGACTCGTCTTCTTTAGCAGCCTCACCTTATCAAACGCTTTCTGGAAAATCTAAGTAAATTTCCTGAAAGAATTCCAACAGATTCATCAGGCATGATCTCCCCTTTACAAAACCATGCTGACTTCAGCCTTTTTATCATGAACTTCCAAGTACTCCATAACCTCATCCTTTATTATCTATATATATTACTATAACGCTCTGACCTCCCGCTCGGCGCCCAATTGGTCCGGGTCCCACGTGGCGGGAGCGGTTTCTTCCCGCTCAAAGCAACTGCTGTCGCAGTCGAGTTGACGCTGCTGCTGAATGAGGGGACAGTCTCGAGGATCTCCAAGAGAGGATGTTAACCATAAAAAGCAAAAACATTCCAGATAAGATTTTTTTTATTTTTAAGAAAAAATGTGCCATTTATTTAAAGAACAAACTCGATTTTCCCATGTCACGATGGGAACCCAATGAGGAATGGGCCCAACAGGTCCACTTGTATATCTCTGTATATATATATATATATATAATATTTATATTTTATCTATCTTCTATCTATCTATTACTAAAACTCAGATCTTGTGAATAAATGTATGTATGAATATATATATATATATATATCTGTGATTTCGCTGATTACGGCAAAACGGTAAACCGTAGCGCCACAATTTGTGCACCGCCTAATCACACCGCTGGACGCTTGCCGAAAATGATTTTTTTATTTAATTCGGTCGTTTATGTTTTAAGTTACAGAGGTTTAAAAGTCAAGACTTTTTTTCTCTCAGTTATTTTGGCTGATTTCGGCAAAAACGGTGAACCGTAGCGTCACGGTTTTTGCACCGCCTTAATCACCACGCTGAATGCTGCTGGAAAATGATTTTTTTATTTGATTCGGTCGCGTAATTTTTAAGTTACAGAGGTTTTAGTAAAAAATAATAAAAACCCAGCCGTTTTTTTCAATTGCCTTCAGTGTGTGACGTCAAAAAGCTCGCGCAACCCCCCTCCTACTGATTTATTGAAGGCTTTCAGCGTGGCGCTGCTGTGCGTATGGGCTCACCTCTCCTCTCTCCCCTTGCTTCTCTCCTCTCTCCCACACCCGGGAGACCATCTCCCCGCTATCTCCCCCCCCCCCCCCCCGGACCTTTTCTCTGATGCGCTCCCCCGCCCCCCATGGACCTTTCACTAATGCGCACCCCCCCCCCCCCCCACCGGAACTTTCACTGATGCGCTCCCCGCCCCCCCCCCCCCCGGGACCTGTTGGTGCTGGGGGCAAGAGAGAGTAGGGGAAAGGGGTGTGCGGGATCTGAGAATGAGAGAGAATGGTGGCGGGGTCTGAGAATGGGGACTGGGGAGGGGGACAACAGGGGTCCTCCGGAGGGGGCTTGGTGGTGGGGGAAATAGGGGTACTGGGAAAAGGGGAGGTCGTGGGGAAAGGGGGGGTGTGGGGAGAATAAGATTGGGGTTGGGGGAGGAGAGAATTGGGCGTGTGGGAATGGGCCCAACTAAAACTCAGATCTTGTGTATGTATATATTTTTGGGAATGACCTGAACCGTACGTAACATCGATTGCGGAAAAAAGGCGAACCGTAGCGCCACGGTTTTCGCACCGCCTCAATCGCCAATCTCGCGCTCGCTCGGCCGTGATATTTTCATTTAATTTGGTCGCGTATTTTTAAAGTTACAGAAGTTTTAAAGCACTGCCCCCCCCCCCCTTTTCAGGGGGGCGCTGCGGTGCAGATTCAGTCTTCAGCTTGTGACGGCTACATTGGTGATTTCGCTGATTTCTGAAAAACGGTCAACCGTAGCGCCACGATTTTTGCACCGCCTTAATCACCACGCTGACAGCTGCTGGAAAATGATGTTTTCATTTAAATCGGTCGTGTATTTGTAAAGTTACAGAGATTTAAAAGTCAATACTTTTTTTTCTCCGTTTTTTCGGCTGATTTCGGAAAAAACGGTGAACCGCAGCGCCACGATTTTTGCACCGCCTTCATCACCGCGCTGAACGCTGCTGGAAAATGATTTTTTTATTTGATTCGGTCGCGTATTTTTTAAGTTACAGAGGGTTTAGTTAAAAAAAATTTAAAAACAGCCGTTTTTTCAATTGCCTTCAGCGTGTGACGTCAAAAAACTCGCCCAACCCCCCTCCTACTGATTTATTGAAGGCTTTCAGCGTGGCACCTCTCCTCTCTCCCCTTGCTTCTCTCCTCTCTCCCAAAATGATGCTAAGAGTGTGTCTGGGGGAGAGAAAATGGAGACTGGGGAGTGGGACTCCGCCCAAGGGGAGGGTGTGGGGAGAGTAAGAGTGGGGCTGGGGGAGGAGAAAATGGGGGGTGTGGGGACGGGCCCAACGGGCCCGCTTTGAACGGGCACACTTGTGCTAGTCTATATACTACTAAAACTCAGATCTTGTAGCGTTGTATATATATTCCACTGATGTCGGCTGAATACGGCAAAACGGTGAACCGTAGCGCCACGATTTTTGTACCGCCTTAATCACCACGCGGGCCAATGCTGGAAAATGATTTTTTTATTTAATTCTGTCGCATATTTTTTAAGTTACACAGGTTTTAATGCAATGCCCCCCCCCTTATTGAGGTTTCGATAGAGGGCGCTGCGGTGAGGCAGTGCTCAGTACGCATGCGCGGAATCTCCTCACTCTGTGCTCAGCACGCATGCGCGGAATCTCCTCACTCGCAACAAAAAAATGGACGCCGTTAGCGGCGCCAGCCCGCGATCGCCGGCTCACCTCTCCTCTCCCCCCCTGCTTCTCTCCTCTCTCCCACACCCGGGAGAACATCTCCCCGCTATCCCCCCCCCCCCCGGGTCCATCCTCAACACCTCCCTCCCTCCACCACTACCTCACCGCCCAAGGGGAGGGTGTGGGGAGAGTAAGAGTGGGGCTGGGGGAGGAGAAAATGGGAGGTGTGGGGACGGGCCCAAAGGGCCCGCTTTGAACGGGCACACTTGTTCTAGTATACTATTAAAACTCAGATCTTGTATATATGTACCTATCTTTCTATCACAGCTGCTATTGGCTTACAGAGGTTTTAAATTTACATTTTTTTTTTTCTGACCTTTTTTTTCAAGGTCTTCAGCTTGTGATGTCACAATGCCCCTGTGAGATGAGCTCGAGCTGACCCCCCCCCCCCCCCCCCCCCCCCCCCCGCGGTATTCAGCGTGTGGCGTCACAATGGACAAGCAGCTGCTATTGGGTGTTTAATCTTTACAGACGTTTTAAATTCACATTTTTTTTCTGACTTTTTTTTCAAAGTCGTGAGAAGCACTAAGTGACCGCGAATGTAGCAAAAACAGCACTTAAACAGCACTTTAAACAGCACTGTTTTCAAGTAGTCTTTTTTATTGCAAGTCACTTAACATACACAGATCAGCATGGGGCCTCTATGCTCGTGGGCCACCGGAGCAAGTGTTGCGAAACAGCACTTGGAGTGTGTCTGGGGGACAGAGAGAATGGGGGGGGTCTGAGAATGGGGACTGGGGAGGGGGACAACAGGGGTCGTTGCGGAGGTGGCTTGGTGGTGGGGGAAAGAGGGGTACTGGGAAAAGGGGAGGTCCCCCTTCACCCCTCAACCCCTTCCTCCCCCCTCCTTCCCACCTCCATCCCCACTCCCTCCTCCCCCTCCCTCCCCAACTCCCTCCCCCTCCCTCCCCACCTCCCTCAACCCTCCCCACCTAACACCCCCCCTCCCTCCTTCCCTCCATCCCTCCCTCCCCCCTCCCTCCACCCTTCCATCCCTCTCCCCCTCCCCCCTCCTTCCACCCTCCCTCCCCCCTCCCGGTTACAATGGAAACCCTACGGGCCCAACGGGGAAAGAGGGGTACTGGGAAAAGGGGAGGTCCCCCTCCCTCCCCCTTCCACCCTCCCTCCCTCCCCCTCCCTCCCCTCTCTCTCCCCCCCTCCCTCCCTCCCTCCCCCTCCTCCCTCCACACCTCCCTCCCCCTTCCCTCCCTCCCCTCCTCCCGGTTAAAATGGAAACCCTACGAGGACGGGCCCAACGGGGAAAGAGGGGTACTGGGAAAAGGGGAGGTCCCCCTCCCTCACCCTTCCCCCCTCCCCTCCCCCTCCCTCCCCCCCCTCTCCCTCCCTCCCCCCCTTCCCCCCCTCCCTCCCCCTCCTCCCTCCACACCTCCCTCCTCCCTCCCTCCCCCTTCCCTCCCTCCCCTCCTCCCGGTTACAATGGAAACCCTACGAGGACGGGCCCAATGGGGAAAGAGGGGTACTGGGAAAAGGGGAGGTCCCCCTCCCTCCCCCCTTCCCCCCTTCCCCCCTCCCCTCCCTCCCCCCTCCTCCCCTACCCCCTCCCCTACCCTCCCCTACCCCTCCCTCCCCCCTCCCCTCCCCCCCATCCCTCCCCCTCCCCTCCTCCCTCCCTCCCCCTTCCCTACCCACCACTCCCCTCCCGGTTACAATGGAAACCCTACGAGGACGGGCCCAACGGGCACACTTGTGCTAGTATACTACTAAAACTCTGATCTTGTGAATATATATATATATATATATATATTTCTGAGATTTGGCAATGGGACTACGTCAAAACGGTAAACGATAGCACCACAATTTTAGCACCACCTTAATCACCATTGTCCTGGTGATTTTACATAGCATATTTATTTCATTGAGATTTTTTTTTTTAAAGCAATTTATTTTAAAGAAGAAAGGCGGTTTTCACAAGTCACAATGGAAACCCTACGATGAATGGGCCCAAAGGGTCCACTTGGTCTAGTATATATATGGGAAAGCACATATCACAGAGGTTATTTATATCTATATAGATATAGATATATATATATTACTAAAACTCATCCTGTATATTTGTTGGTTTGTGGATAGATTTGTTCCCAAAATACACACAAAACGGTACACAATAGCGCAACATTTTAGGCCCACCTTACCATTGGCCTGCGGTTCAAATGGTTGTTATATTTTAAAAGGTATTCACTTTTTAAAGTTTAAAAATGACTTTTTAAACTTTAATAAATGCCTAGGGTGCTTCTGGAGCCCTCACAGTAAGCAATTAACTTCTACCTAGTCTTACCTAGTACATTAGTGAAAATAATAACCTCTGTGAAATGTAAAATAAATCGGAAGTTGTTTAGGGGGTCCACCAGTAGCCCAAAGTTGGAGGGCTATGTCCTCTACTATGTGCATATGGCAGCTATTCGAATAGGATCCATTAATGAATGCAACATATATTAGCTGCCTTTAGTGTGTATTGCATATATTAGTGCTATGTTCTAGTGAGTCGTTTTTGTTCAGATATGTTTAAAACAACATAAGGCAGCTTTTTTGAAGTTTAAATATGTGCACAATAATAGCTGCCATATATATATTTTTGCAAGTTTTTGTGAATTTCATAGAAATACATGTGGTTTTACAGTTGGTGCTTTCCCATACAAATTGGTAATTGATGATATTTGGTTTTTCTTCCAATTCTGTGAAAGATTAAGTCAGGTCTGTTTTTAGTGTGCTGGAAAGTACATTTCCAAAAGCTTGACAAGGGGAATATTTAATTGCATGAGTGTGGAAATTGCCCTGTCTATTTTTAGTGATAGGGACTGTAGCAAACATGATTGTGTTGAGTGAATTGGGATTATTTATCATTTTCATCCCTGCTTTTGCATCTTGTGGCCCCTCTCGCTTTCATTTGCCTATTGTGAAATAACGTTTTACACAGCTGAAAATGGATGAACAATCAACTGGAAGTCAAGCACCTTCAACTCCACCATCAGAACGATCTAGCACATCTACATCTGCTGCAAAGGTGACACGTAAAACAGCTGAAATCTTTGGTCTTGGAAGTAGAATTACGTCTTCAGTTGCAGAAATCACAGGTTCACGTCTACCAACATGTCACCAAGTACTACGCTGTTTGATGTATCACCTTCAGAAGGGAGTCTCGGAATCCCGAACTAGAACTGAAGCTGCAAAAATTGTTCTTGCCAAAATTCTTCCATTTTATGGAAAAGCAAACATTCCAGTGATTTCTGAGGCTTATCAGAAGATGATAAAACTGTTAGATGAAAATGCAAAAATCAGGGCCATACCAATTGCACGCCGAACAGCACCAGCTACTCTTGTTAAGCTCAAACAAATGGACACTGAACCTTTCAATAAGACCTTTCAATTATGGCCACCAAATGCTGCGAAGTTGATAAAAAATCAAGAAGATCTTCAATTTCTTCAATCAATGAAGACCGATCGTACCGCATCATTCGGATCTAGTGACCAGGTACTTGCTGGAAGAATGCAGTGCAAGGAAGAAAGTGCAAATGCTGAAGCAAAAAGAAAGGAAAAAGCTCACCAAGAGATGGCTGATTTAGTTTCAACTAGTTCACAGAAATTCAGTAGCAGTGAGGACAATGGCAGTGAAAATAACATGACTGGTATTGGTGATAGTGTACAATGTACATCTGCATCTTCATCTAGTACCCCCAGGAGTCATCGTCGCACCTATACTGGAACAACTGCCTTCATTCCACACAATATATTGAAATCACCAAAACTAGGTTCATTGGCAACTCGGATTAAAATAAAACAAGGCAGCTATTCTTTAATTATGTCAATATCTATCAATAGCTGCCTAGTGCTTAATTTTGTGGATATGAACAGTGAAATGATTCAACGTAACCTTAAATAGGGCAAATATGCTGAATGATTATACAGGAGCTATTATTTTTTAGAGTAACTCATTGCACAAATAGAGCTGCCTTTTGCATAAAATGATAAACTTGCGATACAATTTTGCTTGGCTCGTCGACCCCCTAGACAATAATTGATTTCAACCAAATTTCGTAGGAGTGGTCCACATAGGAAGTGGAACAAACCGAGGGTAGGTAGAGAAGCACCTTAACCCGCCCGAGTGACGGGAGTGGTGGCCAATGAGGCACGGGGATGAGGAGAGAGGAAGAGATGGGACCGGAAGGAGGGGAAAGGACAGGACCCGCATAAGTGACGGGAGCGGCGGCCAATGAGGGGTGGAGGAGTGGAGTGGAAGAGGCTGTACCTGAAGGAGGCGGAATGGCAATCAGGAGAAGCTTGGACCCAACGGATCCACTCGGGCTAGTGGACTCTAAAATCTTACCAACCACTGATGTCAGGCTAACCGGACTATAGTTTCCACTCTTCTGCTTTGCTCCCTTCTTGTACAACAGGGTAATATTTGCAATTTTCCAATCACCTGGAACCACTCCTGACTCCAGTGACTCTTGAAAGATCACAACTAATGCTTCCACAATCTCTAAAGCCACCACTTTCGGAACTCTGGGGTGCAGTCCATCCGGTCCAGGTGACCTATCCACCTTCAGACCCTTCAGTTTCCCAAGCACCTTCTCTCTAGTAATAGCCACTCCACCCCCGACTCTCTTGAATTTCAGTCACATTGCTGGTGCCTTCCATTGTAAAGACTGATGCAAAAATATGATTTAATTCCTCCATCACTTCTTTAATCCCCATTATCACGTCTCCAGCATCATTTTCCAGCGGTCCAACGTCTACTCTTGCCTCAAAATATATATACATATAACTAACCCATTATTTATGAAATCATATGACCTAAATTTTATGGACCTAGTAGACTTTAAAACTCTACAAATAATGTTTAGAGCAAAAGAAAGAACACTTCCTGATTGCATCCAAGGTTTGTTTTCAGTGAGGGAGAGCAGGTATCCACTCTGGGGTAATTATATATTTGAAAAAAATGAGGGTAAGAACCAATGTGAAAAATAGATGTGTGACTGTTAAATGGGCCAATTTATGGAATAGTTGCAACAATGAATTAAAAGAGTGTAGTAATATGTGTAAATTCAAGAAAATTTTCAAAAATATTATATTTGAAAGATACAAAATATGTAATCAGCACTGAGAAATGACTGACATGATAGAAATTATGGTTCTTGACTATATGTTGTTTCTTTCTATGTTTTGTTTATCTGCTTCTGACCTATGATCTTGTGGGGTTTTTTACTAATATTTTGTTAAGTATTAAGGGTAGGCATAATAAGCTTTGGCTTCCACCAACACCTTTTTTTTTTGGTCAGAAAATATGTGTGATTATATTGTTTTATTTTTTTGATACAATGTTTTTTTGCACTATTTAACTTTCAAAACTGTATGGTCAATCTGTTGTATTGTATTGCCCGGAAAAAATACATAAATAAAAAATAAAAATAAAATTTAAA
This sequence comes from Rhinoraja longicauda, assembly GCF_053455715.1. NCBI lineage: Eukaryota > Metazoa > Chordata > Chondrichthyes > Rajiformes > Arhynchobatidae > Rhinoraja > Rhinoraja longicauda. The sequence continues at coordinate 46,829,617 of NC_135959.1, read as the reverse complement.
AATATATATATATCCAATGCATTCAAAACGTATTCAGACCCTTTCACTTTTTTCACATTTTGTTACGTTACAGCCTTATTTAAAAAATGATTAAATTCATTCTTTTATCATTAATCTACACACAATACCCCAGAATGAAGAAGCAAAAACAGGTGTTTAGAGATTTTTGCAAAGTAATTTAAAAAAAAAAAACGAAATATCACATTTACATAGGTATTCAGACCCTTTGCTATGACACTCAAAATTGAGCTTAGGTTCATCTTGTTTCCATTGATTATCCTTGAGATGTTTCCACAACTTGATTGGAGTCTATCAGTGGTAAATTAAATTGATTGGACATGACAGTGCATGTCATTGCAAAAACCAAGCCATGAAGACGAAGGAATTGTCCATAGACCTCCAAGACAGGATTGTGTCGAGTCGCAGATCTGGGGAAGGGTATAAAACAATTTCTGCAGCATTGCTGGTCCCGAAGATCAAAGTGGCCTCCGTCATTCTTAAATGGAAGAACTTTGGAACCACCAGGGCTCTTCATAAAGCTGGCCATACTGAGCATTCGGGGGAGAAGGGCCTTGGTCAGGGAGGTGACCAAGAACCCGATGGTCACACTGACAGAGTTCCTCTGTGAAGATGGGAGAACCTTCCAGAAGGACAACTATATCTGCAGCACTCCACCAATCAGGCCATTATGGTAGAGCGGCCAGATGAAAACCACTCCTCAGTAAAAGGCACATGACAGCCCGCTTGGAGTTTGCCAAAAGGCACCTAAAGGACTCTCAGACCATGACAAACAAGATTCTCTGGTCTGATGAAACCAAGATTGAACTCTTCGGCCTGAATGCCTAGCGTCACGTCTGGAGGATATCAGGCACCGCTCATCACCTGGCCAGTGAAGCATGGTGGTGGCAGCATTATGCTGTGGGGATGTTTTTCAACGGCAGGAACTGGGAGACTAGTCAGGATTGAGGGAAAGATGAATGGAGCAAAGTACAGAGAGATCCTTGATGAAAACCTTCATCCTCGATGAAAACCTGCTCCAGAGCGTTCTGGACCTCAGACTGGGGCGGAGGTTCACCTTCCAACAGGACAATGACCCTAAGCACACGGCCAAGACAATGCAGGAATGGCTTCATGACAAGTCTGAATGTCCTTGAGTGGCCCAGCCAGAGCCCGGACTTGAACGCGATCGAACATCTCTGGAGGGACCTGAAAATAGCTGTGCATCGACGCTCCCCATCCAACCTGACAGAGCTTGAGAGGATCTGCAGAGAATAGGAGAAATTACCCAAATACAAGTGTGCCAAGCTTGTAGCGTCATGCCCAAGAAGACTTCAGGCTGTCATCGCTGCCAAAGGTGCCTCACAAAGTACTGAGTAAAGGGTCTGAATACTTATGTAAATGTGATATTTCAGTTATTTCTTTTTAATTACTTTGCAAAAATTTCTAAACACCTGTTTTCGCTTTTTTATTATAATAATAATAATAATAATAAACATTTATTTTTTATAGCGCTTTTCCAGATGCTCAAAGACGCTTTACAAAAACAGTCAAGACATAAAAACAAACAAACGAACTGTCCTGACGGAGAAGCGGCGAACAAATAGCGCCAGCGTCCTCTCACGTCAGGGTCTGGCAGTAGACAATAAAGAACACAAGACACACAATTACAATTTTTAACACAAACAGCCATCACAGTGATTGCTCCAGGTACACCCTCACTGTGATGGAAGGCTAAGAAAAGTCTTATCTCCTCCTCATTCTTCTCCCGTGGTGCCACGAGGCAATCGAGGCTCCCGACTTTTGAAGCCCCCACCGGGCGATGGAAAGTGCCAGGGCCGAGCCGAGCAGGCTGATAAAGGTCCTGAGCCCCCACCGGGTGATGGAAAGTGCCGCGGCCAGGCCACGCAGGGCGATGAGGGGCCTGCGAGCGGGTCGATCAAACCTCGCGCTCCGGGGTGGTCGAAGCTGCTACGGCTGGAGCTCCCGAAAGCCGGTCGCCAGCCAGGGACCTGCGAACTCCCGATGTTGCAGTCTGCAGGGCCCACGGCCGAAGCCTCCAAGATGGTAAGTCCAGGCCCTGCGACCTGGCGTCTTCAAGGTTGATCCCAGCTGGAGGCCGCCGACTCCACGGTGTTAGGCCGTAGCGCGAACGGATACACAACACGGTAAAGGTCGCATCTCCGTTGAGGAGGAGATTGGAAAAAAAGGTTCCCACCACCCCCCACATATACAGAGTTAAAAATGAATCAAAAGAAACATTTAGACGATAACAAAGACAAAAACAAAAAAAAAGACAGCTGCAGAACGCAGCCACGCCCCCCCTATTGTGTGGTATTGTGTGTAGATTGATGATAAAAAAATGAATTTAATCCTTTTTTAAATAATGCTGTAACGTAACAAAATGTGGAAAAAGTGGTCTGAATACTTTCTGAATGCACTGTATGAAGAAACTTGCTATTATTCTTCAGGTTCCTATCCATAAATCTCCTTGCTAGAAATATTCATGGCTCCTTTTTTTAAATGAGCTAAATCTGGTCTGGACCACATTTTCCTTCTTTATGCAAAATATTCATAATTAATTGCTGCTGTTTGTAAAGAAAAATCATTTGTGAGAGCCAAATGTTTTGTATATGCAAAAATTATTTTTGAAATAGCTTTGTATTTTGGGTTCATTTGCGTTTCTTATTCTGTTGGTATGTGTTTAAAGCATCACAGAGTTTAGAAGATATAAAATATGTCTTTTAGGGTTGCCTGGACATCGAGAAGTTGATGTTAAATACGTTGATTACGGCAACACTGCAAGAATACCAGCAACAAATATACGGAAATTAAAAGGGGACTTCCTAACTTTACCAATACAGGTAGGTGTTGACCATGATGTACCCATGTTTAATGCAAGATGTTTAGCAGTGCATCCTAAAAGTTTCGCCTTCTGAAATTTTAGACTGCAGTTTTCTATTCTTTTACCACAATTACAAACCTAATAGCTAAGACAGGAGGACTGTGTTTACAGGTGTGGATTCATGATCTGGATTGGATTGCCTGGATATTATTGTTGATAAATAGTATCAACAATAAATTTGAAAAACAAAATATTGAAAGTACAGAAATTGTAAGTCTATAGAAAAGAAGGGGAATGATTAGGAATGGACCAATTTTCATCTCATAAGATACCTTGTTTCACATTTGCTCCAAAATCCTATCCGCCAGCTTTCACTTTCCATTCGTGTTATGAAAGTTGCATTGCATAAAAACGTGGTATAAAAGTGAGGATACAAATTTATAATTAGTTAGGAGAAGACAAAGGTGCTGTGTTGATTGCCAACGCATTTCAAATGAATTGGCTATGTGTGGCATGTTATAAAGTGACCCCTCCCCACCCCCACTTGCCCCTCCCCTGACCCCACCCCCATTTGCCCCTCCCCCACTTGCCCCTCCCCTACCCCCACTCCCCCCAGCCCTGCCTCCACCCCCACTTCCCCCTCCCCACCCCTATCTCTCACCACCACTCGCCCCCACGTCCCTCCCCCTACCCCCACTCTCCCTGCCCGCACCCCAATCTCCCCATCTCCCCACCCCCACTCTCCCCAATCCCCTTCACCCCTCCCCATCCCTCTCTCCTTCTTCCCCCCCCCCCCACCAACCCCCTCCTCCCACTCCACCCCTCCCCTCCCGCCACCCTCAGCCCAACCGTGGAGCCGTTGCCGAGCGGGTAGTGCCCCTGTGGCCGTATGCCAGCAAGGGGGGAGAGGGGAAAAGCAGTGACGTCGGTCCCGTTTCTCCTGCGGGGCCGAAGCGTCTCCTGCAGCCTGGCTGCGATCTGCGGCGGGGAACGGGGGGGGGGGGGGGGGGGAGGAGGGGACGGCATGGCGAGAGTGGACAGGGAGAAGGCACTAACCTCGGCGGCATTTCTCCTGCGGCGGGCGACGGCCATCTTGTTGGACCCTTTGCCATAGCCTCTGAAGCGCGCTGCAATATGGGAGGAAGGTCAGGCGCGGGGCAGACTGGGATGGGCGCCGGTCCTCCAGGTGGGACGGATTTATTAAAGTTTATGTAAATTGTTTTTAAAAAGTAACGAAAGTGGGTTTATTCACACCATAGGGGAATGGTGAGTAGGGTGGGCCAAAAATTGTTGTCTTATCGTGTACCGTTTTGGCTGTGTAGAGAGCAAGGGCATGGTACACACATACACACATACACACATGCACATAAGCAAACCGAGTTTTAGTAATATATATATATTATATATATATACTAGACCAAGTGGACCCGTTGGGCCCATTCCTCGTAGAGGGGGGACAGGGAAGGGGAGAGGGTGTGAGTGAGTGAGCCCTGGACCCAAAGCCTGTATTGGTGTAGCACCCTCAACATCCCCAATCAATCCCCCTTATCCCCCACTGACCCACTCCATCCCCCCTAACCACCCCCACTTGCCCCCTCCCCCACTTTCCCCTCCCCTGCCCCCACTCGCCCCTCCCCTCCCCCCAGCCCTGCCTCCACCTCCATTTCCCCCTCCCCACCCCTATTCCCCCTCCACTCGTTCCCACCTCCCTCCCCCTACCCCCACTCTCCCTGCCCGCACCCCACTCTCTGCCAATCTCCCCTCCTCCCCACCCCCACTCTCCCCTCCCCCCACTCCCCATCCCCACTCTCTCCTCCCCCCACTTGCCCCTCCCCTGCCCCCACCCCACTTGCCTCTCCCCTGCCCCCACTCCCCCCAGCCCTGCCTCCAACCCCATTTCCCCCTCCCCACCCCTATTTCCTCCTCCCCTCATCCACCTCTCACCACCAATCTTCCCACCTCCACTCTCCCGACCCCCACTCACCCCTCATCCCCACCCCCCACTCTCCCCTCCTCCCCACCCCCCACTCTCCCCTAACCCCCACTGTCCCCCTTCCCCCCCACTCTCTATTACCCATCCCCTCCCACTGTCCCTCTCACTCCCCCATCGTCCCCCTCACCCACTCGAACCCTCCTAATCCCCCCACCCGCCTCACATTCCCCCCCCCCCCCCCGGATTAAAAAAAGGATTAAAAAAACACTGGCCCTGAATGCCTTCTCTAGTGCTCATTATAGTCTTGTAATGCTATTAAATTTGGTTGGTTCTCGCAGTTCCTTGGCCAAATTCTTTGTCATCAGAAACAATAAACATCATCTAGCCACCCTGCTGTCATTAGCTTTCGTTCAGGATTTTGTTTTGTGCATTTTGTCGGTCATCTTTGCCTATCTACATTTTAAATGCATGTATTTTTCATATACTTGAATATTCCATTTCATACTATTTCTTAGTTTGTGAAGGTTTTAATTTTTTACCATGAATAATTATCTTTCCTTAACTTTAAGGATTTTATTAAAGTTTCACTTGTCTCTGATTAATAATGAAGAAAAATGGTACAGGTCCACCACCGATTTTCCGACAACTGGTGGTCTGGCACCTTTTGGACAAAATTACAAAAGCACACTTGGGAAACCCTACCCCCTGGAATTCCCCCCCAAAATGAGGTCTCTTAGATCAGGTGAGGTGGCTGACTTCGACCTTTGGCCCATTTACGGGCGGCACGATAGCGCAGCGGTAGAGTTGCTGCTTTACAGCGAATGCAGCGCCGGAGACTCAGGTTCGATCCTGACTACGGGTGCTGCACTGTAAGGAGTTTGTACGTTCTCCCCGTGACCTGCGTGGGTTTTCTCCGAGATCTTCGGTTTCCTCCCACACTCCAAAGACGTGCAGGTATGTAGGTTAATTGACTGGGTAAATGTAAAAATTGTCCCTAGTGGGTGTAGGATAGTGTTAATGTTAATGTGCGGGGATCACTGGGCGGCGCGGACTTGGTGGGCCGAAAAGGCCTGTTTCCGCACTGTATATATATGATTTGGAGCCAGCAGATCCGTTCCTGACTTCCAAGGCCGACTTTGTGGGCCAGTATCGTGGCTCCCCGGTGGCCTAGGCGGACCGTTCTGGAACTGCTAGAGTCCTCTCAGAGGCCATGACCTCTGTTGGTCTGGCAAAACGGATAATCCAGAAAGGCTGGAGCCAAGGGTGTTGGGAAATCAACGGTGGACTGTAATTGTTCCAGATATCAACATATGAAGGAAATGTGCTGATTTTTTCCTTTGTTTAAATTTTAATAACTGAAACAATGCCACCAATAATATGTTTCAGGCTTTACAGTGTAGACTGTCAGATGTGGAACCTGTCAATACTACAGAAGGCTGGAGTGATTGTGTAAAAGAAAGATTTGAGCATCTTACACTGAACAAGTGCATGTGGTGTATGACTTGTAAGTAATTTAACAAAAAAGCTTGAGGACACAAAGTTCCTCAGACTAAAGAAGAGTCCTTACCCAATACATCACCTATGCATGTTCTCCAGAGATGCTGCCTGACCCACTGAGTTACACCAGCACTTTTTGTCCTTTTGTTTAAACCAGCATCTGCAGTTCCTTGTTTCTGCATATTAATAGAAAAATATTTTCTTATGTTGAATCTTTGTCTCCACTGCTTCCTGATCCATCCCTTACACACATTTCTCACAAATGATTCATCATCTGTATCCGTGGTCAATTTCACAATCGACTGCTGACTATCCATGTCTATAAATTTATTTAAATCTACACACCGTCCTTCTGAAGGGTGCTTATTGGTCTTTTACTTGTGATACTTAAATAGTGCTCGAGGGTGTATATTTTACATTGCAGTGTCTGCATCTTGTCTACAGTAGATCAGCCAGGTTTTAGGAATGGCTTCAATATGTTAAATATTTGATGTATTTATACTACCAAAAAGAAGACAATTTCAAATGTTAAACAAACTTTGTACAATTTCTTTTATTTGACTTTAGCTCAAAATGCCAACTTAAATTTGTCTTCCTTGTCCAATAGGTGAATCTCTAGGAAACACATTATCAGTTTACTTATTTGATTCAACAACACAAGTTAATGGAACTAAGTCTTGTATAAACAATATCCTAGTTGAAGAAAACTTGGCTTACTTTACGCAGAAGTAAGCATCTTCAATTCTTTGTTCATTTAATTTAATGATAAATGTGCAGAGTTTGGACATTTATATTGTTAAATGGTAATGATTTGGAACTTTAATTTCTAGAAAACGTGCAAATAGAATGTAGATTGGGATTTGTGTTATATCAGGTGAAATAGGGAATTAACAAAAAATATTTATATTCCTTCTATGAAGGTTGACTTAAGTTATGTTATGTGTTCAGAATAGTGCTGTGACCTTCTAACATTTTGGTGGTTTCTACATTGTTGTTACCTTAACCTCTGCAATTGTTATTACCATTACCTTTATAGACAGTTCTCGATCTATAATGCTGCCTTAGATGGGCTGTGAATAGTGTTTTTATTAATTTCCTCTTTTCAATGTTATTTTCAAAGCCATTCTACAGGTTTCTTTATGGAGCACAACAAAAGCCCTGTGAATTTCAAACAAATAAATAAGATTGAAGAACTAGATGTTTTCCAGGATGTTGTAAAATCTCATTTGTTTGAAGGAATGGACTTGTGGATGGAAGGACCAAGTAAAAATGTTTCAGATTTGGCCAAGCATGTTGTTGTAAAAGTCACATTTGTGGCATCTCCCAGTAGTATATTTGTTCAACCATTAGTGGCTCAACATCTACTGAAAGAGTAAGTATTGCTCAGTCGCAAACTCTTGTTATGCAGTGTTTTTGGGGGTATTTTTCCCAATTATATTACCTCAAGGAATTGGGGATGAGCTATAAACACAGATGCATTTGACACCCTGATCATAAAATGGTACAGCAGCAGAACAGGCTCTTTAGCCCATAACATCTGTGCCAAACATGATGTCAACTGAATCTCCTCTACCTGCACAGGATCTTTCCTCTTTAATATATCTATTATCTGTTAAATTTAATTCAATGTTATTAAGTCTATATGGCTCCTTAAAATACTTTGCAGAAGAATTGTAGTGACTAACATTTAACCCCTTTCAACACTGAATCGCTCAATCATGTAACAGCATCACGACTGAAAAGGGTAAGCATTCAGTCGCTCATGGATGCTGCACTATTAAAAGAGATCATGGCAGGTCTTTTCATGGGCATTAACAGCACATCGTTTATTTACTGTCAACAAAATCTGTAGAAGAATCATAAGATAGTATAGTTGCATGTAAAACAGAAAATATAAAATCGATAGAATATAAATATTTGTTTCAGTTTGCAGGAGGAAATGAAAGATGTGTATTCATCATTAGAACCCAATGAGGTTGAATGGGAAGAAAATAGGGACTGCGTAGTCTTAGTTTCTAAGACCAAAGAATGGCGAAGAGGAAAAGTCACCAAAATGATTTCAGACAAGATTGCGGAGGTAATTATTTGTGATGGCATTGTCTTTGCACATTAACAATGTGTTTAGGCATTAGTTGAACATTGAGTCTGAAGAAGGGTCTCGACCCGAAACGTCACCCATTCCCTCTCTCCTAGATGCTGCCTGACCTGCTGAGTTACTCCAGCATTTTGTGATACCTTCGAGTTGAACATTGTGCATTGATGGAGGGTTTGGAAACTTGGATTTTTATTCAACATTTACATGAGATGCGGTGTTGCCAATAAATCTCTCTTTCTAGAAACTATTGTATAAAAATGGGAGAGTTTTGGAAATTAAATATTTCTCCAATTACCCAAGGCTTTTAAATCTGAGTTAATGATTTTAAATATCATATCCTCCTATAAGGCATTTGCTAACAATAAAGTAAATGCATAACTCAAGGTGTAATGTTGCGTGTTGGCTAGTCTAAGACTAATTATTTGCATGGTACTATTGACAAATCTCACCAGCTCTGGAAAATAATTGCAGACTGCCCGACATGTTCATGATTAACTTTTGGCAAAAATAGTTATGTGTATTAGTCTGTAATAGGAATGCATGAAAACGAATATCTACTCTTCTTGGACTACCGATCTACTTCCTTTGCTTTTCTTAGATGACATTGGTTTTGCATGTATTTACTTTGTCTATACAATTATAAAATATTTTTCCTAAGTACTAATCCACAAGATTAATCAACTGAGGTAATTCTACAGTTTGTGAGACTATTAGGAACCTTGTAAGATTAGATTTTGTTTTCATATAATTTAGAATGTGGAATTCACCTTTATCCAAAATGGTTCTCGTGTCAAAAAGGGGCAATGGCTTTTTGGGCTGTTTCATAGAGGAAAATTACTGCTAACTGATATGGAATATTGATGGGTGTGTGATATTTATGACATTTTGTTCTATAGCTTTTTGCACTGTATTGGTGCATTCACTTAAGTAATTTTTTTACCCAGGTGTTCTGCTATGACTTTGGAAATAAAGAAATGGTGAACAGCTGCATATTAAGGCAGCTTAAAGAAGAATTTCAGTTTGAACCTCTGGCATTTGAATGCAGTCTATCATCCATCAGGTCAATTTAAAATCCTCTGACTATTGCAGTTTTATTATTAGGGTGAATATTAAAAAAATTCAGAGTTATTTATTGAATTGTTTTGTGGATAAATACTGTAGCTGCATAACTTGCAATATTTTAGGTAGTTTTTATTAAAGGCCTTCTACAAACATTTCTAATTTTTACCAATTAGTTTGTTTTGCTGCTTGTGTTGGGATTGATATAAAATAATTTTTAAGTAATAAAAATGCTCGTATAACTGAAAATAATGTAAATAATTTCAATGTTCTAGACCAGCTGGAGGGAGTTTAAAGTGGGCAGCAACATCATGTGATTTTTTGGAAGATACTCTGATTGAAAGTTCAGTTCTCATGAAAATTGAGGTCAGTCCATGCATTAAAACATCCACATCATATTTTGAATGTTCTATTCTTTAGTTTTAATAATAATAATAATGCATTACATTTATATAGCGCTATTCATATACTCAAAGACGTTTTACAGGGATTTAGAGAACATAGGGAAGTGAATAAATAGATAAATAAGTAAATGAACAGAGAAAGGAGACAGAAGGTGAGGTGACCTTCAGTGGTTGAAGGCAGTACTGAACAGGTGAGACTTCAGTGATGTTTTGAATGTGGTGAGTGTGGAGGAGTCTCTGACGGTTTGGGGTAGTGAGTTCCATAGGGTGGGAGCAGCGATGGAGAAAGCCCTGTCCCCCCAGGATCTGAGTTTGGTCCGGATGTGGGGGGATAGGAGATTGGCAGCAGCAGAGCGGAGGGTGCAGGTGGGAGTGTGCCTGTGGAGGAGGTCGGTCAGGTAGGATGGGGCCAGGTTATGGAGGGCTTTGTAGGTCATGAGGAGTTTATACTGGATTCTCTGGGGGATGGGGAGCCAGTGGAGTTTGTAAAGGACGGGGGTGATATGGTCACGGATCGGGGTGTGGGTGAGTAGACGGGCAGCGGAGTTTTGAATGTATTGAAGTTTACTGATGATTTTTGAGGGTGCGCCATAGAGGAGGCTGTTGCAGTAGTCCAGACGGGAGGTGATGAAGGCGTAGATGAGGGTTTCTGCAGCTGTGGAGGAGAGGCATGGACGGAGACGGGCAATGTTTTTGAGGTGGAAGAAGGCTGTCTTTGTGATGTGTTTGATATGTTTGTCGAAGGAGAGGGTTTGATCAAAGATGATTCCAAGATTCCGGATGTGAGGGGAGGTGGATACTGGGAGACCATCAATATTGAGGATGAAGTTTTGGGTGGATTTGGTGAGCGTTTTTGGACCAATGATGATGATTTCAGATTTTGAAATCAGTTTTGAATAATTTGACATCGTTTTGTGTTTTATGATGTTAGAATAATAATTCTTTCTGCAGAAATATTAAATAGTTACCTCGGTTCAATACGTGAGACTAATAAAGATGATCCTATTGGGTGGTGGGTAAACATAATAACAGCAACAAATAAAATGGTCAGACAATTTCTCTATTCCCTGGTTTAATCTTTGATATTTGTAACTTCTAATTGTTCTTTAGAACAGGTGAGAGGAACACCAGCTGAATGGAAATATGCTCACACCTATTGTTTCGTATCTCTGGTCTTTGTTCCAACCATCTTCCGGTCAAAATTAAAATTTGTTTAAATGAATAAAATTTAATGACATTTAAAATTATGATTATGATTAAGTTGATCAATATAGTACCAGCCATCATAAGAAAAAAATCCAAATTATTTTGATGGGTTAATATAAATTTGAAGTATGCAAGTAATGAGTTCAATTAGTCTTGTTACACCGCAGGATATTGATTGACTGTTGGGAGTAACCACAAGGATTTTCTCTATGATATAGCAAGGAGGAGAATACAGAATAAATTTTATGATACTGGCATTTCTGCTCAATCTGGCTGGGTGTATATTGAACTGTAGATTTAGAGGTAAAGTGAAAGAAAATTCTAATCCTTTACAAGAAAAATCATTTTATATATAAGAAAAAACAATATTATCTGATCCATCCTGGTTCCTAAAATGAGTGCTGTCTGCATCCAAGTCACCACCTAGTAAACTTTGGGGCTCCTACAGCCAGAGTCAGTTCAATCTGATTTTAGAATTGCTTCTTGGAGAGAGCATAATAATACTTGATCTCATGTGTCAATTGTGCTCATTGACAACTCAATTAAGCACAATAAAACAGGATTTTTAACAATGTTTTTCCTTTGCATGTTTGTGCAATTGGAAGATAACAGCACCAAAAGACTGCATAATGTGTTGAGATTTATTTTGTCATTCTATCTGTAGGAGAAAGATATCCAACATTTGGAGAAAAGAACGGATTGTTGTGGTGTGGCCAATGAAAAGGTTAGGCTGATAATGGTGCACTTACATAATAACCTTTGGCAAGAATTCTGAATTGTGTACTGTGAGTGCACCCTAATATCAATACTTCTTCATGTCAGGCATTCTTCTTCCTTTTTTTGTTTATTTTGCTTCTGCTGGAAGGGGAAATTTGTGTATATCTGGATTATAGAATGATTTAGCTGTTGGGTGATTATCACGGGCATGGATGGTAGCTATCTCCAGATGAACCTTTCTAGTGTGGGTCGATTGGATACCCCAAATGAGCATTTTTTTCTGCTCCCATTCCCAGAAATAGAACAAATGAGATGAATAATATTTATGACAGTGGTCATCATGGGGATTAAGCAAACATCTGATAAAGCGCATTTGTGGAAATTGATGAACATTTTACCTAATACAATGGAATTGGATGGCAAAGTGCACTTGATTGAGATAGTGCGCTCTTCACTCAATTGCCTAGATTTAGACTGCTAAGACCTTTATAAAAGAGACCAGTATTTCTAACAGTTATATGTCAATACTGTATCATGCTTTTTTGCAACTCGGCATGCTACGTAAGATTTCAAAAATATTCTATTCAACAATAAAGCAGATAGTTCTAAATGATGGCATGCCTTCGCCTGTTCCCTAACAGTCTGTACATCATTGTCATCATTAATAGTGCCTATTTAAATGGACTTGCAGATAAACAGTTACAGCACCAGTTTGTGTTGTTTCTTTTATCTGTAGTGCTGCTTGCAAAATGACGCTGCAGTATGGCACCTTTTTTCTGGAGAGGAATTTTTTTCTCTCAAAACCTTTTTGTTCTCCACTCAAAATTTAACACGGAATCTGTCAGCTGCTATCATTTGTGTCATCGGTAGTAAGAAACAAGATCTTAACCTTCTGATCTTAATTTTTGGATAGCTCAGATACTAGGTAATGCCGCTGAGTAATTAGTTTTTAAATTGTATCTGACTAGCTTTCTGTAACATGCATAAAATTAGGTCAGCAGATATGATCACTTTAGCAGTTTATAACTATCTTTTTGCATAAAAACTACTTCTAGGGATCATCTTCCAAGTCACCTCTGCCAGTGAAGCTGTACACAAAGGATGAAATTGGACAGTTTGTCAACATTGCACAATACTTGATCAAGAAAGGTCTGGCCTTGCCTCAGAGCATGTAATTATCTTTTATTCATCGAAAATATAATTAATGTTTTGTTTACAAGAATAACTTGGCTTGAGAAATCCAATTTAATCATGATTTCATTTTTGTTCCCTAGTGACTGGAATATTATAAAATATTAAATTGATAATTAAAATGATAATAGGAAGGGAAAATACATCACGCAGAGTAGGTACTCTCAACTTGTATTGCTGACACAATAATTGAAAAAAAATTGAAATCTTTAGTAAATCAAAGTTCTGCCATTACTGGGTTTCTAAATGAAAATTGCAGGAATTGAATGGGTCTAGAAATGTAATTGCCTACTCAACATTACTTGATTTTTTTCCCTTTCTCCAATGTAATCACTGCAATTTACCCCACCCCCGCCTGAAAATGTGCAAGGCCCTTTAATTGGTGTGGCTGTTTGGGTATATAGATTTGGAAGTTAATTAAGGTACATGGCTTTGACCTGTGGATTAAATTTGAAGGTATTAATAAGCAGTGAGAAACCAAAGTATTGTCAGTGCCTCATTGACATATATTGCTTTCAGTAAATATATATTTTAAAATTCAATCATAATTGGTATGGAGGCTGTTTTCAAAACTGAACTCTAGTGGTTATCCATGGTTATCCTTGGACGAAATCCAAGATGGTGCCCAAGCATGGTGACTCTCTGCCTGCTGGTCACAGAAGTGGATCTGCAATCACACGTTACAATCGCCTTACTCTTTTAAACCTTTGTGCCAACTGCAGCATTTCATACTTTAACTATGCTCTTCTTAATCTCATCTCACTAAACATCATTCCCTTTATCATGTATCTATACAATGTGGACGGCTCGATTGTAATTTTGTATAGTCTTTCCGCTGACTAGTTAGCATGAAACAAAAGCTTTTCACTGTACCTCGATACACATGACAATAAACTAAATTGGGAGCCATGGCGGTGGGGCCTCGGCAGCAACAGGAGCCTCGGTGGCCGTCGGTGGGGGAGAGACCGCGATCAACGGTCGATGAGCCTGAGGGGGGAGGGGAAGAACATTGGGGACCCGGCCAGCGTGGGGGGGGGACCGCCGTGAAGAACAATGGGGTCCCGGCGTGGGGGGACCACCGGACGGTGGGAGAACAAAGGGGGACCCAGAGGGGGGTGCACTCTGGTTTAGAATCCTCTATCCAGGGGATAAGTCTCTGTTCGTTCCAGTTTGTTCCGGTGAAGGCGCTGTGCACATGGCAGCCAGCTAACAGTCGCTTATCTTTTTCTTTTTGTTTTCACTTTTAATTTCATGTTTTCAAGAACCTTGTGTGTTAGACTGTTTGGCAGACTAATTTCCCTCTGGGGATGAATAAAGTTTTATCGTATCGTATCATTAACTATCCCAAAATGTCCTCTAAGATGAAGAGCTTCTTTCCTAAACCACTAACCCATTTAATGAAGCAGCCATGCCTGTTGGAGTTGGATTAACATTCAATGAAAGAAAAAATATATACTTCCAGATCAGGGTGGTTTGTGATTTGGAAAAGAACTACCATGGCTAGGAAAGGATTAGAGAGATATGGATCATCCATGGGGAAAATGGGATTAGTGTAGATGGGCATCCTGGTTGGCATGCATGAGTTGAGCTGCAGGGCCTGTTTCTGTGTTGTGTGTTGAAAGCGATGCAACGTTTGCTATCCCAGATGACAGCAGAAACTTCTGATTACCAACAATACATTGAACTGTCGTGAGGCCGGGGAGTGTCTGTACTTGGAAAAACAGTCCTCCTGATCGGTATAGTCCAACACGATTCAGGCCCCAAGTGTGCCAGACGAGAGTTTCAACCTCCACCCTGGCAGTTGCTATCAATTAGGAGCTACTAACATGGAGGTTATACTTACATAATTTGTACATTTCTTCTTCAGTATATCATACGTTGATTTTTAGATCTTTATATTTGACCAATAAATTGTTTGTTTTAAGTTCAACTGCACCAGATACCAAAGATGTACAGTATAACATGAAGCAAAATGACAGGCATGAGTCATTGGGCCAGGCATCTGAAAATGTTGAATATCTGGCACCCAGTTGTGAAGATTGCTCATCCAAAAAAGTGTACAAATCACCTGTTATACCAAATATGAATATTTTTGACATTGAAGTAACTGGTGTCGGTGATGGTGGAATCATTTATGGAATGCCAGTATCATCAAGTAAGTGAAAGAGCATCAAGGCTGCTCAACAAGACGTGCATAATTTCGCAGATTTTTCTAATTGGTCCACATGATATTTCATGAATTTCGTTTAGTTTTAATGCGTTAATTCTGAATAAATTATTACACTTTAAGCTTTGGATTGCAGTCAGCCAGCAATTGTGTGACATTTATGTTGGGAGAATAGACCAGCAGGTGCTCATATGAAACTCTTCGGAATATATTTGCATGGTAATTTTTGCTTAAGTTTTAAAAGCAAGTTTAAAAAAAACACCTCAATAGTCCAATCAATCTGAACACCCAGAAGCCAAAGGAGTGGTCCAAGGGTAGGCTTCTGCTGTGATTTTTATAAAGTAGCTCAATCTTTCCCTTTTAAAATTCCTACCTTTTTTGGAGTTCCTACTCCCAAGGTAGTACAAAATTAACTGTTGCTAAATGTAGGTTAAATTGCTGAAGGGCGGCACATTTAATACCAAATGCAAGACTGCTAATCAAGTGTAATTCTCAAGGTAAAAACAATATTAGAATCAGTTACTAGAAATGTTCTGGTCGGACTTTTTCCTGCACCTATTGCTGTGTTAAAGATGGACATTGTTATGGATAAAAATTACTATTAAAATTAAATTAAAATTATGAGACTTTTCTGTATTTTATTCATTAGTGGCTCCTGAGCTTTTGTTTTGATAATTCATTTGGAGTTTAGTTTAGAGATACAGCGCGGAAAGGGCCCTTCAACTCACCGAGTCTGCACCGACCAGCGATCTCTGCACATTGACCCTACACACATTAGGGACAATTTACACTTAACCAAGCCGATTAACTAATAAACCTGTACGTCTTTGGAGTGTGGGAGGAAGCCGAA
This sequence comes from Rhinoraja longicauda, assembly GCF_053455715.1. Lineage (NCBI taxonomy): Eukaryota > Metazoa > Chordata > Chondrichthyes > Rajiformes > Arhynchobatidae > Rhinoraja > Rhinoraja longicauda. Next base: position 46,813,656 of record NC_135959.1, on the reverse strand, counting down.
GATTTCGAAGAAATCCCACGCGGTCACGGGGAAGAACATTCAAACTCCATACAGACAGCACCCATAGTCGGGATCAAACCCGGGTCTCTGGCGCTGTAAGGCAGCAACTACCGCTGCACGACAGTTCATCCTGTATAAATGTTTATATTCACATTCCAAAGTGATACAAATCTCCGGCGACCTAGGTCAATTCTGACCTCGCCTGTTTGGATTTTTGTACATTCTCCCTGTGATGAAGCGAGTTTCCTTTGTGTATTCTCTTTACTTCCACGTCACAAAGATGTGCTGCAAGGTTAATTGGCAACTAATTTGCACCCAGGACAGGAATGTAGCAGGAACACTGGGGGAGTTAATGGTCAAGTGAGAGGGATTAGAGTGTATTTGACAGGGGAGAAGGTGCATCTCATTTGGTGTGATACAAGATCCTACAAAGACTTAATATGAACAGCATATTTCTAAGTTCCAATTAAATATGAGGAATATCAGCATTTTGTAGTTTTTCATGTATTTGGGTTTTATATAGCTTTTTTATAAACTATTCAAATTAACAATTGTTCTTAACCATTATAATATGTAAATCTTTTGAATATAGAAGATCAATTCACCATGTTGACTGATGCTATCCAGATTAGTTTTAAAGTTTTACCATTTCTGAAACCATATTGCTATCGCAAAAATGAAGGATGTGTTGTTAAGGGCTCGGATGCACTGTGGTATAGAGGAAGGATTTTGGAAGTTGTTGGGGGATCTGTCATGGTAAGATGCATTGAACATTTATTTATGCAATTAATATTAAAGTAAAGGGTTATAAAAATATGATGATTGTTGACAAAAATAATATAGGTATGTAGAGTTGTCTTCCCTGAAATATTTTAATGTTCCTTTAATGCTTTTAATAGTATGTGGGTAAAGTACATATGCAATATATTGAAACATGGTGATTTATTACTAAGTTAATATTGCCAGTGCTTTCCAAAACTCATCATACAAAAGCCCTGTACAGCTGTAGTAAAATTTCCACACTTGCTGCACCCCTCTTGCAATAAAGGCAAATGTGTTACTTGCCTCGCTGATTGCTTGCTGTACCTGCATGCTCACATCCTGTGATTTTACAAAAGCATCCTGATCTCTGACCACTACTATTCATGTTGCACATATTAACCTGATTTTTTATTCTTCCCAAAAATGGACAACCCTACTTTTTCCCACATAATGTTCTTTTTGTCTGTTTACTTAAGTCTGCAAAGACAAGTTTTCTGTCAACCTCAAAGTAACTTACTCATACTATTGCCACACGAAGGTATTTATTAACAAAATGCTGGAGTAACTCAGCAGGTCAGGCAGCATCACAGGAGAGAAGGAATGGGCGACGTTTCGGGTCGAGACCCTTCTTCAGACCATTCCTTCTCTCCTGAGATGCTGCCTGACCTGCTGAGTTACTCCAGCATTTTGTGAATAAATACCTTCGATTTGTACCAGCATCTGCAATTATTTTCTTATACATACTATTGCCATGTTAACAATCCATGAGTGTTGGCCAGAACCACATCAGTTTTCCCCTTCAATAGACACAAAAAACTAGAAGTACTCAGCAGGTCAGGCAGCATCTCTGGAGAAAAGGAATAGGTGATGTTTCGGGTTGAGACCCTTCTTCAGACTCCTCAGTTTTCCCCTTCTATGTTTTTCCACCATTTCAATTGTTGTATTTTTTTCATTTCATTTGGAGTGCCTGGCATAAACCAATTAGTCTTTTAAATTTATAATTTTCTCTTAGTTGTACATTCCTTTTGTAGCTCCATATTGAGGGTGAAGAGTGTTATTTTTTCATTCAAATAGTTGGAAACCCTAATCTTAAATTGGCTTGGTGATAAAGAGGTAGAGGGTAGTGGTGAATAGGTATTTTTGAATGGAAGACTAACAAATAGTGTACCATAAGGATCAGTATTAGAATGTTTGTTGCTTATAATACACTTCAATAAAATCTTGCAGACGACACGGAAATTGGAGGCGTAGATAGTAAGGAAGGTTGTCTAAGGATGCAGTGCTGGCAAATTGTATTTAATTCAGACAAGTGTGAGAATGCACTGTCAGAAATCAAATTCTCATAGGACATGTGGAGTAAATGGTGAAGATATTAATATGGGTGATGTATAGAGGGACTTTAGGAGTGTAAGTCTAGCTTGCTGAAAGTGGCAAAATGGGTATAAAGGGTAGCGAATAAAGTATTTGATATGCTTGGCTTTGCAAACAGGCATTGAGAATCAGAGTTGGGACATGTTATAGCTCTCTGAAACATTGGTTTGACAACACTTGTGTATTGCGTACAGTTCTAGAGGAAGGACGTAGTAGCATTAGAAAGAGTGCAGAAAAGATTCACCGGGTTGTTGCCAGGAATGGTGGCCAGTAGTTATAAGGAGAGATTGGATAAACAGGGCTCTCACTGGAAAGCAGGAAACTGAAGGGTAGCCTTGTGAAAGTTTCCAAAATTATGAAGAGTATAAATACCACAGTCAGAGTCTTTTTCCCAGTTGCACCTGTTCTTGAACTATATGGCACAGGTTTAAAATGAGAGGAAGAAATGCAAAGGTGTAAATTTGTCGCTCTGAGGATGGTGACTATCTGAAACGAGCTTCCAGAGGAGGTATTAGAGACAAATACAATTTGAATGCTTAACAGGCATTTGGACAGGTACTAGGAAAGGAAGGGGCGTTAAGGGATATGGGCCTAATGCAGGCAAAATTGCATTTGCGTAAATATGTGGCACAATTTCTGTGTTCGATTCTATGATTTTGTGAACGTGCCATTTAAAAAATTGCATCCTACCATTTTGTGCCCTTTTCTCTCGTATGTGTCGCATTTCTCGTGTCCAATCATTTCACCTGATGAAGCATTCAGCATTTTTTTACATAAAATGATGGAATTTTTCTCTTAAATAATTTTGAATTGATTAGAATTATTTACTCACATTTGTTTAAAAATTTGAAGAATACAAAAACAAAACTTCAGATACTTTCTTGAACCTTTAACATGCAAATCTTCTACTGATTTTAATGTGAAAACATACGCTGTGGAAATATATATATACTCTTGATTTTAGGTACACTACGTTGATGGTGGATACACTGAAACAATCCCCAAATGCCATGTTTATCCTGTGCTTATGTATCCTGATATTCCAGAGCTTTGCCTACCATTTCAGCTGTATGGAGTGACGCCAGTAAGTTTCTACTATTGATTAAGGGATTTTTTTTGGATGAAATTACACTGCTTATAAAGTTTGTATTGATCAGAAAATGGTGGAAATACTCAGCTAGTCAGAAAGCTTTTGTAGGGAGAAAGACGCTAAAATTGCTGTTGATGACCTTGAATAGGTTCAACAAACCTCAAGGTAAAAGCTCAGTAAGACAAAGCAATCAACCCAGAATAATAGTAATAATAATAATAATCCTTTATTTGTCCCACAAGGGAGAAATTTGCAGGGTTACAGCAGCAAAGTGTTCAGCAAAAATAAATAAGCATTCATTAAAACAAATAACGGTAATTATCTTTATTTACTGGTCTGCTGGGAGCAGTGCTGATTGTGCAGTCTGACGGCAGCAGGAAGGAAGGTCCTTCGATATCTCTCCTTCACACACTTGGGGTGAAGAGGTCTGTCACTGAAGGAGCTGCTCAGCGCAGTGACATATTAACCTTCCCCAAAGCCATTGTGCTGTAGCTGCAAACAGTGTCAAATACCAATTACTGCAGTTGTCCAGCTGTTGGTCTGGTTGCATCTCTCAGACCTATGATCTCCACCACCAAGAAGGACAAGGACAGCAGATGCATGTGTGGTCTGTCCATTTCCCTTCACAGATGCTGCCTAACCTACTGAGTTCTTCCAGCAGAGTGCATTTTGCTCAAGATTCCAGCATTTACAGTCTCTTGTCTTCATCTTCCTTTGTTGAGTTTAAAACTGGGAATTCCCACCCAGAGCTCATCATGAGAAGGACTGAGTGGTCTCAAGGATAGTAAGAAATAGATAATACACACCTGCCTTGTCACTCATGCTCCGACCCTGGAAAATGAGTATGTTTTTTTAATTAATTGTCATGAAGTATTGCCAAGTGTTGGTCGCCACAATACAGAAAGAAGAGGATAGCGCTAGAAAGAGTGCAGCAGAGATTCACCAGGTTCTTGCCGTCTTTAGTTACAACAATAGATTGGTCTGAAGAAGGGTCTCGACCCGAAACGTCACCCATTCCTTCTCTCCTGAGATGCTGCCTGACCTGCTGAGTTACTCCAGCATTTTGTGAATAAATACCTTTGATTTGTACCAGCATCTGCAGTTATTTTCTTAGAATAGATTGGTAGGCTTGGATTGTTCACATTGAAGTGCTGGGTGCTGATGGGTGATTTTATAAAAGTTAATAAAATTTAGAAGGGGCATAGATAAGATAGATTGCCTTTTTCCAAGGATAGGGGAGTCTAAAACTAGAGTGCTTAAGTTTAAGGTTATAGGGGAAAGATTTAAAGGGGACTTGAGGGGCAAGTATTACCACAAAGGGTGGTGGGTTAATGGAATAGGTTGCCAGACGAGGTGGTACAATCACAGCATTTTAAAAAGCATTTGGACAGATATATGGATGGAAAAGGAATAGTGGGATACACACTAAATGCAGGAAATTAGGATTAACTTGATTATACATCTCGGTGACCATGTATAGCCAAAGGACCTGTTTCTGTGCTGTACACTGTAACAGTATTTTGCAGTTGGGAACAGTGATTGCCATTCACTTGCCTACAAAAATTTTGTGAGCATGCTAAAACTCCAAAAGCACATTTTCTTTTAGAGCAGGGGTGTCAAACTCATTTTAGGTCACAGGCCGGAATGGGCAAAATGTGACTTCATGTGGGCCGGATCAGTTTTGTTTTGCACGCGCGAACGCACACGCTCGTGCTCCCACAGCATTCGTTGCCTTCGTTTTTTCAACCTGCTCTCATGTGTCTCAGTCTCTACTATAACTACAAAGTTTTTCACTTTATGAATTTCGTTTATGAAGAAGATTGCCTTGCAAGCATTACTTTTATGATTGGTATCTAGGCCCTAGATAAAGTGGATGTAGAAATAATGTTTCCAATAATAGGAGAGTCTAGTACCAGAGGTCACAGCATCAGAATAAAAAGTCAAAACATTCAAAATGGAGATGAGGAGGAATGGGTGGTGAATCTATGGAATTCATTGCTGCAGACAGCGGTGGAGGCCAAGACATTGGGTATTTTTGAGGCAGAGATTGATAGATCTTGATTAGGTTACAGGGAGAAAGAAGGCAATAGAATGTGGTTGAGAGAAAATAGATCAGCCATGGTTGAATGGCAAAGTAGACTTGATGGGCTAAATGGCCTAATTCTGTTCCCCTGTCTTATAGTCTTCCTACAGTGTTTATGTTTTGCCAACAATGGGCTGGCTGGGTGGTGAACAGCCAAACAGCAGCTCCCTGGCATGGTGAAAGATGGTCTGTCCATCATCTCACCTGAAGGTTCCGCTCCCCATCCTTCTCCTTGTCTTTCTTCCTTCCCCTCACATCCTCTCCCCTCACCTCTCATGTCCTTCTCCACCCTCACCTTCTCCCTCACCTGCCCGCTCCCTTTCCTCAGCCTATCCCTTCTCTCATCCCCACTTCTTTCCTTCCAACTACTCCCCCACTCCCCTCCCTTACTTCATCCCCTCTCTTTCCTTGCCTCGTCCCTAAATCCCCCCTTCCCTCATCCCTAAACGTCATTCCTTCTCTCATCTGCTCCCTTCCTCACCCCCTCCCTCCCTACTTCCTTTCTTTACCACCTTCTTCTCCCCTCCCTCGACACCCTCTCTTCCCTTCCTCATCCCTAAAAACCCTCCCTTCCCTCATCTGCTCCCCCTCCCCTTCCTTTACCACCACCTTCTCCCTTCTCTTCCCTATTGCTGCATAACTACCAGCACGTCTTCATATCCCACCGAACCTTAACCCAAACCCAGAGCCCCCACCCTGGAGAGCAGCTCATATTTTGGATCGCTGGCTGTGGCCCCATTCACAGTGTGGCGACTTCCCACCAGCCTCTGTCCACGCTCTCACCTGGGTCTCTGTGGTGGCAGCCCAGGCACTTCCCGGTGTCCACAACAACGCTGAGACTCCCCACCTTCCCCAGCGCCGGCCCCTTCCCGCCTGCGTCACCGCATGGCCGGATATGGGTGTAGCTTCCACTCACCCCCAGGAACTGAGGAGTGACAGCTGCAGATCGGACTTGCATTTTCCTTCTGTGCAAAATTAATATTTCCTGAGAGTCTCAGCGGTCATGTAGATCACTTTCTGTGTATAACCTAACAGCGCTGGCTTTTCCCCAAATCATCTCGCGGGTCGGATAGTTTGAGGAAAACATACATATGCCTTTTTAGAATTGCATATAAATGGATAAGACTGTGCACTGAGAGGTCAATTGTTTCTATTTACAGGTAGGAAACAAGTGGCAGGAAGATGCTATCGACACTTTGAGAGAATTACTTGTACAGAGAATATTAGAAGTTGAAATCATGGTAATTATGTTATAGCCAAGTACAGCAGTTTTATACCAATGTTCTTATCACAGCTAAATATGTTTGGTATTCATGTCATTGTTACGTAAATGAAATAATTTTTCAAATCTAAATAGATGCAAAGTTGAACCTGATAAGAAAACATTTGAGATATCGTACTAATATTATCAATATTATTTCCATCAAATGAAAGACATAGCTCTATATGAACAATGTAGAGTCTTTACAGGAATTCTGGTGTGACATTGGTATTTGCACTTTACTTGCACTTACATTTTAATAGGCATTTCTCAGTTATTTTTTTGTATTTTTAAAACAATTGCTGGAGTAACACAGCAAGTCAGGCAGCATCTGTTGAGACCATGGATAGGTGCCGTTTCGGGTTGGAACACTTCTTCAAATCTGAAATGTCACCCATCCACGTTCTCTACAGATGCTGTCTGACCCGCTGAGTTACTCCAGGATTTTGTGTCTTTCTGTTGCAAACCAGCATGTGCAATTTCTCATATTTTCTCTATATTTCTGTAATGCTGGATTGCGCTCGACTCTGCAGTGCAGCTATGTGGGTTTCAGATATCACTCAAAAACGTACTTGAAGTTTCGAAGCCTTCAGTATTATTGGATTTTGTGGTGAGAGCAAATGATCAGATTCCCTTGAAATGTGTCTTCTACTAAAAAACATTTGGCTCCAATTGGGTCACTTCATATGCATGAAACAAACATTTTTAAAGAAACGTCATAAAATAACATTTTCTGTTGGATTTAATTTGAGCAAGATGAGGATTGATTCAGATGAGACAACAATGGACATTAATTTAACAGATTTGCCCTTTTCTGTGGGTGTTGTGTTTCTTTTAAATATCAAGACAAAAGAAATGAGGAAAACCGAGCATCCTAAGATAGATCAGTTTCTGGAGACTGGTGCAGAAATTGCAGTTACTGGAATGTGTCGAACAGTGGTGGAGCACGTTCATCAGAATGGCATGGGTTCAGATAGAGGTGTCATGATGATAGATTGCATTAATGTTGGTTATTTATTCTCTTGTGTTTAATAGGTTGAGAAATTATTTGTTCAAAAATTGTATTCTAGTTGCCACCAGAAAATTGCCCACCAGTGCTATTAGTTGATCTTCGCTTGAATGGAATGTCTGTTTCCTGCTTTATGATTCATCACAATCATGCTGTTCAAACTAAAAAAGCTGCTTTAACATTGAAGGTAAAACTACAAATATATTCTGAAATTCCTCAACTTAATGTTCTTTTTGGCTATCATCTATGCTTATCGACCTATAATTATCATTTTTCCTGCCAAAATTGAAGTAATAAACATTTCACTTTGAACTTTTACATAAAAATTGAATGTCATTCTGTTCCCGCCATCTATCTGTTACTCAAAAGACCTCTTACTTAAACAGGAATAAGGAAAGCAGAAAGGTCAAGATCTGTAATAGGAACAAAATATTGGGATTATTTGGTCAAACCGTATTTGGGGAGGGAAACTCTTTTCATGCAAATTGGTCTACATAACATATAATCTTTGTTATCTAATATATTAAATCAATTAATTAATCATTAATAGGATGGTGTGCATTTTCAACAAAAATATGCTGTGTGTGTGTTTAAAGTTGGCATTTAACAGGTGTAAAAACATTCTTCTGAAGTGGGAGAGTCTAGGACCAGAGACCATAGCCCACAGAATTGAAGGACGTTCCTTTAGGAAGATGAGGAGGGTTTCTTTAGTCAGAGGGTGGTGAATCAGTGGAATTCATTGTCACAGAAGGCTGTGGAGGCCATCAATGGATATTCTTAAGGCAGAAATAGATAGATTCTGGTTTAGAACGGGTGTCAGGTGTTTTTGTTGTTGTTTTTTTTAGATTTAGATTTAGATTCTACAGCGTGGAAACAGGCCCTTTCGGCCCACCAAGTCCGCGCCGCCCAGTGATCCCCACACATTAACACTATCCTACACACACCAGGGACAATTTTTACATTTACCCAGTCAATTAACCTACAAACCTGCACGTCTTTGGAGTGTGGGAGGAAACCGAAGATCTCGGAGAAAACCCACGCAGGCCACGGGGAGAACGTACAAACTCCATACAGACGGCGCCCGTAGTCAGGATCGAACCTGAGTCTCCGGCGCTGCATTCGCTGTAAGGCAGCAACTCTACCACTGCGCCACCGTGCCTGGGGAGAATGCAGGAGAATGGGGTTAGGAGGAAGAGACAGATCAGCCATGATATGGCGAAGTAGACTTGATTAGCCGAATGTCCTATTTCTGCTCTTATCTTATGAACTTATGAAACTGTCCCTCTCCTGAGGTGTGAATCGTCTACTGTACATTCCTGTAACTAATATCTTGTGCACGTTATAAAACTAAAATCATGCGACTTTAGATTTGTAATAAAGAGAAGAGCGATAAGTTGTCTCTAGAAGCTTCTTAATGCTGCTTTTTGTAAATGAATATCTAAATCTGAAGCTTGCAGTTTGCAATCTAGAATTGCAGCCAGAAGAGGAAGCATGTCAGTGCCAGCAGAAAAAATGAAGTCTCATGTATAGAGATCTGCTCAATCCTAGGTACTGTCGTTGGCTATCAGCAAGGAACTGTTATTTGGAGCCTTAATTTGATTTTTACTATTGTGCATGATCTGTTAAAACTGATAACGTAAATAAAATACTTGGTTATTTTATAAACATTTTATAATGTAGCACACTGGATAATGATTTTTATTTCTTCCGCAGAGAGATTCACTTAGTTTAAATGAAAATATACCTGAAGAAAACTGGGATTTGACATTTGAAGTAAGAAGTCACTGAATACGAATAAAATCTTGAGCTCTTGTGAATATGTCCCTTGTCGCTGCTTTTCAGTTGCAACCAAAAGTTAAAGGAATGTTAATTTTAGTATTAGTCATGAACTTCTGCAAGCACGGTCACCTTTTATACTTTGATTAGACTACATGGCGGAGAGGTGAAGCCCATTATTTGAGCTCCCAGCCATCATTACTGCAGAGAGAGAGGTCTTGATGGCAATTATAGGACCTGCCTTATCAGCACATGTAAATTTTGATTTTCACTTTGCAGATACAACCTAAACACTTGAGTAATGACAGTAATATTTTTTATTTATCGGAAAATATTGTAGATTATTTAGAACTATTTATTGCCATGATATCCAATAATTCTGTAACAGTGTGAATAGGAGGACATTAGAGGGAAAACAGGTGTCGTGATGGTTTTAAATTTAGTTTTACAGAAACAGGTCCTACGGCTTACCGAATCCGCGCCGACCAGCGATCACCCATACACTCGTTCTATCCTACACACTAGGGACAATTTACAGAAGCCAATTAACCTACAAACCTGTACGTCTTTGGAGTGTGGGAAGAAACTGGAGAAATCCTGCATGGTCACAGGGAGAACGTGCCAACTCCGTACAGACGGAACCTGTAGTCACCATTGAACCTGGGTCTCTGGCGCTGCGAGGCAGTAACTCTACCGCTGCGCCAGTGTGCCGCCCTAAATCTAGGAAGTTGAAGTCTTCCTGTCAGGCACTTGTATTTAGATGAACAATAAGTGAAATATTTTTAGGTCGTTTTCCAGTTTTGAAAACAGCTCTGACCATTGGAGCTCTAATAAATGCGCGATTATGTCAAGTAAATGCTGAGTGTAATAGAAGCCTGGTGGGAAGAAATGAATAGTCTAACGTGTTGGAAATCTGTATTTACAGAGCTTACTATCTTCACATTTTGAAATGGTTATGTTACCAGAGTATGATTATCCACTGTTGCCTTTGCCCGGAAAGGCTTTCCCAGTAACTGTAAAGCACCTAGAAACTCCCAATCAGGTTTGTAAGCAATCTTCTGGAGGCAGATTTCAGATAGATTTTGTTCATGACATATTATTTCAATGAAATTGATGTATTGTTATATTGATGTACTTTTATGTTGGATCAGTTTCTTAAATTATGATTCTTTGCCTCCACAAACTAAATATGAATTGCACAAAGATGAAAACTTGTTACATAAATTTACCAGCTTAGAAAGCACAAGCACTGCTTTCTTTTTGAAATGACCAGGTTTAATACTTTTTAATTCATTTATTTTTCCCCCCTCTTTCCCCTTGCCTGGAAGATGTATGGGAACAGAACTTCATAGGAGCCAATTACATTGATAGAAGCTGTGACTTTTGTAATCCACGTTTCCAGCAGGCTGCATGCAGGGATGTAAGATTATTGCATTCCCATGTATGTAGAGCTAGAACAGGATGGCTGTTGAACTGTCCTTCTGGTCTCTGAGATTATATCAAGGGCTCCAATAATTCTGCATGTTCCCTCTAGGTAAATGTCACCAAAATAATTAATTTTCACTTTTTGTAACACTTGCTTCCCTGATGAAGATTAATTGGACTTTGTCTTTTTGAAGTTTTCATGATAATTGCTGATTTCCACTTGCCATAATTCCAATCATTCCAAGCCTTTCTGATTTCCTCTTTGCTTTGACCGTAGTAAACATTGCTAATCTAATTCCAAGCTTTTCATTTGCCTCCTTCCAACCACCCATCCCATTTCTCTATTCTTTATTGTAATTTGAGAAAATATTGTGGGATCCTTTTAGTAAAAATTGAGACAATCTACTATACTACTTCATCTGTCAGCCCAAACTTAATATTGAATTTGAATGTAATAAACCTACATCCCTGGCATGTAGCCTGCAAAACTGCAGTGTACAGTATCAGCATAACTCCTTTCTGTTTTGCCGTTTTTTGATCCTTCCCTCTTACAAGTCCTGTTTTATTTTCTTGAATAGCTCTTTTTCTTTCAATACCCTTGCTCCGTCAACCACCTGCCAACCTTCAGCAAACTGGTCTGCTCAAACCCCATGTCCTGCTCCCTAAACTTGTCAGTGAAATATTTTCTTTTTCAAAAATCTAACCTCTAATAGCATTCTCTCTGCATCAACAAGACCAAGCTTAGACTAGGCGACCGTTTCGCCGAAAGCATGCACTCGTTCCACCAAGGCCTGCTGGAGCTCTCAGTTACTAGACATTTTTGACTCTCCTCCCCCTTCCCATTCTGACCTTTCTGTCCTCTGCCTCCTTTACTGTCAAAGTGAGGCCATACTTATACTGGAAGAATGGCACCTTGTGTTTTGCTCGGACAGCCTGCAACCCAACAGCATGAACATTTCAACATTACCCTTCCCCATGCACGCACACCTTTCTCCCACTATCCTCGCCACCCTGTTCCTTTCCCCTCCTAACGCTCATCTTCCACCGCTCCCCATCTCCATCACATTCCACACATATCCCTCCTTTCAGTTTTACATTTCACTATTCTTTGCTTACCTGGTACCCCTTTGTCTCCATTTCAATTTTCCATCTTTGCTAGTCTCTCCACCTATCTGCCAATCACCCCTTCACACCTGCATCCACCTAACACATGCTGGTTCCTAACCGGACCTCTACCTTTCTCTACCAGCTTTCTCTCCTCCATTAGTCTGAAGAAGAGTCCTGATTTAAAATGTTGTCTTCAACTGTCGCGACCACAGTTTTAGTGTTTTACCGTAAAATCTGGAATTATCTTCCTAAACACTCCACGCCACCACCTTTTCTCCAAAATTTACCTTGTCACCAGCGAAGGTGCTAACTGGGCTTTGTCAAATCAATTCAAAACCTTGTTTAAATAGAGATTTAGCAAAGCAATTTATTATCATTATTTTTCATTGAAAAGAAAACCGTGTCAACATGTAAGAATATCATGGTTTGAAAATAAGAGAATAGAAAGGATAGAGGATCAAAGCTGGTATTTGGGACAGATATCATTACTCGCCTGGAGTTTAAACGCCAACTTAATCGTTTGTGATGAATGGCATGATTCTGTGTGCTAATTCTGTGCAATTTGTTTTAAGGTTTATATCTCCCTTGGTACAAGGAAAGATGTTGGATCCGACAGTGATACCGATGATAGTGGCATAAGCTATGAGTCTGAAGATGATCTTGAGCAATCTCTGAGAGAGCTTAATCCAAATGCAGAAGCACTTCCTTTACTTACAGATTTCAGATCTGGTATAGACAACTAGATTTATTTCATTTGGTTCTCTGATAAAGTATGAACTCAATAGCTCACGCAAATCTATAAAACTATTGAACATAGCATTTTAATAACAATCCTTATGTGAAATTATTGGAACTGCTTGATTTGGAAACATTTGAGTTAAGAATTTTTGCAATACTGCCATTAACTCTTTGGAGTAATTTGACCTACCACTTTTTTTGTCATATCACTCTCCACCAATAACAAGATCTATGCATTTTGCTCAGTCTTCTCAAAAACAAAATTTTGCTTCACAAAATGTTTTCTATGAATGCATCTTACTTAATCGACAAATGGCTGTTAATGAGTTCCAACCAATTTGTGTTAATGGGAACATTAACTTTAGTCCCATAACATTAAGGTCTCCAATGCCCTTACAAAGCAAGCAGATTTTTTTTTATTCGTGCACATATTCCCAATCATAGTTGAGCTGATAATTGCAATTTTTTTCTGTATACGCTATCTGCTTAAACAGACGAACCAAACCCTGCGATAAACAAATGCTTCCCATGTAAAATTTATTTAAATCAAATGTTCACTACCCAAAGAGTTGCAAGTAAACTTGAATTGAATTCGAATATAGAAAATCAGTGCAGGAAAAGTCCTCAAGAAATTCATTATATCCTATGAACCATTTCAGGAGAGATTTGATTAACCATGGTTGACTTGACCATGGGGAAAGAGTGGGCTTTGCAGAAATGGTTGGCCAGGATGTTGCTATACATTTGTCGTCTTTTAATTTTTCTTTCTTCCAATTATGCTGCATTGCAGTTCTAGAGGTTGGGAAGAATTGCCCAATTAGAAGTTTGCTCTAGAAGGTTAGATCCAGGGAGAGCTAACTAACCGGATAGATAATTTGCTTCATGGAAGGAATCAGAGTGATGGTGGTATGGTGTTTTTCAAAATGGAGGCCTGTGGCTTGTGGTGTACCTTGGGGATCAGTGCTGGACCCATTGCTGTTTGTGTTTTATATCAATGATTGGATGAGAATGTACCAGGCATGACTAATGTTTTCAGATGACACTAATGTGGGTGGTATTGTAGATAGCGAAGATGATTATCAAAAATTACAGCATCCACTGGGCAAATGGGCTGAGGAATGATAAATGGAGCCTAATGCAGGTAAGTGCAAAGTGTTGCATTTTGGGAAGTCAAACCAGGTCAGGACCTTCTCTCGTTTTTCTTATCCCTAATCAGTCTAAAGAAGGGTCTCGACCCGAAACGTCACCCATTCCTTCTCTCCAGAGATGCTGAGTTACTCCAGCTTTTTGTGTCTTATCTTCCGTTCAAAGTGAATGGCAGGGCCCTGGAGTGTGTTGCAGAGCAGAGAGATCTAGAATTGTGATTATATAGTTCCCTGAAAATGGCGTTGCAGGGTGGTCAAGAGGGCTTTCAGTAGATTGGCCTTCATCAGTCAGGGCATTGAGTATAGAAGTTGGTATGTTTTACAGTTGTACAAGATGTCAGTGAGGCCACATTTTGGAGTATTATGTTTAGTTTGGTCACCCTCCAATAGGAAAGATGTTGTTAAGCCGGAAAGTGCACAGAAGATTTACGACAATGTTGCTAGGACTTGAGGGCTGAGCTATAAGGAGAGGTTGGACAGGCTAGGACATTATTCCGTGGAGCACAGGAGGATGAGCGGTGATGTTATAAAGGTGTGATAAATCATGAGGGAAATAGATAGGGTGAAGGTGTAAAGAAAATGAGGGGTATAGATGGGGTGAATGCACAGTATTTCACCCAGAGTACGGGAATTAAGAACCAGAGGACATAAGTTCAAGGTGAGAAGAGAAAGATTTAATAGGAACCTATGGGGCAACTTTTCCACAAGCTGCCAGATGAGGTAACTGAGGCAGGTACTACAACAACAGTTAAAATATATTTGGACAGCTATATAGATAGGAAAGGTTCAAAGGAATATTGGAAAAAACACGGGCAGGTGGACTAGTGTAGATGGGCCATCTTTGTAGGCATAGAAAAGTTGGACCAAAGAGCCAGTTTCAATGCTGATTGACTCTGACTCCAACACACTTTTACAGACTGTTAGAAAACTATACTACCCAAACCCAAAATTATGTACTAATGTTTTTACAAGATCAAGAATAATCCTCTGCACTGATTTTATACTTGGGCTGTGACATGTTTATTCATATATCACAAATATTCATATAATTGATCACTTTATAGCAGTAAAAGGTGGTTTTGTTTTGCCGATTGTTTTTGTTAAATATGCTTATTAGTTTGAAACTTTGAATTTTTCTTTACAGAAATACCTTGCCTTGTTGAATATAGTGATGGGCGATGGTACAGAGCAAAAATATTATCACTAGATAAACTTCACCCATTGACGATTCTTGTACAGCATGTTGATTTTGGCTCCACTGCATTGCTTCCACATACTAGGTAACTAACCCGAAAAGATATTTTAAGATTTGGTGTGTGACTATGTTCTTGTTGCAATTAAATACTCTTAATCAGTGCTACTAATAGTCTACCCTTATCCCATTAAAGGTTTTTTTGCAAATAGATGAGTTCTTTCAGAGATATTTGAAAATGGGCCATGGCCACTTTTTAAGTTTTTCAGAGAAATAGAATCTGGCATCTTTGCTAATTATGCAGATCTTTTCAAGGATTATGTTTCAATAAAAATCCAGAATGCTTGCTTACATGTAAGTTGCTTTTTCTCTTCCCACCATCCTCACACGCACTGCACAGAAGGTAAAGTACATATAAAATCCAATATAGTTATAATTTTTTTTAAAGTAGTGCAGGGAGACATCTGTTGTCACTGCAGAACCTTGTTTGCTTCCCTGTCCTCCACTTGGAAATTTTTACAATAAGAATTTCCACCTTAAGCGTTCAATTTGTTTGTAGTACAAAGGCATGTATTGCTCTCTCGACAATACCATGATTGATGGATGATGTGTCATTGAGTTTGTTGAAATCTGTGTACTGTCATTTCAAGGAAGACAGTTCATCGTGGAGGTGCAAACAAATATTGCAAAAATAGATCCTCAGGACTTTCTGCTGCATGAAGAGAGAAAGTAAGCATTATGTGAGGTATTTGAAATCCCTTGCAAGCTAAAGGGTTTGCTGGAAACCAGAACTAAGATAATGACAGACTGGTTCTAGAATCCATCTTGCTATGTGATTCCTAGTCGAGCACTTCCTCCACGACCAACTTCATGGTCGCTGTCCAGTTTGCAAGATAGGAAGACTTCAATTGCCATTCTTTGGTATTGTGCATAAGCAATAAATATAATGTATGATCTAATTTCTTAAATGCCAGGCTTCGACAGATCCCTGCACAGTTGGTGCAGTATCCAGCACGAGCCATCAAAGTCAAGCTGGCAGGTTTTAAACCACCAGCTTTAATGAATGAACTGAACCGACTTGCTTACAGCCCAGAGTGGTCCATGGAAGCTCTATGGACCATGATTGACATTGTACAAGGGAATCAACTTGCAGCATTCTTGGTTGTAAGTAGTTTCTATAAAATATAGAATGTGCACCATAATTCTTAAATTAGTTTTTTTTCTGCCTACAATGGTTAAACTGTCAAGATAAGCTTGCATATTATATTTTGGCAGGGAGAGTTTATTGATTTATTTGAAGGATAAGCAGAACAATGAACGTATTAAATGGAGGCAAGCTGCTTAGTGAAACTTTAAAATTAGTAACCAAAGATTGAAGTGAAATAAAAAACTGGAAGAGAAAAATAATGCAAAAAAATTCCCTCAGTGATATTGTTCCCATAATTAAATGACATACTATTATTGCCATAGTAGTAAATATTAGAATTCGAAATTTAAGATAAATCTCTGTTCAAAAAGATCTACAGTGCTTTGGCAATTCAAAATATGCAAAAAGACCCTGAAATAAACAGAAATGTGCACGGTGTATCTGGCGATGCAAATAACTGGAGATACAAAGAACTGCGATGCTATAATCATGCAGTAACTCGGCGGGTCAGGCAGCATCTGTGGAAGAAATAGATAGACTGATGCTGCCTGACTTATAGTTTGTGTTTTTTTACAATGTATAAATGATTTTCAATTTTATCCATAACTGTTATAAAAGTACAGTAGCAGTTTTAACATTGTAGTCTTCACTTACTGTTTTATCATTCTTAAGTGACTGATTTTTGACATTTAAAATACTCTTCAGAGTTTACATCCAGAAGTCTCTGTGTTCTTGTATGAAGAAGGATCATTGATTCATCTTTCTCTTGTGGAAAAGGGTCTTGCAGATTTGGATATGTGATAGTAAGTTATTAAATATTCTGTTTGCTTTCTTTTTACTGTCTTATGGCCATTTCATACCTGGATAATGGATTACTGAATGTTATGGTAGTTGAACAAAAGATGAAATGAAGATTTCATCAATAATAGTTACATATTGGAATTCAGGCCCTCTTGCATGGGCCGTGAGTTTGTTGAGAAAAAGCGGAAGACTTCATCAGCATGTTCAGTTTATTTTGCACCACCATTGTAGAAAACCCTTTGTTAACTAGTGGCTACATGTTTCAGCCTTACCCAGTAGATATCTATGTTCAAAATACAAAAGGACACAATTCTGAAAATTTGCAAGTAAAAATAATTTACTTTGAATCTCTGTAACGAGTCCCAAGAAGATACTGATCAGATTTGAAACTACTTTCAATAATCTGCTGTTTGGTTATAGCTGCACATTTTTTGTAACTTAGAATTAGTAGGCTGTTGTTCTTGGTTCAAGCTAAGTTGAGGTATCTGAACTTTATTTTCTAATTGAGCGTACAGATACGCCATATCTTCATTTTCCTTTCAGTATTATCAAGATTTTTATGTAAATGAGAAAATTGCTTTTTAATTTAATTTCAGTTCATTGTAATTTGACTAAAAAAAATCATCTTTCACCGAGTACTTCTCTGTAAATTTGTTTAATATTGTTACAATTCAATACCATTTTGCTTTGCTACAAATTATAATAGAAATAATGTACTACTGAAAGGCTGCAGTTAATGATTTTTTTAAACATTTATTGATGTTTGTCAGACTGATACCAAAGTTGATATTTTCAATAAAAGTGTTTCAGCAGCATATTACCTTGTCCTGGTTGATTATCTCAAAATCCAGTGGTGTTACAAAACATTGGCAAAATTCTTTATTTGAAAAAAAACATTGCAGACTTGATGACATTTCTACACTAAACAAATGTCACTGAAATAATGAACAGGTTATTCTGGTCAGTTCCAAGCTGTCATCAGTATTTTAAACTGTGGAAGATAGAGGATTCTCTGTGTCCTTGCAACATGAGGCATCATAACTTAGAACATGGAACTACAGCCCAGGAACAGGCCCTTTGACCCACACTGTACCACACATAATCCATCTCCTTCCATTCCCTGCATATCCATATGCCTTTCTAAAAGACTTAAATGTCACAATGGTAACTGCCTCCACATCACCTCTGGGTTTAAAAAAGTGCCTTTGACATCTTTAAACTTTTTCCTCTCACCTATGACCTCTAGAATTTGGTATTTCCATCCTGGGGGGGGGGGGGGGGGGTGATTGTCTACCTTATCTTCTATTACATGTATCAGGTCTCCCCTGAACCTCTCATCAATCATTGTAGCTAATACCCTTTAATCCAGGCATCACTGATAAATATCCTTTCCAAAGCCTCCATATTCTTCCTGTAATGAGGTGACCAGAACTGCATGCAAAACTCCAAATGTGGCCTATCTACTTGTTGGCACTTTCAGGGAGTTGTGGACTTGGGCCTCAAAATCCCTCTGTGTATCATTGTTGTTAAGGGTCTTGCCATTAATTGTATATTTTCCCCTTACATTCAACCTCCAAAGTGCAACACCTAGCATTTGCTCAGGTTAAACTCCATCTGCCATTTCTTTGCCTATTTCTGTAGCTGAATGACAGTGCTCTCCATAATGTTTGGGACAAAGACCCATCATTTATTTATTTGTATCTGTACTCCACAATTCGAGATTTGTAATAGAGAAAATCACATGTGGTGAAAGTACACATTGTCAGATTTTATTAAAGGCCATTTCTATACATTTTGGTTTCACCATGTAGAAATTACAGCTGTGTTTATACATAGTCCCCACATTTCAGGGCACCATAATGTTTTGGACACAAGCCTTCACAGGCATTTGTAATTGCTCAGGTGTGTTTAATAGCTCCTTAATGCAGGTATAAGAGCGCTCTCAGCACCAAGTTTTTCCATCACCTTTGGAAACATTTATTTCAGTTTATCAACATGAGGACCAAAGCTGTGCCAATGAAAATCAGAAGACATTATTAGACTGAGAAATAAGAATAAAATTGTTAGAGACATCAGCCAAACCTTAGGCTTACCAAAATCAACTGTTTGGAACATCATTAAGAAGAGAGCACTGGGGAGCTTACTAATTGAAAAGGGACTGGCAGGCCAAGGAAGACCTCCACAGCTGATGACAGAAGAATTCTATCTAAGAAAGAAAAATCCCCAAACACCTGTCCGACAGATCAGAAACACACTTCAGGAGTCATGTGTGGAATTGTCAATGACCACTGTCTGCAGAAGACTTCATGAACAGAACTACAGAGCTACACTGCAAGATGCAAACCACTGGTTAGCTGCAAAAATAGGATGGCCAGGTTACAGTTTGCCAAGAAGTACTTAAAAGAACAACCACAGTTCCGGAAAAAGGTCTTGTGGACAGATGAGATGAAGATTAACTTATGTCAGAGTGATGGCAAGAACAAAGTATACAGGAGAGGAGGAACTGCCCAAGATCCAAAGCATACCACCTCATCTGTGAAACATGGTGGTGGGGGTGTTATGGCCTGGGCATGTATGGCTGCTGAAGGTACTGGCTCACTTATCTTCATTGACACAACTGCTGATGGTAGTAGCATAATGAATTATGAAGTGTATAGACATATCCTATCTGCTCAAGTTCAAATAAATGCCTCAAAACTCATTGGCCTGTGGTTCATTCTACAGCAAGACAATGATACCAAACATACTGCTAAAGCAACAAAGGAGTTTTTCAAAGCTAAAAAATGGTCAATTCTTGAGTGGACAAGTCAATCACCCAATCTGAACCCAATTGAGCATGCCTTTTATATGCTGAAGAGAAAACTGAAGAGTACTAGCCCCCAAAACAACCATGAGCTAAAGATGGCTACAATACAGGCCTGGCAGCGCATCACCAAAGAAGACACCCAGCAACTGGTGGTGTCCATGAATCGCAGACTTCAAGCAGTCATTGCATGCAAAGGATATGCAACAAAATACTAAACATGACTGCTTTCATTTACATGACACTGCTGTGTCCCAAACATTATGGTGCTCTGAAATGGGAGCACGATCTATAAACACTGCTGTAATTTCTACATGGTGAAACCAAAATGTATAAAAATGGCCTTTATTAAAATCTGACAATTTGCACTTTAGCCACATGATTTCTTTCTATTACAAATCTCAAATTGTGGAGTACAGAGGCAAATAAATAAATGATAGGTCCCAAACATTATGGAGGGCACTGTTTATCCTGCTGTATACTTTGACCCCCAGCAATCTTGGTGTCATCTGCAAATTTACTAAACAACATATCTTTATTTACGTCCAATTCAATTGAGCTGATCTTTGAGGAAAAACTGCCAAAAATTTTAACCTTGTATCTACAGTTGCATGCCAAAGATAAAAATAACACTAAAGTTAGTTTTGAAACAAAATCTAGATGAACATCATTTGAGACTTGGGAATAACATGCAAGGAAAATTTTGTAACCATGCATCAGGTTTGTTTTTACTGTAATCCAAATCACTTAACTGCTCATTTCCAGTAAGCAAAGAATACCTCAAGCCTGGCACACAATTTTCTGACTAGTTTGTACTCTAAGTTCTAGTTTTATCCAAGTTAAATCCAAGTACATGTACCTACTTCCTTACAACACGCATCTGAACTGAATTTACTGGGTAGGCCAAATTGCTAACATCAATTTCAACAATTTAGATGGAAATCCAGATGGTTTAGCAAGGTAATGGCAAATCATAGAATTTGCAGCATTGTGTACCAAAGTCATATGAATGTAGAATGAAGGCACAGATTAAGAATCAGAAGCTTTTCATTTGTTTGGATTTCTGTTCATGCCCAATTAAATATTTGTTATATAGTGACAGGAAAAGTATAGGAAGTGTTTTTTAAGCAAGCTCCGATGAAAACAATAGTTATGTTCATTGACAAATATTAGCTATTAAAGCAGGGACAAACTTGTCTTCAAAATAAATTGTAAATATTTTGCACTGATCTGATAGAACAAAGAATCTCGAATTGCACTGAAATGGGGCAGAAGCTAATGTGAACACAAGGTCATCTGTCAAAGTTTAAACATTTGGCAAGAAATAGGTGGAAGTTTCCAAGTCACAAAAAATGCAGATCTTTCCATAGTTAATACTATCCTAAGCACATTGGTGGAACTCTTCCATGCAACCAGAGGCCAATGTAGTTCAGAATCATTCCACTTTAACTGGTGCATCATGCAAATCAGCAGCTATTCTCAGAGCTGCAGCCCACATTAACCCACAATTTATGGGGAAACTAAATTAGGATGAACCCACAGCTTTAAATTATGGCTCTAGTGTTTTAGTGGATTTGTAATACACTATTATTGTGGGATTAAAATTGTTGGGCCTTGAATAAAAAATGAACTTGTTACAGTAACATTGTATGGTGATGATATCAAGAATATGCTTCAAATGAGATTGCAGACTCCAGATACGGTTCACTTTCATGTAGTTTTACCTTAATTCCATAATCAACATACAAATAATTCAGTATATCTATTATGAACATTTAAAGAAGCACACGGTTAACATTTTAATACAAATATTTGCATGAAAAATACAAGCATGAAATCTTTACAATTGTAATGTTTTTAATGTCAAAAAATGTTGAGTACATTAAAAAAAACATCAATGGGGTTTACTGTCCATGATTACATTGCCTTCCTTGTCTTTTATTCTTACTCTTCCTGAACTGTACTTTGTTTCTTGCTGGCCATTTAGATAAACGGTTTTAACAGTTCCATCAGGATATTCTCGTCTTTTGTAGTTTGGTGTGTGTATTTCCCTTTGCCCATTATTAAATTCAATAATCTTGTTACCGTCACTGCAAAAAAGGAAAAATGCGGTTTTAAATAACATTTAGAGTGAGTCACCATGGCACATTGGAAGAGATGGCCCAAGAAGCAAATAATCAAAATAATTGATTGAATTAATTGATAGTCACTAAGATTCAGGAAAACAAAGATATTATGGCACTGAAGTGAACTGGAAGACAGTGCTTTGATTTTATGGCTCAATGTAAAGATGGCACTTTATGGTGGTATACTGAGGGAATACGACATTAAAATGTAGAGTACATCTGCAACAATCCACCAACCTGAAATTTGGTTCAATGAGGGGCTTGAAGCCAGAAACCTCATTCCCAGCCGAGTAGACAATTGTTGATCAAAGGCAGAGAAAATAATCGGATGTTGAAAAAATCCCCAAATTCTCACTATAGAATTCAAATCCTTTCAAGGAAGGAGAGGGAGGGGGGGGGGAGAAGGGGGGCATAGATGTTTTTATCTACATTATTTTTAGCCTTCTAACTACTGGAAATCAGGTGATTTCAGTTTAAATTGTGCTATATGGAGTTGCTGATATCCAACTAAAATATTTAAATCTTTAATACGAATGCTGTCAACTAACAATTTGTTTTTTAATCTGGTGTACACCAAATTAAGTAATGTCCGTATATACATCTTTAATAACTTGTTCAATAACAATCAAAAGATGGGAGGAATAGAGCATAACAGTTTTTCATTATTGGTGCCATAAGATCATGCAGGTAGATTGTAATGTAATAGAACTGAACTTGCACCTATTTCTTCAAATCGAAGGTATCACAAAATGCTGCAGTAACTCAGCAGGTCAGGCAGCATCTCTGGAGAGAAGGAATGAGTGACGTTTCGGGTCGAGACCCTTCCTTAGTCTGAGGAAGGGTCTTGACCCGAAACGTCACCCATTCCTTCTCTCCAGAGATGCTGCCTGACCTGCTGAGTTACTCCAGCATTTTGTGATTTCTTCGATTTGTACCAGCATCTGCAGTTATTTTCCTACACACCTATTTCTTCAAATATCAGTTTAACTGAAATTGATGCAGATAGCTCAAGGCAGTTTACTTACAGCTGTACACGTATTATTGTTCCATCGGGAAACACACTCTCCTCATGACCATCTGCAAACAAGTATTTGATGGTCTGGTCTGGAAACGTGATTTCCTTTCTGCCATCTGGGTAATGTTTCTCTGGAGTCAGTAATATACATATCAATACCTGTATTACGCTTTACAATTCCGTTTAATTCACTGATATACTCTTGTTATAATCAATGAAGTTTATTGAAAATGCATTCATATAATTTTCTACTCTCCAGGAACTCCACTCTTGCACATTTCAATTTGCAGTCTGGCCTGTGCTATGCCTACCCGCACTGCATTCAATTCAGTTTCCAGATGCTCAAGCCTTAAATTATTATAATACTTTAAACTAAATTAAAATTACAATCTTTTAAACTAAAATGAATCTCCTCTACATTATTCTGTTGAATCCAATAAAATGTGGAGCCAAGTTACCAATATTGGCAATGATTACAGTAATAATAAACTTAGATAATTTCCTTTAAAGTAGAGAATATAGATTCTCTCTTTGATTTAAAAAAAAATCAATGCTTTAAAGTATTAATTTTCTATACAAGTTATCAGATTCAGACTACAGGTACTCCCCAGGTTATGATGGTTCAACTTGCAATAGTTCGACTTTGCGATGGTGCAAACAGCAGGGACCCATACCGAGCTGCCCCTCGCTTCCGGACACGTGATCGCACATTTTCAATGCATTTCGACTTACGATACTTTCGATTTCCGATGGGTTTCTCGGAACTGAACCCCATTGGAAGCTGAGTACCTGTAGTCTATAGCCATATACATAGGGGTGTAATAACATTTTCCTTTATATAAAACTCAGAGTAAACACTACACAGTAATAATAGATACAACAAATGCAAAACAGCAGAATGTAGCATCATCTAAACATGCAAAACAAAACTGAATTGCAATAATGGAATAAGAGTCAAGAGTACATGGCACCTTCTCTGGGAAAGGAGTATGAAAGAGATGATTGGTTCAGAAGTCTGGTAGCAGTGGGACAGAAGCTGTCTTAAGTCTGAATGTGCAGACTTTCAAACTCCTGCATCTTCCAGAAGGCAGAAGAGAAAAAGGAAAGGCCAGGGTGGCAGGCATCCCTGACAGGATATGGATGCCTATGAACTTGATGCTGTCAGCTATCTCCACATCAGCTCTGTGGATGAGGACAGAGCTGGGGCTCTTGTGTTCACCCCAGTTTCCTTAGGTCAACAATCAACCCTTGCGTCTTCTTAATGTTAAGGGCTAGGTTATTCTTACACTATACCCTAAGATTCCCAATCTCTTTCCTGCACTCTCATATATAATAATCCAGCCAAAAACAGTGGTCTGTCATCAGTGAACTTAAAGTTGTTGCTGTACCTGGCCACAGAGTCATGGGTTGGAGCAAGGGACTGAGCATCAGTGTTGAGGATCAGAATGGAGGAAATGTTATGATCTATTCTAACTGATTGAAATCTGCTGATCAGGTAGTTCAAATGCTAGTTGCAGGTGGAGATCCCAAGGATAAGATCCAGAAATTTAAAGATGAGCATATTTTAGTATTAATGTTCATAGAACATTAAACAATCGTCTTCAGAATATCCTTTTAAGTAGCAGGGCATGTTTTGGATGAGAGAAGTGACACATTAAATATGGAAGTAAAGTTTGTTCAACATTGTTTTTTTGGCAAATTTGGGCACCTATTCAGCTGCACTTCTGACCAAACATCCACTCCACCACTATTGCCTACTTCTATCTCTGATTGCTCTGCTTTAGATCATCTTCTTCCATTAAAGTATATTGTAGTAATTAAAACTGAATAGGCCAATTAAAAAAATTCACTCACCCATCTGATTATTTGGGAACTGCAAAACCTCAAGTCCATCAGGATAAGTTGTATGTGTTGTCTGTGCATCTGCATAATAGTATATCTGTTTTTTTTAAAAATGGTCAACATTATAAAACTTAAGGAAAATAAGAACTGTTATTTGAATAGTAAATATTAAAAACTGTAGTTGAAACAAAGATTAAAATGAAACTTCGTTTTGGTTCAATTAAGCTTTTAAACTGAATAAAGATCGGGTTTCATTTAAAATAGACTAAATATCAATGAAAACTGCAAGAGCTTTAAATATTGTAAACTTAAGTTGAATTTCAAATATAGATGGGTTTGATAGTTAGCCTCTTATTATCATTCAAATAAAAGATTTGAATTCATATCCAGCAACGGTTATTCATTGGTATTTGAGATGCCATCTACTAAATGTAAAATAGTGAATGTGTAATTTAAAATTCACTTTGCAATAACATTTTTATACTATCCGCAGAATCGGAAACGATTGTCTGCAGTCTTTATACAGAATTAAAAGATACATTTCTGATTGTGATATTGCTTACTATGGTCTGGTCAGACATCATTTGCTTTACATCCCCATTGAAGAAGGTTACTTTTATGGTCTTCCCATCTGCACTCACTTCTTTCCGAGTACCATTAGAGAAAATAATTATATGTCGTCCACTTCTCAATACCTGCTCGACCTACAGAAGTTATTCAAGGAAAAAAATAGCACAAACAGAAAATAATCTAGGTTTAATAAAGAGAGAGTTATATAAAGTTTTTAAAAAAATTGTTTTTTCTAATCTCTGATACAATCTGGGTGATTCAACATTCAGTACAGAATGCCATCTCCTACAAATGCAAGTTCTTCTGTACACAAATCTGTTGCACATTTTATACACTGAGGATTTCATTGCTGGATCTTGCAGTGGTAAAGAGGAGTTTGATCCTAATATGCTGAGATCACAAAATTAATGAACAAGCCAAGATTTTACTAAATGTAGCAACTCAAGCAATTGAGGTACTAATTTTACACCGTTCTTTCCTCAAGTTTTTTTACCTGTTCTATCAAGTACTGCCCAAATACCACTTTGAAATAAGCTAAAGTTAAAGGTCCACTAAAGCATCATTTTGATACCAGCATAATTCACAACTATTTGTGAATTACTATAGTGCATTTGGTGGTGTGTACTGCAGACATGTTGAGCCAAGGTTGTGAATAGTTAGGGTGATGAAGTAAGTGCTGATCAGAAGTTTTCTTTGAATGTATTTCAAACTCTTAAATCTGGAACAGCTCTCCCTATTTAAGCATTGCCAAATGATATGGGGAAGAGCTTTGTATAATTAACTACGCTGGATGCAGCTTTGCCCTAGGTCGACATCACCAAAAATTGATAATGTACAGATGCAATCACTGTATATGAGCTGCATTCAAATGTGATCCAAAACTTGTAAGGATGGTGTTCTAAAAAATGTCGGTCATAGGGCGGTACGGTAGCGCAGCGGTAGAGTTGCTGCTTTACAGCGAATGCAGCGCCGGAGACTCAGGTTCAATCCTGACTACGGGTGCTGCACTGTAAGGAGTTTGTACGTTCTCCCCGTGACCTGCGTGGGTTTTCTCCGAGATCTTCGGTTTCCTCCCACACTCCAAAGACGTACAGGTATGTAGGTTAATTGACTGGGTAAATGTAAAAATTGTCCCTAGTGGGTGTAGGATAGTGTTAATGTACGGGGATCACTGGGCGGCACGGACTTGGAGGGCCGAAAAGGCCTGTTTCCGGATGTATATATATGATATGATATGATATGATATATTATTTTTATTATTTTAATGCAGTTTGTTAAAAAGCAAGAATATAGAATTAATGGAGAATATCAAAAGTTCTATAAATTAAAATAACTAATTCTCACCTTTCCATCCGAGTATTTAATCTCTTCTTGAATTTCATCCTTAGCCCCGTTAAATTCAAGACACTTAAAGTAAAAACAAACAAAAAATTATAATGTGCTTAAATTAGTTTGATTACCCCAAATATTATTATTTAACTGAGTCATCAGATCTGTATGTTTAAAAAGCAAGCCATTTTGCTACAATCATCATTTTGATATCAAGACCTAATGCACTCTTCAAGTTAGAGGCACGGAGAAGATAAACAGACTAGGTTGATTTTCAACTTTAATATTAGTATATTTCCTTATTATACAGCACAATTTGAATTATTTACTTTGCACAGAATTAAGGAAAATTATTAACAGCAACAGAATGAAGTGTAAGATTAAGTGTAAACAAAGCTCGTGCTGTTTAAAAACAACCTAGCCCGAGACAAAGGGTTGCAAGATTCCAACTTTCTACATTGCTTCCTACTAAATTCACATTTGTCACTTTTGTTTTCTCTTCCCCCTCCATTGTCCACCACCATATTGCTCACAACGCATATTACCTACAATTCAAAAAGCACTAGATCCTTAAAAAGATGAAAATAAATAGGAGATTGGGCTAAGATAAAATGTCCTGGACAACTGCAGAAAAAAAATGGAACACTGGCCTTAATATCTAGGGTACGAAGAAGTAGTTATATAAAAACTGGTACAGTCTACACCTAGAGTATTGAGTGCAGTTCTGGACCTTGTAGAAAGTAGCTGTGGGGGGCTGCAAGCTTGTAATGGATCTTGGTTGCTGCCTTTTCTCCCAAAACACAGTTGGAGAAATACTAAGGAAAAGTCCAAAAATAGACTACATGAAAGGACGAAGGTTTTATCAGTCTGAGGAAGGGTCCCAACCTGAAATGTCATCTCTCCGTTCTGTAGATGCAGCCTAACATGCTGAGTTCCTCCAGTAGATTGTCTTTTGCCAAGACAAATTTTTGTCTACATGAAAGGACACGAGGGTGAAGATTGGCAGCAAATGTGATGGCATTTGAAACACAGAAACTATAGGGTTAACTTTAGTCAGGCCACATCTCTGGAAAGAAACAATGTTTCTAGTCAAAAACTATTAGAACTGAGAAAAATAAAGTGTGGCAAAGAAAGTGGGATGGTAATGAGGAAATCAAAGGCAAGGTCTATAATAAGGTGAAATGATACAGTTGTTAAATGACTGAGCTCTTTTGTCTGTATAATATGTTGCTAATGTTCTGAAATCTGGCCTGCTGGGACCTGGGCAATGCGATATGGGCGGTACGGTGGATGCCTGAATGACATGGAGGTGGAAGAAAGAAGTCAGACCTGAGACCACTCTGTCACTTGATCATAGATAACAACACAGCAGGAAACCTGAATTGGATTTTTCCATCCCTAAATGGATTCTCATGGCCAATTATAATGCTTCTAAACTGCTGCACCCCTGGACAATTTATAACAATTTGAGATTTAACAGTTTGATTTTTAAAGTCTTAATACCTTAGTTATTCATGGATTAAACACATTGGGCTGATTGTGCAGCCCAACAATAATGTCAGGTTACTTGGATATTTTTTTCCTAAGTATCAAAGCTCCATTCCAAGAATTACTATTTTGTAATAATAATCCTTTATTCGTCCCACAACGGGGAAATTTGCAGGGTTACAGCAGCAAAGCGGATAGCAAAAATAAATAAGCATTCATTAAAAAATAAAATAACGGTAATTATCTCTATTTACTGGTCTGCTGGGGGCAGCAGGAAGGACCTTCGATATCTCTCCTTCACACACTTGGGGTGAAGAAGTCTGTCACTTAAGGAGCTGCTCAGCGCAGTGACAGTATCCTGCATGGGGTGGGAGTCGTAGACCAGCAGTGATGATAGCTTTGCCATCATCCTCCTCTCTCCCACCGCCTGCACTGAGTCGAGGGGGCATCCCAGGACAGAGCTGGCCTTCTTCAATAGTTTATCAAGTCCCTTCCTGTCAGCAATTGAGATGCTGCTGCTCCAGCAGACCACTCCATAGAAAATGGCTGATGCCCCCACAGTGTCGAAGGTGGTCCTCAGGAGTGCTCCCTGCACTCCAAAGGACCCGAGTCTCCTCAGCAGGTAGTCTGCTCTGGCCTTTCCCATACTGTGCATTAATATTATCAGTCCAGTTTATTGTTCAGGTAAACACCCAGGTACTTGTAAGAGTCCACTCTCTCAATGCCCATTCCCTGGATGTTCACCGGTGTCGAGGGGGCGTGGTTGCGCCTGCAGAAATCCACCACCATCTCCCTAGTTTTCCCCGCGTTGATCTGGAGGCGGTTCCGCTGGCACCAGTCCACAAAGTCCTGGATCAGTTTTCTGTACTCCGTCATTGTAATCTGTGATGAGGCCGACAATGGCAGAGTCGTCAGAGAACTTTTGCAGATAACAATTGGCTGAGCTGTGCATGAAGTCCGCAGTGTACAGGGTGAACAGGAAAGGAGCCAAAACTGTTCCCTACGGAGCCCCTGTGCTGCAGACCACCATGTCAGAAACACAATTCCTTGTCCTCACATACTGTGGGCGGTTGGTGATGTAGTCCAGAATCCAGGATGTGAGGTGGTGATCCACTCCTGTGTGCTCCAGCTTGTCCCTCAGAAGCACAGGCTGGATGGTGTTGAACACACTAGAGAAATCAAAGAACATGATTCTCACAGTGCTACCAGGCTTCTCCAGGTGTGAGAGAGCTCTGTGTAGGAGGTAGATGACAGCGTCGTCCACCCCGATGCCAGGCTGGTAGGCAAACTGCAGCAGGTCCATCGATGGTCTCACCAGGGGGCGGAGATGGACAAGGACCAGCCGCTCCAGTGTCTTCATCAGGTGCAATGTCAGTGTCACCGGCCTGTAGTTGTTGAGGTCCTTCGGGTGCGGCGTCTTTGGCACCGGTACCACGCAGGATGTTTTCCACAGCTGTGGAACTCTCCCCAGTTTCAGGCTCAGGCGATTAAAGTTTCAGCCTTAAACTGTATTTGATTTGTTTTTTATTAATACACATTTCATAAGAGACTTACTGAACTAGCTGGTGCTGAAACCAGCTCTTGGTTTAGTGAGCTTTCACATGGCACTGAAAGATTCATTGCAGATACTGCAGGATCATTCACATCAGTGTCTTCCATATTCCTCATTAAAGTTGAACCTGATTAATAAAACAAAATGGTTAATCTTGTTTTATTACAATTATTAAGATTACAGCAATACTACTTTTTAACTTAAATGGTTCTCCATCTGTCAAGGAATGTTATCTTCCCTTTTAAACTTAAGAAATTTACCTCAGTCACTTCCTCTAGTAGCAAAACACACCGTTGCTATTTTTTTGAGAAACTATTCACTCAAGTTGTGATTTCTCAGTTTTGATACCACCAGTTAAATCTTTTCTGTACCTTCCACTGTCAGACTTTTGCATTCTTTTTTATAGTGCCACAAATGGAATTGTGTATGGTACCAAATTGTCACCCAAGTTATTTTAATCAATTATCAAAATCTGGACACTGTTGCAATGCTATAGTCTTGCAATAAATCCGAGAGTTCTTTTCATGGCAATTTATTTTAAAACAAAATAACAACTGGGGAATTCTCCAGCTAAATAATGAAGTTAGTACAACTTGTGTTATATACAGGGATCAATTTTGGCACAAAAATTAATTAAACACTCCGTCTTTTCTTGAGTGAATGTTTTGCATGTGGCATGCATATTAACACAGTGGTAACTCTTATAAATTTGGAGCATAACATTCAGAATGAAAGTTATAAAATCAATGTTACTGTGTTGTAGTTCAACAGATTATCTTGACAACGTGCAGACCTCACAACATTTGATTTTACAAATTCAGAATTTTGATGTCCAAAATTCAGAATTTTACGTCAAAATTCATAATATGGCGCGTAATGCAACTTTTCAGCAAAAAAAAGTATGCACGCCAAATGCGCGTCCGCGTGTGAAAAACAACTATTATTTCCAACAGTCTGTAGTTCTTGGACTACATGTACAATGTCAGTACTATCATGAGTATATTCTACTATTATAGAAAGGCAGTGGAGGCCAATTCTCTGAATGCATTCAAGAGAGAGCTGGATAGAGCTCTTAAGGATAGCGGAGTCAGGGGGTATGGGGAGAAGGCAGGAACGGGGTACTGATTGAGAATGATCAGCCATGATCACATTGAATGGCGGTGCTGGCTCGAAGGGCCAAATGGCCTCCTCCTGCACCTATTGTCTATTGTTTATAAATACTTTTTACAACAAAGAAAAAATGGTTTTGTTTTGTTTTTTCTATTTTGCTTTTTCCTTACACATCCCAATTCCCTTGGTATTGAATAAAACAACAATGGTCATAAAATGTATGACTAAGTTATGAAGAAAGAGTTTAATTTAAAAAACTGCACATACCTAATTTAATTGAAGACATACTTGCTCCAGTGGTCTTCAACAGCAAATCACAACAGTCCCTGTCCCCAACCCTCCTCTCCCCCAACCCCCTCGCCCCACTCCCCCCCACCTCCCATACTCCCCCCCCACCCAGCTCCCCCTACTCCCACCCCCCGTACTCCCCCCACCCCACCCCTCCCCTCCTTTCCCCCCAAATCCACTCCCACCCCCATTCTCCCCCTCCCTTCCTCCCCCCCCCCAGCCCCCACTTCGTCCTCCCACTCCACAGCCTCCCTCCCCCACACCCCAATCCCCCCCACACCCCAATCCCCCCCACACCCCAACCCCCCCCCTCCCCTCTCAACATCAAGGAGGCCGGGCCAGCGGAGAGAGGCGAGGTGAGGTCGGGCCAGAGGCGATGCGAGCGCCGAAAGGCGAGGTAAGGCCGGGCCAGCGGCTAGGCGACGCAAGGCGAGACCGGGCCAGTGGCGAGGCAAGGCCGGGTGAGCGGCGAGGTGAGGCGAGTACAGCGGCTGGGCGTGTACAGCGGCGAGGCGAGTACAGCGGCGGGGCCGGGCCAGCAGTGAGGCGCAGCGCGGCAGGGTGGGGCGAGTAGAGCGGCGGGGCGTGGCCAGCGGCCAGGCGAGGCGAGTACATCAGCGTGGCCAGTGGCGGGACATGTGTTTCGTGGAAAAATGTGAGGCAAAATCAGAATGGCGGAAATGAAATAAGAAAGCGGAAACTTTCCGCCAAATTCGGAAGGGTTGGGAGGTCTGAACATGGTACGATATAAAGTCATTCATATTCATATTTACAGAAAAATACACACTTTCCTTCAAGCTATTCCTGGTCATTATAGCAGCAGTGATTTTCACAGGATGAATCAATTTAACATTTCTTGGGGAAGTCTGCAATAGTAAAAATCACATATGTCTTTACTCGTGAATTAAATGAATAACAATTAAAACGATAAAAATGACAAAATGCAGGTTTAAACAAATTACCAGAATTAAACTTAAGATATGCTAACAATTCAGCTCCCTTTACTATTTCAACATCATTCCATCAGTTTACTGATGACTGGGGAAGGTTTATAGGTGATGATTGACAACATTGTTTCTGTCCTTACTAATTCATATATCACATGTATGGTATATTCACACTGCTACATCTTTCACTAATGCTACATTACTCACCAGGCATCTATGGAGGGGGTGACAAATCTCATTAACATTACAAATTTACAACTTTTCAATCAAAACTTGCCAGTTCTGATACAAACTTGCCAGTTCTGATGGAAAATTATTGAATTCTTGTGTTGTCAAAGGCTTCATCATCAAACAGACGTGGCACAAGCAAAAATAATCCATGGAGTGACCCGCATTTTAAAAAAAAGCTCAGCAACTGAGATTTCAGCTGTTCCTCACCTTAATTCTCCATTCCCATTTCACACTCTATCCTTGTCATCTTACACAGTCCCCGTGAAGCCCAGTAGAAGGTTAAAGAACAACATATCTTCTGGCTCAGCATGTAGCAACCCTCAGTATTCAACAATATCAGATAACCAGGCTTTTTAAAGTTACATAACTTTATCAGGTCTGATGAAAAGATAATCATCTGTAATGTTAATGTTATACTGCCACCTAACTTTTAATAGTGCTGACGAAAGGTACTTAAATTGAAATGTTTACAGTTTCTTTCCAGAGTTCTCTATTGTTTGATTCAGTCTCAGACAATTGCTAGGGAAAGGAATGGGTTTCGTGACTCTGTAATATTCATGCTGGGAAGTGATGTTACTGGAATATTCCAGAAATAGTCCATTCCAATATTCAATTAGATTGTTGTTGATTTATATTTCATGTCTATTTGATTGTTTTAACTTCACATCGTTACAGATACATCTGGTGAATAAATATTAAAGACCCTCTAACATATAATTTCCAAGATTGTACATGGCTCCTACAAAATCTTTTTACAATGGAAGTATTATTTTCTCACTTTGTATTCCGACCTCCTTGAGAGAAAGGCCAACATTTAATTTGTTATTTTATGTATTTTAGGAGGTAAATGCTAACACATATCTTTGAAGCAGCGCTTAACACACACAATTTGACGAGCAGCATAATACACAACAAACCTCAAACATGACTCCCACTAATATATCCAATATGCCATTCATACTCAAAAAACATTATTAAAGTTTGGTATTACCTGCTCATTTCTATATGAACTTTTTCCTGATGTTTGTGGAGTTCTGCCTCCATTTGTCTGTTTGGTAATGGGATCGCTTTCCTTTTTCCTCGCATCTGACGAGACCTATTACAAAATAACATTTACTTTCAATTAAATGCCTGCGCCCTGTGCATAATTACAGGCATGTTGTCGTCGTGTAAAAATGTTTCTTATAAGAAAACAGACCTACCACTTCCATTTTTGTAAGCTGTGGTCGAGAGCTTTCAGCTTTCTTCTCCATTGCTGTGTCAGCTTTCTTCCAGGTTTCTAACCGAAGTCTTTCCATTACCTTAACCTCATCTTGAAGCTCTTGGTTTTCCTTGATAAGTGCATCAATCTGATTTCGAAGCCTTGTGTAAGTACTTGACCATCTTAATTCTTTTCGTTTCAGTTCTTCTTGCAAGTCTGCAACCTGCTGTTTCAGAACCTAATCCCCAAAAACAAAAATAATTTTGAAATTCTTTGAATGGGCATGGCTATACTTGCCACAACATGATGTTATATCAGAATCACAATCAGAATAACCTTTATTGTCATCCAAAAAACAAGTCTTTTGGACGAAATTCCGTTACCCACAGTCCAATAAGAGCAATAAAAATAAGCAATAACACTCACAATCACAAACCAACACAAAACAAAAACAAAAAAACATCCAACACAGTGAGTCTCCTCCAGTCACCTCCTCACTGTAATGGAAGGCCAGAATGTCTCTGTCTTTTCTCTTCCCCTGCCGTCTTCTCCCGCAGTCAGGCTGTTGAAGTTGCTACGTCAGGGCGGTTGTGGCTCCTGACATTGAAGCCCCTGCAGGGCGGAAAAAATCCCGCGGCCGGTTCCAGGCCGCGCCGGACGGCGAAAGGTCCGCAGTGGGCCGACCCAAGCCCCGCAATTCGGGGCGGGCGAATACAAAGCAAGAAACCCCCTGTTCACCCCAAATAATCTCTACAGGCACAAACTTCACTTGAACTTTCTTCATTGTACCAAGTTCTATTCGCCAGCCTGCACTCCAAATTAATCTAAATTACTCTTCTCAGCTATTCATAAGTTCAGCATTCTCACATTGCTAGCCACAAAAGTCTTTTTGCAAATCTCTTCACTATGGAGATGAATTTAGTCATTAATTGTTCTAAGTAATATCATTTATCTTCCATTTTTCATATATCCTCCCATTCTCAAGTTGCTGCTGGACTTTGCCTGCTTTAAATTCGGTCATAAACTGGGAATAAAATTTGGAACCACCTAGGTAGAGCAAAGGATTCCATTAGTCAAAAACGAACTACTGCCTTTGGATCCCACGAAAATGTTTACTTATAAATGGTTTGTGGCACAAGCAGGAATAACAAAACCTTCAACAGATACTTGGGCTCTGCCTGCCAAGGCCTGCTGGGTTGCTGGGTCTGCCAAGTTCTAGGTTGATAACTATTTTAACTCTGCTTCCCACTCCCATTTCTGTCCTTGGCTTCCTCCAGTGCCAGGATGCCACACTCAGACTGGAAAAATAGCATCTCATATTCCGCCTGGGTAGCTAACAAATCAAATGGTGTGAACATAATTCTCCAATAAGTAAACCCTCCCCTGCCTCCCTCTTTTTCCCTTGCCCCTGCGGTAGCGCAGCGGTAAAGTTGCTGCTTTACAGCGAATGCAGCGCCGGAGACTCAGGTTCGATCCTGACTACGGGTGCTGCACTGTAAGGAGTTTGTACATTCTCCCCGTGACCTGCGTGGGTTTTCTCCGAGATCTTCGGTTTCCTCCCACACTCCAAAGACGTACAGGTATTGGCTGGGTAAATGTAAAAATTGTCCCTAGTGGGTGTAGGATAGTGTTAATGTACGGGGATCGCTGGGCGGCACGGACTTGGTGGGCCGAAAAGGCCTGTTTCCGGCTGTATATATATGATATGATATGATATGATACCCCATTCACCCTGGTCCTTTCCCCTCCATACAATTCACTCACCCTTTCTTCACCTGCCAGGCTTCGCTCTGCCCACACCTCCCTTTTCCAGCTGTCTCCCCCCTTCTGCATCAGTCTGATGAAGGGCCCCGACCCAAAACATCATCTATCGATTCCCTCCAGAGATGCTGCCGAACCTTCAGCACTGTTTTTGCTCAAGATTCCAGCATCTGCAGTTTGTGGCTCCATAAAATAAGTTTATATCCATTATAACAGATCAGACGGGTAATGGCGTCCATTATTGCCAATTGTCCACTATAACAGAGTACTGTATTATCAGGTATGAGGTAGCTCTGACTGAAGAAGGAACCCGAAAAGTCTTCCATTCCTTTTCTCTAGAGATGCTGCCTGACCCGTTGAATTACTCCAGCATGTTTTGTCTATCAATGGTATTATAATTGTATATAGATGAAACAAAGAACTGCAGATGATGGTTAATACACAAAGCCACCACTGACAGCGAGAAGGAGTAGCAGGCGAGAGGTGGGGGAGTCCCATCGTGATCGAACACGTCCTGGCAGTGACAGTGGTCCAAAGAAAGCTCTATCCCTCAGGGGCTGCAATGTGAGGCTCGACAAGAGCTGTGTTACCGGAGGTGGGTGAAGACGGGTGCGCTGGTGCACTTTGTGAGTTGGGGGTCAGAAGCAGAGCGTCTAAGCGGCCAGGAAGAGGGTGTGAGCCAAGGGTGGCATGGCCAGGTCTGTCGGCTATATCCAATATCTGTTATAAAGAGGTCCATTAAAACGAGGATTTACTGTACTTGGTTTAACATAAATGCTTCAAAGCATTTATCCACAATTTGATAGAACTATGGAAGCTGAAGAGTGCAAAGTTGGATAGAATCCAATAAAGCAGACTGTATCAATGCTCACCGTTTCCATGGGGTTTCCTGACCACAGGCCCAAATTTCTCATCAGTTTTAACCAGCATCCTGATGTTTAACTATAACATTATCTTTTATAGTTCAACATCATGCAGCTATCAACTATAACTCATCTGAACGTTTTTCTCCCCAAGAAATATATACTTAAAGAGAAAATCTATGAAGAGGCTTCCAGCAAATTAAAATATAAATGTAGACAACGTGTTCACTGTATGTTCATCATTCATCCAGACGAGCCCCATCCAATTATCTTGTAATCATGATTTAGGTCTACCACCCATTTCAGAAGATTATTTCAAGTTCTGAGAAAACCATAGTGGCTGTTCATGACACCCGCCTTAAATTATCTTTTATTAAATTATCAGCAACCCATCATAATTTAGAGTGTAGCATGGAAACAGGCCCTTTGGCGCAGAGTCCACGCTGACCATCGATCACAGTTCTATGTTATCCCACTTTCTAGGGGCAATTTACAGAGGACAATTAACCTACAAACCCACACATCTTTGGGATGTGGGAAGAAACCAGAGCATCTGGACGAAACACACGGTGAAAGGGAGAATGTGCAAACTCCACACAAACAGCTCCCACGGTCTGGATTGAACCCAGGTCTCTGGCGCTGTGAACTAGCAGTTCTAGCAGCTGCACCATTGTGCCACCCCTACTATTGTAGCACTACTTCTTTGAAGTAGGTTTACAACTAAAACGCATCCAAATTTATTTCTTCTAAATTATTTTTTTATATATATTAAAATTAAATCTTTGTAAAGGCCTATAATTACATGCTATGGTAATGAACATATTATTGATAAAATCAAAAGACATTAGCGTTTTTCTTAGGCCAAGGATTATAATTACTCTTCAGAGGTGAGAACTCCAGGACTTGAAAGCTTTTTTGGGTAACCAAAGTACATAAGTTTTATTCAGAGCAATTACACAATTACAGCATTAAAAGCCTGCTTTTTAAAAATTATTATTTACTAGATGGGCGTGGACCTGTTGGGTCCAAATTTCTCTTGCGGGCCCGGCAACCTTCCGTGGAAACCTCTCCTGCGGCCAGCAGCAGGAGAGCTCTCCTCACCACCCCCCCCCCCCCCCCAATTGGCCGCCACTCCCGTCACTCGTGCGGGTCCCACCCAACCCTCCCCCAACTGCACACGCGCGGATGCGGCAGCCATCTTATATAAGTATTAAAGTTTAAAAAGTGATTTTTAAATCTCTCCTGTGGGCCCAGCAACCCTCCATTCAAACCTCTCCTGCGAGCGCGGCACCCCCCATTGGGTGCAAGCCTCTCCTGCGGGCCCGGCAACCCATCCCCCAACTGACAATCCATGGACCCCCCTCTGCCGCCGCGCTGCACCACGGGAGGAAGGTCAGGCCCGGGGCATACCGGGTTGGGCGCCGGTCCTCCCGGCCGGGGGGGGGGGGAGAATTAAAGTTTCAGCTCGACAGTTCAGCAGCATGTCGTCGGCTCAGCAGCCCCCCCCCATTGGCTACCACTCCCGTCATTCGGGCGGGTTCCATTGTGATGATGAACGCAGCTGACAACCACGGAAATGGAAAAGTGATTTTTTTACTTTAAAAAAGTAATTTTTAAAGTTTAAAAAGTGAACTTTTTAAAATTTGTGTTGATTATTATGATGATTTGACAATGGTGATTAAGGTGGTGCTAAAATTGTTGCGCTATGGTGTGCCGTTTTGGTTGTATTTCGGGAACATACTAAATATAAATATATATATAACACAATATGAGTTTCAGTAATATATACTCAAAAACTGAGTCAAAGAGGAGTGCCTAACAGTATAATTAGGGTCCTGGCATATTGGTACGCCAACCAGAGCATGCAGGTCAAATGGGGTAATGCAGTCTCTGTAACATTTGGTGTTGGTAATGGGGTTCGCCAGGGGGGGGCTACTCTCACCAGCCCTCTTTAATGTGTACATAAATGATTTATCTGAACAGCTTAGAGGCTGTAAAACAGGATGTATGATTGGTAACACCCTGGTAAACCATCTTATGTATGCCGATGATCTGGCGGTTTTTTCTCCTTGCAGTGCTGGGTTTCAGCAGATGTTGAATATATGCTCTGAGTATGGTGTCCAATTTGACGTGAAATACAATGCTAAAAAGAGCGTTGTCATGATTTGTAAAGTAAAAGGGGACAAAGATCTAGTCTTCCCATCATTTTACCTGTCTGGGCAGGTTCTATCTGTCTGCTGTAAAGCTAAGTATCTGGGACATGTCATCACAGATCAAATGTCTGATGATGAGGACATGTATAGACAGCGCCGCATGTTGTATGCACAAGCTAACATGTTGGTTAGGAAATTCCACTGGTGCTCAGGAAATGTCAAGATAAACCTGTTTAGAGCGTACTGTACTCCTCTTTACACTGCTCCTTTGTGGATAAAGTTTAATAAGTCAAGCATCCATAAACTTAAGGTTGCCTATAATGAATGCATGCGCATATTGCTTAGAAAGCCAAGGTGGTGCAGTGCAAGTGAACTGTTTTGTAGTGCAGGAGTCAATACGTTTCATGCCCTGTTGAGGAATCTCATGTTTAAATTTATATGCCGATTGAATGGTTCTCAGAATTCCATCATTGTGCTGCTGGTAAATCCTGGTTTCAGTGCCGTGAGATACCTGTCACCTATGTGGAAACATTGGTATTGTTGCCTTTTCTAATTTAATTTAATTTTATATGTATATACTGTGTACTGTATGTGTATTCTAATGGACCATGTGTCTGCTTAATAAAATTTAATAATAATAATATAGATTTCTGCTTGCTTTCCAGTTCATCCTTATTTTGACATCAACCGTATAATTGTAAAATGTACACTTTTTCCTACCATGTATGGTCATTTTCAACAATTTTTGTTCTTGGTTTATGGGTGATATTTTTGCAGGACATGCTATCTTTCCAACATGGCAATGTACTGTGTATAGTAAGTACAAATACACTTATGCTATTATTTTGAAAAGTGTATTAGCATTTGGAAAAAAAGAGGGGCGGGGGCAGTGGGTTCAAATGCCAAAAGAAATACATCACCTTTATCTCTTCTCTTTCCTTTTTGTCAGGAATAGCTCTTGCGGCAGCAGCGTACTTTTCAAAAACCATTCGCTCCTTTTGTATTCGTTTTAATTCTTCTTTTTTGTATTCTTCCAACTGAGTCAGCTCCTCAGCTTTTTTACGTTCAAAGTCTGCAATTTCTTTCCTACAAATTAAATGATATCTTTAGCAATTCCTTTGTCTTCAACATTACATGTAACAACCTTCAAAATTGATAAGCACAGTAACTTCAGAGACATTAGTCAATCCAATCTGTCTCTGAACATTGTTGCCAATTAGTTAGCCATATTAAGCCATTTAAAATCTGGATCACGATAGAATTTAATTCTAGAAGATTTCAGTAGAAAGCAGATTCCTAGAAAGCAAAACAAATTTAAGTTAAAAATTATTAAATATATAAAAGCTACTTATTCAAGCCATGGCTAATAATATATAAAATAACAAATATAGGTGGCAAAGATGACAAAATAAAATTACATCAGAATGAATAGATTTTTAAAAAATCTGATGGAAAAGACAGGAAGTGCAAAATAACGTGTTCTCCTGAAGATCAGTCCCGATCCGAAACGTTACCTATCCATGTTCTCCTGAGATGCCGCCTGACCTGCTAAGTTACTCCAGCACTGTACCTTTTATCTGTAAACCTGCATCTGCAGTTCCTTATTTCTACGTTTGTCCATAATGCCAGTTGGACACAAGGCGATTGACCAATTATTAATGCGACAACTATTCGCAATAAGCATACTCAATTGGTTGTAACAAGATTTCAATTGGAAATTAGACTTGCTCAGAATTTAATAAATTAAAGACAGTTCCAATTGGAATTGTTAAAGCTAATCAGAAAGACTTAAACTTGTAGTTTTTCTAGATGTTTGCAGCAACTGAGCCGTTTCAAAAGTGAAGTACCCTCACAAAAACATGAACAAAAACAAGGTGATATGCCAATGGTATAAATATTAAAATCACTTCAAAAAGACTAAAATGAGTAGTTAATCAGCCTGCCTTCGGCATCAGTAAATACTTCATACTGATTATTTCATACTTTTTTTTTTAGGCGGTTCCTGGTTCCAAGAATTCAGCAAAATGTTCCCTGCAAAATAATGCATATTTAACACATCATTCCTGATTTTTTTGACTTGCCTTCAAATATTTTGAAAATTTTCATTTGCAGGAAATGAAAATAACAGTGTTCAGATTTCAAGGGGCTGTAATTGTTGCATCCCTGTTTTAAAAGGAAAATACCAGACAGGGAATGACGTATTAAAAACACTGAAGATCTACTAGCAAAATTCTACAAAAGATAAGTAAGCGAAAACTATAACTTATGTCAAATAGTGCTCTGTGTTGTATGATGTGCATGCAGACTTGTGTTATTATATCAACTTTTGATATGACGTAGCAAAAGATCATTACTTCGGCAAAGGACAAGAAAACAGTCAAAATGCCTTCTACTGAAAAGAACAAGTGCACTTACCTAAGGTCCATCATTGCTTTCTCTTTATCATCCCGGAGTTTAGCCAGTGAAGTATTTTCTGCTCGAAACTGGTTAATTTCAAATTCCAATTCTAATAGTTTCTCCTGC
This sequence comes from Rhinoraja longicauda, assembly GCF_053455715.1. Taxonomy (NCBI): domain Eukaryota; kingdom Metazoa; phylum Chordata; class Chondrichthyes; order Rajiformes; family Arhynchobatidae; genus Rhinoraja; species Rhinoraja longicauda. Next base: position 46,772,947 of record NC_135959.1, on the reverse strand, counting down.
ATCAACTTGGACTGAATACCACTACCTAGTAAACAATACAATGTGTGTAACATTTTGTTTTATTTGATGTTTAATTTGTTTTAAACTCTCTTCCATGCTGCTACAGACATAATTCATGATTGAAAATATGGAAGAGAATAAATTTCCGCTGTGACTCTAATGCATGTAAAACATTAAATCATGCATACATTTCCTTGATGCTAAATTAATGTTGTGTAATCTCAACACTATTAAACAGTAAATATTTTAAAAATAAGTCAATTTTCTCTTTTGTGACTGGTTCAGCTATATGTTGCTACTCTTATCTCACCAGACAGCACTTTCCCAATCCTCAGGTACTTTGTCTCCTCGACCATCATTATTTAAGAGAATCCCCACAAAGTATCATAACAAATTCCTCATCCATTTAAAAAAAAACAAAAAAACATAACTCTGTTCAGTAAAACTCAAATCTGTTCATCTCAATAAACTCAAATTTGTTCATCTCAATAAACTAAAACACCTCATAAGATTCAATTTTGACCGAGAATAAGTGTAAAATAGATGTGCACTTCCCAGCTGTTTTCTCTGGCTTAGAATGACGTGCTGACTCAAACAGCAAATGGGATCCTTTATTTTGATGTTGAACTCTCCCTGTATAACATACATAAGTTCATAATTGAAAGGAGCAAAGTTAGGCTATTCAGCCCATCAAGTCTACTCTGCCATTCAATCATGGCTGATCTATCCCTCCTAAACCCATTCTCCTGCCATCTCCCCATAACCCCTGACACCCATACCAGTTCTCTGAATGCATTCAAGAGAGAGCTAGATAGAGCTCTTAAGGATAGCGGAGTCAGGGGGTATGGGGAGAAGGCAGGAACAGGGTACTGATTGAGAATGATCAGCCATGAGCACATTGAATGGGTGGTGCTGGCTCGAGGGGCCGAATTACCTACTCCTGCACCTATTGCCCATTGGACTCTCCCACTAGTGCAAACATCCTCTCCACATTCACTCTATCCAGATCTTTCACTATTCGGTAAGTTTCAATGAGGTTAGGTCCCCCTTCATCCTTCTAAACAACAGCGAGGGTCAATGCCGTCAAACACTCATCATATATTAACCCATTCATTCCTGGGATTATTCTCATAAACCTCCTCTGGACCCTCTCCAGCGTCAGCACATCCTTCCTCAGATTTGGGGCCCAAAATTGCTTACAATACTTCAAATGCGGCCTGACCAGCCCCTTATAGAGCCTCAGCATTACATTCCTGTTTTTGTATTCTAGTCCTCTTGAAATAAATGTGTTTAGCTTGTGTTTAGCTTCTATACTACTGATTCGACTTGCATATTAACTTTTTGGGAAGCCTGCACCATCACTCCCAACTCCCCATTTAGAAAATAGTCTATGCCTTTGTTCCTACTACCAAAATGCACGACTCCACACTTTGCCATGCTGTTTTCCATTTGTCACTTCTCTGCCCATTCTCCCAGGCGGGGGACCAGCATTCTGGCAGGCAGGTTTGCCACTGCTACACAGGTGGGTTTAAACTAAATAGTGGGGGGGGGGGGGGGGGAGACAAATCTCTGTGGTATCTCAGCTGCATGGAGGCAGAGAGGAGAGCTTTTCAGTGGGTAGTCTACAGAGCTCAGAAGATTATCGGGACACAGCTACCAGCCTTGGAGGGCATCTACAATACACGATGCCTCAGGAAAGCCACCAGCATTCATAAAGACTCGTCACACCCTTGCAATAGTCTGTTCGAACTTCTACCATCCGGCAGACGTTACAAGGCCTTCTACGCCCGCACCTCCAGACTTAGGAACAGCTTCATCCCCAGAGCTATAGCTGCTCTGAACCTGCTGAGTGCCCCCCCCATGAACTGTCTCCTTTGGATGGTCACGTCGCACATCGACCCGGCACAGACCTATTTGCACTTTATACTGTTTTAACTGTTTCTAATTTTGTTTCTCTGGGTTGTCTAAATTTCTGCTGATTAGCTAATTAATTTATTGCACCGAATGGAAGTCGCATTCCCAATCTCGTTGTACCCCTGTACAATGACAATAAAGATATATTGTGTTGTATTGTATAATTGGAAATACAAGGATGGAGTTAAAAAGAGAGTGGAGGAAAAGTTAAGTAAGGCACCAGAATTAACATGAACAGAAAGATCACGAAGGGATAGGAGAGTATGGCCAAGTGAAATTGGACTCGATGTGAAAGGTCAGGTGAGTAATAGATTAAAAGTATTTTATATGAATGCGCAAAGTACAAGAAGTAAAGTGGATGAGCTTGAGGTTCAGTTAGAGATTGGTAGATATGACATTGTGGGGATCACAGAGACATGGCTGTCGGAGGATCAGAGTTGGGAACTGAATATTCAGGGTTATACGTCCTATAGAAAGGACAGGCTGGTGGGCAGAGGAGGTAGGGTAGCTCTGTTGGTGAAATTCAGTCCCTTGCGAAGGGTGACATTGAGGAATTGTAAAGGGAAGAGGACACTAATCAGAGTTATCTACAGGCCCCCAAACAGTAGCCTGGATATAGGATGCAACTTGCAGCAGGAGTTAAAATTAAAACAAAGGTAATGCCATTCTGGTTATGGGAGATTTCAATATGCAGGTAGACTGGGAAAATCAGATTGGTTATGGACCCCAAGAAAGGGAGTTTGTAGAGTGCCTCCGAGATGGATTCTTAGAGCAGCTTGTATTGGAGAAACAGGTGAAATTATTATGGGGAACAAGGAAATGGCAGAAGAGTTGAACAGATACTTTGGTTCTGTCTTCACTAGGGAAGACACAATCTCTCAGATGTAGTAGAGGACAGAGAATCTAAGGAGACAGAGGAACGGAAAGAAATTAGCATTAGGCGAGAAATAGTATTGGGTAGACTGATGGCTGATAAATCCCCAGGGCCTGATGGTCTACATCCCAGGGTACTCAAGGAGGTGGCTCTCAAAATCGTTGATGCATTGGTGATCATTTTCCAATGTTCTATAGATTTAGGATCAGTTCCTGTGAATCGGAGGGTAGCTAATGTTACCCCACTTTTCAACAAAGGAGCGAGAGAGAAAACAGACAAGTTGAGTGAGTGGGCAGATGCATGGCAGATGCAGTATAATGTAGATAAATGTGAGGTTATCCACTTTGGCAGCAAGAACAAGGTGTCAGATTAGGAAAAAGTGAAGTGCATCAAGACATGGGTGACCATGTACACCAGTCACTGAAAGTAAACATGCAGGTACAGCAGGCAGTGAAGAAAGCCAAGGGCATTTTGGCCTTCATAACAAGAGGATTTGAGTATAGGAATAAAGAGGTCCTTCTGCAGTTGTACAGGGCCCTGGTGAGACCCACATCTGGAGCATTGTGTGCAGTTTTGGTCTCCTAATTTGAGGAAGGACATCCTTGCTATTGAGGGAGTGCAGCGTAGGTTCACAAGGTTAATCTCCAGGATGGCAGGACCATCATATGAGGAAAGATTGGAAAGACTGGGCTTTTATTCACTGGAATTTGGAAGGGTGAGAAGGGATCTTAATAGTAGAAACATATAAAATTATAAAAGGACCAGACAAGCTAGATGCAGGAAAAATGTTCCCAATGTTGTGGGAGTCCAGAACCAGGGGGCACAGTCTGAGAATAAAGGGGAGGCCATTTAAAACTGAGATGAGGACAAACTTTTTCACCCAGAGTTGTGAATTTATGGAATTCTCTGCCACGGAAGGTAGTGGAGGCCAATTCACTGGATTAAATTAAAAGAGTTAGATAGAGCTTTTGGGGCTAGCGGAATCAAGTGATATGGGGAGAAGAGTTACTAATTGTGGATGATCAGCCATGATCACAATGAATGGCGTTGCTGGCTCGAAGGCCTGAATGGCCTCCTCCTGCACCTATTTTCTATGTTTCTATGTCCAAGTCCTTCTACAGAGTCCCTGCTTTCTCTACACTACCTGCCCCTCCACCTATCTTTGTATCATCTGCAAACTGGGCCAATGAGGCCTTCAATCACCTCATCCAAATCATTAATATACAACGCAAAGAGTATCGGCCCCAGCACCGACCTCTGCAGAATTCCACTAGTCAATGACAGCCAACCAGAAAAAGCTCCCTTTATTGCCAATCTTTGCCTTCTGCCATCCAGCCAACCTGATATCCATGCTAGCATCTTCCCTTTGATACCAGTGATGGAATAGAACAACATAAGTAATAGGCCTTCCAGCCCATTATGTCTGCTCTGTCATTTAATCAGATCATGGCTGATTTTTAACCTCCGATCCTCTTTCATATATATCAACCCTAACTCTCACAAACCTCTTTATATTCAAAATACATCAATTTTGAATGTAGTAAGAAGGAACTCAAGAGATGAAGAAATTATCCATCTCTGTCTTGAATGGTTGAACTCCTCCTAATTGAAGCTTTCTCAGCTGGAGAAAATATCCCTGCATCTAGTCTATCTAACCTTTGCTGCTCAGACTTGAACCCCAGTTTCCAGTTCCACTCATTTGACCTATCATTTCCAGAGATTTTCCAAGCTGCCTTCTGCAAAAATAACACAAAATACTTAATTTCTTTGGTATTTTCTAATTCTGCAACATAGTCATACAACATGGAAACATGCCCTTCAGCCCAACTTGACCTTGCTGACCCATCTATGCAAGTCCGACCTGCCCACATTTGGCCCATAATCCTTTCCTATCCATGTACCTGTCTTTTAAACGTTGTTTTGTATCTGCCTCAACTACCTCCTCTGGCAACTCATTCCATATACTCATCCCACACATCCATCCGCTGTGTGTAAAAGATGTCCCTCAGGTTCTTATTAAATCTTTTCCCTCTTATGTTAAACCTGTCTGATGTTTCTTGATTCTGGGCAAAAGACTGCATTCACCCTATCTATTCCCCTCACGATTTTATACATCTCTAAGATCACTCCACAGCCTGTGCTCCAAGGAATAAAGTCCTAGCCTGCCCTACCTCTCCCTATAGCTCAGGCGCTCACGTTCTGGCAACGTCTTCATAAATCTTCTTTGCACCTTTCCAGCTTAACAACATCCTTCCCATAAGCAGGGTGACCAAAATTGTACACTACAATATACCACAGGCGGCCTCACCAATATCTTGCACAACTGTAACATGATTATTCCTCAGTATATAAATTGGCCATATTAGCATCTGCTAATTTTTTTTGTGCATGTCTAGACATTTTACATCAAAAATGACAGTAATGCTTTTCATTACCTCAGGCCATTTTAACTAAACTTGGGACATTTTCCCAGTCCTCAGGCTTCCATCCTCATTCTGCTTGTTTTGTAATTGGACATTAAAATGATTTTAGTTTGAAAGGCTGGATGACAGGCCACTTACTACTTGTCAACAATGCTCTTTCATTCAGAGTACAGTGCCCTCCATAATGTTTGGGACCAAGACCCATCATTTATTTATTTGCCTCTGTACTCCACGATTTGAGATTTGTAGTAGAAAAAATTACTTGTGGTTAAAGTGCACATTGTCAGATTTTATTAAAGGCCATTTTTATACATTTTGGTTTCACCATGTAGAAATTACAGCTGTGTTTATACACCAATCAGCCAAAACATTAAGACCACTGACAGGCGAAGTGAATAACATTGATTATCTTGTTACAATGGAACCCGTCAATGGGTGGGATACCTTAGTTAGCAAGTGAACAGTCAGTTCTTGAAGTTGATGTGTTGGATGCAGGAGAAATGGGCAGGAGTAAAGACCTGACGACTTTGACAAGGGCCAAATTGTTATGGCCAGACGACTGGGTCAGAACATCTCTGAAACGGCAAGGCTTGTGGGGTGCTCCCGGTCAGCAGTGGTGTGTACCTACCGACAGTGGTCCGATGAGGGGCAAACCACTAACCAGCGACAGGGTGTTGGGTGCCCAAGGCTCATCATTGCGCAAGGGCAACAAAGGTTATCCCGTCTGATGTGAACCAACAGAAGGTCTACTGTGGCATAAGTTACAGAAAATTTTAAAGGTGGTCACAGGAGGAATGTGTCACAACACACAGTGCATCGCACCCTGCTGCGAATGGGGCTGCACACAGAGAACCAACAGCATATTAGGCAGGTGGTCATAACGTTTTGGCTGATCGGTGTATAAACACAGCCGTGCCTAGTCCCCCCCATTTCAGGGCACCATAATATTCGGGACACATGGCTTCACAGGCGTTTGTAATTACTCAGGTGTGTTTAATTGCCTTCTTAATGCAGGTATAAGAGAGCTCTCTGCACCTAGTCTTTCCTCCAGTCTTTCCATCACCTTTGGAAACTTTTATTGCTGTTTATCAACACGAGGACCAAAGTTGTGGTAATGAAAGTCAAAGAAGCCATTATGAGACTGACAAACAAGAATAAAACTGTTGGAGACATCAGCCAAACCTTAGGCTAACCAAAATCAACTGTTTGGAACATCATTAAGAAGAAAGACAGCACTAATCGCAAAAGGACTGGCAGGCCAAGGAAGACCTCCACAACTGATGACAGAAGAATTCTCTCTATAATAAAGAAAAATCCCCAAACACCTGTCCCACGGATCAGAAACACTCTTCAGGAGTGGATTTGTCGATAACCACTGTCCGCAGACTTCATGAACAGAAATACAGAGGCTATACAGAGAAATAGAGAAATACAGAAAATACACTGCGATACAAACCACTGGTTAGCCGCAAAAATGGGATGGCATGGTTAGTTTACCAAGAGGTACTTAAAAGAGCAAACATAATTCTGGAAAAAGGCCTTGTGGACAGATGAGACGATGATTAACTTATATTAGAGTGATGGCAAGAGCAAAGAGAGAGAAGGAACTGCCCAAGATCCGAAGCATACCACCTCATCTGTGAAACACTGGCTGCAGAAGGTACTGGCTCACTTATCTTCATTGATGATACAACTGCTGATGGTAGTAGCATAATGAATTCTGAAGTGTTATAGACATATCCCATCTGCTCAAGTTCAAACAAATGCCTCAAAACTCATTGGCTGGCAGTTCATTCTACAGCAAGACAATGATCCCAAACATACTGCTAAAGCAACAAAGGAGTTTTTCAAAGCTAAAAAATAGTCAATTCTTGAGTGCCGAGTCAATCACCCAATCTGAACCCAATTTAGCATGCCTTTTATATGCTGAAGAGAAAACTGAAGAGTACTAGCCCCCAAAACAAGCATAAGCTAAAGATGGGTGCAATACAGACCTAGCAGAGCATCACCAGAGAAGACACCCAGCAACTGGTGATGTCCATGAATCGCAGACTTCAAGCAGTCATTGCAACCAATCATTGTAGAGAAAAGGCAAAGTTCAATTACAGGTGAAGCCTTTTTAATTTACAATCAATTTGAAATTAATGATTTATCATTCAGCTTTAAATTTCCATTCCATTCTACTCTATATCATGGACTGATGGACTGACCACATCCTGAATTAGTACATATAAAGTTCAAGACAAAAACAAAAGTTTTTTAAAAATATACCAAAAGGGCTTTGAAGGAGATGTTACATTTAAACACAGTGGCTGTTAGGAAATTGTTTTTCATTCATGTCTTGACATGACTTAACCAATTCTTCTCTCGATCTGAGATGCCTGAAGGATGCTAAATAACTTTTATATCAAAATGAAAAATGATGTGAACTATACCTGATGGTTTGTCATTCACGGTTTTAGATTTCTGTTTCAGCCCTTGAAGAGACTCAGGCTTTGACTTGGGTTTCAGTGAAGGAAATAATCTTGTGATTAGATCTGATGTAGGAGGGGATTCTCCAATTTTGTTCAAATATTTTTCACACTCAATCTCTTTTTTAGCAGAAGCAATTTTTCTTCTCAGAACTTTGTCCTCAGTAACTTTACTGGAAGAGAAACTTTGAGTTGCTAATACAGAATTATGGACAGGCACTGCTGAGCTATCTTCGACTTTAATGAATTCAGTTTCATCTTGATCAGTCCATGTTTGGTCATCATCAAACTCAACCTTTTCTTGATGCAAAGATGTGCTGCTTTTGCATTCAGTATGAAAGAGAGAAGAATCTGCTTTATGGCTCAACCCAAGTTTATTTTTTTCTATCACAGTTAACATTTCAACATCATCGTCACCATCATCAGATGACAAGTCAAGATCTGTGTCCATATTCTTGTCTTTGTTGAAACTGTCCGTTGGTTGTTTTCCACACACAGATTTAGGATCATCTTCTTTCTCACTACTACAGATCACTGACCGCTCATTTGTCAGTGTATAATCAAGATCTCCATCCGAATCTGAAGTGGTATCACAAATAGCATACTGATATTCTTGGGAATCACTTTTAACATTTTGAATCACTGCTTCATTGCTGACCGGTGGATCAAAAATACTTTTGCACTTTGTCTCTAATACAACACAATTTTCCTTATCCCTATCATCCATATTTCTGGTGTGCATTGTATCACGTGAACTTTCAAGCATTTTATGATGTTGAACAGATTTTATTGGAGTGGAGGACAACCTGCGATCTTTGTTGTATTGCCAATCATTGTGTACCATTTTTAACACAAAAGAAGAATTACTGGAGAAGGAAAGTTCTTCAGCTGCCTGCTCCAAAAACTCAAACTCATTCAATTCAACAATTTCTTTCGCATTGTCCTTGTTCCAGTTCTCCATCTTTTTCTGAAATGATCGCTCAAATGAATTCTCAAGTCCATTTTTAGCTCTTTCAGTTGGGCAAGTGGGAAGTATATTTTCTGCACTTTTTTGCAATCTCTCAGCTTTATGCACTGATGTTAGTTTCTCCAGAGATTTACTGCCTTGTCCAATTTGTTTTGTCATTATTTGTTCATACTCCTGAACCACATTTATACAACCTGTTTGGTGGACATTTTGAACATGATCTTCTGATGCATGTATTATTTCATCTGCCTGCAGAGGTGACTGGAAGACATCATCTTCATTACAATTTCCTGAGACAGCTACTTTTTTAACACACAGTGCAGAGTAGATCTTTCCTTTTCCAAATGCCTTTGGTTTGTTGCCAATCCTGGTTGAGACAGTATTATGTCTTTCCTTGTTTAAAAGTGTCAATTTCCTCAGCATCGGTTGACAAGTTGTCTTCTTTAAACTTACAAAATCCTGGTCGGTTTGGTTTTCTTCCTTATCGGGTTTGACAGTTGCTCCATTACTTGACTTGATTTTTGAAAATCTTGCTAGCCCTTCACCTCGCTTCAAAAACTTCTTTTTGTTGCATTTATCCTCAGAGAATTCTGGAAGTAACTATGATAAGAAGACATTTTAGACAACTATGATTAAGAAGTTAATGACTACCTAAAGAACTAATGCCCCCGCCCCCCAAAGTTCAGTTTGCTGATTGTAACAATTGCCTGAAAATAGATGATTGCCAGGGCACAAATTACATTTCTAAATCTTTCCTAAAATGTGGGAAGGCATTTCCAAAGTGATTTGCATTAAATAGAAAAAGTAAACATTGGGCCAGAATTCACAGAAGAGCATTCTGCAACATGCCTTACAGTTTGTAAAACATTTGGCACTAAAGTAGCTGGAAATTGGAGCCAATGAAGTGTTGGGTCCAAGCAACTCTTCCACCAAATTAATATTTCAAATAGTGAAAAGGAACAAGAAATAAATTTAATCTATTACCAGCCAGGCTTTGTCCTGCCCTCCTCTCTTCCAGTTTTCTTCCTCCCCTCCCCCCCCCCTTTCAAATAGTCTGAAGGGTCCCGACCCAAAACGTCACCGATCCATGTTCTCCAGAGATGCTGCCTGTCCCACTGAGTTACTCCAGTACTTGGTGTCTTTTTTTAATGAAGAACTCAAATCTTGATTCAGAAGGAGTCAGACATATAACAAAGAGGCACATATGAGTTTCCCAACATTTAGAGTTTAAGGCTTCATATGGTAACAAGCAAAGTTGAATGAAAGCAATTGTGCCCATAGTCAATCAAGCTTAGTAATCAGTTACTTGTAACCATGCTCAGTCATTTTCTGGGGAAGTTACTCCACTATCATGGAGGCAGGGTGGCGCAGCGAATGCAACGCCGGAGACTCGGGTTCGATCCTGACTACGGGCGCCGTTTGTGCGAAGTTTGTACGTTCTCCCCGTGACCTGCGTGGGTTTTCTCCGAGATCTTCGGTTTCCTCCCACACTCCAAAGGCGTACAGGTTTGTAGGTTAATTGACTGGGTAAATGTAAAAATTGTCCCTAGTGTGTGCAGGATAGTGTTAATGTGCGGGGATCGCTGGGCGGCGCGGACTCGGTGGGCCGAAGGGCCTGTTTCCGCGCTGTATCTCTAAATCTAAAAATAATTGAAAAGTTCCTCTGGCACCTGTTTCTTTAATTCTTTAAATTGTTTCCCAAGTTAATTACCTTAATTTACAGTACAATACAGTAAAGCACATCATTAAATGATCTTCTTTACCAATACCATTTTATTGAATTCTGATAATTCAGTAGAATACACCTGAGGTATAATATTTATTTGTTTCTGCTGTGACATTAAATCGAAAATAGTACATCTAGATTTACTGTTCCAAACACAAACCGGTAATTGCTTCAGTTCAAGTTGTTGTTGTTGTTGCAGTCTCCGTTCTTCCATTTTCATCTGCTTCTCCAGGAACTCTTCAAAAGTTTCTTTTCCTCCATTGACTCCAGGCTTGATTGGTCTATCGGGGAGAGATAATATCTGTAGAACTGTTGTATTTCCAAAAATGGAAAAATTCATAATCTGGAAAGGTTATATGTCTGCTTATAAAATACTGAAAATAGTTTAATTATACTGCATCAAATATGCACAACTACCTTAATATGTTTTAATTACGTGACAAATTAAGCCTTGGGTCAACAGTTTATTAGTATAACAAAATAGGCTTTCATTTGAAACTTGATATGTTTTCCTAACTGTTTATTTACCTTTCTTCTAGAGTGTTAAAGGGTGGCGGATCATCAGAATAAGCTTTTCCAGATTGACTTTGAACTGATGTTCCACTTTTAGAATCCTTATTATTCTGATGTTTATTAAAAGGTTCTCTTGAAGATGTTGATTCAGAACTTTCTTCACTGTGAACTTCAATCTCACCTTTAAAAAAATTACAGGAATGCATATATCTGTGATTAAACACGTTATTTTTTGTAGCCATTATACTCTGAAATACAGAGCTATCTTCATTAGAAACATTTATTAACCAACTGAAAGTGAGCGCCAACTGAAATTAATTCCAAGGGTGCAAGAAATATGGATTTGTATTACAAATGTCAAATTATTTTGTAAAATAATGAATTTTAAATCTGCAATATTCCTAGATGCAAGAGTAGATATAATTAAGAATATTGCAGTTATTTTCAGTTCTATAATATAAATACAAAACTTTCATTACCTCAACACTAAAGAGATACACAGGCATGTGAGTGAAGTAAACAAAAAAGAGGAAAAGAGCCGAGCGCTTGGGCGAGGAGTGCAGTGGGGGGTAAATAAATTTACACACCAAATTACCCGTTTCAAGCCTCTTTTAGTGCATTTCAAAGTAAAAACGGACATTACAAAATAATGTGAATATGTCACTTTACTAATAACATTTTGAAGTAAATTCGCACATTAATTGATAATCAGCCCAGAAAGGTGGTAAAATTGGCTTTTCTGCTTGGTTTTATATTTTAACCCCGTCTTAAATAATTTAGTTATATAATCTTGCACTTAAATTTAATATTTACTCATTAGAGTTCCATCACTGATTTTCTGGCACTCTTGGTTCTAGAGCTTTGCTGGTTTATCAAGCCGGCCAAGAAAGCCGGCTATGGGGATAGATGTGCTGGCTCCAGCTGGACTGGAGTTCCAGAGCCCCGGCCGCAGGTTGTCCAGCCTAGGTATCGCATTTCCGGGGAGACTTCCAGGGCGGGGGGATTTCTCGTGGAACCCCTAGTGACATCTAGCGGCCGAATTGACAAATTGGCCATGGAAGTCCAGATGAGGTCGAGATTGTCTGCCTTACCCAGCCTAGGTGCCACATTTTCAGGGAAACTTCCAGGGTGCGGGGGATTTCTCGGGGAACCCCTAGCGACCTTTAGCGGAACCCTAGTGTTCATTACAAGTCTATACATCACTTGATCTATAAAAAGTTTCTTTTCTTTTTTCTCCGATCCGATTTCTCCGTTAGTAAACACGATTTTGGCAAAGTGAAAAACGTGGAAATCATGCAAAAAGCATGAAAAATGGATTTTAAAAACACGGAAATCCGCTGAAAATTCACATGCCTGGGTATTACATTTTCTTTTCTAAAGATTTATGACAACATTAATTTCTTAGTGCAATGTGTTATTTATACCCAACCTCGATGTTAATGCATGCTATGTTTGCTTACCCTCAGGAAAAGCATTCTCTTGTGCCGTATGTGCTTTTTGTTGCAGGACAACCTTTAATGGAATTTTGTTTTCAATATCATCCAAGCTACTTAAAGTCTCTGGAAAATAAAAAGAGCAAGACGCTCACATATTTACAAGTTTAAAAAAATCATTCTGTTTCAAAATAGCACCGGAGAACAAATTTGAAATGTAACATTTTTTGCCTTTATTTTTTGAATCCACTCTTGATGTGATTGAAAATAGGAAAATATAAATAATTCACTACACTGGTGATCTTGAAAGATTGAATTTTGAAACATACAATTTAAGTGTCTTAAGTCTAGACACCAAAAGGAATAGACAATAGACAATAGGTGCAGGAGTAGGCCATTCAGCCCTTCGAGCCAGCACCGCCATTCAATGCGATCATGGCTGATCACTCTCAATCAGTACCCCGTTCCTGCCTTCTCCCCATACCCCCTCACTCCGCTATCCTTAAGAGCTCTATCCAGCTCGCTCTTGAAAGCATCCAACGAACTGGCCTCCACTGCCTTCTGAGGCAGAGAATTCCACACCTTCACCACTCTCTGACTGAAAAAGTTCTTCCTCATCTCCGTTCTAAATGGCCTACCCCTTATTCTTAAACTGTGGCCCCTTGTTCTGGACTCCCCCAACATTGGGAACATGTTTCCTGCCTCTAATGTGTCCAATCCCCTAATTATCTTATATGTTTCAATAAGATCCCCCCTCATCCTTCTAAATTCCAGTGTATACAAGCCCAATCGCTCCAGCCTTTCAACATACGACAGTCCCGCCATTCCGGGAATTAACCTAGTGAACCTACGCTGCACGCCCTCCATAGCAAGAATATCCTTCCTCAAATTTGGAGACCAAAACTGCACACAGTACTCCAGGTGCGGTCTCACCAGGGCCCGGTACAACTGCAGAAGGACCTCTTTGCTCCTATACTCAACTCCTCTTGTTACGAAGGCCAACATTCCATTGGCTTTCTTCACTGCCTGCTGTACCTGCATGCTTCCTTTCATTGACTGATGCACTAGGACACCCAGATCTCGTTGAACTCCCCCCTCCTCCTAACTTGACACCATTCAGATAATAATCTGCCTTTCTATTCTTACTTCCAAAGTGAATAACCTTGGTAGTCAAGGGGATATCGTAAATGTTCATGTAATTCAAAAATCAGAACAGGTAATGAGAAAAATAATTGAGAATTTGCAATTATTTAGACAACATCTACATGACACTTGATCTCAAAACAGCTCCTCGAACGTCCATCAGGGAAAAGCTATCCTAAACTTTGCCACTTGACATGTTATTTGAATTATATATTGAAAGGACATGAATTATATTTGTTGTAGTTTCAAATTTTAAAGAAGAAAGTCAGGAATAGTTCTTGGTTTTTTAAATCCACTTGGAATGTGACTGAAAGCTGGAATATATAAATATTCAGGAATAGTTCATTGAAACTGCATTGTAATCTTTTCACCTAAAACTGAGGAATAATTTCTGGAATCATTGGTCATGTTAAACAAATTTAAATAAATTAATCTAATAAATTAGGAACTTTCTTGATTATAACTCCTTATTAGGACTGGCTTATGACTTCATTACAAAGTTCATTATTAAAGTATTCTAGACGACCCGTGGACCCGTTGGGTTCCCATTGTTACTAAAGGTTCTTTAGTAACTTGTCAGTTTCTTTGTTGAATTAAATTAGAGCGCATGTTGCAATCAAAAGCGCCTGAACAATTGGTTGGGCAGAAAGCAGCCAAAACAGTACACGATAGCACAACAATTTGAAGGAAACACGACGCGTGGACCCGTTGGGTTCCCGTTGTGACAGCCCCAATGCCGGGGGCGGGCGAAGGGGGAGAGGAAAGGGGGGGGAGGGAGCCACTCACCCAGTCCCGGGCGGCCAGCAGTAGGAGAGCGGCCACAAGGCACTGCCCCATGTTCTTCCTGCCGGCGGCCATCTTCTTTGACCTTCTTTCTGCCGCCGTGCTGCACCCACGGGAGGAAGGACAGGCGCGGGGCATTCCGAGACACATGCCGGTCCTCCTGGCGCTGCTGCGCAGGCGCGCCGCTACCGAGCCCGGTAACCGTCCCCAACTGCACATGCATGGATACTGGCCCCAGCAACACTCCCCCAACTGCGCACGCGCGGATACCCGTTACGTTCCCGTTGTGACACCAGATGAACACGGAAGTATTAGATCAAAATGGCGATGTTTATTTTATGGGGGATGTGTCCGAAACACAGCCAAAACAGTACATGAGAGCGCAACAATTTGAACGAAACTTGATACTGCATATCGCGGGGGAGTAAGGTGCCCCTAAAATTGTTGTAGTATCGTGTACCATTTTGGCTGTATTTCAGGAACATACTTCGGTACATATATACTTTTAGTAACATATAACATACTAGCAAAGCGGGCCCGTTGGGCCCATACCCCCCATTCTCTCCTCCCCCAGCCCCACTCTTAATCTCCCCACACCCCCCCTTTCCACACGACCTCCCCTTTTCCCAGTACCCCTCTTTCCCCCACCACCAAGCCCCCTCCGCACAACCCCTGTTGTCCCCCTCCCCAGTCCCCATTCTCAGACCCCCCCATTCTCTCTCCCCTAGACACACTCTTACTCTCCCCCACCACCCCCCCTTTCCCCAGCACACCCCTTTCCCCTACTCTCTCTTGCCCCCAGCACCAACCCCCCACCCCCGCTGTCCCCCTCCCCAGTCCCACTCTGCCTCCTCCCACCCCCACTCTCTCCTCCTCCCACCCTCCCCGTCGCCCCCACCGTTACTCTCCCCCACCCCCCTTTCCCTACCAGCCCCCCCCCCCGTGGTCCCGGCGAAAAGCACTTACGGATAGTGCAGGGAGGAGGAGGGAGCTGCGGAGTGCGGCCGTTACTGTGGCGTGGCCGAGCCCGGACTACTGGAGACGGATAGGGCGGCGGCGCGCTGGGTCCGTGCGATAGCGGGGAGAGGGTCTCCCGGGTGTGGGAGAGAGGAGAGAAGCAAGGGGAGAGAGGAGAGGATCGCGGGCGGAAGACTCCGCTAACGGCGTCCATGTCGTTGGTGCGAGTGAGGAGAGGCCGCGTGTGCGTGCTGACATCATACGCACAGCAGCGCCACGCTGAAAACCTTCAATAAATCAGTAGGGGGGGGGGGGGGGCAGCGCGAGCTCATCTCACAGGGGCATTGTGACGTCACACGCTGAAGACCTTGAAAAAAACGGTTAGAAATAAAATGTTTTAACTTTAAAACCTCTGTAACTTAAAAAATGTACGACCAAATTAAATTAAAATATCATTTTCCACCAGCGTTCAGCATGTCCCCCTCCCCAGTCCCACTCTGCCTCCTCCCACCCTCCCCGTTACTGTGGCATGGCCGAGCCCGGAATACTGGTGACGGATAGGGCGGCGGCGCGCTGGGCCCGGGCGATAGCGGGGACTGGAGGAGGCTGTGGGTTGAAGGGAAGGAGGGAGGAGGAGGGAGCTCCGGAGTGCGGCCGTTACTGTGGCGTGGCCGAGCCCGGACTACTGGAGAGGTTAGGGCGACGGCGCGCTGGGCCCGGATGATAGCGGGGAGAACATCTCCCTCCTGCTCGGAGTTTCCCCTGGGTGTGGGAGATTGGAGAGAGTGTGGGGAGAGAGGAGGGAAGCGAGAGGAGCACCTGATTGCGGGCGGGCGGCTCTGCTAACAGCGTCCATCTTGTTGGTGCGAGTGAAGAGAGAGTCCGTGCGTGGCGTAGATACGGATATATATACAAGATCTGAGGAAGGACACAGGCGCACACAGAGACATATAATATATATATATACTAGACCACGTGGGCCCGTTGCTCGTAGAGGGGGGACAGGGAAGGGGAGAGGGTGTGACTGAGGAGCCCTGGACCCAAAGCCTCTCCTGTATCGGTGTAGCACCCTCAACCTCCCCACTCAATGCCCCTTATCCCCCCCTTCTCCCCCCACTGACCCACTCCATCCCCCCTACCCCACCCCCACTTGCACCTGCCCTGACCCCACTCCTCCAGCCCTGCCTCCACCCCCTTCCCTCTCCCCTCACCCACCCTGCCCGCACCCCACCCACCCTGCCCGCATCCCACTCTCCCCCACCCCAACCTTCCCTCCTCCCCGCCCCCTCTCCCCCACCCCCACTTTTCCCTCCTCCCCCACTCTTCACTCCTCCCCACCCCACCCTGACCTCCTCCCCAGCCGTACTCTACCCCCACTCTCTCCTCCCCCCCGCCCCACCCCCCCATTTCCCCCCACCCCCTCTCCTCCCCACCCCCTCTCTCCTCCCCCACCCCCTCCCCCTACTCTGCCCTCTTGTCCACCTCCACTCTCCGCTGCCCCCCACCCCCTCTCCCCTTCCCTCTCCTCTCCCCCCCTCCCCCGACCCTCCCCCACCCCCTCCACCCCGACCCTCCCCCCACTCCACTCTCCCCCCACCCTTCCCCACTGTTATATATATAATAATAGATAGTTGGGCCCATTCCTCGTAGGGAGGGGGGGGGGGGGGGGGGAGAGGGTGTGACTGAGGCCACTGCCTCCCCCACCTCCCCTTTCCCCAAGACCCCCCTTTTCCCCACTCTCCCCTCCCCCCATTTTCTCCCCCACCACAACTCTCACTCTCCCCCACCTCCCCTTTCCCCACCACCGCCCTTTCCCCCCTCTCTTCCGCCACCCCCATTCTCTCCTCCCCCACCCCCCATTCTCTCCTCCCCAGCCCCACTCTTACACTCCCCCACCCCCCTTTCCCCACCACCCTCCTTTCCCCCACTCTCTTTATCCCCCATCACTAACCCCCCTCCCCCCAACCCCGCTGTCCCCTTCCCCAGACGCACTCTCCCTCCCATCCCCACTCTCTCCTCCTCCCACCCTCCCCATCCCCCCCACTCTTACTCTCCCGGAGCGGCGGACTACTGGAGACGGGCAGTGCGGCGGCGACTGTGGCCTAGCCGAGCTGGGATTACTCGCGGCGGTTGTGGGGGAGAGAGGGGAGAGAGAGGAGAGAGAAGCGAGGGGAGAGAGGAGAGAGAGGAGAAAAGCAAGGGGAGAGAGGAGAGGGGAGCCCCTGATTGCAGGCGGGCGGCTCTGCTAACGGCGTCTCGTTTGTGCGAGTAAAGAGAGAGTCGTGAACAGAGAGTGCGAGCGCTATGGTGGCGTCATACGCACAGCAGCCCTTTTGAAAAGGTGTTTAGAAAGGAGATTTTTGAACTTTAAAACCTCTCTAACTTAAAAAATATACGATGGATTTAAATAAAACTTGTTATAAAGAGTGGCCGCGAGAGTGGTCATTAAGGTGGCGCAAAAATTGTGGCGCTATGGTTTACCGTTTTGGCAAAATCACAGAAATACATATATTTACATATGGATATATATACATGTCTGAGTTTTAGTAGTATAAATAAATATATAGATAATATATATATATAAACATAGCACAAAAAGTAAGGAAATTTGTGTTTGGTAGATTATTTCTTTGTTGTAACAATGCTTCTTGGCAATAAATCTTATACCGTTGGAAAGCCTGTTTATTTCCCTTTTAAATGGTGCCACATTTGTAAGGAACATGCATTTGAGGGATGAGCAGCAGAGCTGAGTATGTGGGTTGCGCCCATGAAAAATCTGCCAAATCTTCTCTGCCAACGCCAAACAGCTTATTCTGCCATTGACTCTTGTTCGGTGTTGTTTGGTGGATTGGATGATTGAAGTCTGAAGAAACAAGACATATTGGCAATTTAACAATTTATTCATTTAATAAACAGGAGCCTCAGTAGCGTGTGGAAGAACCATACACAGCCACAACAGCCTGGCACCTCCTCCTCATGCTGGTCACCAGCCTGGTCACACACTGTTGTGGGATGGCATCCCATTCTTCAACCAGCATTTGTCGCAAGTCAGCCAACGTGGTTGTGTTGGTCACTCTGGCACGAACAGCACGCCCAAGCTGATCCCACAAGTGTTCAATGGGGTTGAGGTCAGGACTGCTGGCAGGCCATTCCATCCTCTCCACTCCCAAATTCTGGAGGTAGTCTCTGAGAAACCCTGCTCTGTGGGGGCGAGTATTGTCATCTTGGAGGATAGAGTTCGGTCCCAGACTGTGGAGATATGGGATTGCCACTGGTTGCAGAATCTCATCTCGATATCTCTCTGCATTGAGATTGCCTCCAATGATGACAAGCCTCGTTTTTCCAGTGAGGGAGATGCCGCCCCACACCATCACACTGCCTCCACCAAAAGATGTTACTCTATCGGTGCAGCAATCAGCATAGCGTTCTCCGCGTCTTCTCCACACTTTGACCCTATGATCCAACTGCTGTAGGCAGAATCTGGACTCATCGCTGAACATAACGTTCCTCCACATGTTCAGGTTCCAGTGCACGTGTTGCCGACACCAGCGCAAACGGGCCTGACGGTGAAGGGCAGTCATGGCAGGCCTCCTGGCAGCCCTATGAGACTGGAGATCGGCTGCGTGCAGTCTGTTCTGAATTGTCTGGGCAGAGAGCCGTCGGCCATATCGTCCTGCAAACCTTGACTGCAAATCTGTAGAAGACAGCCTAAGGTTCCTAAGTGCTGACAGGGTGAGGAAACGGTCTTCTTCGGGTGTTGTCTTCTTGGGACGCCCACTTCGCGGCCTGTCTCTGACATCCCCCATTATATGGAACTTGGCCTTCACTTTGGAGATGGTACTAGGGCTCACTCCAAATAATGCTGCAACTTGGTTTTGCGGAACACCAGCTTGAAGTTGCCCTATCGCACGGGCCCTATCCAGATCAGTCAAACGTGGCATGCCGATTCTTGGAGCAGACACCTACTGACCACTGTAGCAGGGCCCATGCTCACAGATGCTGCCAATCAGGCACCTGATTGTCAGCACCTGGGGGTACCAGAAGCTCAAAACAAGAGTCAATAGCAACAGCAGAATAAGCTGTTTGGCATTGGCAGAGAAGATTTGGCAAATTTTTCATGGGCGCAACCCATATACTCAGCTCTGCTGCTCATCCCACAAATGCATGTTCCTTACAAATGTGGCACCATTTAAAAGGGAAATAAACAGGCTTTCCAACGGTATAAGATTTATTGCCACGAAGTATTGTTACAACAAAGAAATAATCTACCAAACACAAATTTCCTTACTTTTTGTGCTATGTTTATATATACACACACACACACACACACCCCGTTGGGTCCAATCCTCTCCTGCATTGTTGCAGCACCCTCTCCTCCCCTTCCTCTCCCCCTCCCGTCCCCCCACTCTATCCCCCTCAACCCCCCCCTTATCCTCCCTTCCCCCCCCTCTCTCCCCAGGAGATAGACCTAAACTTTAAAATGTGAATAACTTTAAAAATATAACACCGATTTCAGTGAAACTTCTTCCATGAGCACCAAAGGGACGACGGTGAGTAAGGTGGGCCTACAATTGTCGGGCTATCGTGTACCGTTGTGGCTGTAGTTCAGGAACAAACAAGGGTTTTAGTATATAGATATAGATTTAAAGAAAAGTTATCTTATCAACCCTTTATAAATATCACTGCATCCTTCCCCCAGCTTGATAAAACAATTATTCACTGTCACCCTTTCACAACTTCAAACTTATTTCATAATCATGCTGCCATCATCATATGATTTACCAAGGATAACACATCTAAATCTACTTTTAATACGATGCAAAGTTATTGCTACCTGTGTATTCTTGGGTACCCATAAGACCAAGTAGTGTTTGCTGTTCATTTACCAATCGCTGGAGCTGCTGTAGATGCTGTTTCTTCAGTTGCTCTTGCCTTTCCTGTTGCCACTCTCTTAACTTTAATTACAAAATTAGCATCTAATTATTGTTGACCAAAGTGTTAAAAGCCGTACAAGTAATTTGTTGCTCTTAAATTTTAAGTATTGATTGCTTGATAATGAACGAGGTAAAATTCAGTGCATGACAATCATCAAATTAAACACAGCTAAATAAAAAGCAAAGAAAGAAAAATTAAAAGAGCAGTAAACAGAACAAGATTTGGGGAAAATATGAAATAAGTCCGTTCTCCAGATATATAAATGTTGATGAGATGGGTGAATTTATAGCAGTGATATATCTGCGTCTTGTGTTCTTATTTCCAATATTATATCGCATGGGCTGTTGGTTGTCTAGTAAACTTGTCCTTTAATAGTGCTGCAGTCATTTAAATAAACTGAAACATCAGATGGGGCCTTTGTTAGGCCTCAGCAAAAAATTACCACCTTAGACAACAGGTCACTACTCCATTGAAACATTTGTTGAGAATATTTACTCAGGAGTTTGGAATGAAGATGAATTCAAGGACCACTTTTTGACAAGGCTGAACCAGACATATTAATGGGAATTAGGATCATTAAGCAAGGGAGCAAGGAACTGGAGAAACTAGGCAAGAAAATGAAAGAGTGCTGCATAAAATTTATAACAAAAATACTGCACAAAAAATGTTACAGCTGAAAACTTTTTCTGTGAATCATTATAAATGTTTTTAGAGTTATAATTAGAGAAAAATATAGAAATTCACTTCTCAACTAAATTCTGATCTTTCACCATTGTGGATAGGATAGGAATACTTTGTCACGTGACTAGGCACAGCGAGATTATTTGCTTGCATACACAATGTATACAAATAGCAACCACCTATGGCGCTGAGCAGTAGTTTGTTAAATTATAGCAATGTACAGAATAAGATTAAGTAGATTTCAATGTACTGACCTGTTCAAGTCTTTGCACGAGGTCATTATTAGATACATCAGCGTACTTCCCTGCCATATTGTTACAGGATAATAAACCATTTTGAGAAGAAATTGTATGTTGTGTTGTTTTTGGGCAAGGATCTGAAGGCAATGCACCATCAAAAACATGTTGTTCATTTCCATTCTGCGTGGATACTGCCAAAACAGGCTCATTACAAAGAGAATCTAAGCTGAAGCAACTACTGTTGTTTGAGAATTGTAGTGGAGCAAACTCAGTAGTGAACGAGTCATTTATACTGCCGCACTCCTGAGGAGAGGTGTACACATCATTGAAACAAAGGGGAGGATTCAGTATTACTCCTGCACGAGTAACATTCGTTGTCCACTCAGCTAAGAAGTTTTGCCCCTGGTTGTTAATAACCGCAGACATTTCAGAAGTCTCCATCAATTTATCTGGATCACGTAGGAAATTTCAGGTCTTGCTTTGAAGTACCCAGCATTTCACAATTTTGCACAACTAATTACCTGCAAAAGTTTTAAAAAAGTTATTAGTTTTCAAATTCACAATTCAAATCCAAACCTAGTTTCTTCAACCATTTTGAAACTTTCCAGCAAGTATCTTGGATGTTTTTCAACACTGCTGAGTTTAATTATTTTACCACAAATCATCGAAAGGGGGAAAAAAAGAGATTAATGGGAATGTGAGTGGTCCTTGATTATGTTTTTAATGTTAAGTGTAAAGATGGTCAATGGTTGGGGGGAGGGAGGAAGGTTTGTGAGATGGACTGGGCTGCAAACACAATTTTCTGTAATTTCTCATTGTCTTGGGCAGACCAATTGTCGTACCAAGTTGTGATGCATCCCAATAGGATATTTTCAACGGCACATCTGTAGATATTGATAAGAGCCATTTGGAAACAGCCAAATGTTCTTACTTTTTTGAGGAATTAGAGGTACTACTGTGTTTTCTAGTCTGTATCATCAATGTGGCTGGACCAGGTTAAGTTGTTGGTGCTATTTACACTTAGAAACTTGATGTTCTCGACCGTCTTCACTTCAGCACCATTGTTGCAGACCGAGGTGCATCCTCTACCCACTTCCTGAAATCCTTTGATTTGCTGACATTGAGAGGTTGCTGTCTTAACACCATACTACTGGGCTCTCTGTCTCTGCCTGTACTCCATCTCATCGGTGTTCGAAATCTGGCCTGCTAAGGTGGGTGAGCTTCAATCTTGTGGATGGAGTTAGTGCAGAATTTGGCTGCACAATCGTGTGTGTGAAGGAAGTATAGTAAGGCATGAGAACACAGCCTTGTGGGGCACCAGTGTTGAGAATTATCATGGAGTATATTTTGTCACTTATTCTTACTGATTGCGGTCCAGTTGCATAAACCTTATGGAGGTGTGATCACTACACCCAAACTGCTCTTCCATTGTAATACCAGTCAACTGGCCAGGCTCATTTCCCTGTGTAATCACTTCTCATGTTGGATTATCCACATAACAGTTTCAAGAAACCCCTTTGGATACACCTCACAAATTTTGACCTGCCTCAGCCTTTGGCACTGAGCAAGTTCCAGTCAATAAACTGGGGAAGTTAAAGTAATTTGTAAAACAACTCTGCTGCTTGAACAACTTTCAGTAAACTGTCTACATATCTGATCCTCCGCATCCCGCTTCCTATTGGGCGGCCTGTAGTACAATCCCATTAGAGTGGTTGGACCTTTCTTATTTCTAAGATCTACCCATAATTGCCTCAGCAGACAAACGCTTCCAATGTCCTCTCTGAGTGCCCTGTTTAGTAGCAAAACTCCTCCGCCTCTTTTGTCGCCTTCTCTATCAAATCTGAAACATCAAAACCCCAGAACAATGAGCTACCTACCAGTCATGTCCCTGTCACAACTACGCGTCCTCAATGGCCGCATCATAGTCTCAAACACCGCACCGATCCAGGCTCTAGTTTAAATTAATCTGCTTTCCCCACAATACTCCTTGCATTAAAGTAACACTAGGTCCTCTAGCACGATGTTTTGCTGGAAGTAATAAGATCCGTGCTGTTATCGATCTCAGTATCTCCAATATTCTTTTACATATTTCAGATTTCCAGCATCTGTAGGGTTTGTTTTGTTTCAGCAATGCCTATTCTGTCCGACTACCGCATCTTTCCGCATTATCGAGTCTTCGTGGCTACCTGTTGCCGGCTACTTTATCTGCTTTTATTTTAGATGTTAGTTTATTGTCACGTGCACTCCAATTACCTCTCCATCAACTCGCAACTTAAAGAAAAGACGTTTTGTGTAAACCAGTATCTGCAGTTTCTTGTTTCTACATAATTTCAAGGTCTTTCTCCGGTCTGGAATCCACATAACATCAACATAGATTAAATGGTAACAGCGGTAGGTGACTCAACAAGGTTGGATTATTTAGGAAATGCTATAAACAATATTTACCATCAACAAGGGTAGTCGTTAAAATTAACAAAACACGCATCACTTTCATCACCATAATAACAAACCTCAATTTGCACGACTGCATTCGTTCAGTTGACCCCAGGGCTGACTGACAATCCAAGTATTAATAGTTTCCTTTAGTTTTTGTGCAGCGAGCACGAGCGACAGTTTAACGGACAATCCCAACCGCCCCTGTGCAATCTCAAATCTGCCGCCATTTTGAAACATTAACCCGCCATCAGCACTGCGCAATGTGTACCGACTCTGAGCATCCTGGGATTGTAGTCCTTTCCTTAGCGCCTGCCTTCGAGAAGCACAATCTCTCAAAGATAAATCCTTCGCCTCTGCAATGTAGAGGTTGCAAACTCTTAAAACGTTCAGATGATTCTTTTGTGAGCCAGGTATAGTTAGAGTTTTACATTGGATGGATGGTATCATTTCCGTGCTATTACACCTTCGGGATTATACGTTAGGTGTTACATTTCGGGTCGCCTCACACACTTGCATTACACCCGGCCCTGCCTGATACTGCGGATTGAGAAAATGTAGGTTGACTTTTATTTCGCAAATTAAAGAGTAAAGTAATTACCAAAAGAGAATCGATTAACTTTAGGCGATTATTATTTATATTATTTATCTACCTCATTGGAGACTCCCGCCCGCCCCGCCGACTATCTTTAATCAGACTTTACTGGACTTTATCTTGCACTAAATGTTTTATTCTCTTTATCGCGTACCTGTACATTGGAGGACTCGATTGTAATCACGTATAATTTTTCTGCTGACTGGTTAACACGCAATAAAAGCTTTCCACTGTCCACCGGTAAACGTGATAATAAAGTAAACTAAATTCATCAATGCCTGACAACGAATGAAATGACACAATGCAGCCAATTAGTGGTACTTTAACGCTCGTTGCAACGGCAAAGTCCAATGAGATTTAATAAATTGATACATTAAATATTTTATGGTTGTCAGTTATACAAAAGTTCCCAAATAACGAACGTGAATTAAAAGCCGAGTAAACCTGTACAACTATACACCGATCAGCCAAAACATTATGACCTGATGAACCAAAACATTATGACCACCTGCCCAATATGCTGTTGGTCCAAAGTGTGCAGCCCCATACGCAGCAGGGTGCGATGCAATGTGTATTGTGACACATTCCTCCCGTGACCACCATTAAAATTTTCTGTGACTTGTGCCACAGTAGTCCTTCCATCGGTTCAGGCCAGATGGGACAGCCTTTGTTGCCCTCGTGCATCGATGAGTCTTGGGCACCCAACACCCTGTCGCCGGTTTGTGGTTTGTCCCTCCTTGGACCACTGTCGGTAGGTACTCACCATTGCTGACCGGGAGCACCCCATAAGCCTTGCTGTCTCAGATGCCCTGACCCAGTCGTCTGGCCATAACAATTTGGTCCTTGTCAAAGTCACTCGTCTTTACTCCTGCCCATTTCTCCTGCATCCAACAGATCAACTTCAAGAACTGACTGTTCACTTGCTGCCTAATATATCTCACCCTTTGGCAGGTGCCATTGTAACAAGATAATCAATGTTATTCACTTCGCCTGTAAGTGGTCATAATGTTTTGGTTGATCGGCGTAGATGTTTCTATATATATATATCACGGGAACTCGCCCACAGAGACTCCACCGACCACCCCTTTATATGAATCTTTAAAAAAAATAATCCACACATTCTTGTGAACACCTCCGCCCCCCCCCCATTCCCCCCCCCAATTCCCCTCCCCCCCATTCCCTTCCCCCCCCCATTCCCTCCCCTCCCCCAATTCCCCCCCCATTCCCTCCCCCCCATTCCCTCCCCCCCCCATTTCCCCCCCCATTCCTCCCTCCCCCCATTCCCCCCCCATTCCCTCCCCCCCCACAACAACCACTACCGAAAAATTTGCAGGTGACACCAAAATTGCTGGTGTACTGGACAGTGTGAAAGGATATCTAAATTTACAACAGGATCTTGATCAGTTGGGTCATGGAATGGCATATGGAATTTAACTGACAAACCAAAGAAGTTGCACTGTGGTATGTCAAATCAGGCAGGGCTTATGCAATAAATGGTCAAACAGAGATATGGGAGAACATGTGCATAGTTCCATGAAAGTGGTGAGTCAAGTGGACAGGGTGGTGCAGAAGGAATTTGGACCGCTTGCCTTCAATGGGTATTATAGAGTACAAAAGCTGAGGCATCGTAATGCTGCTCTCCAAGTCGTTGGTGAGACCACACTTGGAGTACTCTCTACAGTTCCCTTTCCCTATTTATAGGAAGGATACCATTACATTGGAAAGGATACAAAAAAGATTCACCAGGATGTTACCTGGGCTTGAGTTATAGGGAGAAGCTGGATCGGCTGTGACTTTTTTCCTTGGAGCATCAGAGAATGAGGGGTGACATTGAAGAAAACAAAATCATGAGAGGTATAGAAGAAGTGAATGCTCATTGTGTTCTTCCTCAGAGTGAAGCCTGTCCCATTTGCCCTCTCAACTCACTCCCCTCTCACCATAAGCCTTTGCTCTCTAGTTTTAGATTAAAAAGGAATGTTATGTCATACTAATGTTATGTTTTAGAATTCCCAAAAATATTTGGGGATGACTAAAAATGGTTTATAAACATCCAATATACTCTGAAACCTGCGTTAATAAAGAAAAATTAAAAAATTCCTAGTTGTCCGTTTACTAGGAGTTTTCTTCAGGCTAGAATGTGTTCAAAGCAAATTAGCGTTAATAACACTCAGAGTTGATGCTAAGCAGCGTGAAGGAAATAAATATTTAGGATGGTTAAACGAGTACTTTGGTTCTGTCTTCACTGAGGAGTTAAACAAGTACTTTGGTTCTGTCTTCACTAAGAACAAAACAAACAATCTCCCAGAAATACTCGGGGACCGAGGATCTAGTGGGAGGGAGGAACTGAAGGGAATCCACATTAGTCAGGAAATGGTGTTAGGTAAACTGTTGGGACTGAAGGCAGATAAATTCCCAGGACCAGATGGTCTGCATCCCAGAGTACACAAGTACTCACTCCAAATCGTGGATGCATTGATGATCATTTTCCAATGTTCTCTTGACTCTGGATCAGTTCCTGTGGACTGGAGGGTAGCCAATGTAACTCCACTTTTTAAGAAAGGAGGGAGAAAGAGAACGGGGAATTATAGACCAGTTAGCCTTACATCAATAGTGGGGAAGATGCTTGAGTCGATTATTGAAGGTGTTATAGCAGCGCATTTGGAAAGCAGTGACAGGATCAGTCAAAATCAGCATGGATTTATGAAGGGGAAATCATGCTTGACTAATTTTCTGGGATTTTTTGAGGATGTAACAAGTAGAATGGATAAGGGATGTGGTGTATCTGGACTTTCAAAAAGCCTTTGACAAGGTCCCACACAAGAGATTAGTGTGCACAATTAGAGCACATGGTATTGGGGGTAGGGTATTGACATGGATAGAGAACTTGTTGGCAGACACAAAGCTGGGTGGCAGTGTGGGCTGCGATGAGAATGCTATGAGACTGCAGGGTGACTTGGATAGGTTGGGTGAATGGGCAGATGCAGTATAATGTGGATAAATGTGAGGTTATCCACTTTGGTGGCAAGAACAGGAAGGCAGATTATCTGAATGGTGTCAGATTAGGAAAAAGGGAGGTGCAACGTGACCTGGGTGTGCTTGTACATCAGTCACTGAAAGCATGTAGTACAGCAGGCAGTGAAGAAAGCTAATGGCTTGTTGGCCTACATTGCGAGAGGATACGAGTTTAGAAGCAAGGAGGTACTTCTGCAATTGTACAGGGCCCTGGTGAGACCGCACCTGGAGTATTGTGTGCAATTTTGGTCTCCTAATTTGAGGAAGGACATTATTGCTATTGAGGGAGTGCAGCGTAGGTTCACCAGGTTAATTCCCTGGATGGCAGGACTGACATATGATGAAAGAATGGGTCGACTGGGCTTGTATTCACTGAAATTTAGAAGGATGAAAGGGGATCTTATAGAAACATATAAAATGCTTAAGGGATTGGACAGGCTAGATGCAGGTAAAATGTTCCCGATGTTGGGGGAGTCCAGAACCAGGGGTCACAGTTTAAGAATAAGGGGTAGGCCATTTAGGACTAAGATGAAGAAACATTTTTTCACCCAGAGAGTTGTGAATCTGTGGAATTCTCTGCCACATAAGACAGGGGAGGCCAATTTACTGGATGTATTCAAGAGAGAGTTAGATTTAGCTCTTAGAGCTAAAGGATGAAGTCATATGGGAAAACAGCAGGAACGGGGTACTGATTTTAGATGATCAGCCATGATCATATTGAATGGTAGTGGTAGTGCTGGCTCAAAGGGCCGAATAGCCTACTCCTGCACCTATTTTTCTATGTTTCTGTGGTGGTTGGGTAAGTGTTTTGTTTTGGACGATATTGGGCTTTTTAAAGTTATGCAACAGCCAAGTTGAACAATGCACAAGTGCAGGAGGAACTCAGCAGGTCAGGCAGCATCTTTGAGGGAATGGACAGGTGATGTACTGGGTTAGGACCCTTCTTTAAACTGATTGGACTAGGGAGGAGAAAGCTAGACAAGAGAGGTGGGTGCAGGAGAAATCCTGGTAAGTGGTAGGCGAGTCCACCCATCATTTACCAGACTTTGTCTTATTGCCACCTCTTTTTTCCAACTTTCCTTCCCACTATAATTGTTTTAATATTTTGAATATCTAAAAGAATGCAATAGAATAGGCACACAATTTATTTCCCTCACTTGCCAGGCTTTGTCCCGCCCCCACCTCTTCCAGCTTTCTCCCTCCTACTACAATCAGTCTGAAGGGTCCAGACTTAAAAGGTTGCCTATCCATGTTCCCCAGAAATGCTGCCTGTCCTGTTGAGTTACTTGAACACTATCTTTTAAAAATACTGCTTTTTCTCCATTTAACAAGTCAGAAGGATTCCATAACCCAACTTCATTAATTTTCTATTCTTCCTGGGAGTTGGGCCAAAAATTGATTTATTTATATTAACAAATACTTTACAACCCCGAGCCAGAGGTTATCGAACTTGCAGCAACATGTCGAAATCATTTGAAACTCAGAACCAAAAGGCACTAATTCTAAGGATACAAGCTGGAATTGCTTCAACTAAAGTTGGATCAGGAAGTTTCAAAAAAATCTACATCAATTATGTGAACCTTGACTTGCAATTTCTCTAAACAATAAAGCAGCTAAATTTCCACTTGTTAAATCTGCAATTTATTTGCAACACAATTTCTTTGTCATTCTTAAATTACTCCATTAATAACTCATTCCCACAGCAGCCCTGGCATCAATCTACAGGTATTCTCTTTATCCTATCTCTATTCCCACCTTCTCTACACACAAGACTAACTTTATTTCTCTATTTCCCAGTCCTGACAAGGGGCATTTCCAACCTGAAGTTTCTCAATGTTGTTTGCCCATCCTCTCCCCATACGCTGCCTGACAGAGCAGGTGTTCATGGAAATGGTCGCCAAGTGTAGGCTTGGTTTCATCGATGTAAAGGAGGCCACATCAGGAACACTGAATGCAGTAGAGGAGGTTAGAAAGCATTTCAGCAACCTTCAAAGATCCCACCACCAGTCACATCTACCCATTCCCACCCCTTTCTGTCTTCTGCAGAGACTGCTCCCTTTGCAACTCCTTGCTTCACTCATCCCTTCCCACTCAAACCACCCCCTCCTCAGGTACCTTCCCCTGCCGCTGCAGGTGATGCAATACCTTTCCCTACACCTCCTGCCAGGGACACCAGCTGTCCTTCCAGGTAAGAGATGTTCATGTGCACCTCCTCTAATCTGATCTACTGTATGTGGTCTTCTATACATCAGTGAGATCATGCGTAGACGAGGCGACCATTTCAAATATTTGCACTCCGTCTGCCAAAGCCTGCTGAATCTCCCGGATGCTAACGGATGAGGAATTGTAAGGGTAAAAAGACCCTAATGGGAGCTATCTACAGGCCCCCAAACAGTAGCCTCGACATAGGGTGCAAATTGAATCAGGAGCTAAAAATTGGCATGTCGCAAATGTAATGCTACGGTGGTTATGGGAGATTTCAACATGCAGGTAGACTGGGAAAATCAGGAATGGTAATGGACCCCAGGAAAGAAAGTTCGTGGAGTTTCTCCGAGATGGATTCTTAGAACAGCTTGTACTAGGGAGAAGGCAATTCTGGATTTAGTGTTGTGTAATGAACCTGATCTGATAAGGGGACTCGAGGTAAAAGCCATTAGTGATCACAATATGTTGTTTTACTCTACAAATTGAGAGGGAGAAGGGAAAATCGGAAGTGTCAGTATTACAGTATAGCAAAGGGGATTACAGAGGCATGAGGCAGGAGCTGGCCAGAATTGACTGGAAGGAGGCCCTAGCAGGGAAGACGGTGGAAAAGCAATGGCAGTTATTCCTGGAAATAATGCAGAAGTTGCAGGATCAATTTATCCCAAAGAGGAGGAAAGATTCTAAGGGGAGTAAGAGTCACCCGTGGCTGACAAGGGAAGTCAAGGACAGCATAAATATAAAAGAGAAGAAGTACAACAAAGCAAAGAAGAGTGGGAAGCCAGAGGATTGGGACTCTTTTAAAGAGCAACAGAAGATGACTAAGAAGGCAATACGGGGAGAAAAGATGAGGTACGATGGTAAACTAGCCAATAATATAAAGGAGGATAGTAAAAGCTTTTTTAGGTATGTAAAGAGGAAAAAAATAGTCAAGGCAAATGTGGGTCCCGTGAAGACAGAAGCAGGGGAATTTATTATGGGGAACATACAAGCAATCTCCCAGATGTTCTGAGGAAGATACAAGCAATCTCCCAGATGTTCTCGTAGCAAGAGATCCTAGGGTGACGGAGGAACTGAAGGAAATCCACATTAGGCAGGAAATGGTGTTGGGTAGACTGATGGGACTGAAGGCTTATAAATCCCCAGGGTCTGATGGTCTGCATCCCAGAGTACTTAAGGAGGTGGCGCTAGAAATTGTGGACGCATTGGTGATCATTTTCCAATGTTCTATAGATTCAGGATCAGTTCCTGTGGATTGGAGGGTAGCTAATGTTATCCCACTTTTTAAGAAAGGAGGGAGAGAGAAAACGGGAAATTATAGACCAGTTAGTCTTACATCAGTGGTGGGGAAGATGCTGGAGTCAATTATAAAAGACGAAATTGCGGAGCATTTGGATAGCAGTAACAGGATCGTTCCGAGCCAGCATGGATTTACGAAGGGGAAATCGTGCTTGACTAATCTTCTGGAATTTTTTTGAGGATGTAACTAGGAAAATTGACAGGGGACAGGGGAAAATTGACAGGGGATGTGGTGTACCTTGACTTTCCGAAAACCTTCGACCAGGTTCCACATAGGAGATTAGTGGGCAAATAAGAGCACATGGTATTGGGGGTAGGAAACTGACATGGATAGAAAATTGGTTGACAGACAGAAAGCAAAGAGTGGGGATAAATGGGTCCCTTTCAGAATGGGAGGCAGTGACTAGTGGGATACCGCAAGGCTCGGTGCTGGGACCGCAGCTATTTACAATATACATTAATGACTTGGATGAAGGGATTAAAAGTAACATTAGCAAATTTGCAGATGATACAAAGCTGGGTGGTAGTGTGAGCTGTGAGGAAGATGCTATTAGGTTGCAGGGTGACTTGGACAGGTGGTGTGAGTGGGCAGATGCATGGCAGTTGCAGTTTAATGTGGATAAGTGTGAGGTTATCCACTTTGGTGGTAAGAATAAGAAGGCAGATTATTATCTGAATGGTGTCAAGTTAGGAAAAGGGGACGTACAACGAGATCTTCGTGTCCTAGTGCATCAGTCACTGAAAGGAAGCAAGTAGGTACCACAGGCAGTGAAGAAAGCCAATGGAATGTTGGCCGTCATAACAAGAGGAGTTGAATATAGGTGCAAAGAGGTCCTTCTGCAGTTGTATAGGGCCCTAGTGAGACCGCACCTGGAGTACTGTGTGCAGTTTTGGTCTCCAAATTTGAGGAAGGATATTCTTGCTATTGAGGGGGTGCAGTGTAGGTTTACTAGGTTAATTCCCGGAATGGCGGGATTGCTGTATGTTGAAAGACGTGAGCGGCTAGGCTTGTATACACTGGAATTTAGAAGGACGAGAGGGGATCTTATCGAAACATATAAGATTATTAAGGGGTTGGACACGTTAGAGGGAGGAAACATGTTCCCAATGTTGAAGTCCAGAACCAGGGGTCACAGTTTAAGAATAAGGGGTAGGCCATTTAGAACGGAGATGAGGAAAAACGTTTTCAGTCAGAGAGTTGTAAATCTGTGGAATTCACTGCCTCAGAAGGCAGTGGAGACCAAGTCTCTGAATGCATTCAAGAGAGAGCTAGATAGAGCTCTTAAGGATAGCGGAGTCGGGGGGTATGGGGAGAAGGCAGGAACGGGGTACTGATTGAGAATGATCAGCCATGATCACATTGAATGGTGGTGCTGGCTCGAAGGGCTGAATGGCCTACTCCTGCACCTATTGTCTATTGTCTAATTCCTCTCCATTTCCTCAAGTCAGTGGGACGATACTTTTTTTTACTGACTATCCAATTATAGCCAGAGGATACTTTCCATTAGTTTCTCCTCTTACCCCATTTACTTTAGGTATTAATTTCTGGGTCTTCTATTTTATATTATATTATATACTGCCAGTGTTGGTAACATTGTCTAAAGATGTCAGGCATGTTCGCTGTTGTCATTCAACTCTCTCATCTGCCACTCTTGGTAAGAGTCATTGTTTATCCTAAACAAACATTGGGTAACCAAAGTAACCACCACTTTCCTAATGCCACCACTCTATCTCCAGGTCCCTCAGGTCAGCCGATTTGGGGCTACTCACTATCCCACGGTCTAGGCTTAAGCTCAGGGGTGACCGCGCTTTTGCGGTTGCAGCTCCGAGACTGTGGAACAGTATCCCTCTCCCCATCAGAACTGCCCCCTCCATCGACTCCTTTAAGTCCAGGCTCAAAACCTATTTCTACTCCCTAGTGTTTGAGGCCCTCTGAGGGGGTGCTGTGAACTGTTTATGTATGTGCTGTTATGTTTGTGTGCCATTGTATGTTCGTTTCTTAGTACCTGAACTGATGTACAGCACTTTGGTCAACGTGGGTTGTTTTTAAATGTGCTAAACAAATAAAATTGACTTGACTTGACCTACAATGACTAAATCATCTACATAATACATAGTTCTATGACTCTTAACAAATAATTACAATTAGATTGCATTTGGTACATTACCAGATGACTGTGAACAAAATTGCAACTACTTTGGTTATTTTTTTAAAAACCCTTCACCTTGGTGCCTGTTTTCACAGTTTTGAATATTCTAACTCATAATAGACATTTGAATATTATCTTATTTTGCAGTCATTTGAATCACTAGGGTCTTCTGGTACTCCCTTTCAGGATCTTCACCAAGGCTTCTGACTCTAATATAGCTCTCACTCTGGCTAGACAGTACTAGGCTGACATTTAGTCCATGCCTACTGTAACAAACTCCAGGGGATATTCAGAGCTTTGGAACTACCTGCATATTGTCAAGTCAAGTCAAGTCAAGTCAATTTTATTTGTATAGCACATTTAAAAACAACCCACGTTGACCAAAGTGCTGTACATCTGATTAGGTACTAAGGAAAAAAGAAAAGAAACATACAGTAGCACGCAAACAGTTCACAGCGCCTCCTCAATGAGCCTCAAACGCTAGGGAGTAGAAATAGGTTTTGAGCCTGGACTTAAAGGAGTCGATGGTGGGACAGTTCTGATGGGGAGAGGGATGCTGTTCCACAGTCTAGGAGCTGCAACCGCAAAAGCACGGTCACCCCTGAGCTTAAGCCTAGACCGCGGGATAGTGAGTAGCCCCAAGTCGGCCGACCTGAGGCACCTGGAGTTAGAGAGGGGGGTTAGAAGATTTTTGATGTAGGGGGGGGAAATGTCCATTTAGGGCTTTATACGTGAATAGGAGGAGCTTGAAGTTGATTCTGTACCGTACAGAGAGCCAGTGGAGAGAGGCCAGAATCGGGGTGATGTGGTCCCTTTTACGGGTACCTGTCAGGAGTCTCGCTGCGGCGTTTTGGACCAGTTGCAGGCGGGACAGGGAAGATTGGCTGATCCCAGTGTATAGGGAGTTGCAGTAGTCTAGGCGGGAGGAAATGAAAGCGTGAATGATTTTTTCTGTGTCGTCGAATTGGAGTACTTTTAGAACTCGCAAATAACATTCAAACGGGAGAACTCAACGCCCCTAAACTGTATACTTCTTAAATCACAACCATATCAGCCACCTTAGATGGACACAAAATAACTCTTTGGTCTGAAAAAAGATTAGTTTATTGTCACGTGTACCAAGGTACAGTGAAAAGCTTTTGTTGCGCGCTATCCAGTCAACAGAAAGACAATGTATGGTTACAATGAGCCATTTACAGTGCACATGATAAGGGAGTAACGTGTCGTCCAAGTGCAAGGTTCTCGACCCGTTACGTCACCTATTCCTTATCTCCAGAGATGCTGCCTGACCCGCTGAGCTACTCGAACATTTTGTGTCTATCTTCGGTATAAATCAGCACCTGCAGTTCCTTCCCACACATGTTCAGCCACCTTAGAACTCCGAAGTGGACACATGTCATCCTCAACCAAAGGGATTATCCAATGTAACTAGTTAACCAAGAAGCAAATACCAGAACGTTTGTAAAAAAGTTTGCTTGCCATCATATTGACTTTTTTTTAAACCGTTGACACAAACTTAAGTACATATGCGTTCTTTGAAAAACAAGGCGTGTTCAATTCCATTCAAACTAAAACGGGACTGGAGTAAACATAACTTTTCGGAAATCTGCTCTATGAACATCAGGAGTAAACATCCAAGTAAAACAAAATAGCGTGGAAAACAAGATCAACTCCAAGCTGACCAAGTGAGGCTTTGAACTCTTAGAACGCGATAATTTCTGGCAGTGGAAGTGACGAGGCAGCGGTGGGATCACGGCATCGCAGGTTATCACAGAAAATGCTCCTTATTCTTGAGTAATAATTTTGCGTCGTTTATATTCATTACTCCACAGATAATGTTATTGCTTTCTTCGTCGTCTTTTTCCCTTACTCCTCCCCTCTAAAAGATATAGAACAAACTAAAAAAAAATCCCTCCCCCTGTTACCGAGCCTAATGCGATATATAAATGCTTACCTTTATTAATAATTATAGTTTGAATTGGTTGAACGATGTGTCCTTCGAGATGTACTGATCCCCGCCTTCCGCACCGCCCATTGGAAGGACGGGGCGAGGGCGTTGACGAATGGGGACGACGTCAACAAGCGACCTCAATCGCCGATTGGATAACATCTAATGTCAATCATTGTATTTCCACCTTTGATTGGTTCGGGGCAGGGACCCTCCGTCATCCAAGCCCCGCCCTCCGGTTGTCGTTTCTCCTCGATAGTTTTTTCGGAGGCACGAACGTTAGCGACCGAGGCGATGGCGGCGGCGACGGCTGCGGAGGAGAAATCGGAGCAAGAGAGCGAAGCAGAGGAAGATGTATACGAGGTGGAGAGGATAGTGGACATGAAAGTTTCTGAGGTAGGAGAGCAGGATTGTTCGTGCGAGGGTGGCTGCTGTTGCTGTCCCTCACCGAACATGGAGGCAGGCGGTGTGTTTGCGGAGTGAGGCCTGCGGCTCGACTTTCTTCACCTGCGGGGCAAGTGCCACAACACCGTGCGATTACTCCACCGTGTTGCCTCATTTTCACCTTGTCGATCCGGTGTACTCACTACATTTATTTAGATAGTAAATCCGATTGCTGGAGTGTCATGTTACTGTGGTGTTTCTTTAATGTCAGATTCCGATAATTAAATGTTAAAGGCATAAATGACAGCAAAATTATATCTCGGCAAACTGATAGCTTGCGTGAATTTAAATATTATGAGAACTATTGTTGCTATGGCTTTTTAAAATAATACATAGTTCAGTTCAGAAAACATTTTGTGACTGAACAATTTTAGGCAATACATTTCGTGCGCCTTTTCACTTTCAAAATAGAACTGCATTTATTTACACACGAAATAAATACTTCATTTGGGACCCACAGACTTGTGCTGATTTACTTTAAACATTGTAGTGTCAGACGTTCAGATCAGTAGAAAAATGCAGGACATTGGTAAGGCCACATTTTACAGCTCTGGCAGCCCTGATGTCGTTAAACTGGAAAGGCTGCAGAGGAGATATATGAGGGTGTTGCTGGGTCTAGGGAAGGATAGACAATAGGTACAGGAGTAGGCCATTCGGCCCTTCGAGCCAGCACCGCCATTCAATGTGATCATGGCTGATCATTCACAATCAGTACCCGTTTCTGCCCTCTCCCCATATCCCCTGACTCCGCTATCATAGGCTGTTTCCCCCCCCCCCCCTGAAGTGTAGGACGTTGAGGGGTGACCTTATAAAGATGTATAAAACAAAGCGGAGCATAGTTAAAATGAACGGTCTTTTTGCCAGGGTGGAAAAGTCTAAAACTGGAGAACATAAGTTTAAGATGCGAGGGGAAAAATAAATAGGCCTGAGAGGCAACTTTTTCACATAGAAGAATGAATGGCATGGGGAAATGGTAGAGATGGGTACAATTACGACAAAAAAGACATTTGTTCATCTATTTGCATACAAAAGGTTCGGAGGTGAGAAGAAACATTTTCACCCTGAGAGTTTTGAATTTGTGGAATTCTCTGCCACAAAAGGCAGTGGAAGCCAATTCACTGGATTAATTTAAAAGGGAGTTCAATAGAGCTCCAGAGGAATCAAGGGATTTAGGGAGAAGGCGGGCACAGGTTACTGATTGTAGATAGATGATCAGCCATGATCACAATGAATGGTGGTGCTGGCTCGAAGGTCCAAATGGCCTCCTGCTGCACCTATTTTCTATGTTTCTGTGGAGTGAAAATGGCAAGGCGTGGACAAATGGGACTATCTCAGTTACGCTACGTGGTTGGCATAGACGAGTTAGGCTGAAGGATCTGTTTTGGTACTCTTTAGCTCTATGACTAAACTTTGTTGAAAATGAAGAACTATTTACTTTCAAGGTAATGCACCAAGTGCCAGGAAGTACAGTTTAAGTTGGATAGCTCTTTTCTAATCATATGGACATGATGTGCTGGGTAACTGCGTTGAGTGAGTAAATTTTCTGTGATTACCTTTGAACAAGAAAATGCAACTACATCCCCCCATTTCCACAGATTAGGCTCCCTTGACCCATGTAGAAAAAAAGAACTGCAGATGCTGGTTAATACACAAAGTTGCACAGAATGCTGGAGGAACTCAGCAAGTCAGATACATCTCTGGAGAACATGGATAATCTGAAGAAGGATCTCTGCCCAAAACATCACCTACCCATGATCTCCTAAAATGCTCTCTGACCTGCTGAATTACTCCAGCACTTTGTGTCCTTTTGTCTCCCTTGTCCCATCTTGTACCTCCCTCTGTCTCTGCACACCAATTCTGTCTTTCTCATTGACCCCAGAATATTTCCCTAACTGAATGGCGGTTTTGCATTCCTATTCCTATCCTCATTAAATGTTCTTTGCTGTCTGTCGCTCCAGAATATGCAAATTTGGACCTCCACTTGAAATTTCCAGTCCACCTATATCTTTGGTGATGATAGGACATTTTTTTAACCCCAATCACAAAATCAAATCAGTAACATTTTCAGGGTATGGAAACTGGCAGTTACTTGCCTCTACTACTCCATGTCTCTTATGAAACTGAGAAGAACTGTGATTTGGGAGGAATTATAAACTGATTTATCCACTACCGTTTTGGCCCTTTTGTACAGAGCTGCTGGTTGCTTGAATAATGCAATGAAATTATTAATCTCCAGGTCGAGACACAATTTGAAACTTTTTTTGTATTAAGGACAGGAGTTTGGGAGTGTATGGAGATGTGAACCAGTAAGTTATTAAGTAAGACTTTGTTGGTATTAAAAAGATGAGCTTGGTGTAGGCTCAAGGTAAATGGACAGAAGCTGTGGTGTGGCATGGGATTGGAGATAGTTTACCTGCATTCTTTGTCCAGACCATATTTAAAATGCATATCAATATTATACCCTATCCTTAAACCTTAACTTTATGTATAAGAAAATAACTGCAGATGCTGGTACAAATCGATTTAAGAAGGGTCTCGACCCGAAACGTCACCCATTCCTTCTCTCCCGAGATGCTGCCTGACCTGCTGAGTTACTCCAGCATTTTGTGAATAAACCTTAACTTTATGTTGTCCTGGTAAGTGGTACTAGCGCACAGTGAATTCCTTTGCAGTTTCTTTATCCTTGTTACAGAATCTATTTTAGGGTGGTAGATAAAGAACGACGCACTGAGAATACTGCTGGTATAACAATCATTAAGAAAAGCTTCAAGGTATCTTCAAGTACTAGTTTTTATGGTGTGCTCTATTTTTCTTCTACCCAACAAACCTATTTTTGTGGAAATGTTTATGTTTTACATTGGGAGATGATTGGTAGGAAATGATGAAAGGGATATTTTGTTTGTGCTCTGCAATGGTGCACACAACACTATTGTGAAAACTTTGAACCAATTTGTTAAATTATGCAGTGAAATTACATTATGTACAAATGGTTTTTAATAATTGATACGTAGTCGTAGAATTGGTACAGTTCTATTGTTGAGAAGCAATACTCCAAAGACATACAGGTTTGTAGGTTAATTGGCTTGGTAAATGTAAAAATTGTCCCTCGTGGGTGTAGGATAGTGTTTTTTTTAAATTGTCCCTAGTGGGTATAGGATACTTCCAGTATAGTAGGATAAAAAAACTGCAGATGCTGGTTTAAATCGAAGGTGCATACAAAAGTTTGGAGTAACTCAGTGGGTCAGGCAGCATCTCTGGAGAGAAGGAATGGGTGACGTTTCGGGTCGAGACCCTTCTTCAGACTGATGTCAGGGGAGGGTGTGGGACAAAGATAGGATGTAGTCGGAGACAGGAAGACTAGTGGGAGAACTGGTAGGGGATAGAGAGGGGAAGCAGGGACTACATGAAGTTAGAGAAGTCAATGTTCATACCGCTGGGGTGTAAACTGCCCAAGTGAAATATGAGGTGCTGTATATATGTATATATTTCTGAGATTTGGCTGTGAGACTATGCCAAAATGGTAAACGATGGCACCACAATTTTAACACCACATTAATCACCATTGTCCTGGTGACTGTTAATGGAAAGTTTTATTTAAATTGGTGTTATATTTTTAAAGTTAGAGAGATTTTAAAGTTAAAAAATTACATTTCAATCCGACTTCTTAAAGGTCCTCAGCGTGTGACGTCACAACTTTAATCGCCCCCCCCCTCCTAGGAGCACGGCGCCAGAGAGAAGGCAAAACAAGATGGCTCCCCTTCTCTGTCCCCCCTCACCCGCCTACGGCTCCAAGAGACATTCCCCGCCCGGCAATGGGCTTCATCAGTTGGAGAGGGTTGCCGGGCCCGATTTTGCGGTGCCAGAGAGAAGATGAAAGAGTGGTGGGATGGAGTGGGTGTGTGGGGGGGGGAGGAGGGGAGTATAAGGGGGATTGAGTGGGGGGTTGAGGGTCCTTGACCAATACAGGCTTTGGGTCCACGGCTCGCTCTGGCCGCAGCGCTGGCGCCATAGGGCCGAAGCGTGTGGCATCTTCTCCCCTTCCCTGTCCCCACCTCTACAAGGAATGGGCCCGAGGGGTCCACTTGGTCTCGTATATTACTAAAACTCTCTGTTGTTATTCTGTGGGTTGATGTTTGTTATTCTGAGGGATGTTATTAACCATATTTTTATGCGTCTGTCACACGATAGCGTGACAATTTTAGGACCACCTTACTCACCTTTGTGCCGGGGATACTTTCATCCAAGTTTCATTCAAATTGGTCTAATATTTTTAAAGTTAGAGAATTTCCTTATAAAACCGATTTCTTGCCATGTTCAGCGTGTGACGTCACAATTGGACCCGCCCGAGTGACGGCCAATGAGGGATGTGCAGTTTTACATGTCCGCGCTTGCGCAGTTGGGTCCCATTCATCTAATACAGGTACTCCTCAGCTTCCGATGGAGTTCCGTTCTGAGAAAACCATCGGAAAATGAAAGTATTGTAAGTCGAAATCCATAGAAAACGTACGATCACGCGTCCGGAAGCGAGTGGCGGCTCGCTACGGGACCCTGCCTTTGCACCATCGCAAAGGCGAACTATCACAAGTTGAACCATCGTAACCTGGGGAGTACCTCTACTTGTGTGTTGCCAACCACTACGAACCTGCGCGGTTGGGGCCCGTTGATCTTATACTTGCGTAAGATGGCCGCCGGATCCGAGCATGCGCAGAACCCAATGTGTCTGAACGGGATGGGTTGAGTGTGGGGGTGGGGTAGTGGGGGATTGGGGGTGGGAAGGATGGGAGGGGGGGGGGGTGGGGACGGGAAGGGTGGGAATGGAGACGGGGTAGGGGGTGGAGGGGAAGGGTGGGAGTGGAATGAGGGAGGGATGGGGGAGGGGAGGGTGCTAGACCAATGCAGGAGAGGCTTTGTTCCACAGCTCGCTCTGGCGGCACAGGGCCGAGGTGAGTGGCACCCTCACCTCTTCCCTGTCCCCACTCGCCCGCCCACAAACACGGGGGACACTCCCTGCCCAGCAACGGACTTCGTCAGTTGGAGAGGGTTACGGACTTCGTCAGTTGGGAAGGGTGGCCCGCAGGAGAGATTTGGACCCAACGGGTCCACCTCAGTCTAGTTTTAAACTAAAGCTTGATGTTCCATAATTTGGTAAAACATTTTACAAGTGTCGATAGAAGAGATTTGCCCTCTCGGTTTCCAGTCTCTTAAATGGCCCCCTGTTGTGAACCAGCAGCTGCGCTCTTACCATACCATACACATACAGCCGGAAACAGGCCCTTTTCGGCCCACCAAGTCCGTGCCGCCCAGCGATCCCCGTACATTAACACTATCCTACACCCACTAGGGACAATTTTTACATTTACCCAGCCAATTAACCTACATACCTGTACGTCTTTGGAGTGTGGGAGGAAACCGAAGATCTCGGAGAAAACCCACGCAGGTCTCTTAAAGAACAACTTATCTGTCTGATTGTTGCAGGGAGTTACATGAAAATAGTTATTGGAATACAGGTTGGCTTTTGAATTAGCTATCTACCCCTATTCGATAATTCCTGAAAATGTTTTCATATCTGTAGCTAACTTTACTATCTTGTAAAATTCTTTAAAAAAAAATTATGGGTGAATTTGCGAAACGTCGAATTTCTGAAGGCTAGGTTTTCCGTAACCCAGAGAGATGCTGAGACTGTATGTAATACCTTTGTGAGCCAGGAAGTACTCCCTGGAAAAAAGATAACTTGCCCTCTTACTTCACATGACACATCATGATGGGTATATATCCAGTAGCATTTTTAGGATTTTATCCAATATAAATATGTCGTGTGATCTTATTTTAAAGTAGCTGGGTAATGGACCCTGTGTGATTCTGGTATTATGAGACGGTGGATATCTTTTCAATTAATGGTTTTCTTTATATCTGCTAATACTATCTGTATGGTTTGAGAGATTCTGTTAAAATACGATTTTAATTATTATAACAGGGTCAAACTTTGTACAGAGTTCACTGGAAAGGCTACTCTTCTGAAGATGATACTTGGGAGCCAGAGGCTCATTTGGAGGACTGCACAGAAGTGCTACATGTTTTCAAGCAAAAATCAAAAGAAAAATCACCTACAAGAGACAATCGGGTGAGAATTTGCTTGATTGTATTACACAATATTTGGATTTATGACATAGAACCAAGTCTTTGCCTTCCTTCCATTTTATCTAATACCATTGGTATAAGTTCTGAATCTTCAGCAGCAGTTTGTAATATGCTGCCATTTAAAAATTGCTTCAGTGTAAGTCGATCTTTTGCCATTAATTAAGATTTCTAAACTGATATGAGTCCTGCACGTTTAGTAAAAGAAGAAAGTCCTATTCTGATGGACTCATTGTTGTTTGAGTTTATGGTCGTAATGAGCTAGGAATTGTTTATTTATGCTTCTGCCCTGCTTGAGCTTTTGTAAACTGATTCAAACCTGATAAGTAATAGGTGGCTACTGCCAAGGGGGAGTTTGGTATGCACATGTTTGGACAAAGGCCACAGATGAAAAGACTGAAGGTGTGTGTCAAAAGGATTAAATAGTTGAGAATTATGAAGCTAGAGGAAGGAATGTGGAGGGGTGGGGGAATAGGTGCAAGTCCAGGTGAGGCACAGGGGAGAGAGGGGGAGGTGTAAAAGGGGGGATGGGCCATTTGAAGTTACCTAAAATTGGAGAATTCAACGTTCAAATTGTTGGGTTGAAGCTAAACAAGCAGAATATGAGGCTTTGTTTCTCCAGTTTGCATGTGGTCTCGCTATGGCAATGGTCAGAATGGGAGGAGGAGTATAGTCCCTCAGATCTGCAAGATATATTACTTTAGCACAATCTAATTATGATTTTTTCTGTGTTGAACTTTAATTAATCTAACACAGTTTGTTAAAAATTGAATTGACATTTTCGTCAATCCAACCAGTTAGATGGGTACAATGAAAGCTCCTAATGAATCGATGACTCCAAACCCAAGACTCTATCCAGCTATCCATCTATCGCCCACATTACTCACCATTATCCAGGGCATATTATGTAAGAACTCTCATTCTAATTGAAGCTATATTTTTAAAGCTAGAGAGATTTTAATGTTTAAAAGTTTTGTTCTAATCCATTTCTTGAAGGTCTTCAGCATGTGACGTCACAATGGGACCCGTGCGCCTGTGAGAGATGAGCTTGCGCCCTTCGCTCATCTCCTCCCCCTCCCCCCCCGCCGTTATTCAGCGTGTGATGTCACAATGCGACCCGCATGTCTTCAAGAGATCAGCTCGCTCTCGCCCCTCCCCGGACCTTTAACTAATGCGCTCTCCCCCCGGACCTTTAACTAATGCGCCCCCCCCGGACCTTTAACTAATACGTTCCCCCCCCACCGACGTTTAACTAATGTGCCCCCCTAGACCGTTAACTAATGCCGCGCCCCCCCCCCGTGCACCGCTGCGCGTCCCGGCATGCCTCGCGCTGGACATTCCTCAGATCGGGCAGCGCTGACCGTCGGGAGGTATCGTTGCCTCTCCCGCTCCGAGGGGGGGGGGGGCGGCGGCACCCGCCCGACTGATGAGAGTGCCGTGCTCAGTGCCTTCCTCTCCCCTTTCCTCTCCCCACTCGCACAGAGGAGCTTTAAGCGGCGTTGCCGGGCCCGCAGGAGGGGGGTTCGAATGGGTGGAGGGGAGGGTGGGGGTAGGAGGGGAGTGGGGTTGGGGGGAAGGAGAGAGTGGGGGAGGGGGAGGGTTGGGGAGAGGAGAATGGGGGTCAGGTGGGGGGGAAGGGGGTCGGGGAGAGTGGGAGTGGGGTGATGGGGGAAGGGGGACAGTGGGTGTGGGGGGTAGCGGAGGGTGGGGGTGAGGGGGTTGGGTGTCGGGGGGAAGGGGGACAGTGCGGGGCATGGGAGAGTGGGGGTGGGGAAGAGGGTGGGGGTGGGTAGGAGGGCAGAGTGGGGAGAAGGGAAGAGTGGGGGTGGGGAGGAGGGAATATTGGGGGTGGGGGGAGAGGGGTGCGGGCAGGGAGAGTAGGGGTGGGGAGGAGGGCAGGGTGGGGAGAAGGGAAGAATGGGGGTGGAGGAGAGTGGGTGAGGAGGAAGGAAGATTGGGGTGGGGAGAGGGGTGTGGGTAGGAGAGGGGGGGGGAAGTGGGGGTGGAGGCAGGGCTGGGGGAGGAATGGGGGTATGGGAGGGGCAAATGGGGGAGGTGCAGGTGGGGGCAGGGGAGGGGCAAGTAGGGGTGGGTAGGGGGGATGGAGTGGGTCAGTGGGGGGAAGAGGGGGGAATAAGGGGGATTGAGTGGGGGGTTGAGGGTGCTACAATACAGGGGAGGCTTTGGGTCCAGGGCTCACTCAATCACACCCTCTCCCCTTCCCTGTCCCACGTCCACTTGGTCTAGTATTGAAATAAAAATGAAGTAAGATTAAAAACAAATGTATGGAACAAAGATATAAAGGATATTGGAATGAGAAAAAATCACATCTTAAGTTATGATATTTTTTAGATAGAATGTCAAAAAATATTTATTGAAGTTTTTAGCTCAATTTATATTGGGTGCTTATTCTATCTATTTGTATTATTTCAGAAACTTAACTTGGATAAAGATATTTTTGAAGATGAATCTGCTGATGATTTTGGAGGAGCTAAAGAAATCTCTTCACCAAAGGTCAAAAAGCAAAAGAGAACTAAATCTGAACTGGACATGATACTTGACAGTCCCAAAATGGAAAAAAAAGTGAAATCCATCAGATCAAATAGTGAGGAGGTAAGAGACAACTCAATGGAACATCTGAGAGATCTCTCAGATGACGATAAAGTGAAGAAAAGGACTTTAACTGAATCCAAGAAATTGAAGAGAAAACATGTTGAAGCACACAAGTTTCTATCCAATTCAGCCCCAGAAGATGACATTTTACTGGAACCATCATTAAACCTTGATGAATGCAAAGACCAAGAAAAATTGGATTTAAAAAACACAATGTTTGAGCAACGTAAGGATATGGCCCAGCCTGACACCATTACAGTATCTAAAAGATCTCTGGAAAGTTCTGAAGAAGATGACTTTGAACTTGTGTTAAAGAGAAAGAAAAAGAAAAGGGACAAAGTGGACAATGTGAAGCAAGAGATGAAACAGAAAAAAAATCAGAAGGAAGATTTTTCAGAGAAAATACACATAAATAAAGAGAATAGCAGTCATGCCAAGAAACAGAAAAGTCATGAAATTAAGGCTCCAAAACCTCAGGTAGAAGCCAAAGGCAGAAAGCCAATGGATGGTGAAAATAGTACCACTCCTAAACACGATTCTGCAAAAATAATGAAAAAAATTAGCAAAATCCACAATGTGAATGATAATTCTCAATTGGCAACTGAGAAAGTAATTCATGGTTCTGAATCCAATGTAACAACTTCAGGACAGCAACCCCTATTCACTGAGCCTAGTCTCTTTGACAAATTACGACTGGATTCTGAAGTTAATCGAGAAAATTTGAAAATTGATAAATCGATCTGCTTAGCAACAAATACTGAGAAGCTGGAAACAGCTAAAACCACAAACCAGGTAAGCATTAATAAAGTTTAGTAAACAGAATACATTTTGCTAACCAAAGTTACATATTCATTTTCTAATGTGCTTCCTAAAGATTTTGAAGTTTGAGCTCCCTTTTAAAA
This sequence comes from Rhinoraja longicauda, assembly GCF_053455715.1. Lineage (NCBI taxonomy): Eukaryota > Metazoa > Chordata > Chondrichthyes > Rajiformes > Arhynchobatidae > Rhinoraja > Rhinoraja longicauda. The sequence continues at coordinate 46,728,155 of NC_135959.1, read as the reverse complement.
AATCAGGGCTAATATTTAAATGTACTGTAACTTTAAATTGGTATGGTCCATAGATTCACTTGGGTCCCTTATCAGGCCTTAATAGTACCTGCAGCTGTAGTGTAGTAAAAGTAAGATGGTGAGGAATGGAAAATGGAAGAATAGCAAATGTTTCTGCAGCTAAATATTTTCTTCTGATTTCTAGTGTTATTTATGTGGTATCAAGAAAAGGAATGTCTGATAAAGACATCAGTTTTGATCATATTAAATACTAAAACAACCTGCTGCTGATTTTCACTGTTCGTTGTATGATACATTTACAGACAGTAACATGTTATTCAAACTGGCATGACTCAATAGAGTAGAATGCAGTCAATCTGAGATGTAGTTTGATAGGACTGCAAATGCTGGATATAGGATAAAATGCTATAGGAACTTATCCGGTCAGCAAGCATCTCTGGAGGACGGAGAAAGGTGACTCTTTGGGTGGAGACACTTCGTCAGACTAAATCCAGCATCTGCAGTTCCCTGTGCCTGCAAGTGCTGGAATCTGGATTAACAATTTGTTGAGGGAATTCAGTGAGTCAGTGTTCCTCCTGAAGATTGTTGCAATCTTAAGTGTCACTGCTAAATTCTGAAGAAATCTGTATTTTGAATATAATAATAATAGGCATTTGATGCAAATACTGGTTAACGTCATCCATTTTATGATAGTGCACATCTAACATCTCACGATTTTAGTTAAAGTTATCTTTCTGCTGTAGAGCAGGTGAAAATGAAAGGAACACATACATTGCAGAATGAAGAATGAAAATAAATTGGTTGGGAATATAAAGTAAATATGGATGTTTTTAAGTTAAAACCCATTATCTTTTTTTTTGCATGAATTGTTATTTTTTGAGAGTTTGAATTCATTTGGAAATATGTAATTATCTGACTGATGTGCCACTCGACCCTCTCTCATCTGGATTCGCCTATCATGACCTCTTGCCCCACCCCTTCCCCACACCTCTTTCTACTAGTTATCCCCCCTCTACTCCATCCGTCTGAAGAATTGTCTCAACCCGAAATTTTGCCTGGCCATTTCCTTCCACAGATGCTGAGTTCCTCCTTTGTTTTGTTTCAAATGTGTAAATATTTAATATATGAACATACTGAATTTATTTTTAGTTATCTTTATGCATTTTCAGCTGAAATGTATGGGTATCTGGCTAAAATTGTTATTTATGTTTTCAGCCTTATTCCTGGGAAAAATTGGGAAAGAAAGGTGAAGCAACCAAAGAGCTATCTGATAAGAGGCAGGATATCGAGAAAGGGCGAAAGGAACAAAGTGGGGATTGCAGTAAGTCAATGTAAACTGTTTCTTTTATGGATGGCTTCCTTGTGCAACACCACAGTGTGCATACCAGAATGTTATTTACCTATTCTTTCCTAAAGAATGACTTCTCAATGGAACTTCCTGGATAGGAATAAACAAATTATGTCAACATCTAAGGAATTGAAATATTGGCAACACTTGGGCAGCATTTGTTGAAAAAAAAAGTTAGATTTAACATACTAGCTTGAAGTTCTGTCAGAACATTCTTTTAACATGAATGCTGATCTTGTCAATGAAAAACAAGAAGCTCTTAAATTGTTTGGCAGGCTCCAGGAAATGTGGAACGTGGTATAAATTGACCAGAATGGACATAATTCCTCTTAAAGTCTCAAACATTGCATAGTTCGTTCAAATCTCCTAAGTTAAAATTGTATTGTTATTTTAACTCTCATGAGCATTTCCATTTCAAAGGTATTGAGCAGGGAGAGACCAGCATTTTTTGGAGGGAAGTTTGTAGGCCAAAACACCTGTACCATGTACCCCACACCTTGCTGCTATTTGCGCACAGTAGTTGTTTTCAGAAGAAGAAATCTTTCTAATGATTGTTTGATTCCCACCATTCAGGGCAAGCTGTGGTTTGAAAACCAATCTGGAATTCATGGTCCTTGCCAATTATTGTGTAAATAACTGAAGTAGATATTTTCTCTTTTCATTTCCTTTATAGATAATCGAGAGGTGAAGGGCCTTTTTGACAAGTTTCTCATTCCCTTTTCTGATGTTACTGATCATGAGGACAGAGAAAATAAACCTATGGTTTCCCATGATCTTAAAATTGACGAGAACCGAGCTAAAGAGAAACTGCTGCAGAAAGATAAGAAAAAAGAGAATGATTCCAGAATTCAGACTGCAGTTGAAGAAACCCATAAGATTCTTGACACCATGCCTCAGACTGAGGAGAATGCAGGTACAAAAATGTTATTTCGTTAATTTTCGGAATAAATTTTGTCTTTGTTAAATTGTGAAATTGGCTCACCTTTAGTTTCTTGATTTGTTTTCCTCGCACAATTTAAATACATAACTTCTAGCCCCCATCTGGCAAACTGGGCTGATAGAACTAAGGAATCTGATCCAGCCCATTCATTATGTTATAAATCCTTATCAATTGTTCTATGTCCATGTTATTTTATAATTGATCATTTTTGCTCATGTAACCAAGTGTGAGTAACAAAGATTCTACATGCCAGAAATCACTTCTATAGCTTGCCCTGAACTTTTTCCAGGAGCTACATATTATCAACCATTTTGTAAATGTAGTATTGTAAAATTTTGGAGAATCCTTCTGTGACTTTGACTGAATACTTTGATAATATTACCAACAACTACTCGGGTTGTGATTTTTCAGCGATCAAACATTACTTTGCATAGGTTTTATTTCCCTTAATTATTTTTTTAATATTTCTAGTAAATGATATGATAAATATCTCCAATATCAGTTCTTAAATATTGGTGATTTGAATGGTAATGATTATTTTGTTTTGCTGTTGAATTTAGATGGCAAAATGCTTAAATTGGGTGTGGACTTGCAGCTTGATTGGATGACTTTGGAAGATTTTCAAAAACATCTGGATGGAAATGATGATTTACTTTCTCCACCAAAAGTAATATCTAACAGTGAGTAGTGTGGTAATCTTATAGTAAGTGGAGAAATCTTGGAAGGTGTTTCAAAATATTATAGATTTAATGAACATTTATGAAGACATTCATGATCGATAATTGATTAAAGTTCTATTAGTGTTGTAGATTATACTGAAACCTTAGAATGGTTTTTGATGGGGACTTACTGATGCTTGTGAATTGTAGTGTGGATAGTTAGCATAGGTAGCAGACGAAATGTGTAGGAAGGAACTGCAGATGCTGGTTTAATCCGAAGATAGACCCAAAATGCTGGAGTAATTCAGCAGGATAGGCAGCATCTCTGGAGAGAAGGAATGGGTGACATTTCAGGTCAAGACCCTTCTTCAGACTACTCAGGGGAAAGGGAAACGAGATATAGACTGATGTAGAGAGATATGGAGCAAATCAATGAATGATATGCAAAAAAAGTAATGATGTTTAAGGAAACGGGCCATTGTTAGCTCTTTGCTAGGTGAGAACGGGAACCTGGTGCAACTTGAGTGGGGGAGGAATGGAGCGAGAAGGAGTGCAGGGATTACTTGGTTAGAAAAATCAAAATGAATACCATTGGGTTGTAAGCTGCCCAAGCGAAATATGAGATGCTGTTCCTCCAATTTGCGATTAGCCTCACTCTGACAATGGAGGCGGCCTAGGACAGAAAGATCAGTGTGGGAATGGGAAGGGGAATTAAAGTGTTTGGCAACAGGGAGTTCAGGTTGGTCCAGGCGAACTGAGCGAAGATGTTCAGCGAAACGATCACCCAGTCTACGTTTGGTCTTGCTGATGTATGAGTCTACATCTTGAACGACTGATACAATAGAGGAGGTTGGAAATGGTGCAAGTGAACCTCTGCCTAACCTGAAAGGATTGTTGGGGTCCTTGGACAGAGTCGAGGGAGGAGCTATAGGGACAGGTGCGGTTGTAGGGGAAGGTACCTGGGGTGGGACGGTTGGTGGTTTGGGTGGGAAGATGTATTAACCAAGGAGTTGCGGAGGGAACGGTCTCTGCGGAAGGCAGAAAGGGATGGAAATGGGAAGATGTGACTCGTGGTGGGAGATGGCGAAAATGTCTGATGTGTTGCATGCGACGGCCGATGGGGTGAAAGGTAAGGACTAGGGGGAAGGGGGAGCAAGAGGGGAGCTGTGGGGTTCCCAAGGAGACATGTGTGAGGACCTCATCTATGATGGAAGAGGGGGACCCCCATTCCCTAAAGAATGAGGACATCTTGGATGTCCTGGTGTGGACCTCATCTTGGGCATCGATGCGGCATAGAGGGAGGAATTGGGAGTAAGGGTTAGTCTTTGCAGGAAGCAGGATGGGAAGAAATGTAGTTGAGACAGTTATGGGAGTCAGTGGGCTTTATTAACTTAACCACCAATTTCCATCCTGCACTCAAATTTGCTTGGACCAACTCCGACACCTCCCACCCCTTTCTTAATTTCACCGTCTTCATCACAGGAGATAGACTATCGACTGACATCTATTACAAACCAACTGACTCCCACAGCTATCTCGACTACACTTCTTCGCATCTGAGATGTCCTCAATCTTTAATTTCTTGAAATATATATTTCAAAATATATGTTGTGTAGACCACAAGGTGATCATTTTGTTTAAAATATATTCATACTGCATTGGGGATGATGAATGATAGCTCATGGACTAGCATCAATTTAAGAATCTAACTTATGTTTAATGATTGCTCCTAATGGGAAATCAGTATTGCTTTTATAAACCTGTAGGTGTGTTGCGTGATGCAGTGAAAAATGGAAACTACCTGACAGTAAAACTGGCCCTTAATTCGAGTGAAGAATATAATCTGGATCAAGAGGTACTTAAATAAGCAGTGGCGGTACTTTTAATCCTTATTACATTTTTCACATGCATAAAATACATATGTCTGTTGATCTGGCTTTTGTTTTTGATACTGATGATTTCATAGTATCTGGGAAGGAGTTTGCTTCAATGTTCAGTTGCATGGCATGCCCTGATTTCACTCTAGTTATCCATTTGTGGCCAGGAAGCCTTTGGCTTCTCCTGTTCCCTCTCTCCATTATGTCTAGAATCATTCAATAATCTTTCCTTAGCTCCTCTTATTTCTCAGTAATTTGCTGCAAGTTTTTATGAATTTGCCTGTATAAATTGTTGTGTACTGGCTTCGTGCTGTCAGCTTCGCTCAACCAACTAAATTAACACATTTGACTGTCAAGCTTTCTGTTAGTGGGTAAGCTGAAATTTCCCTGCAATAAACTTAATTACCTTGCCACAATTTTTGTTCTTTCCTGTGCATAGTACGTTTACATCCTGTTTGACCAACAGTCCAGCTTGCAAAACCATATCCTTTCTATCACAAGGATTTCCAGCTTTCTCTAATATCTCCTTCTTCGGCCCTTGCTTGTAAACGCCTGGTTCTAGATTGATGCAGTGATGCACTAGCTGATTTCTGCTTTTCCCTTGCTATAACCCCAGACAAAACAATGCTCCCTGAATCCTAACTTAAACCAAAGTCTAATCCTCCATTGCCATATGCTTCCTAGCCCTCATTTGAATGGCAGACCACCAATTCTTCAATTCAAAGCTCCTTCAAAAAACTATTTGGCCTCTCGTTGCCTTATTCTTTATTTATGTAACATCCCTTTCAACATAGAATCCTCATAAATATGTGTTCTTCTTTTTACCCATTCAATTTCTGCCCCCTCTCCCTTTCATTTCTTTACTGCAATAAAGGCTACAGCTCTACTTCAAGGGGTCTAAGGCTTGAGATCTAAATATGAGATCTTCCCCTATTTTTGATAAATTGTTTCAAAGCCAGTGTAACTTTAATTATTGCTAACTTTGGGTCAGTTCAACAATACGTGGAGCTAAAAATGTGTATTTGATTTTTGATTCTTCTCCTGTTAAGAAGAAAATAGGATATGAGCCAATCCACATGCCCAAAATCTGAGGGAGTGAATGTTCTTACTTTGGTAACCAGTCTGCAGCTTTCAAACATTTTAACATCATATTTCTGTTATAGGACCCTAGTGGAATGAGTCTCATCATGTTCGCAGCTGCTGGAGGACAGGATGATATCCTTAGATTGCTCATCAAGAAAGGAGCAAAGATTAGTTCTCGACAAAAAAATGGTACAACTGCATTGATGCATGCAGCTGAAAAGGTTTGTTTGCCATTAAGGTTAATAATTATTTATACAATTCATTAGATGGCACATAGCTGTTTTTTAAAAAACTTTTAACTGGGTATTAAAAGTGGTCTGGAATTATATTTTTTAGTAGAAATTAATTTTTGCTGAAGTTTTACTTTGTTGAACATTTCCTTTTTGTCCTAATAAGTAGTGGGGGAGGGGAGCTGGAAAAGCTGTTACTAATGTGCAAAATGTTGCCAGGTTTGCAATCTTCTGACTTGTTATGTTGGTATGTGGAACAGCACAGAAATAGGCCCTTCATCCCACAATGTTTGTACCAAGCATGATACCAGGTTAAATTAATCTTCTCTGCCTGCACGTGATCCATGTCCTTCCATTCCCTGCATTTCCATGTATCTATCCAAAAGCCTCTTAAATGTTTATCCATGAACAAAGGTAATGGTAGTTGAAATCACCATTAAACATTTTGAGACATATAGTTGCATTTATTCTTTTTGGAATTGTCAGGCAAAAATACGATTTCAGTGACATTTTATATTTAAGCAAGTAAAATTGTTACTTTGAGTAAATCTCAAATGGATAAGTCTCCAGAAAATCCCTGAACTTGTACATATTGTTTTAACCCAAGCAAGGGTGTGGGTGTGTGAACCAAAATTTCCAACTAAGGCAACTTAATGTTTTGTTAAATCACATTTCAATTAATACTATGTTCACAGAGCTGCAGTGTGAGATAAAAGTAGATTTGATCAAATATTGAAAAGGAATACTGACATTGATTTTTTGGAATGAGGGCAGCATTTATTGGCCCACATTCCTAATTACCCTTAAGAAGATGTGGTGAGCCATCTTAATATGCTGCAGTCCTTCCAGTGAACATATTTCTATAATGCTGATGGGTAGAGGATTTCTAGTGTTTAGATACAGCAAGGGTGAAAGAATGGTGATAGTATTTCTGTGCTGGCTTGAAATGTGAACTATAGGAGAGTGTGCAGGTGATAATGCTCCCACGCATTTTTTGCCCTCTTCTTTCTTGATGGTAGGGAGAGAAGGGCTTGAGGGGCTGTTGGTAGATGACTGAATGCACCTTAAGGATGGCACACTGCCCCCATGTTGGTGCTGAATGTTTAGGATGGATCAGGTGCCAATCAAGCAGACTGCTTTCTCCTGAGTGATGCTGACCTCCAATAATGTAACACTTTTAGATGCAGGAACAAGAAAGACATTTGCAGAAATCTTTTGCCCATGCTTTAAATTAGTTGAGGCACTGTTTGTGTTGGAACAGATTAAGAGGAGCGGATGATTTAGATGTTTTAACAGCATTTCTTCTGTAGTTTTCACATAATATTGTGGACTTTTGTTTTTGGTTTGATATTTAGAGGTAATGAACAACAAAATGCAAGTTCTGGTGTCCTTCCTTGATTTTTCTCTTTTAATGCATTAAAATAATTGGGCTAACATTTGAAATTCTACAGTGTTTATCCCTATTGATTAGAAAATAAATCCATAAAACAACTATTTTCCTTCTCTTAAAGGATTCTGGTTCCATAAGTAGTGGCAATCAGCTGTCATTTCTCATGTGAACTCTGACTGCACTGGCAGTGAGTATCTGCATGCAGTGGGTGTTGTAGATGAGGACGAAAAGATGCAATGCTAATGTGTCAGTGATTTCCATGTGGGATTCACAGGGTAGTGACTCGGAAGGTTCCTTTCATCCCTTCCTCCTTCAGTTTCCTCTCTTTGGTGCCAAAAATCAGTTGAGCTCTGTCACCCATCAAATAACCCTATACTTTCTGGAAATCACACCTAGGTCTATTGGTCTATGAGGCACTGTTTAGCTACAAGGCTTTAAGTGGAACAATTTTACCTGGTTACTGCAGGATTCTTTTTATAAGACAAGTAGTGAACACAATTTAAAAATTGTGGCCTTGAATTTTCTCATGGTTTCTGTTATACATCACTGCGACATCAATGGAAGTATGGCAGAAACTCAATTGATCTGCGTGCGTAAAATATCTTAAAATATCATAAATTGATATATCAAGGGTGTTACTGTGGTGCAGTTTGCAGAGCTGCTGCCTCACAGTGCCAGACACGTAGGTTCAATCCTGACTTTGAGTACTGTCTGTGTGCAGTTTGCACGTTCACTCTGTGACCGCGTGAGTTTTCTCAGGGTAATTCATTTTCCTCCTACATTCAAGGATGTGTGGGTTTGTACGGTAATTGACCTCTGTAAATTGCCCCTAGTGTGTAGGGAGTGGATGAAAAAGTGGAAGACACAAAACTTGTGTGATGGTCGGTGTGGACTCAGTGGACCTGTACGGCCTGTTTCCATGCTGTCTCTCTAAACTAAACTAAAATAATAGAGTAATATATTGTTCTAGAATATAATACATCAGTCTAGTCCAAATTAAATGCTATTATAACTGAAAATTTAATACAAGTTTTCCCTTAACTAGTGGAACACAATATTAATATATTTATCATTTGAGTATCTTAACACTTCTTTCTTTTTCATTTCTCAGAATTATCTTACAACAGTTGCTATTCTTCTGGAGGCAGGTTCCCAAGTTAATGCTCAACAGATCAGTGGAGAAACTGCATTAATGAAGGTATATGTTTCAGTCCTGTTGTCCTTGAAATTTTATTGACCACATCAAGTTTAAATGAATATATAAAGCTGTGCATTTTACCAAAACAAAATTCATACCAGTCTGATTCCTGATGTTCAGATCAACAGCCATATCTGACAGTAAATGATGCAATTATTTTGTAACATAATACTCGTCAATTCTTTTTAAGAAATCTGACCAAGATGATTTGAAAACAGTGAAGTGATCAAAGGAAAGTAGAGTGAGAAAAAATTCCTAACGATAGCAGCTTTAGAAATGGATTATAGACAAAGTAATTTCATTGAAGTTTGGAGAATGCATCCTGCCAGAATACTTTCTGTAGATGTGTCTTTAGAAGTTTGAGAGAATCCTCATATGCTTGCCGAATCTTCCCGGATGCTGAAGAAAGTAAGCTTTCTTGATCACCATATCAGTGTGAAGGTTAGGTTGCTGATGCTATGGATGCTTGGGAACTTAGCAGACAAATCTACATCAGCTCTGTCCATGAGAACAGGGTTGTGTTTCCCATCCAATTCTTTCATCTCGCTAACATTAAGGGCTAGGTGGTTCAAATACCATGACTCAAGGTTCCCTACAATCTTTTGTCTCTGGTGATGATTTGAGGTATATGCATACTTAATGGTTGTGTAGCAGTGCCCTAGCGTTTTGACACAGAAAATACGCTGATGGTATTTTGTGGAGTTTGTTCCTGAAGTATGCTTGATTGTAGTTGCTGGTGATAATGAATGGGGCGTCAAGATTTGGTGTTTCAAGAGAGTTGACAACAGTATAATTCTTCCAGTGTTATCTTGACAATTGCTTGGAGTGGTATATAAACAGCTATCAAGATAGTACAGGTGAATTCCCTCGATAGATATTCCAAGTCAGAGGAACAGAATTGGGCTAAGGCAGTCACATAATTGCACCACTTTGAACAGACACCACCACATTTCACCTCGGCAAAGGATTCTATATATTCCATACAATAAACAGAGTAAGGATGAGGTGAGTCAGGAATGGACCATTGTTTCAGTAAAACAAATAATACAGGAGTCTCTGATCTCCCTTTGATACTGCAGCCTTGCTCTGAGTTCTTCAAACTTGTTCTCGAGTTAACATTTTTGAGTAGGGTGTCCAGAACCCCTGTTGTTTCAGCCGCATCTGGAAACCCCTCCCCTTCTCCCCACAACTGCCACGCTTCTATGGTTTGTTAATACTCACATCTGTCCCCATGGCATGGGTCTAATAAAGATCAGTAGTTCTGAAAACTGCTTTGAGTTGGCAATGATTGACAGGAGACTTCCAGTGCTAGTTCTAATGGCTTTCTCAGCACTTGAATGGGTAGATTATAGAGAGAAACGATCGTAACAGATTGTTTTAAGAGGAGCTTCATGTAAAATATTGCCACTCTCCAGTGCAATCTTAAAGGGATCTTTAGTTGTGGGTGGTGGCTTGGGACAGTTTGACAGCAGGTATTGGTAAAAATTTGGAGTCTGGCAAGGAGACCATAGACAAAATGGATTTTATTAACAACTGGATTTCTTGTAGATGCAAGTTATACAGTATTGGCATAAGTTGACGATTTTGCATACTATTTCTTCCATTCAGAAATTACTACTTTCCTATAAATGTCATGTTCTTGAACCAACCTGCATAATTATCCTACCTTGACAGAGAAACACTACAGACCACCTTTTGCACCACCATAGACTTTTTTCATCTAATTTCTTGTTTTTTCTTTTAGAAATTTTGTGTAATATATGTATAATGTATTGTGTGTTATCCAAGTCTGTGCTTGTAACACTGCTGCAAGCAAGATTGTCATTTACACATATACACAGAGGTACAGGTACAATGAAAAAAACATAACAGTGGAGGGAAGTTGTATTGTTTTTGGAGGTAAGGTAGTTGGTTGCCTGTTTTCTTTGTGTTATTCGGTAGGCTGTATATTCAAGTGAAGCTGAAAATCTGTCACCCCCTGCTTTCAAGCTGACTGGACTTTGTACGATAAAATATAATGTGGAGGCAATATGTAAGCAAGGAATAAGAGAAGGTACTGCGCAAAGAATGAAAGTCATGCGAATGTACAAAAATATTTGTTTTGCTCTTTGCAGGCTTGCAAGCGAGGAAATGCTGACATAGTAAGACTTCTCCTGGAATATGGAGCAGATTGCGGCATCCTTTCTAAACATCAGAACAGTGCTCTATACTATGCTAAACAGAGCAACAACATACTAGTTTATGATCTGCTAAAGAATCATGTGGAAACGTAAGTTAATTACCAGCAAAATTGCATTGTTTCCATTTAAGATTGTTTTGGCTGACAGTTGCAAAAAAAAAGGATCAAATGCCCATTTAATAACTCATTTATATGTAAATTTAGTTTTTGGAATTCCAAAATATTCTTAATTATTTAATTAGTTTACCCAGTTTAATTTTCAGTTGGATTAAACAATCTTCAATCCTTAGTCTGCTCTACTGATCTTCTGCAACTGAAAATGTTTGTTTAGAATTGAGTATGATCAAGATAACTTGATCCGCAGCAACACTCCTGTAAATAATTGCCATTCATTTATTCACCTGACATCTGTCAATTACAAACAATGAGAGAGGCTCTACTTAAATTGGGGGGAACAGCCAGCATGTATCTTAAGCTTCTTGAGAAATATGAAGTGCTGCGATTAGTGTTTTAAATGAGCTCGAATCAAAAGGCTCGCTGAAATGCTAAATGTATGGTTTTTGCAGCAATCATGATACTGCTCATACGTCTGTCAGTCATTAATACCAGTGCTATTGCGTGTGTGTGTAAAAAAAAAAACAACATCTGAATGAACTCGGGCATAATCTGTGGAGGGAACTGAACATGCAACATTTTGTGTCTGATAGGGTGGAGGGAGACAGGTTGGGGCAGAGGTAGTGGAAAGAAAGAGCACTCACCTGACTTTGTCACCCAGTTGCCTTCTCTTCATTTTCCAATCGCTCATCTTCCACCCCTTCCTACTCTGGGCCTTCCATTTTTTTCCTCCTTAATCACACCCCTTCCCCTCACCCCACTGCTCCTCACCTTCTTTCCTTATCTGATTGTACTATCTGCACTCTTATCTTCTCCACTTATCACCTCCAGCCATCTCCATCCTCCTCCCCCCCCACCTGACTCATTTGTCAACACTTCCGCAGGTGGATCCATCTCTCACTTGTTAGCTCTTGCCCCACAGCTCTCCTTCACCTTTCTACCAGCTATCTCCCCTTTTCTCCATCAGTCTGAGGAAGGCTCTCAATTCAAACTTGAAATATCAGTTTATTTCCCTGCACAGATGTTGCCTGACTTGCTGAGTACTTGTTGACCCCCGTTAATCCAATAGTATTGTTCTGCACAAGATACCTTACACCAGCTACTGGTGCTGCTGCTGGAAATTCCTAATGACTTCCATTACCCCATCCATTCGCTTTGATCTCTGCCTTCTTCAATTCTCTCTTTCCATTTTACCGGTAGCATGATGTCTTCCAAGATGTGTTCATATATTAGTTTACACTTGAATATCACGGTCTGAAGAAAACTGGGGATTTATTTGGTTTAAGACCAAGTGGTTCCCTTGTTGTCTGTCGTTTTTTTAAACTAATCCCTGACTACACATTTAAAATAAATCGTCACTCTTCCCCTGTGAAATCCATTTTCACATCCATGCAGTGCCACTGGGAAAACTGATGTCTTTGTTATTGTTTTAGTTATCAGTCATATTTTACAAAGTCTGACATTTGTGTATTTTTTCACAACAATCACATTATTTTTGCAGCACAAAGTTGCTTCCACTTTCTCTGCTCGATCATTGCCTACTTTGATTTTTTTGTATCCCAAATGATTAAAATCTTTCTCTTGTTGGTTTTCAATAACAGACACCTCTTGCATTGTTTTATAGAGTTGCATTAACATTTCATAGTTCCCTTTCATTCCAGCCAAGAGGGTGGTGCAATCCTGATAGTTTGTCCTCCCATTTGATTAAGGCAATATGGCATCATTGCACATTACAAGACAGAGACTTCTAATATGTTTGAGGGTTTGGGAATGTACAATTTGTTCCAAAAAAATCATCGTTTCCTTGACTGAAAAATTTCTCATGCTGTGCAATTTAATTTTCTGACTAGCATATCCAGAGTGGCAGATGAGACAATTAGGGATTATTTTGAAGCACGTCTGTCATTGCTGGAACCCGTGTTTCCTGTAGCTTGTCATAGACTTTGCGAAGGACCAGACTTTGCTTTGGACTTCAACTACAAACCTCAGCACAGTTCAGTTGAAGGTATGTCAATCTTCTGTGACATCTTTGTAGACATTGTTTGGAATGATGCCTCCTAACACATCAGCAAGAGAAAGCTTTAAATTTAGTCACTTAAAACAATATATTCCTACTAAATTGAGCACAAATGTGTCAAACCAAACTGAAACATAAAAACTAAGATTCACCAGATTGATTCCTGTGAAGATGGGTTTGTTTGAGGAGAGTTTGAACAGTTGGGGTCTGTACTCCCTGGAGGTTATTAGAAGCATGGAATGTGCAGTATTTTCTTTAACAGGGTTTAATAGAGTAGTGCCAAGTTTTTGTATTACTCTTGAATTACATAAAGAAGAGAGAGGGTAGCTATTCATCTAAGAGTATATTTAAGACAGATCAATAGATATTTAGGTATTACAAAGATATAATAATTCCATTTACTTAGATTTGGTCTGTAACCTTTTGTTCGTGGCAATTTGAATGTCATAATGAATGCAGTTTGAGAGATCATTTGAGGAAAATAAATAACTGCAAATTGGTTTAAAGACATATGAAGGAACCCAATCACAACTGATTCTTATCACTGGATCCAAATCCTAAAAAGCCAACACTTGAGGGATTGACAGCAAATCTTAGCCTAATCAGTAATGTCATCTGTAAATTAAATTTAAAAGATGTTATATTTGTGGGCCACTGTGTAGCCAGTATTTTCATTACTTTCAATTACCTGTCATTAGGTTAGTGTGTGCAAGAATGACTTATGAAGATTTTTGAATGACCTGTAATTAAATTTTCCCCACATTAAAGAAAGGGCTTCTTGTTTCACAAGGGAAACTTTTATTTAAAATAAATCCTTAATTAGCCTTACCTGTGTAGCTAGTCCTTCATGTCCATTTACTGACCTTCATATTTTGTGCTTCCCTTTAATGTTAAATATTAAATATAGTGTTTTGATTTAATATTAGCTCTTATGCAAATTGCATTTTTGGACGGTCACCTTTTAGAAGCAATAGAGACAATATTTTGGATGTAGACACAAAATGCTGGAGTAACTCAGCGAGACAGGCAGCATCTCTGGAATGGGTGACGTTTCGGGTTGAGACTATTCTTCAGACTGATGTCGGGAGTGGGCAGGACAGATAGAATGTTGTCGGAGACAGTAAGACTGGTGGGAGAAGTGGGAGGGAATAGAGAGGGAAAGCAAGGGTTACTTGAAGTTAGAGAAGTCAATGTTCATACTGCTGGGGTGTAATCTGCCCAAGCGAAATATGAGATGTTGTTCCTCCAATTTGCGCTGGGCCTCACTCTTGACAGTGGAGGAGGCCCATGACAAAAAGGTCAGATTGGGAATGGGAGCAACTGCTGAGTTAAAGTGCTGAGCAACAGATATGGTGAAACAATCTTTTACCCATGATAGGGAAATCAAGGATCAGAGGACATAGGAACCTGAGGGGCAACTTTTTCACTCTGAGGGTGATAGGTATATGGAATGAGCTCCCAAAAAAGGTAGTTGAGTTACATACAATTACAAAGTTTAAAACACTTGGGCATGTACTTGGATAGGAAAGAATTAGAGGGATATTGGACAAATGCAGGCAAATGGGACCAGCTTAGATGGGGCATCTTGTTTGGCATGGACAGGTTGGGCTGAAGGGCATATTTTAGTGCTGTATGACTGACTATTTAAATTGCAGCAGCTTTGCATGTATGCAGGTTCAACTAACGAAGCACTATTTTTCTCCAGGAACTGGGATTCTACTCTTTATCTTTCATGCAAATTTTTTTAGCCATGACCACATCGTGGCTAAACTCTGTGGATCCTGCAGTGTTCAGGCTGTTATTCTGAATGATAAATTTCAACTTCCTGTATTCTTGGTAAGTATTTCAGTTTGTACTTTTAACCTAACGACCGTGACGAAATTGAGGTTGCAATCCGAATCAAAAATTGATTTAAAAATGATATTAATCATAATCGTAATTTATTAGCCAAGTATATTTTGCAACATACGAGGAACTTGATTGCCAGTCATACCAAAAAAGCAACAAGAGACACAACTACATAAAAATTTGACATAAACATCGACCATAGCGGCTCCTCCACATTCCTCACTGTGATGGAAGGCAATAAAGTCTTATCTTCTTTCCTCCTGTCCTCCTGCAGTCGGGGGAGTCGAGCCACCTGTAGCCGGCGATCGAACTCCCACGTCGGGGCGGTCAAAGCTCCCGCATCGGGGCGTTCGAAACTCCTGCGGCTTGGAGTCCCCGAAGTCGGCCCCTAACCAGGGACCGTGAGCTGCACGATGTTAAAATCCGCAGCTCCTGCAGGTTGGAGCACCACAGGCCGACCCCTGGAAAAGGGATAGCCCGCTCCAAGATGTTAAAGTCTGCAGGCTCCGCGGTTTTGGAACTCTAGAAATCTCAAACAAGAGGTCGCCAGCTTCACGATGTTAGGCAGCAGTACAGACGGAGATACAACACGGAAAAAGTCGCATCTCAAGGAAAGAGATAAGAAAAGTTTCCCCCACCACTCCCCACAAATACAAAACTAAAGATAAACTAAAACATAAATTTTACACCAAACTAAAAACACAAAGAAGGAAAAAGATGAAGACAGACCGTTGGCGGCGCCCCCTGGTGGTAAATTGAGGCAGAATCACAAGATCGTTTTATGTTCTAGAAGAAATTTGTATGTCTCGTAATGTTGAATGTGGGTGGAGTTTAGACCCCAAATCGCTGCAGTTGCTGCTAAAAGTTTGTTGAGGTTAACATGAGTAACAAAAGATAAGTGTTATTGACAGTGATTTTAAGCTGGAAAGGATGCAGAGAAGATTTGAGGATGTTGCCAGAACTTGCGGTCCTGAGCAATAGGGTCAGGTTAGGCAGGCTAGGACTTCATTCCTTGGAATGCAGAAGGATGAATGGTGATCTTAGAGGTGTAAAAGATCATGAGGGGAATAGATGCAGATTATTTTACCCAGTTTCTTCTCACCTCAGTTTTAAATGGCCTCCCCTTTATTCTTCGACTGTGTCCCCTGGTTCTGGACTCCAAAAACATTGGGAACATTTTTCCTGCATCTAGCTTGTCTAGTCCTTTTATAATTTTATACGTCTCTATAAGATCCCCTTTCATCCTTCTAAACTCCAGTGAATACAAGCCCAGTCTTTCCAATCTTTCCTCATACCATCCCGGGGATTAACCCCGTGAACCTACGCTGCACTGCCTCAATAGCAAGGATGTCCTTCTTCAAATTAGGAGACCAAAACTGCACATAATACTCCAGATGTGGTCTCACCAGGGCCCTGTACAACTGCAGAAGGACCTCTTTACTCCTATACTCAAATCCTCTCGTTATCAAGGCCAACATGCCATTAGCTTTCTTCACTGCTCGCTGTACCTGCACACTTAATTTCAGTGATTGGTGTACAAGGACACCCAGGTCTCTTTGCACCTCCCCTTTACCTAATCTGACACCATTGAGACATCTGCCCACTCGCTCAACCTGTTCAAGTCACCCTGCAACCTCCTAACATCCTCTTCGCAGTTCACACTGCCACCCAGCTTTGTCATCTGCAAACTTGCTGTGTTACTTCTAATTCCATCATCCAAATCATTAACATATGTTGTAAATAGTTGCGGCCTCCGCACCGAGCCTTGCGGCACTCCACTCACCACTGCCTGCCATTCTGAAAAGGACCCGTTTATTCCTACTCTTTGCTTCCTGTCTGCCAACCAATTCTCTATCCATGTTAATACCCTACCCCCAATACCATGTGCTCTAATTTTGCTCACCAATCTCCCGTGTGGGACCTTATCGAAGGCTTTCTGAAAGTCTATATACACTACATCCACCGGCTCACCGTCATCCATTTTACTTGTCACATCCTCATAAAATTCCAGAAGATTGGTCAAGCAGGATTTCCCCTTCATAAATCCATGCTGACTTGGACAAATCCTTTTACTGCTATCCAAATACTCCGTTATTACCTCTTTAATAATTGACTCCAGCATCTTCCCCACCACCGATGTCAGGCTAACTGGTCTATAATTCCCCATTTTCTCTCTCGCTCCTTTCTTGAAAAGTGGGATAACATTAGCTATCCTCCAATCCACAGGAACTGATCCTGAATCTATTAAACATTGGAAAATGATCACCAATGCATCCACGATTTCTAGAGCCACCTCCTTGAGTACTCTGGGATGCAGACCATCAGGCCCTGGGGATTTATCGGCCTTCAGCCTCATCAGTCTACCCAATACTATTTCTCGCCTAATGCAGATTTCTTTCAGTTCCTCTGTCTCCCTAGATCCACCGTCCTCTAGTACATCTGGGAGGTTGTTTGTGTCTTCCTTAGTGAAGACAGATCCGAAGTACCTGTTCAACTCTTCTGCCATTTCCTTGTTACCCAGAATAATTTCACCTGTTTCTGCCTTCAAGGGACCCACATTTGTCTTTACTAATCTTTTTCTCTTAACATACCTAAAGAAGCTTTTACTGTCCTTTATATTCTTGGCCAGCTTCCCCTCATACTTCATCTTTTTACCCCATATTGCATGTTTTGCTACCTTCTGTTGTCCTTTGAAAGTTGCCCAATCCTCTGGCTTCCCGCTACTCTTTGCTATGTTACACATCTTTTCTTTTAGTTTCATTTCATCCCCAACTTCCCTTGTCAGCCACGGTTGCCTCTTACTCCCCTTAGAATCTTTCTTCCTCTTTGGAATGAAATGATCCTGCATCTTCTGGATTCCACTGTCATTCCTGCTAGGATCCTTTTCCAGTCGACCTTGGCCAGCTCCTCTCTCATGCCTTCATAGTCCCCTTTGGTCAACTGCCACACTGACATTTCTGATTTAACCTCCTTCTCAAATTGCTGATTAAAACTAATCATATTATGGTCATTACCTCCAAGCGGTTCCTTTACCTTGAGTTCCCTTATTAAATATGGTTCATTGGACAACACTAAATCCAGAATTGCCTTCTCTCTGGTAGGCTCCAATACAAGCTGCTCTAAGAATCCATCTCGGAGGCACTCTACAAACTCCCTTTCCTGGGGTTCAGAACCAATCTGATTTTCCCAGTCTACCTGCATATTGAAATCCCCCATAACCACAGTGGCATTACCTTTGTTACATGCCAGTTTTAACTCCTGTTGCAACTTACACCCTATATCCGGGCTACTGTTTGGGGGCCTGTAGATAACTCCCATTAGTGTCTTCTTACCGTTACAATTCCTCAACTCTATCCACAGTGACTCTACATTGTCAGTCCCTATGTCACCCCTCACAAGGGACTGAATTTCATCCCTTACCAACAGAGCTACCCCACCACCTCTGCCCACGTGCCTGTCCTTTCTATCGGACGTATAACCCTGAATATTTAGTTCCCAGTCTCGATCCTCCTACAGCCACGTCTCTGTAATCCCCACAATGTCATATCTGCCAATCTCTAACTGAGCCTCAAACTCACCCACTTTACTTCTTATACTTTGCGCATTCATATATAATACTTTTAATCCATTACTCATCTCACCTTTCGCACCAATTCCTATTACACTTGGCCATACTCTCCTATTCCTTCGGGAGCTTTCTGTCCTGTTAATTCTGGGGTTTTTCTTAACTTTTCCTATACTCTCTTTCCCTTTTACTCCCATCTTGTCTATCCCATTTGACCCCCCCCCCACTATTTAGTTTAAAGTCACCCGTGTAGCAGTGGCAAACCTGCCTGCCAGAATGCCGGTCCCCCGCCTGTTGAGGTGCAACCCGTCCCTTTTGTACAATTCAGCCTTACCCCAAAACAGATCCCATGGTCTAAGAATCTAAATTCCTGCTCCCTGCACCAGCTAACTGCTGAATTACTCCAGCATTTTGTGTCTACCTAGGGGAATCAAGAACCAGAGGGCATAGATTTAAAACAGAAAAGGTTTAGAGGGATATAGGCCAAACACAGGCAGGTGGAACTAATGTAGATGGGGCATCTTGGTCGACATGGCCCAGTTGGGCCCGTTACCATGTTGTGACTCTGATGTAAGGCAAAAAAAATCAAAATGTTTGTTTCAATGGATATTTGTAGGTTACATCTTTGAACCCTCCCTCGTGAAGTGCAACAACTGCATCAGAAACAGTTGGAAAACATGCTTCCCTGACATGGCAGGCTTGAGAGGCCTGGTGGCCTACTCCTGCTCCTATTTTCTTGCTTTATGTTCTTGTAGATGGAGAAGACATGTAATTGGTGTGCTTTAAGAATTAGTAGCTAGATTATAAATTTTGGTTGGCAGTCTGGAAATGGAAAAGATAGACATGGCAAACCTTGTGATATCTTTCAGTCTGGAACAACATCAGGAAGTGGCATTGATGCAATCAGTCATGTACTGTAAATACATGAGGGAGAGGATCCATATAGTACTAGAACAATGACAGGTAGACAGACCAAGCTCGACCCAGAGAATCCAATAGGAAAGCATTATCTTTGATTCCTCCCATGACCTCCAAATAAGTTATTCAGTGTTAAAACAAATTTTGTCAGATGAAAGAGGGCAATAAATGGGGTGGGGGCGGGGGGGGGGGGGGGGGAGAGAACAACTACTTAACCTGTTTCAATGTAGGAGGCTGTGGTGGTAGGGCAGAAGGTGTAGAGCAACCACATAACCAAAATAAAAAACAATTAATATATTGCTGTTGTTTCATTTCATGCACTTGCCTTTCTGGATCTTTGTGTGGTATAAAGGTAGCATCTTGCTTTATATCAAGTAGCATCTTGCTATTATATGTCTGGTGGATTTTTATCCTGCTTGCAGCTTTTTTTTTAAATGAATGAGATGGTACTTAATTACTGAAGTCCATTCTTACAAATTTTAATTGATTTTAAAATACTGAACTTTGATTTAGTTTGTAATTAATTTTACTTTTGTTTTTCCAGGATAGTCATTTTATTTATTCCTTCAGCCCTGTGCCTGGCACTAATAAATTATTTATTAGACTTGCTGAAGCACCTACTGCCAAGGTGGGTATTAATGGGAATGCTGTCAAAATGGTTAAAAGATTTATAATATTTTTTAAATGATCTGTCATATTTACAATCCAGCTGCGGAGTCAGTATCTGGTTCAGAACCAAATCAATGAAAGGGTTAATTCCTGGCACAAAGTCTACCTTTACTTCATAAAAATCAGCTGAACTTGCTCCATTGTAATATTACAGTTAAATGAAGGAAATGGTCTATTTTCTACCTTTTCCTGCGCAAAGGTGATGAGAAAAGGATCATGTATCTGATGATCTCTACCAAATTGCTTTCACGTTGATGAATACATCAAGTGTCCGGATGCTAATAACTAAAGTGACCCAAATAAGAAATATTATTTACTCTGGGTCAGATTTTAAATATTCACTACAATATATTAACATTAATGTAATTTTCCTTCCATTTCTCTGTGTTTATAATTAAATGAAGTTTGATTGCTCTTTACTGCCTTTCATTTTAGATATTTTATTTTCACGCAACTCTAGTCATTTGTTCCACTTTGGAGACTTGGCTGTTTTCTTGTGTCTAATTGTTCAGCAAAATATTTCCTCTCCCTCATGTCATATACATCTGCGGGTTCTGCTTAAAGTGAGAGAACGAATAATTGAATATGTCCATTACTGTCTGACTGAAACACATTAGGCTCAGGAGTACTGACTGTGCTCTCTATTCCCTTTCCATTCAACTTGTAGGCCAAGTGCAATACCATGGCAGCAATACCTCAGGGTCTTTGGTAGCTAAACTAATGTTCAATTTTTCATTATATTAATATATTTTAATGTTTTAAATGCGATAGTGCAATGCCACTAGGACAGCGGGCCTTTACAAACATCTCCAAGTTAGCGGATGACAAAGCTGGTTGGTAGTGTGAGCTGCGAGGACGATGCTATGAGGCTGCAGGGTGACTTAGATAAGTTGGGTGAGTGGGCATATGCATGGCAGATGCAGTATAATGTGGATAAATGTGAGGTTATCCACTTTGGCGGCAAGAACAAGGCAGATTATTATCTGAATGGTGTCATGAGGGAAAAGTGGAGGTGCAACGAGACCTGGGTGTCCTTGTACATCAGTCACTGAAAGTAAGCATGCAGGTACAGCAGGCAGGGAAGAAAGCAAATAGCATGTTGGCCTTCATAGCGTGAGGATTTGAGTATAGGAGCAAGGAGGTCTTTCTGCAGTCATACAGGGCCCTGGTGAGACCACACCTAGAGTATTGTGTGCCATTTTGGTCTCCTAATTTGAGGAAGGGCATTCTGGCTATTGAGGGAGTGCAGCGTAGGTTCACCATGTTAATTCCCAAGATGGCGGGACTGGCATATGATGAAAGAATGGATCGACTGGGCTTATATTCACTGGAATTTAGATGGATATGGGAAGAAAGCAAGAAAGGGGCACTGATTTTGGATGATCAGCCATGATCATATTGAATGGCCTATTCCTGCACCTATTTTCTATGTTATGTCAGCTGCAGCTTAGACTTTGAAAATGGCACCAAAATCTGGCAACACTTGTATATGGTATCAGTGGGCTATTGCTATACACTTTGTACTTAATCAGGGATTGTTCATGTATAGTAAAACTGAACTGTATACAAAAAGATTGTCATTGCACCTCAGTACATGTGATAATAAAGAACCATTGAATATCATTTACTAATAAAGCTTTGCTTTTGTTTCAGGTAAAGCTACTTATTTGTGCATATAGAGTCCAGCTCCAGTGAATGGCTGCAGCCCAGTTCTGCTCTACATCTGGAATAATTAGGATGGACAGATTGTGTACGCAAACTTTTTCACGGACAGCTCATCCAGGACACTTGGAAGTTTTTTTTTTTAACCAAAGTTTGTCAATCTGTGTCTGGAAATATTCTTTTGCATCTGTTATAACTGAAATATATGGATATTGAAAGTTTTACATACTGTAATTACTGTATTGTTTTTAAAGTTGTCTTTTTGTAGATGGCAGTGAGCATTTGTTAAATAGCTGTGGCAGTGCCTATTTGCATGTGAGAATCTGTCTACAAATTTTCCACAATGTGGAAGAGTGGTAATGCTCCAACTTTTTAATATTTATGAAAGGTACCTATGAACAAGTTGATACCTTTTTCCCCAATGTCTGCCTGCTACACTTTTTTTCTTGATTTGTAGTAGAGCAGAATTAATTGGGTTTATTTTACTTTGCTCATGACACATGCCATTCCAGGATGAGGATCTGATGGGCCTCTGCTGGGATGGACGAGACATGGCCAAGGCCAACATGCCAGGGACAATTTCACGACATCACTTCATTACCATGACATTTGTTTACTGATGTACCACTGTCAGTAGCTTTAAGTTTACTATTTATGAATCTGTAGGGTGTATCATTAGAATTGCATTTTAAACTCATTCTGGCATTCCTTTTGAAGTCACTGTATAAATGGCAACTACTGCGTTTGGCAACATTTCTCATCTGACAAGTATGTAAATACATTGGGGGAAAAAGCTTGAACGTTTTTGAATGCAAATTTAGTAGTGATCTTTTGATGCAGCAAATATTTAGGAACCACTGTCCATTTAAGAGCTGTTTGTACTCCGCTCTTATTCTTTTTAAACAAGTGCTGTAGAGCTCATGATGGCATGATAGAATATTCCTTTTATAAAAAGCTATTGATGGTTCTTGAGTTTGTTTATTTTTTTTAAACAAGTATGCACTGGTATTTACTGCAGTACATAAAGAAATGTGAACATACCTTACATTATACATTTCCATGTGCCTTAGTTTTCCTCCTAGTTGAACTGTATACTTACCAGTATGTACCTAAACTGTTGCAAATACTAGCGAAAATGCTGACTTAAGGAATGTGATAAACAAAAGTTGTTCAATCCCAGCATGTAAAGGCTAATTTCAGTTATTTTGTACATTTTATGTAAAATATAATTTCTAATGTTTATCAATAACATTTTGGTTCATCGGTTGTCATTAGTTGAGTGCAAAAGTCCATATTTCTTGAAAGCAAAGGGCAGATCATTTTAACCCTAGGTAGCACAAAATGCTGGAGTAACTTAGCGCGTCAGATCTGGAGAGAAGGAATGGGTGACGTTTTGGGTCGAGACCCTTCTTCAGACCTAATAACCCTAAACAGTTCAGGAGCAACATGGAGATAGGTCAAGTCCTATTAGTTAACTACAATCACATAACAAGCACTTTTTCCTAGTCTTACACCCAACCCATTTGGAAATTAATGATTATAATCAGCAGACTTGTCAATAAAGGAAGAAGCATGATTGGAGTGAACTGAGGCTGCTGTAAATCCAGTTAAGGGAAAAAAACGAGATTTACTTAATCACCCACACTCCTTGGTATAATTTATTTTTCCCCTCTGCAAATTGCTCACTTAGTGCTTTTGACATTAAAATAAGAATCACTGGGAAGCAATTCAAGAAAGTTTATTGAAAATCACTCTACATACAGAGCTCCAGTTAAGATGGAGATTTTGTATTTTTAAACAGACATGTTGGATTTGATAAAAAAGTAATAGTTATACATTCATTCACCAGCGAGAGCTATTGAGGTATGTAACGTGTTTAGAGGCTGTGTTGTATTCCAGAAAGAACAAAACAAATATCAAAGTATTAAGCATGCAAGGCATGTTGCTTTCTATTTTTTTTATTAACAGTTCTCCAGGTGCATACTCTATAGTGCCAAGTAATAGATAAGGAATGCAAAAACCTCAAACCACAAGTTTTTTTCTGACTTGGAACTCTATCAAAGGCTGTTTGCCAAGGCACACTTTACCCACAACCACACCCAACCAAAAGTTTAATGAATGCGTGCAGTAAATGCTTTAAAAATATGTAGCAACTTTGACAAAAGCCATGCGTGAAAGGTAAAGAGAAAGGTAAAGAGAACGTAGGATTGAAGGCAGAAGGCTACTTTTGTAGCTTGCCTAATGTGCTCGGAAAGATTAAAATTTGCAGGGAAATTGGAACAAGAATACATCCAGTCCCCTCCTACAAAATATAAATGGTGGCAACAACCAAGCACAATTTAGTCTGGAATTTCCAAAGAAAATGCAGTGAATTTATATGTAGGTTTAAAAGATGGCCGCTAGTGAGATGAATGTAATTAAAGATAAAGTTAGAATGCAAAATTAATGTTTTTAGGCTGAGGGTGTTTGGGTAGGGATGTAGAAATAAGTGTATTGTATTTTATTTCACACTAAATGCACAAACAGGTTAAAAATAAAGAAATTAAATTAGTGGGCATCGATGGACATATTAAGGGAGGGTGTGTTGGTAAAAGTGTATAGATAAGATTGAGTTTAGTTGAGACAAAGCAAGATGTAACAGGACATGATAATGTACAATTTAAATTCAAAATGTGTAACTGGGTATCATATGTGGAGGGAATTATAATTAACCATAATACAAAAAAGAATGGGTTTTATTAATGCCAGCCTGTTCATGGAAATATGATGGAAAATTAATGAGCTTTTTTGCAATGATCTCTGGACAGTCTGGGGTTCCAAAGTGGGGGAATAAATGGCCATGATGACATCAGATAGCACAACTCAGATTTTAGCACTAAATTTCCATAAACAGGTGCACTGGGAGTAGTGGAAGATTCCTACTGCTTAGTAACTTTGATGCAGAAGCCAAAGAGAGTTATAAAACATTAATGGACAGGAAGTGCATACCTTTGCCTCAGACTTGAAAGGTAGGTATATGGCAATATTAAATCACAATAGTTTAAGTTGGCCCAGTTTCCTATTCACAAACAATGAGAGTTGGTTGATCTTGTTTGAACATACCATCATGAAAATAGCGGGTGTTGCCAGATGTGGCATTAATGAAGCCTCTTCCGTCAGAAATCACCAACAATCAGAATCACACAGCACGGAAACAGGCCCTTCAGCATCCATGCAGACCAGCATTTGGCCCATCTCTCTAAACCTTTCCTATGCATGTACCTGTCCAAATGTCTTTTAAATGTTACTGTAACTGAACTCAACCACTTTCTCTGGCAGATTGTTTTATATACCATACATACCACTCTGAATAAAGGTTACCTCTCAGGATCCTATTAAATTGTTCTCTCACCTTAAGTTGATGCCCTTTAGTTCCTGATTCCCCAACCCTAGGAAAAAGACTTGCTTTCATCCTGTCGATGTCCCTCATGATTGATGCACTTCTGCAAGATCACCCAACTCTCTCCTATGCACTTAGGAATAAAGTTATAGCCTCCCCAAACTTTCTATGTATTTCAGTCACTTAAATTCTGGCTACATTCTTCTAAATCTCTTCCACACTCTTTCCAGCTTAATAGCATCTTTCCTACACCAAGTGCAACATTCCATCCCAACTCTTGTGCTCAATGCTCTTCACCACCCTGTTTACCTGTGATACCACCTCCAGGAAACTATTTGTATTTCAATGTCCCTCTGTACAACACTCACCAGGGCCCTACCATTATCTGTGAACGTTGTACCCTGGTTTGACTACCAAAAATTCAACAGCTTGCACTTATTTGAATTAAACCCCATTTGCCATTCGTTAGCCCACTGATCCAACTGATCAAAATCCTGCCACAATTCTTGGTAACAATCTTTACTATATGATACAACATATTTTAGTGTCATCTGCAAACTTACTAATCATGTCTTGTACATTCTCATCCAAACGGTTGACATAGATGACATACAATAATAGGCTGAGTACCAACTCTAAGGCACACCACGAGTGATATGCCTCCGCATCCCTGTGTGGTACCTCAGCTGCACGGAGGCAGAAAGGAAAGCTCTTCAGCGGGTAGTCCATAGAGCTCAGAGGACCATCGGAACACAGCTACCAGCCTTGGAAGGCATCTACAACGCACGATGCCTCAGAAAAGCCACCAGCATCCACAAAGACTCTTCACACCCCTGCAACAGTCTGTTCGAACTCCTTCCATCGGGCAGACGATACAAGGCCTTCTACACCCGCACCTCCAGACTCAGGGACAGCTTCATCCCCAGGGCCAAAGCTGCTATGAACCGGTCCTGCTGAGCCGGACGGTCACATCGCACAGTGATCCGGCACAGATCTACTTGCACTTTATTCTGTCTTAAAACTGTTACAATTTGTTTTGTTGGGTTGTTGTTGTTTAAATTAATTAAATTATTGCATCGTATGGGAGGTGCATTCCCAATCTCGTTGTACCCCTGTACAATGACAATAAAGATATATTGTATTGTATTCAATTAAAAAACCTTTCACCACCACCCACTGCTTTCTATCATCAAGCCAATTATGTGTTCAATTAGTTAGCAGTCTCTGGATCCCATACAATCCAATCTTCCAGAGCAGCCTACCATATGGAACCTTAATAGAACTTGTTGAAGTCCATATAGGCTATGTCTGCCTCCTTGCCCTCCATTACTTCTTCAAAAAACTCAATCAAATGCATGAGACATGATTGCCCATGCAAAAAGCCATGATGACTATCCCTAATCAATTAATCTTTCCAAATGCATAGACATCTTATCCCTCAGAATCTTCTCCAGTAAATGACTTATCACAGATGACAGGCTTACTGATGAAAAGTTCCCAGGTTTTTCTTTGCAGTACTTCTTGAATAAAGGCACATTAGCCATCTTTCAGTCGTCCGGCATCTCACCTGTGGCTAATGTTGATGCATATATCTCAGCCAGGACTCCTGCAATTTCCTCTCCAACTTTCCACAGCAATGTTGTATATACCTGATCAGGCCCTGGAGATTTATCTACCTTCATACATTTTTTAAAACGCCCAGCACCCTCTCTACATAATATAGACTATCCCCAAGACATCTGTTTGTCCACAAACAACAGACTCCAATCAACTTTTGCAAGCTCCTGTCTAATACCATTGAAATTCGCCCTGTTCCAATTTAAAACTTTAATCTGGAGACCAGTTCTGTCTTTTTTCATAATTATTTAAAAACTAATAGAACTATAACCACTTTGGACCACATTTAGAGTGGTGTGTTCAGTTCTGGAAAGATGTTTAGTTGGAAAGGGTGCAGAGATTATAGACAAGGATGTTGCCAGGACTTGAGGGTCTGAGCTATATGGAGAGGTTAAACAGGCTGGGATTTTATTCTGTGGAGCTCCGGAGAATGAGGGGTGATAGAAACATAGAAATTAGGTGCAGGAGTAGGCCATTCGGCTCTTCGAGCCTGCACCGCCATTCAATATGATCATGGCTGATCATCCAACTCAGTATCCTGTACCTGCCTTCTCTCCATACCCCCTGATCCCTTTAGCCACAAGGGCCACATCTAACTCCCTCTTAAATATAGCCAATGGACTGGCCTCAACTACCTTCTGTGGCACAGAATTCCACAGATTCACCACTCTCTGTGTGAAAAAAAACTTTCTCATCTCGGTCCTAAAAGACTTCCCCCTTATCCTTAAACTGTGACCCAACATCGGGAACAATCTTCCTGC
This sequence comes from Rhinoraja longicauda, assembly GCF_053455715.1. Classification (NCBI taxonomy): domain Eukaryota; kingdom Metazoa; phylum Chordata; class Chondrichthyes; order Rajiformes; family Arhynchobatidae; genus Rhinoraja; species Rhinoraja longicauda. The sequence goes on along the minus strand of NC_135959.1, from coordinate 46,700,701 downwards.
ATCTAGCCTGTCCAACCCCTTAAGAATTTTGTACATTTCTTTAAGATCCCCCTCAATCTTCTAAATTCCAGCGAGTACAAGCCGAGTCTATCCAGTCTTTCTTCATATGAAAGTCCTGCCATCCCAGGAATCAATCTGGTGAACCTTCCCTGTACTCCCTCTATGGCAAGAATGTCTTTCCTCAGATTAGGAGACCAAAACTGTACCCAATACTCCAGGTGTGGTCTCACCAATGCCCCGTACAACTGCAGCAGAACCTCCCTGCTCCTATACTCAAATCCCCTCGCTATGAATGCCAACATACCATTCGCTTTCTTCACTGCCTGCTGCACCTGCATGCCTACTTTCAATGACTGGTGTACCACGACACCCAGGTCTCGTTGCATCTCCCCTTTTCCTAATCGGCCACCATTCAGATAATAGTCTGCTTTCCTTTTCTTGCCACCAAAGTGGATAACCTCACATTTATCCACATTATACTGCATCTGCCATGCATTTGCCCACTCACCTAACCTATCCAAGTCACGTTGCAGCCTCTTCACAGCTAACTACCCCCCAGCTTCGTGTCATCCGCAAACCTGGAGATGTTGCATTCAATTCCCTCGTCCAAATCATTAATATATATTGTAAATAGCTGGGGTCCCAGCACTGAGCCTTACGGTACCCCACTAGTCACTGTCTGCCATTCTGAAAAGGACCCATTTATTCCTACTCTTTGATCTTATAGAGGTTTATAAAATCATGAGAGGAATAGATCGGGTGGACACACAGTCTCTTGCCCAGAGTAGGGGAATCGAGAATCAGAGGGCATAGGTTTATAGTGAAGGGGGAAAGATTTTATAGGAATCGGAGGGGTAATTATTTCATGCAAAGGATGATGGGTGTGTGAAACGAGCTGCCGGAGGAGGTATTTGAGGCAGGGACTATGGCAAAGTTTAAGAAGCAATTAGGCAGGTACATGGTGAGGACAGGTTTAGAGGGATATGGGCCAAATACAGGCAAGTGGGACTAGTGTAGATGGGACATTTTGGTCGGTGTGGGCAAGTTTGGCCAAAGAGCCTGTTTCCACACTGTATGACTGAACATCAGGAAAAAAATCATATACTACCATTGCTCTTAGGTTACTTACTGCTTTACTTACCCTGATGGAAACTTGAATACACTCTTTCTTCAAACCACTTGTTTATTGAAATTCACTGGGTCTTTCCCATACAGCTTTTCAACTTGCTGGGGGACTTTCCCACGTTCCTTTTAAATGCACTGGGCTCCCTTCAAATTGGGCTCCATTTCCTGTGCTTCTTTCAATGTAGCAATTGCTGGTAACACATTCAGAAGAATCTGAAAGTTAGATGGTACATTTGAAAACAAATTCACAAAAGTGGATGCAATCAGTGTGGCAGAAGGGACAAGAGTCAAGGGCTAGATTTTTACTCCAAGTTGACGTGAAGCAATTTCTCCTCAATTTAACAAACATCCAAAGCTATTGTGGGTAACTGGTTCTATCATGACAACTGAACATTATGGTTTGGATAAAGGCAGAATTTTGGGGGATTGTCGCAAATTATGCCGACTGGTAGCAACACAGGGCATGAATTCCACACTGCTTTCTGTAATGACCATTTCTCCACACCTCATAAAATACAGCAGCTTAAAATTTGGTTTCGAAGAAAAATAAAAGTGAGAATATTATAAAATTGCAAGAGACACAAGGAACTCCAGGTGTTGCAGTCTTGAGCAAGACAAAGTGCTGGAGAAACTCAGCAGGTCAGGCAGCAACTGTGGAGGGAATGGATTGATGATGTTTCAGATCTTTCTTCAGACTGAAGTCACAAGATGTATGGATTCTACTGTTGTATGCCAACATTACAATGTTTACACAATTGGACCCATGAAAGTTATGCTCAGTACTGCTGTATCCAACAGAATATTTGAAGACAGCATGCTGAATAAATAATGCGGCACGGTGGCGTAGCGGTAGAGTTGCTGCCTTACAGCGAATGCAGCGCCTGAGACTCAGGTTCGATCCTGACTACGGGCGCCGTCTGTACGGAGTTTGTACGTTCTCCCCGTGATCTGCGTGGGTTTTCTCCGAGATCTTCGGTTACCTCCCACACTCCAAAGACGTACAGGTATGTAGGTTAATTGACTGGGTAGAAAATGTAAAAATTGTCCCTAGTGTGTGTAGGATAGTGTTAATGTGCGGGGATCGTTGGGCGGCGCGGACTCGGTGGGCCGAAGGGCCTGTTACCGCGCTGTATCTCTAAATTTAAAAATAAACTATTTACTCTAAATTAAAAGTTTATAGTATTTAACACCATAATTCTTTTAATTTAACAGTAGAAAATGTTGATTTACCTGCCACTGTTACTTTAAATGAAAACACTTACCACAGGTCACGGCATTCCACCCAGCCCTTCCTGAGTGCTGAACTGCATTACGTTGCATCACAAACTTTAAGCTCATCAAAGGAGGATTTCAATATTCCATGCCATTATCCTTTCATCACATCTAAATCGTCCAGAAACAAAAAATGGAAATTAAATGAAAATAATCACAATGCCCTTTATCTTTCAATTATTTCAATGCGATATTGGAATTTAATATAGTGATATGGGCCTGTTATTTCTTAATTCATGGCCACTCCCTTCATGTCTTTGCCTTTACTCCCAGTCTCCTTAATCTTTAACAATGGCCTCTCTTCCCACTGTATTTACCTCATCAGCCCCCTGCTTATTCATATGACATTGGAATTTAAGCACAACACTATGATCAAACTTCTAAATACTCTAGTTTTCACCCAAGTTCCAGGGTTGTTCTGCTCTATTTGTCCATCTATTTCATGACTGGTTGTGGATTTATTCTCTCCCGTACTGACCATTCCCTGTGACAAGTCGTCATTTTGGCCCACGTGCAAAGACTTGAACATATATGATGCATTAACTAACCTTTACTATCTAAAGTAGTATTTCTTTTTTATTTTTATTTTATTTTTATTTTATTTTTTTAAATTTTTTTTTATTTTTATTTATAGTATTTTCAATAGGCATACAAAAATACATAAGTGGATAAATATAAGGGAATACATAAGCATAAGCAATGGCAATGTATAACATAAATATCCCCAGGTTGTGTAAAACAAATTGTTATCTATACCTAGAAGATATGTCGGTATATATATGAAAAAGATAAGGATAAAAGAAAAACGAAAAGAGAGAGAAAAAGAAGAAAAAAAAAGAGAGGAAAAAAAAAAAAAAAAAAAAAAAAAACAGACTGTACCAGGTGGTTAACGAAAACATAGTAGTGTCGCCGCTCCAATCCCCTCTACCTGCATAAAGCAATATCAAGAAGAACGAAAAAGGTTGGAATAAGGTCACATTACATGATATGAAAATATTGAATAAATGGCCTCCAAGTCTGCTCAAATTTGATCGAAGGTTCGTAAACAGTACTTCTAATCTTTTCCAAATTTAAACATGAAATAGTTTGAGAAAACCAATGAAATAAAGTAGGAGGATTGATTTCTTTCCAATTCAACAAAATAGATCTTCTGGCCATTAATGTAAGAAAAGCAATCATCCGACAGATGGGGGGAGATAAACAAGTAGAGTCTATCATTGGTAAACCAAAAATTGCAGTAATGGGATGGGGCTGTAGATCAATATTCAAAACCGTAGACAAAGTACTGAAAATGTCTTTCCAGTACCTTTCCAAGGAAGAGCATGACCAAAACATATGGGTAAGAGAAGCTATCTCAGAGTGACATCTATCACATATAGGATTTATATGGGAATAAAAACGAGCCAGTTTATCTTTGGACATATAAGCCCTATGAACGACTTTAAACTGTATCAAAGAGTGTTTAGCGCATATAGAAGAAAAGTTAACAAGTCGAAGAATTTTATTCCAATTGTCAATAGGGATAGTAAGATTAAGTTCTCTTTCCCAATCATTCTTAATTTTATAAAAGGGATCAGAGTGTATTTTCATAATTATATTATAAAGATTTGATATTACACCCTTTTGAAGGGGGTTTAATTGTAACATATTCTCCAAAATACCCTTAGAGTCTCGGTTAGGGAAAGAAGGAAGAACCGTGTTTAAAAAATTCCTAATCTGTAAATATCTAAAAAAGTGAGGACTGGACAAATTATATTTGTTAGATAATTGTTCAAAAGACATGAAACAATTATCCAAAAATAAATCTGAAAATCGTACTATACCTTTAATCCTCCAAACTAGATAGGCTTGATCCATCAGAGAGGGGTGAAAGAAAAAAATCGATACAATGGGCATCTCTAAAATAAAATAATTCAATCCAAAAAATTTCCGAAATTGAAACCATATTCGTAAGGTATGTTTAACTATCGGATTGTCAATTTGTTTATGTAACTTAGAAGGAGCTAAAGGAAGAGAAGTTCCTAAGATAGAGCCGAATGAAAATCCTTGTACCGATTTAGTTTCCAAATCTACCCAATGAGGACTCGGAGATAAGTCCAAGTCGTTTAGCCAACATTTCAGGTAACGAATATTAGTTGCCCAATAATAGAATCTAAAATTAGGCAATGCCAATCCACCTTCCTTTTTGGATTTTTGTAAATGTTTTTTCCCTAATCTAGGATTTTTATTTTGCCATATATATGAAGATATTTTAGAATCAACTTTATCAAAAAAGGATTTGGGAATAAAAATTGGTATTGCTTGAAATATATATAAAAACTTAGGTAAAATAATCATCTTGATAGCATTAATCCGGCCTACCAGAGATATTGATAATGGTGACCATTTAGTACATAAACATTTAATCTGATCCAATAAGGGTAAACAATTAACCCCAAATAAATCCTTATGTTTTTTGGTAATCTTAATCCCTAAATATATAAAATAATCATTAACTAATTTAAAAGGTAAGTTATTATAAATTGGAACCAGTCTATTTAAAGGAAATAGTTCGCTCTTATTAAGATTCAATTTGTATCCAGAAAAAGTGCTAAACTGAGCTAATAAAGATATAACTGCAGGAATAGAATTTTCAGGATCAGAAATATATAATAGCAAGTCATCTGCATATAATGACAATTTATGTGTTTCCATTCCACGAATAATACCAGAAATGTTGGGGGATTCTCTAATGGCAATTGCCAAAGGCTCCAACGCAATATTAAATAATAAAGGACTAAGGGGACAACCTTGCCTAGTACCACGAAACAATCGAAAAAATGGTGATCTTTGGTTATTAGAAAAAACCGAGGCAACTGGAGTTTGATAAATCAATTTAATCCAAGATATGAATGTTGGACTAAAATTAAACTTCTCAAGGACCGTAAATAAATAAGGCCATTCTACCCTGTCGAAAGCTTTCTCCGCATCTAATGAGATGACACATTCTGAAGTATTACATGGAGAAGTATAGACAATATTCATCAACCTTCTAATATTAAAAAAGGAATACCGGTTTTTGATGAAACCTGTTTGGTCGCCCGAAATAATTTGAGGTAATATCTTTTCCAACCTCATCGCCAATAACTTGGAAAAAATCTTAGAGTCTACATTTAACAGAGATATTGGTCTATAAGAAGCACAGTCAGTGGGATCTTTATCTTTTTTCAAAATTAAGGAAATAGAAGCTCTATAAAAAGATTGTGGTAATTTGCCCAGGCTAATTGTTTCTTCAAAAACTTTATAAAGCCAAGGGGAAAGAATAGAGGAAAAGAACTTATAAAATTCCACTGTATACCCATCTGGGCCTGGAGCTTTCCCAGAATTCATTGAAGAAATAACATTCTGGATTTCTATATTCGTAAGCGATTTATCTAGTGATAAATTTTCTTCAAATGATAATTTTGGAAATTTCAATTCCCCTAAAAAATCATGCATATTATTAGAATCTTGCGGGAATTCAGAGTAATATAAAGAAGTATAAAAATCCTGAAAAGATTTGTTTATCTCGTCATGATTAGCTGTCAATTCCCCATTCTGTTTACGAATCTTAACAATTTGACGCTTGACCGAAACATTCTTCAACTGATTAGCTAACAATTTACCAGATTTATCACTGTGTATGTAAAATTCAGATCTAGATTTCATTAATTGATTTTCAATCAAAGATGTGAGTAACAGATTGTGTTCCATTTGAAGTTCAATTCTCTGCTTATAAAGCTCCCTAGTAGGAGCAGTCGAGTATTTCTTATCGATTTCTTTAATCCTATCAACCAATAAAAGAGTCTCATTCTTGATACGTTTCCTCAAAGCTACAGAGTAGGAAATAATCTGACCACGTATGTATGCTTTGAACGTGTCCCAGAGTATCCCATAAGAAATTTCCTCAGTCGAATTCGTTGAGAAGAAAAAGTCAATCTGTTCCTTCATGAATTTAATAAAGTCCTGATCTTGCAGTAGGGTAGAATCAAATCGCCAATACTTGGTGATAAAGACTGTATCTGTTAACTTGATGGAGAGCTTCAGTGGGGAGTGGTCCGAAATGGCTATAATGTCATAGTCACAACCAGTTACAGATGGAATAAGACGAGAGTCAATAAAAAAGTAATCAATTCTCGAATAAGAATGATAAACATGTGAAAAAAAAGAAAACTCTTTGTCTTTGGGATGAAGAAATCTCCAAATATCAACCATTCCAGAGTCAGTCAAAAAGGAATTAATATGAGAGGCCGACTTGTTTGGTAATGGCTGAGAAGATTTTGATCTATCTAACAGCGGATTTAAACAACAATTAAAGTCACCACCCATTATTAGCTTATATTCATTTAGATTGGGTAAGGTAGTAAATAAAGACTTGAAAAATTCAGGGTAATCCACATTCGGAGCATAAACATTAACCATTACAACCTTGGTGTTAGAAAGTAATCCAGTAATTAATAAAAATCTACCATTTGGGTCCGAAATGACATCGTGGTGAACAAATGTAATAGAAGAGTTAATGAAAATTGAAACTCCTTTTATTTTGGCGTTTGCGTTTGAGTGGTACTGTTGCCCTTTCCAGAACCTAAAAAAACGTTGATTGTCCTCCTTCCTAACATGAGTTTCTTGTAAAAAAATAATTTGTGCATTCAGTCTTTGGAACACTTTAAAAATCTTTTTCCGTTTAATTGGATGGTTTAAACCATTAGTATTCCAAGAGACAAAATTAATAAACTGAGCCATATTGCTGAGGTCAAGCCTTTGGTATGTAAAAGGTTAACCAAAGTATAAACTCATGTACCCGGAAGAGGAACAAAAATACAGGGAGGAACCGGAAATGGCGACACATCGGACATATTAGTAGTTTTACAACAGTCCAGAAAAGAAGAAAAAAAACAGTATATGAAACTAGAAAACATATAAAACAAACCCTAAACCCACCCCCCACCCACGGAAAAACCCCTCTGGACCTATAGAAGGCCAGAAAAAAAAGAATTAATACTAAATCTACCCCCATATCACCAGCGGACGGCTCCTAATAATAATTTTTTTTAAAATAAATGATCCACTGAGAGTTAAAAAAAAAACTTTTAAAAAACGAAGGGTTTTAACGAACAAAAACTGCCATTTTCAATACTCAGAAACTAAGATAATGAAGGTTATAATCATTATTATGAGACTAAACATAGTCGTGAGACTAAATAAAGCTCTTAAAAATTTTTTAAAAAACAATAACAAAAAAAACAAAACAAGTATAACCAAAGCTGTGAAAACCATATATTTTAAGGTTGAGAAACTAGACCATAAGAATAGTTAAGATCCAGGAAGCTGCGAACTTCGGATACAGAATTGAAAAGACGACGCGAATCATTTGGTGGCGAAATTCTAAGTTTTGCAGGATAAAGAAGTGCAGGTTTAAGCTTTTTCTCATAGCATTCAGCCATCAAATCTTTAAACGCTCGGCGAGCTTTCATAACTTCAGGACTGAAATCTTCATAAAGACGCATTTGGAAATCTCGAACTTTAACCGAACCCAGACGACAGGCGGTTCGAATAAGGTGTTCTTTAAGGTGAACATAGTGAAAGCGTACAATTACAACTCGTGGTTTCGAGGGTAAAGATAACGAATTTCTAATTCTGTGCGCCCGATCCAATAATGGAGGATCATTTGGAAATTCTGAAGGTAACGCTTCTTTTAAAAGTTGGGCGAAAAACTTCACAGGATCTCCTTGTTCAGTGCCTTCTGGAATCCCAATCAAACGTAAGTTCTGTCTTCTAGAACGATTCTCAGAGTCAATGCTTTTCTGTTGGAGTATTTCCAAATGCTTAATTGCTAATGATAACTTCTTTTCCAAATCTGCAATTTTCAATTCCCGCTTCTGAGCATCTTCTTGAAGAGTTGTAATTAATGTTTGATGTTGCTTAACTTCTCGGTCAGTTTTATTCAAGGCTTCTTGGAATATCTCTATATCTTGTTTAAGAGATGTTCGGAGTTCTGCAAATTTTTCATTTATAAGCTCCAAAAACGATTCATGAGACATTTCAATTAGCTTAAGGTCAGACTTCTTTTTTGGACCATCGCCATTGTTATCGTTTCCAGCACCACGAGCTTTAGATCTTATAGCTCGTTCTGTACTCATTTCATAACAATTCACAGCACAACTTCCGAGATAAAATCAGAAAGGTAACAAAAATCTTCTGGTTTAAATAAAAATAGGTTAAATGAGGGTGGTCATGGGTTAAGAACAGTAAAGTTTATAGAGCGAACGCAAGAACGTACTCACTCCATGAGCGTCCCCTAGGTGTCCTCCAAGTAGTATTTCTTAATTGCAGAAAAAGAACTTAAGCTTCATCATCAAATGACTCCTACAAATATTCCTCCCCAAGGCATCCACAATGAACTCCAGTAAGATACAGCCATTTCATGGGTTTCCTTGTTATTGAGATTGATCATTTGTATGTTGGCCTGTACAACTGACCACTTGCTATCGGGCATTGTAATGGTTCCCTTCTAAAAATACTCCAGCCATGGCATTTTGTCCCTACAACCATCTCAACTTTTCAACTTCCCTTCTCCAAAATGCCTCACAGAAATTGTCCCAAGATAGAAATTATATTCTCTGTCATATATTGCCTCTTAAATATGCTACCATTGACAATATCATGTTTTTTGCCCCAAAGTTTTTCCCTTCGATATCCTCACATGGTACCTATAGAAGATTAACTGGATGGAACAAGATCCCTTTCAATATTTGGTGTGGCACAATGGCACAGTGGATAGAGCTACTGCCTCAAAGCACCAGAGTCTTGGATTCGATCCTGACCTCAGGTGATGTTGGTGTGCAGTTTGCACGTTCTCAGCAACAACGTGCGAAAGTAGGATAAGAGAAATAGTGTGAATGGGTGATTGAACATCAGCATGAATTCAGTGGGATGAAGGGCCGGTTTTGTTGCTGCATCTTTAAAACTTAAAATATTGTTTCTTCACCCCATCCTCAATCACACACTTATCATTACTTCTGGTGAACCTGATGAATCTATTCTCAACTCACTTTATTGAAACTAGGTCAAGGCACCATTTTCTAAATCATTTATTTTCATTTTTGGAACAACACGCACAAGTTTGGAAGCACTCTCACGTCTTCTTACACCTTGCGATTCAGTTTGCAGTATATGCTCCCTGTTCACTGCCCACAGTGCATTAACTTCAGCTCAAAGACTCTGCATCCAAATATGTCTTGTGTACATATCATCCACATAATCGTTAATCAATATTTTTTATAGTTCCTAATGCCTCTAATTTAAACTTCTCTTCCTACATCTGGTTGTTCCCCATTTTTACAACACTCTGCAGGCATACAATAGTCAATAGTCAACTGCTTTCATATTTTGGATTCTCATTTATCTCAGCGTTTCTGCATTCCATCTAAGTTTTAAGTCGAGGCCTCAAACTTCACTTCTCTCCATTTCCACTTTGACAGCCTCTAAAAATGTAACCATTCTGACCATTATACTTTCCTTGTTCAATATCTCTTAATTGAATTTTGCGAAATAATTGAAGCAGCTTACATTTTGTTTCTGTTATGGTGACATAAGAAATGGGTCGAGGTCATGTAATTAAGCAACAATTGTTTACAAATGCTGCAGGGTGTATGTACTATGTAGTCTGGAAGAGAACTCTTTCAACCCAAGGGAGATTTTGTGCCTCAAAGCAATAAAAAAATTCATTAGAAACCATTTTTCTTTATTGATACTGTCTGAGCTGCAGAGTATTTCAAGGAAGTTTTGCTTGCATTACCAGCAGTTTTATTGGTTTTTTCGGGTCACCCAAGGATGTTCTAGCAAAGAAGGCAACTTTGTAAAAGTTAACTACAAGTTATAAACAGTTATTATTGTTAAAGAGAATTTGACCTCTGCCAACCAGTCAAAAATCATTGTTTCACTTTCGCTTTGCCCAACAGTAAAATTAACATAATGCAAATCCATTTGGGGGCTTTTCACTTATTTTCCTGACTTAGAGCATCATCAGGAATTGTTTGAAATGCCCACCACATCTGCTATAATCTTGAGTGCATCTTTTCCAGTTTCACATCACTACACGCTACCATAATTTGTTGAAAAGCAGTGCCCTTCTTTCCAGAGAAACACAGAAACATGGAAACACAGAAATATGGCATTTATATAATAGGATGAAGTGTATAAAGTATAACACATGGAAACACTATTATCCTTAATATCAAAATAAAGATATTACTCAGTTACAAAACACAAACAATATAGTTTCAGTCTGATCCAATTCTGTGGCAGATTTGTCACCAAAATCCAATAAACAAAACTTCAAATGCAATACAAACACTGACTCCTTGATCTTAAATTACACGTGAAACCAATACAAATCTCAGCTACTAAATACATACATACAGCGGTAACTATTTCCTCTTTTGCAGTGGTCTTCAATGCACATTACCAACCCCAGACAGTGCCGAAAATTCATATAAAAGTGCTTTGGAGATAGAAGATGTGCTCACTCGCAAAACTCGAATCTGTATCCTTTTGATGCTTTTGCTCGACGTTAACATCTCACTCTCATTAGATCGAAGAGACAGCCAATATCTATATACCAAAACTCTCATTTGTTTGTTCCTGAACTACAGCCAAAACGGTACACGATACCGTGACAATTTTAGGCCCACCTTACTCACCGTCATCCCTTTGGTGCTAATGGAAGATGTTTCATTGAAACTGGTGTTATATTTTTAAAGTTATTCACATTTTAAAGTTTAAATCTATCTCCTAGGGAGGGAGGGGGGAGGATAAGGGGGGTTGAGGGAGGGAGGGGAAGAGGAGGAGGGAGGGAGGGGGAAGGGGAGGGGGAGGGAGGGAAGGGAGGGAGGGAGGGGGAGGGGGGGAAGAGGGGATGAGGGAGTTGGGGAGGGGAGGGTGCTGCACCAATGCAGGGTCCACTTGGTCTAGTCAGATGATTAAATGTAACAACACTAGACAATCTCATCAGCTGGCGATGCAACCATTATGTTGGCCTTGGAACGTGAACTCAGGAAGCCCTTTCAGACTATTTGTCTGGTGTATTCATTCAGAGCTTTCCTATGAAGCTGATAGATTGAAAACACTGTGGGACTGAACAATTCAGATAATACCACTGAGGTGTCGCTTATGATGGGTTGTGGTGGCTATGTTTGTAGAATGATTGGCTTCAAATATCTTTACTCGTGAGATGGTTAGAATGTGTAATTCTCTGGTACCAATCATTGGATTAAAGACAAATCTGCAGCTGTAATCAAAAAGTTTCTCGAAGAAAATCAAAAATGTCTCAGGTTCTTGTTTGGTATATACAAGTGCAAAATTGTAAGGCTCATCCTGTTACGTTCAATCCATCAACAATGACGGTTCCTTTGGTAAATGGATCGCAAATAAGAATTTTGTACAAAGCAATATGATACTGTCAGTAAATGCTCCACTTTCACTACTCAAAGACAAGATGTGTGATGCATTGCCAATGAACCCAATTATCATTTGCTTGATTGAAGCAGAGATAACTTGAGAAATCTGAAGATAAACTCTTTTCAAAAGTACATTTGAGTTACTAATCCTTTTCAATCATTTGGAATTTTAAATACTTAACTTTTGGTTTATTTAAAAAAGAAAGATGCAATGATCTTCTAATTATCAGTAAAAAGAAACAAATCCATCACCGACATCCAAATTTTAACCTTAGTTAGATAACACCCATGAAATAACAGATATGAAAACAAACAAGACATAAAAATCACATTTTGTTTTTAAAAGGCAACAAAACTATAATATTCTATTTTATGCAATTTTTCATTCTGATAAGCACTGGTCACTTAAGTACACCAAACTGCAAATTTTGCTGGCGATTGTTATCAAGTCATACCTCTACATATTTCATGCCATTACATAAAATATTTTTTCCTCAGGTCAATGCTTTCAGGTTTAAAAAAATCAACTATTTATTTTCTACACACCATAACGTCAGGAAAAATAATTCCGGCTCCATGTCTTTTATGCCCCTGTCAAGACGATATGAGCCACAAACATTTGGCTGCTAATTCACAGCATACAAGAGATGAACTCAGCCCAGCCTATCACAGGTACAGCCCTCCACTACATTGAAAGCATTTATGAGGAGCTGCCACAAGAAGGCGGGATCTATCATTAAAGATTTGCTCCATTGAGCCATACTTTCTTCCGACTGCTACTTTTGTACAATGATACAACGAACAATTTTTGTACAATGACCATTCTTGAAGCGATCTGCACAATCCCAATGGTCCACCTCTTCCTCTATCATGGACGTTTTTTTCCAAATTATATTTTTGCACTAATGTCGTTTTCTTGCAGTCTTCTTTTATTTACAAATGTTATGTATATATGCATAATTCATATAAATTTTCTAATTTCTTATGTTCCGACAGGAAATGTCAGATATTTCTTTTCTCCAGAGATGCTGCCAGATCTGCTGAGTTACTCTAGCATTTTGTGTCTTTCTTCGGTATAAACCAACACCTGCAGTTCCTTCCTACACATAAACCTGGAACTATATTGCTGCATCAGGATGCAGTTGTGACAGTGATACACAGGAATTATACATGAAACTAGATACCAATACTCATCACTTATTTTTGTTGTGCATGTCATTACAAACCACAAATTCTAATTTTGCGTTCAAACTACAACACAAATCCAACAGATTAAAACAAGTATACATTATGTAAAAATATCATTTTTAGCAAGGAAAGCAAAGTGCCATAGATATTAAATAATGTGACAAATGGCAGCAATTCGGTGACACATCAACATGCACATTCAAATGTCGCAAGGAGACTTTACCCAGTGAATAAGTCACTAAATGTTTGTGGTTCAAATTATCTTGGAAAATAGGCATAAAAAGCATAAATTATACACTGTACATAACAATGTAGTAAATAGGGGCAGTCGTTCACTCACCACCTGTGCCTGCAGCACTATTCATTGTTATTACCTCAGGGCTACATTCCAGCATTAACTTCATATCTGTCAATTCTCTTAATATGCTAGAATCTATTGATCTTGCTCTTTGGGTGAAGAAATGTCATCATCTCTATCCTGAATGACTAACTCCTTATCTTAGGTCTATGACTCCTGGTTCAAGTCAACTCAGCCATGGGAATCAACACCATATTTACCCTCTTGTGTCCTGGAAGAATTATGTATCATCTTTGTCACTAAACATGATAAATCCACTACCCTAGAAATCAATCTGGTCATCTTGTGCTGCTCCCCCTCCAACCTTAGATGGGGTTACGCAGAGAGGTACCCAATATTCCAGATGCTGTCTCACCACAGCTCTTATAACCGGTGCAAATCATTTCCTGTATTGTACACAAATCCTCTTACAATAAGGGACAATATACAGCTTGCCTTCACAACTGCTGGCTAAATCTGCATATTAATGTTGAATAATTTATGAACAAGCACACCCAGGTCCCTCTGAAAATCAATATCCAAACTCATAATTTAAATAAAATACTGCCTGTTTTCTCCACTGAAATGTATTTCCACCTTGTATTCCATCAAATATACCCTTGACCATCCCTTTGCCCTATCTATACCTCCTTGAAACCTTTCTGAATCCCCCCCAATCTACATAACCCACCTAGACTTGGACATGGTCACTCATCTTCCTCAGTCAAATTATCAGTGTGTATGTATGTGTGTGTGTGAGATCAACCCTCTTGATCACCGCGACAGTCATGACACAAATTTTCCTTGCCAAAAGCTATGCTGCCTATCCTTAATCAGCCAGAGATGTTGCTTGACCCACTGAGTTACTCCAGCACATTGAGTCTTTTTGTTTGTACACCAGCATCCACAGTTTTTTGCATCTTCAAAAGAAGATAGACCCTGTCTCAAAGAATGCCTCCAGTTACTTTTGCCGCACTGATGTTAGGGTCACCAGCCTACTGTTCCTGGCTTGTCCATTAAGTCCTTCTTAAAGAAAGACATCTTCCAGTACCTCACCCATAGCTATGGAAGATACAAAAATCTCTGCCAGGACCCCAGTAATTTCCTCCCTCGTTTCCCACATCATCCTGGGGGATAATTTGGTCAGGTTCTGGGGATTTATCCATTTTTATGCACCGCAAGATGCCAACAACTCCTTTTTCATAATACTGATATATTTTGAGAGATCACTGTTCGTTGCCCTGAATTCCCTAGCTTCCCTGAGCTTCTTCAAGGTAAATACATACTGGAAGTATTTAAGGCCTCTCCCGTGGCTGCTTAGTGGGGTTACATTTTGTACTTTCCAAACTATGTGAATCATTATTGAAGCCATGAATCTTTTGGAAAATGACCATCTCCACAGCAACCTCTGAGTTTCTGGACCACTCGGCTCCAGAGTTCATTATAATCTTGGACCAAACACAAATCAAGAACAAAATTGCAAAAACAAGAGTGATTGCCTCTGATATAATGAGTGCGTTATTGATATTATGATTACAATACGACTTTTAAGATATATGGAAAGGGTTTAAGAGGGCTATGCAGAATGCAGACAAATATGCCACCTTGATCAGCATGAACAAAGAGTACAGCTCTCTGACTATGATTTCAAAGTAGTGTTTGACAGCATGTGGAGAGAAGGAGCCCTTGTAAACTGACTTCAATGAGTTAAGACGAAAATCACTCTAGATGTTGAAATGGTTAGTTACAACTCACGCAGCATGTAATGCTAATCCTGGTTAGGGCATGCTCAATGTGCATTTGTCATCCAAAGTGAAACATTGCTTCATTAGCACAGCGCATTTGAAGGCAGTACATAAGAAAATATTCGATGCTGGATGTAAACTTACCTGAACAGCTGTAATAATGGAATGGAACTTCAGCAGAAGCGATAAGTGGAAGGAAAAGGAAACAAATTGTAAAACAATGAACACTCATGACTATTATGCATTATTTATAAAAAGTATTGCTTGGTAGAAATCACAAAATCAATAGCTGAATTACGTCCATTTTAATAAAGCAGCTTGCAAAACCAATTACAGTCTAAGTAAATGTTAACATTCTCCAAATGCTAAATAGACAGGCCCAGCGTGTCAGCGTTTAATGGATCACCAAGCTCCCAAACTAGTCTGTCAGCAAGGGGCAATGCCTACAAACATCATGGTGGGGATTCACTTAGGCACAACAGGGAACTAAAGGGGCGGCACAGTGGGAGAGTTGCCACATTACAGTTCCAGAGACCCGAGTTTGATCCAGACTGCAGGTGTTGTCTGTACGGAATTTGTATGTTCTCCCTGACCGCATAGGTATCCTCCCATACTCCAAAGACGTACAGGTTTGTCGGTTAATTTGCTTTGGTAAAGTTGTCCTTAGTGTGCAGGATAGTGCTAGTATACACAGTGATCGCTGGTCGGCATGGACTCGGTGGGCTGAAGGGCCTGTTCCCGTGCTGTATCTCTAAAGAAATATGATTAAAAGATCCTGAAGGTTCTTTATCTGAATGCACTCAGTATTAGAAACAAGACAAGTAATTAATTGCAGAGAGAAATAAATCCGTACAATCACAATTTTATAATTTATTCTTTTTTTTCAGGATCCTGGCAGGGTAGGCTTTGATTGCCCCACACTACCTTCCCTCGAGATGGTAGGGTTCCAGGACTTATACCCTGTGATGATGATATTTCCAAATCATGATGATGTGCAGTCTGCAGGTGGTGGCAATTCCATGCACCTACTGTCCTTCTCTTGTGGATTTGGAAGAAGCAGTTGGAGTAGCTTAAGCAATGAAGTGTAGTGCATTTTGGAAAGGGTACACACTTTAGCCATGGTATGCCAGAAGACATAGAATCATCACTATACAGTTGGGAAACAGGCCCTTCAGCCTAATTCACCCATGCTGACCAAGTCACCTAATTGAGCTAGTGCCACTTACCTGTCGCTGTCCCATATTCCTCCAAACCCTTTCTATTGCTTACCCATCCAAGCATCTTTTAACTGTCTTAATTATATTTGCCTCCAGCACTTGCACTGGCAACTTGTTTCATATTTCCACCAGCTACTGTGTGAGCAAAGTTTTCCCTCGGGTCCCTTTTAAATCTTTCCCCTTTGACATTAAACCTGTGCCCTTCAAATCTTGACTTCCCTACTCTGGGGAAAAGACTGCAGCCATTCACCTTTTCTATGCCCCTCGTGATTTGATAAATCTCTATATGATCACCCGTCAGCTTTATATGCACAAGGGGAAAAAAGTCCCAGCTTCTTTTTACAACTCAAACATTCCAGACCCAGCAAACCCTATAAAATCTCCTCTGCACACCTTCCCCCCTTTCCAGTTATTAATATCTTTCCTATCGTAGGATGACCAGTATTCCAAATGTGGCCTGACAACACAACACCTTGTGCAGCTGAAACATGACGTCCCAACACCTGTATTCAAAGCACTGGCCAATGAAGGCAAGCGTGCCAAACGCCCATTTCACCACCGTGTATCTGTGTCACCAATTTCATGGAACCACGAACCGGCACCCATCGATCTCTGTTCTACAACACTCCCCAGAACCTTTACCATTTACTGTGCAAGTCCTGCCCAGGTTTGTCTTATCAAATGCAACACCTCATTTTATCCAAATTTAATTCCAAGAAGGGAGAAATAAACTTTTCAGCTGGACAATTATGCAAACTGTTATGTACTAGAAAGTGCCAAGTTTGAGTTGTTGGAGCTGCACTCAGCCATGTTGATTATGGATAGAGAATTTGCTAATGGAAAACAGTTGAAATAAAACAATTGGTCACTGTCAGTCTGGTAATCAGCAGCAGGTGGGATGTCATAAGGGTCAGTGTTGGGGCATCAACTATTTATCTTTATCGATAACAAACAACAGAAACAAGAGCAGTTAGAGTTACTGATGACCCAAAGAAAGGTGGGTTAGTAAGTTGCGAGGACAGAAGAACCTACAATGGTAGATTTGACAGAGTGAAAAAACAAGTATTTGACTAGTGCAATATAATTGAAAAAAGTTACCAGTATGGGAGAAAGAAAAATCAAAATTATTTAATCAGAGACTACAAAATGCTGCAACACAATGTGTTTTTAGATCCATGGTAGATGAAACATGAAAGTGCATAGGTACACCAAGTAATTAGGATGGCTAATGGTACATTGGCCTTTAATGCAGTATGGACTAACGGGAATTTGACGATTTTTAGTCTGCACTTGGATTGCTCCATGTTTAGGCAAGGATGTTCTTGCATTTGAGAAGATTCACTAGGTTGATCTCTGGGAGTGACAATCACATGGCAATTGATCCCTCTGCAAAACTCCCACCCTGTTGCGACCAACCGTGGATAACCTGGCGCATTATCAATAGACTGCGGACAGGCATGGGGAGGAGCAAATCGAACATGCTGAAGTGGGGATATACTGAAGATGCGGCAGACTGCGAATGCGGATGGGGCCTCCAGACTATGGGACATCTCCTGAGCTGTGACACATGGTATTGGGGGAAGGGTACTGACATGGATAGAAAATTGGTTGACAGACAGAAAGCAGTGGGGATAAATGGGTCCCTTTCGGAATGGCAGGCAGTGACCAGTGGGGTACCGCAAGGTTCGGTGCTGGGACCCCAACTATTTACAATATACATTAACGACTTAGATGAAGGGATTAAAAGTACCATTAGCAAATTTGCAGATGATACTAAGCTGGGGAGTAGTGTGAATTGTGAGGAAGATGCAATAAGGCTGCAGGGTGACTTGGACAGGTTGTGTGAGTGGGCGTATACATGGCAGATGCAGTTTAATGTAGATAAGTGTGAGGTTATTCACTTTGGAAGTAAGAATAGAAAGGCAGATTATTATCTGAATGGTGTCAAGTTAGGAAGAGGGGATGTTCAACGAGATCTGGGTGTCCTAGTGCATCAGTCACTGAAAGGAAGCATGCAGGTACAGCAGGCAGTGAAGAAAGCCAATGGAATGTTGGCCTTCGTAACAAGAGGAGTTGAGTATAGGAGCAAAGAGGTCCTTCTACAGTTGTACCGGGCCCTGGTGAGACCGCACCTGGAGTACTGTGTGCAGTTTTGGTCTCCAAATTTGAGGAAGGATATTCTTGCTATTGAGGGCGTGCAGCGTAGGTTCACTAGGTTGATTCCCGGAATGGCGGGACTGTCGTATGTTGAAAGGCTGGAGCAATTAGGCTTGTATACACTGGAATTTAGAAGGATGAGGGGGGATCTTATTGAAACATATAAGATAATTAGGGGATTGGACACATTAGAGGCAGGAAACATGTTCCCAATGTTGGGGGAGTCCAGAACAAGGGGCCACAGTTTAAGAATAAGGGGTAGGCCATTTAGAACGGAGATGAGGAAGAACTTTTTCAGTCAGAGAGTGGTGAAGGTGTGGAATTCTCTGCCTCAGAAGGCAGTGGAGGCCAGTTCGTTGGATGCTTTCAAGAGAGAGCTGGATAGAGCTCTTAAGGATAACGGAGTGAGGGGGTATGGGGAGAAGGCAGGAACGGGGTACTGATTGAGAGTGATCAGCCATGATCGCATTGAATGGCGGTGCTGGCTCGAAGGGCTGAATGGCCTACTCCTGCACCTATTGTCTATTGTCTGACACATGCACTGTAAAGGATCTTGCAGAGGCCAAAGACATGGCACTAAGATTTGCTCGCTATTGGCAAACAGTTGTGTGATGACATGTGTAAAAAATACCTGGGAGTATTGTGTTGATATATCAGCCAATATTCATCGGATTTTTAGGAGATCGAGAACCACTTTTATTGAAATATCAGTCTCTGAAGGAGATTGACACGATGACTCCTGAGAGGATGCTTCTCGAAGTGAGGATATCAGGAAAAATTGATATCTCGGTATAATTTCAAAGTGAGGGGTTGTCCATTTCAAGAAGAGGTGGAGCGAATTCTTCTCAGAGAGTCATGTTAAGAAAGCAAAAACTGACAGAAACTTAATTACAAGAAATTCAAAGGGTACAAGAAGACGACCAGAAAAGTGCTGTTGAGGTCATGATTAGATCAACCATAATATTATTAAATGACAAAACAGCCTTGAAGCAGGAAAGATCTACTACTTATGATATGGGAGAATTATGTTACAACAAAATAAATCATTTGCCACAGGACTCCAGCTTCTTACAGACATGGTATTTGTATGGCTGGTCAGGTTAACTTTCTGTTCAATGGCATAACTCAACAGTGCTCCACCACTGATGGTGGTGTCCAGGGTAGATGGTCTGAACACAATAAATGGAAAAGTCCAACACTAAAACAGGCCCTTCTGCCCAGCTTGTCCGTGCTGAACAGGATGCCAAGATGAACTAATCTGCTTGCACATGATTCATATCCCTCCATATAAAAGCCTCTAAAATGTTACTACCGTATCTGCATCCACCACCAGCCTTGACAGTGCATGCTAGGCGCCCATCACCCTCGGTGTAAAAACTCGCCTTGCATGTCCCCATTAAACCTTGCTCTTCTCACCTTAAACCTATGCCCTCTAGTGTCTGACATTTCCACCCTGGAGGAAAAGGGTGCTGACTGTCTACTCTATCTGGACCACTTATTTTATACACTTTTATCAGGTCTCCCCTCAACCTCCTGTATTGGAGTGTTTTGTTGGAGACAGTCACTGTCCAAATTGCTTCAGAAGGGTCTCGACCCGAAACGTCACCCATTCCATCTCTCTAGAGATGCTGCCTGACCTGCTGAGTTACTCCAACATTTTGTGTCTGCCTTCAATTTGAACCAGCATCTGCAGTTTTTTTCCCCTACTCCTCCTCCAGACTATACTTAGTCTTATCTATTTGGACGATATTTTGTAAGGAATCGTGAAACAGATTAAAAAATATTTGGCAATTGTTTAAGGACTGGTTAACAGTTTATATAAAATGGACCAGTTGGGAGAATGACTCAGGAATCGGTGCTGAGATACTCTTTGTTAATCTGAATAAAGGAATCAAGTGTAATATATCCAAGTTTGCTGCTAATACAAATTAGGTGTCAGTGTCAGCTGCGAGGTAGTAAGGATGCTTCAAGAAATAAACAGGTTGGATGAATGGGCAAGAACAAAACAGACAGAACATAAGATAAAAGAAATGCAGAATATTTTATGTAGGCAAGATAGAGTGAACGTTCTTGGTGTTCAGAACAATCCGGTTGAACTTGGCAATAAATCACTGAAAATTAGCATGCCAGAACAGCAAATAGGAAGGCAATGAGTAGGATGGCCTTCATTGTACAATAAAAGCAGCCTGCTGCAAATATAATGACCTCTTTTGATAACACTAGGAACAGAACTGGCATCCCTCTCTAAGGAAGCATATACTTGTAATGAAGAGCTCGAGTGAATGGTCAACAGGTTAATTACGAGGATAGCAGGTTAATCACTGAGTGGTCTCAGTTTATACTGTTGATTTTGGGAAAATGAAAGGCAATCTCAGTGAAATTTACAGAATTCTTACAAGGCTCAATGCAATTGATTCAGTGTTATTGTTTTCCCTGGCAGGTGTCTAGAATCAGTCTCAAAAGGTGCTCGCCATTGAGGCAAGACAACTCCCATCTCCCCTTTACCCAGACTGTAGTGAATCTGTGGAATTCTCCACATAAGAGGGCTGTGGAGGCCAATCAAATAGCATTTTCAAGACAGAGATCAATAAACCTTTGATATTGTGAATTAATGTGTGGGGTTGGTGTGTTAAAAAAAACTGTCATGGAGATGATCTTAGTGGACAGTGAAGAAGGGGGTCAAATGTTCTTGCATTTTTTGTCTCTCACAACCAAGCTATTTTTCCTGATTTAGAAGATGAAGACTGTTGGTATTTTTCTCCAATGAATCTGATTATTGTGCTCAGAATGCAAAATCTAAAAACATGCCATCTGCAATTCAAGTCATTACTTCAGTTTCATTAAAAAGTTTCTTGGTGGTCAGTTGGAACTTTTAAACGATGTCCACTTAAAGGTGAAGAGCATTAGCAGCAGTTTTCAGTCTTTCCCTGAAAGCAGCCTTTAGTGCTTCAATACACCAAGGCATGTTGGTTTGGGTAATAGTTCTCTTCCTGGCAGTAGAAGCAATTTGAGATGAATTAAGGTAATGTTAAAATAAGTTGACTTGTGTAATTTTTCAAATTTTATACTGCCACCATAATGTTAAACAATAACATTCTAATCCCTTAGAATGAGCAGGACTCCTGCAACAAAAGATGGTTAATTCAAGTATATTCAATCATCGCCACATGTCAAATAAATTTCCCTGCCATGGTATTTGAGGTCTATCTATATGACATTTTATACCAAGAAAAGTTCATATGAGAAAAGTTCTCAGAAAGACAGATATTTTTGATAATTCAAACAGATTGGCAATGGAAATGTGGGCTTGAATATTTTCATTTACCCCCTTCATATAAAGGTCAAATGAGGATAATCAGCAAGACTGCTTACCAGCAGCTTATAGCAGTTAACGCCATGAATCACAGCAAATTGTTTTCAATGCAAGCTGACTAAAGTTGTCTCACAACGAAATACTGGGGATTACTGCAACTTGTTCTAAACCAGAAAATACATACATTTGAGATTGTAAATTGATATTCAAAGGAAAGGGGTTACCTTCGGTGATGCAAGGAGCAAATATTTTTTTATTACACAGAGGGTGGTGGGTGCCTGGAACACACTGTAGGAGTTGATGGTGGGGACAGATACGATAGCGGCATTTTAAGAGGCTTTTCAATACGCGTATGGATGGGTAGGTAATGGAAGGATATCGATGGTGTGCAAGCAGAGATTAGTTTAACTCGGCATCATGTTCGGAATGGACATCGTGGGCTGAAGGGACTGTTCTTGTACTGCACCATTTTATGTTCTTGTACACAAATCACGGCATAAATGAAAACTGTGTAGAATAACACATTTAAAACAGAATGCAAATCACTTGGTCTGTGGTCGTTTACAAGACCTACATCAAGCACATCAATTGAATGACAGTATAAAAATACGAAGTTTTATTTTGAAAACTATGCTGCAAGTACTGAATTGGAATGGTAAATCCATGAAAGATCTTTAAAAAACTTAGCTCATGCAATTTGGACCCCACTCTGACATGTTGAGGCCACGTCGAAGGTATAGCAGTGGTTCATTTGTCTATTGACTGATACAAGTCAATAAACTAAATATTTTTAAAACACTTGGACTTTTGTTTTAAAACAGATATAAAGGAAGCATGAGGTTATAATGTCGATGTAGATTAACAGCAATACCAGATTAATACAAGAGATTTCAGACAGAGCAATTTTTTTTTTTTTGCACCATTGAGAATAATTAAGCTATTAAAAACTTAAGTTGTATTCATAGCAAGGAATAGATGAACATTTAAAATTAATTTAGTAACTTCAGGAAAGGAGGGGTCGAGGAAAGGTACATATCACATTTAGACCACAAAATGGAATAACTAGTTCAAAAGGCTCGTTTCCATGCTATAAATTTTGTGCAAGGTTTTCCCCCACTACAATCAGTCTGAAGAAGGGTCACAACCAGAAATATTGATTATCAATGTTTTCCAGAAATGGTTTGACCCACTGAACAAGTTACTCAAGTACTTTGTTTCTTCTTTAAAAAAAGTTATCCAAAGGCAATCTTATTTCTGGTAGTTTTCCTTTATAGTTTATTCATCCTATGCTGCTCCATTTACAAGTGATATGTGACAGATAAAACCACAGTAAATTTTTGTACTGTTAATGCTTCAAAATTGTTTTTACAAGCAGAGGTATTTCCCCTTGATACTAGGTTGGAGACCTAGGCAAGGACAACACATTCAGGATTGAAGAGTAAAGAAGTCCGTTGCCCATATTAATAAGTCTGTTGACCAGCAGGTGTCATCAAATTTTCCGTTCAATTTTTTAACTCATATTTCAATCAACTTAAAGAACACATAAAGACACCCAATAATTTTAAGTCGGATTGTGCTAAGCATGATCAATCCACAGCAAAAGATTCATTTAAAGTACTGTAAAGACTCAACAGGTCAGGCAGAAACCTAACATTTAACATTTAAGGGCCCTGTAGACAAAATTTCCAGTACCTTGTATGTACTTCAGATTTTCTGCATTTGCAGTTCGCTTCTTAATTTCTGAAGATTCCTTTATTTTGACATTCATGATAAACATTTAACAATAGTATGATAAATGAAAATTCAAAATGTTCTTTCAATATCAAACAGTAAACTCAGATGATCCAGCACTCGTCCAGACTGGCACTGAAGTCGCCAATTTTCTGGATTACTGGATGTTATACTTATAATTCACTTAAAAAATATTTCTACAATGTCAGTGAATTTTCTGTTGAATCAGCTGAATTCAAAGGAACTGGGTGAGTGGGAAGAGAGCATGGCAAATCTTTTGAGAGCCTTATGCCAAATCATTACAATTGCTGAATAATCAGAAAGCGGATTACAGATTTGTTGTGATTTGTTATTTTATCTGGAACAGGTTGCTCATAGGTTTGTTCTGCAGTACGAGAAATAAAACACAGTAGCTAAATTAAGAAAATGTTCTACACCCACCCACCACACAGAAACCAAAATTAATAACACAGCAAATTATTTGGCCCATTGTTTCCTTGCCAGTTAAAATTGCCTGTCCAGCCAAATCCCAACAGTGGGCCTGCTATCTGCAAGTTAACAAGTGGACAAGTTAGCAAGTTAACAAGGGGATCTTATAGAAACTTACAAAATTCTTAAGGGGTTGGACAGGCTAGATGCAGGAAGATTGTTCCCGATGTTGGGGAAGTCCAGAACAAGGGGTCACAGTTTAAGGATAAGGGTGAAGTCTTTTAGGACCGAGATGAGAAAGTTTTTTTTCACACAGAGTGGTGAATCTGTGGAATTCTCTGCCACAGAAGGTAGTTGAGGCCAGTTCATTGGCTATATTTAAGAGGGAGTTAGATGTGGCCCTTGTGGCTAAAGGGATCAGGGGGTACGGAGAGAAGGCAGGTACAGGATACTGAGTTGGATGATCAGCCATGATCATATTGAATGGCGGTGCAGGCTCGAAGGGCCGAATGGCCTACTCCTGCACCTATATTCTATGTTTCTATGGACATTTAATTATGGAAGTGCGATGAGTGTATTCGCTTCAACCACCGTTATACATCCAAACACCCACAGTGGAAAATTCTCATCTCTGCTCCAATCATTCTACAAGTTATTGGAATTAATATGCCCTGGTTTTAGACTCCTCTGCTGAAGGGAAATAACTCACTACTACTTACATTATCAAAGCCCCTCAATTTTTTCTTTCTAATCTCCCCGCTCAGCTCCAAAAGAAAATACACCCCAGCCAACTGATTTTACCACAAACATTTCTAGTCCTGGCAACACCCTCAAGTATAATCTCCTTTTTCCTGTAGTCTGAAAAGACTTAAACAGTGGCCTAACAGTTCCACACAACATTAGTCCTGGTCCAAATATGGGCAAGAACACTTTCTAGAGGCAAGGTTACGTCACCTGTCATTGATAAAAAGGACTTATTTGATCAAGTCCAGTACCAATGACTCTTAGTTAAAAACAAAAGGAAGATTAGTGGGAAAATACATGCCCATTATAATGAAACACGGAAATGATATAATCGAATCTGATTAACTGTATCGTTGAATATTATCAACTCAATCCAAGGATCACTGGAATTATTCCTCAACTATCCCCGAATTGCTTCATAAAGATCTTTACTCTCTCAGAAGTCTTTGATAATTACTCAAAGCATAAGCTTAGATAACTACCAGAGATAATGAAGCAGTTCAAGAACACAAGCAACAAAACGTAGGCAATGGTCAAATAACATTTGTGTCACAGGAATTACTTCGTAGTTTTGCTAAATTCGCAACTTCTGGCAAGGTTCCCATTTACACAGTGCAACAAAATATGTAGCTGCCTTCTGCACCAAAGGTACAGACAAAGGACAGACACAATTTTTTCTCTACTGATTTTGTCTCCCCACTCCTCCAAAGATCCAGCTATAAACCCTAAGTCCATGAAGCTCATCATTCAGAAGTACAACAGCAGATAAATGAGAACCTAATTGCCAGCCTTGTGTTGTTCTCATTTAGAACAAAACTTGCAATTTTGCAATACCTTTAAATGTAATATTACAAGTTTCTAAATTGCTTCATAGAATCATACAAAAACATTATAGAGAAATTAAGGACTAGGGCCAGAATTACAGCCAAAGAAGTAAGTTTTAAGAAGAAAAATACAGCATGTTTATGGAATTCCACTAGTGATACATGTGGCATTTGTAAACAATATCTTGGAGGATCTATTAAAGCAGTGATGCTCAAAAGCATGGAAATAAGTGTAAAACATATCTAGAAAGTTTATGAACTGAAGATTAGTGTGCGAGTGGACTAAGGGATATGAAACCCATTTTAAATCAACTTCAAGTTCTTCTCCATGAATGTTGTTAATCAGATCCAGTCCTCTCACATTTTCTCCATTTCGTGCAGAATCCAGTAGTGCGCCGTTACGAACAAGTACTTACCCTACCCATGAATGCTAAAAACAGAGGGTTTATTGTGCCCCATTAGTCTTAGAAATGTTAACACCTGGAGTTCCAACTAAAGGCTTTTTGCCTTTGCAGATTATGGTTTACAGTCTAATGCGGTACAAATCTTTTTTAAAAAACAAAATCAGTTTTTAAAATCAGTCTGTCTGTGAAACCAAATCCCTGAATAATCTAGAATATTACAATTCCAGTCGACATAAACAAAAACTGAAAACTGTCAAGAGCAAACACTACTTTTTCAAGTTTTTGTGTTTATCTTTGATGTAAACCAGCACCTGTAGTTTATTTTTTATTACACCGTTTTCATATTTTTTGTATACCTCAAAATAGATAAAAGAACAAAAATAAAGGAAAACTAGTAGAGCAGAGGTTTCTTTTATTTGATTAATTTCACATTTTATTTGCAGGTATTTGAACACAAATAATGTGGATGTTTTGAGCATTATCATATCATATCATATATATACAGCCGGAAACAGGCCTTTTCGGCCCTCCAAGTCCGTGCCGCCCAGCGATCCCCGCACACCAACACTATCCTACACCCACTAGGGACAATTTTTACATTTACCCAGCCAATTAACCTACATACCTGTACGTCTTTGGAGTTAACCTACGTCATTGTTAAAAAAACTACGTCATACCTGTACGTCATTGTTAAAAATTATCTCAAAATATTTGGTACCACGGTGTAAACATCACAGATTTCCTGTTCACATGTTTTAGAGCTTACAAATAAGAGATATTTATCATTGTAAAACAAAATGGCTATTCAAAATATTTGATAGGAACTTTTGATGCCTAAAATGCAGGTCAAAGACATGGAAATTACAGCAATATAAAAAATAGAGCTTGAATTGGAAAACTACTGTTTATTTTTGCTGATTAAAAAAAAAATTATACTGTGTTTATGCAACTACCAAAGGGCAAGTAACAAAACAGAAGGTAAAAATATATTGTATTCGTTATTGCTCAATTATTTACTGTTGACAAGTTCCTTCACATTATGTCTGTTTGTAGTTTTCAGGTTGAAGGATGGTGTTTTAAAAAAAAACTTCTGTACTGTGTGATTGAGGCCCAAAGCAAGTGGCATTTCAACCCAAACTCGACAGTTCAATGCAGATTCCCAAAGTAGATTCAATACATTTCCATTCCTGGCGTTGAAAGATTTGAAAGCAAAAATAGTCACAGTCAGGCAACATTTTGAGTCAAATATACCAAGATGCTGTGCTCAATGTACATCTCTTCAAATCGAAAGTTTCCAGCAAAGCCCAAAAGGTCAATAAGGTTAACAAAAATGAATGTGTTTTTAAATTTGAGCATTGATGTCCTTCTAGATGTGGGAATGCCTGTCCACTTCTTGTGCATTACCGACTGTTTCTCCTTTGCCGTATAAAATTGAACTTGATATATCTGGCAACTAGTTGATCATTTATAATTATTTTGCAGTTTCACTAATGATCCCTCCATATGCTGAAAACTTAAATGCAACTTGGTCAAAGTACAATTTTTGAACCTAACTATACGCAGGAATATTGTAGAATGGTCTGAAGAAGGGTCTTGACCCGAAACATCACCCATTCCTTCTCTCCATAGATGCTGTCCGTCCCGCTGAGTTACTCCAGCTTTTTGTGTCTATATTTTTTATTCAGAGTTGCTTATTAAATTTTGTATTATTAATAAAAAATGCACGAAATTGAACAGAGTTAAGTTACCAGAAGTGCAGCAAGAGAATCAATATGGAATGCAAAACTCTTTTTCTACCCCACCATTTCTATAACAAAATATTTAATGTATCCAGACTCATTCATGAAGCAAAGCCAAAGTTTAACAAACAGCAACTGTGAACCAGCAAATTTTTAACGACGTCAAATCTGTGCAACCCACAGATTTTTAGTTAGTCAAATAATTATGTGGAGCCACATTCGAAGAAATCTGACTCCCAATGATGAGTGCGCTGCAGATCCTATCACGGAGCCAGTTTGAATGGCAAGTACAATGGACTGTTGTTTCACTTTCATAATGTGATACATACATATTAGAGGTGAGCAGATAAGCAGATTAAACAAATATCCATCCTTTACACCCTCAAACTAGATTTATATTTATTGCACCATTTTTAAGATACCAACCGTACCTTAAGGTACCAAACAAAATGAGACTAACCCACTGGAATGGTGGAAAACAAAGACAAATGGGATATGGGCTTTCATAGGGATAGCTTGTCCCTATACAGAACTGGATGTTGGGAAAAAACAGGTCAAATACGTAGGAGAAAATAGTGAGGTAGGGCTGCAAGTCATCAGCATACACTTTCCATCAGGAAGAATGCAGGAGGCAGCAATTGCACGAATAGGAGAGAACTGAAGATGTATCCTTGAAAAACATGAAAACAGTGAAGGAGCAAGAGATTCTACTGCAGACAATTCCCTTGCTAGGAAAAGAATATGCAACAATGAAATCACACAAATGTAGCCCAAACATTGATATATGTAGTAGTGTTAGAGAAGTATTTATAGTCAAAGGCATAAACATGCCCCAAGAGTACAAGACAGATGAACCGCTACATCACTATACAGCTTGTCAATTACCTTAAGAATTGTTGTTTCCACACAGTAACTGGGGGTAGAAACCAAATTGGAGGGAGTCAAATATGTGAGTTCCTAGATGATGTCATAAAATTGACATGCTACAAATTTAAGAAAGTGAAGAAATGAATGCTGGAAAAAGGGAGCTGGCTTACATGGATAGGGTTCAAGAATTCCTCTAGGTAATGGCACGGTTAGCCAAGAAGGTTATGCAGTTAAGGAGGAATAAATGCATTAACCATAACACAATCCAGAAAAAAGGCTCCAGTATAATAACCAATATAAAAAGGTTAAAACATTCTCAATAACAGGATTAAGCCATCCTGAGTATCACTGCAAAGATTTCCAGTGAAATGAATATCAGATTATCTCAACCCTGAACGAATGGTGTGCGGAATGCACAAAAAAGGAAAAAATAAAATATTCACACTGATACAAACCTGAAGTGAAACATTTCCTCTATTAGAATGGTAGTGCAGCAGCTCGTAGTGCTGCTTCCTCACTGCCCCAGCAACCTGGAATCAATCCTGATCACTGCTGCAGTCTGTGTGGAGTTTGCACGTTCTTCCCATGACCCCTGTGGGTTTCATCTGGATGCTCCAGTTTCCTACAACATCCCCAAAATGTGCGAGTTGGTAGGTTAACTTGCCACTGTAGCAAGTTAACCTACCAACTCGCACAGGGGTCATGGGAAGAAGTGCAAACTCCACAGGTCAACTTTACACAAATAATGCCAAAATTGGCTTCTTGATGAGACGTGGGTTTTTAAGAAAACTCCAGGGAAATGGATGACAATTCCTGTCCGATTGGATATGAAATAACAAACTTATTGCTCAAGAACATTCAAAACATTTTTGAAATGGTTTCCTAATCACATAAAATGACTATCAAAAGACATGACATAGTTCTTCAGGACAGCATCTAATCTTATCAAGCCATTTTGAAATATATCATGAAAAGTTTTGACTTGAAACATTAACTTTCTCCCTCCAAAGGTCCTGCCTGACCTTGAGTATTTCCAGAATCTATACATTTTACTTTTGGAGTTGGAAATATATGATTCATTTGTATCTTTTATAAGAAAGTTTTTTTTTTAGCAGTCAGGACATTCAATTGAAATATGCAAACCCGTAATACAGAGAATCAAGGAAATTCCACAGCAAGTTGGATTAGATTGAAAGCTATTGTCAAAGCTCAACTATCTTTCATAGAAAGTTAGATGCGGAGGTACCAAATATATGGTTGCTCCACAATTAGGGATATTATTCAACCTAAATTAGGTATATGAAAAAACAAATGGAGACATAGATACATAGAAAACAGGTGCAGGAGTAAGCCATTCGACCCTTCGAGCCAGCACTGCCATTCAATGTGATCATGGCGAATCATCCACAATCAGTACCCCGTTCCTACCTTCTCCCCATATCCCTTAATTCCGCTAGCCCTAAGAGCTTTATCTAAATCTCTTTTGAATGCATCCAGTGAGTCGGCCTCCACTGCCTTCCGAGGCGGAGAATTCCACAAATTCATAACTCTGGATGAAAAAGGTTTTTCCTCATCTCAGTTATAAATGGCCTACCCCTTATTCTTAAACTGTGGCCCCTGGTTCTGGACTCCCCCAATATCGGGAACATGTTTCCTGCATCTAGCCTATCCAATCCCTTAATAATTGTATATGTTTCCATAAGATCCTAAGACAAGTGAACATCATATCTAAATGTCGAAGGTGGGTAAAGGCAATTAATTTTCTATTGAAAACAAAATCTGACAAACATTGTTTCTCTTCTGGTGTAATTAAGTCATAGCAATAAAGAAGAAAGAGTAATTATTGTGGTTCATATCAATGGCGAACATGATTAATATCCCTAATATCTACACATCTTACGGCAGACTTGGAAAGTGCCACCAACCTTTCAGCTGAAAAGCTCAACTTTGAACTCCAAAGACATGTCTTTTAGCCTCAGAATGAAAGATAAAACTAGCCAAACAACTTATCTTGATATGATCAAAGCATTGGACCAAAGCCAAAAAGATTAATTCCATTAAGAATAAAGAGTATGAAAATGTATGAATAAATTAAGAATAAAGAGTATGAAAATGAAAAAAACAACAACTCAGTAACAAGAATTGATTCATGTCATCATTAGTTAACTTAATAATTAGCAGCTAGAATAGATTTATCCACTTGATATAAATTTTAATAATGAGCAGGGATTCCAGTGGCTTAGGTATATGTCAGCCACAGAACATGGATTTTATGGCCGTTCAACTGCAGAAAGATATTGAATGCCCTGTAAAATAAGATAAATGTTCGAAACAGACATTGTTCTTTTTCCTTGTGGAAAAATAAGTCTATGAACTCATGGACTTTCAGGGTCACTGACCAGAGGACGGAAAAAACCCACCATTTTACAATTTCTGATAAAAATGAGAAAAGGAAATTTGGTCATGATCTTTTGAAAAGTCAGGCACTTATCCGATGAACATCTGTATTAATTCCATTCCCTCCACAGATGCTGCCTGACCCACTGTTCCTCCGGAACCTTGCATTTTAAACAGGATTATAGAAATGCTTTGACAAATTTATAGGCTTCTACACTCAGGTAAAGATTTATTAAAAGAAAAGTCCAGCAAATGTTGGTCCTGTAGCTTTCTCTTTAAATTAGAATTCGCACCAAAAAGGCTTTACTTTTAAACATATCTGAAATAAAACCACATTTTAATGAGATATTCAGTACACTAGGTTCAATACATTCTGCATTTCCAACCGTAATCAGGAATATCATATAAAAGAATTACAACAAATTGACAAAATGTAACAATAAGGTACATAACTTTTTACAGTGAGGTTTTTGCAATGTGTTGTTCGACTAGTTTTTGCACTAAATGAATATAAACTTGATTAATAATTTACATATATATATATATTCCAGCATACAATATTAATTGGTAAGAAGATATTTTTGAAAAAATAACATTTAACTTGCTCAATGAATGAAAGCTGTCGCAATTGATTAAAATCGTACAAGTCTTATGAACAATTTGTTTTTAATAATCAAACCATAATGTAACTATTTCCTAGATACAAAGTTCAAAATCAATTTGCAAGATACTAGCACTCAAGTATGAGATTTACATGGATATGTATAATACTTGTAATTTACAACAACCAAGCTGATAGATTCGTAACAATGTTGACATTTTACTGCACATGAAACCGTACACCTTTAATACCATTTTGTGAACCATGAATTCATTAGGGAGTACAGTGACTCAGGTGAAGATTCAGTAAAAGAAAAGCCCTAGATTTGGTGGTCCTGTAGCTTTCCCCTTTAAATTAGCATTTGCAGCCGAAAGGCTTTACAATTAAACATATCTGAAATTTAGTGAGATATGTTTAGTTTACCAGAGTACACTCAGTACAATGCATTTAACTGGCAAGAAGGCAAAGAATACAAGGGATAACCAAAACCATCTTTACAAAAGGCAAGATGGTGTGGCATTGGGAAGGGCGAGGGTACATATTGCAGTAGACTTGGAAAGTATCACCAATCAGAGATGCTTGTGTCAAACAGATAACTGCAGTGCTTTACAGCAAAAATTCATTAAAATAATTGCAGGAATGGTTTATGCCGAGATAAATCTAATTACTACTTCCATTTACCTCAAAGCATTGATGGAAAAGGAAAATTTGATTCGCTTATCACTAGTTCATGCAAACAGAAACTCAAACGCAGACTGATTTGCATAGATTGAAGATCGACTCATAGAATCCAATTTGAGAAAGAGGAACTTGCATAATGGTATGCCATTTGATTGAGGGGACATAACCCAAGTTCTATACAGAAATATACAGAATAACAGGAGGATGATAATCCAGTTGTTCACTGATTTTCAAAAGAAAATTCAGTAAAGAATTAATTGATGGGAGGGGGCGAGAAATCATCGCTGGATAAATAGCTTACGTCCACCTAATAGTTAAGGATTGAAGTGAAAAATTAGTCATCCAATTGAGCTTTGGCCTTTCACATGAATCAATTGGAGGTAACTGAAAAACCAAAACAATAAGGAACATTTTTTGTTAGAAGAATCGGTAACCAGATGTTCCTGATTTATGGTGCAAAAACAACCAAATGCAAGGTCAGGATATTTTAAAATTAAATCTAACATCCGATTCAACTATTGGTCATATCTTTCTGCCTTTCATTTCATAAGCCCCACATTATTTTGTTGATGTTCACACTCTCTAACTGCTTCGATTCATTCATTGACCAAATAACCTTGTTTACAGCTTATCCCCATGGTCACACCAATTTTACCTACTCAGTTACAATCTCCTCCCTGCAATCTCTTGCACCTTGAGCTTCTTTTCTTCCATTCCCTGTTCTGACAAATGGTCCTCAACCCAAAACATTAACTGTTTTTATTCCCGTAGATGTGGACTAACCTGCTTAGCATCTCCAGCATTTTCTATATTAGATTTCCAGCAGATTTTGTTTTAATATACAATCTAATGCTTGATTTATGCAGTGTAAATTGGTGCTAAATGATGTTCAGCTTGTAACTTGTAAAGTGGATAAAAACTTTTGTAAAGCTTTTTTGAGGAGGGTAATTAAATGGTTTTTCGCTGGAAAAAAATAAAAGGTAAAACACCTTCCTTCTGGAGTGTTTCAGTCTATATCAAATGTACATTGACATTTCTACTGGTTTTCATGTTTACTCAAGGAAAGACAACCAAATAAAAATGGAGGACAGAAAATGGGAGAATTTTTAAAAATTATTTCTGAAAGGGTGTCCTCCATAATATTTGGGACAAAGAACCATCATTTATTTATTTGCCTCTGTACTCCACAATTTGAGATTTGTAATAGAAAATATCATATGTGGTTAAAGTGCACGTTGTCAGATTTTAATAAAGGCCATTTATATACATTTTGGTTCCACCATGTAGAAATTACAGCTTGTAGAAATTATGGAGGGCACTGTAGTCACACTTTTAAGCAGTGCAGGATGATAAAAATAGAAAATTGAACAACTGTGCCCAAGTAACATGAAAGATGGTATTATCACAGAGATAAAGTACTCAGCAGTGGAAAAGCCTCATATCCGAGGTCCATCAATGAAGAGAAAGAAGTTTCAATTCCATCACAAAATTTGGACACTTCAAGTAAAATAAATTTAGGATAAGTGAATTTGTCAGTGAAGCTCTAAATTCTGCTCATGTTCTCACCAACATGACTCTTAAATGGCCTTTGCAAAATGGCCACCCTATTTACAGATAGCTCGGGCATGACTGCCTTGTCAACAATATCCATGGGAGCAAAGAAAGCACCCTTAGACTTAATGTATTGAGTTGTGATAGTTTCCCCATATTTAAAAGGTCTTTTCAGAACTAAAATAGTGAAGATCTATCAAAACACAAACTATGAGGTTCAAGGACAGCATCCCTGCTGCTATCATACTCTCGAACAGACCTCAAACTAAAGATGTATTCCTGACCCCCCAATTTACATCATTGCAGCCTTTGCACTCGTTCTTGTATCCACTCTCTATAACTGTAAACTCTATTCTGCATGCTTGGATTGTATTTATGTATGGATGTTTTATCTGAAAAGCACGCAAAAACGTATTTTTTTTACTATATATTAGTACACATGACAATAATAAACCAATGCCAAGGATAGAAGAATCAGAATCCATTGAATATCAACACAATTCAATTTCAAGAAAAAATAGTATAGATTGTACAAGTCTGACAAGCATTATTTTTTAAAAAGTGAATAAAGAACCCTTTTTATGGCATAAAACTACCTAGACTGATTAACACAAATCATGTAAAAAATTGATACATAAAAAGTAACCATGACACTTCTACAAAAAAGTATTTTGAATAAACATTTTAACAAAGAAACTAAATTTTCAGGTAACTTGAAAACACCAATATATTGGAAGACTCACATTTGAACAGTTTTAAAACCAATTTAAAACCTGGGCCTCCATTTAGGAATATGCTGAAACTCCTTTCCTATAGAGGCTATCCTTGGGTTACACATGCCTAACTTAGGATGACCCCTGCATACATACGAGTTCTCAATATTATTACATTCAAAAGGTCCAATCTTTGTACAAATTTGTTTCAACAAATAGTTTCTTCTCTGCATTTTGAGTTATTGGAGTCATAGAGTCTTATCAATTTTCCTTATCAGTCTTATGTGTTTTTAATGCCATTCATTGCAAAACTGTGGAAGTTCTGGTTACCAGAGTGAATTTTGTATACTTCCCGACATACAAACTAAATAGATTGATGGCACTCTGTAAAAATAGCACCCATTCCTTATCCAGGGATAGCCTGTATTGTAATAGAATCATTGCAATAAATGAATCTTCCACTTAAACAAGTTCATATCTTGAATAGCAAATTGATAATGTGGTCCAATTCTTCAATTCCTTACAAGTACATTTCAAAAATCTCAAATCGAAAAAAATGCCTTGAAGGAGCTATTTATTGGATGTTAACCTATTTTGAAAGTATCTGCAGTGTTTCACTATAGCCAGCACTGCATAAGATTTCAAAGTGGTGACATTTCCAAAAACAAACTTAATTTTCCAAGATTTTGGTTGGATTGGGTCGGGTGAGGTGGGGGTGGCAAAAGAAGGCAGGGTGCAAGAGATATCAGGAATATTTTTTTTTCAAATTGTTCACAAGAAATTACAAATTGAGGTGAAAAGCACCATGCTATTTACAACGATCTTGAGAAATGATCTGTGAAACAGTGTCACTCCATAGATACTGGGAACGAAGTAAAACCAAGACAAATAAAATTCAGTTTTAAAATCACGCATACTACGCATTGCTTCGTACAAGTTACTTCACGTTCAATTACTTTACAAAATAAAATGGTTTATTTGTTTTATTTATCATTCCATGGATTTTACAACATGGTCACATTTTTAAAGATTTATGCTACAGAAACAAATTGCAAGCCCAACTTGCTAAACAATGATGTCTATGTGGTTGATGGTCAATGAGACAAAACCTGAAGTTCAATATAAAGATAACAAAAATTTATTTATGGCAAAAACAAAATCCAAATATCTTCATCACATTAAAAAAAGTCAGATAACAGCAGATAAAACTCAACTGATAGTTTTAAATCACCAGATATCCATGTATCTTAAACTGTCACAGAAAGGAATGGTACTTGTTACAGTTCAAAATTGCTAATATCTGCGACGTTTAATGGCTCCATCAAAGTTACCAACTTGATTTCCTCTACCAAAACCACCAGGTGCACCACTCACAGCACCCACACCTGCCATGGGCTGTTGAGAAACAGACTCAGATGCAGGGGTTCCACTCAGGTTCCCCCTATTAACCATAGGAGGAGAGCCTATTTGACTAGGAGCTCCTTGATGAAATCTATCATTGCGCTAGTGTCCATTTGAATAATAATATTTAATTTATAAGAATGTTCATAACATATTCGATTGTAGGAACCAAACAAAAGATGGCAATTTTATCAATTGATTGGCGACATTCCCATGTTGGTGTCATGAAGTTTGGCAGGCAGTCCAGCAGTACCAGGAACATACAAAAAGGAAATAAAAGGAGCAATTGCATTAGTTAACTTTTAGATAATGGTGCTATTCATAATGAAATGTAATGTTTAGAACCTAATTTTAGGACATTACAAACTACTGGTATAATACAAGAAATTAGACCCATTTGTAACAACTCCCAACGCCATTAAAATACAAAGTATATTCATAATATGTCAAAAGTATTTTTCATTTTCCCTATTCGCCAGACCAGGATGCATTTAAAGTGACAAAATTAATATGTAAACGTGTCAAATTTCAGAACCTTAATAATACAATCTGAAAAATCCCTTTACTGGTTGTATTTGTAGTTTTGGCTGGAATAACCTTTTTTGAAAAGTCACTGATATTCAACAACAGTGGACTGTTCCACATTCAGCAATTAATAGTAAGTAATTTTTAGATACTATCTCACTGAAAGCTCATAATTGCCCATCTTTCAGGGTTAGTTCATTCAATGTTCCCTGAAATATGGATATAATTTGGTCGGATGCTCTGTTGCACAAACTTCAAAAATTTAATATTTACAGAAATTATCAACTTAATACCACACTTCACGTATTGTCTAATTCAGTTTAAGTAAATGGAGCACAGGAATCCTTTCAATGACTTCCCAGGAAACAAAGTAAAGTTTCATTGTTAAAGTCAGCTTGTGTTTAAAAATGTTGTCATTGTCACAAATTTTATTTATCCTAACAATCTGCCCATAACCTCCCACAATCCATCTCACTGTTACTTCCGTTACGTATATCTCCACCTTCACCCCGTCTCTCCTTAAACATTTACCTTCCATGTCTGCACTACACCACCCCTCTCCCTTCATTCCTTTTCCACATTCTCAAATCTCATCCTGTCACTTAATCCAAACCTTTTTCCTTTCAAATTTATCTTCCTTCTAGCCTTCCCAACTGCAGTTCCCTCCTAGTAACTCCAACATTATTTGTTTTCCTCGCCTCTTCTTTATATTTATCTGTTTTCCTACAAATCATGCTTCCCACTGGGTTTTTTTGCAACTCCAGATACAATACTTTTTCTTCCATTTCTCTCTTTTTCTGCCTGACAAGGATACTGGAAAAGAGAATCAGGCATAGTTTCTAACTATCACTTGCTTTTCCAGGAATGCAAGCATGCATCTCTGAAAATCTTTCAATAGATATTACCGATTAGTCAAGGCAAGCCATGACTATGATTTCCCCCCTCTCAGTGTACAGACAAACAAAGTAGAAGTAGCTTTGGGAGTAAACAGCCATCCTTTGAAATACTGACGAAAATTTTCCAGCTGGAACAGAAAATTTCCAGGAGTCAATGCAGATGTATTTCCTGACAAGAAACTGATTTTGAATTACACCAGTTTCAACTGAAGGGAGTACAGCATGGCAGTGTGAAACAAAAGTAAAACCATACAACATTCTTTACCAAAAGATTTTGGACTCAATTCTTAAATCATGAACAACATTAAGGATTATCTCAAAATGGACACTGATGGCCATGACTGCAACAAATTAATAGAAATGTTAATATAATATGGATTGAAATAGCTTTTAAAAAAACTATACAGGGATAATTAGATCACAAAGAGGTAAACTCCGAATTTGTTAACAATTAAGACTGGATGTCTTTCACTGATTCATGCAAGCAATATTCGCAGCCCTTCGCTTGTAAATGTTTTGTCCTCTGCAATTTTAATAATAAGATTAACTTTACTTCAGGAGCATGTAGTTCAGTTCCTAAAAAAACACTAAATCTGCCCCAAAGCGGAAAAAATTACTGTGAAACTAGTGTTGACAGAAGGTGGAAATGACACTTCCTCAGCATGTTTTGACCCAAATTCTAATTCTCGGTCAATACATTAAGGTACTAGTCACAGTTCACGTTATGATGATATCTACCTGTTTGTACTTATATTTGGATCATTTATACGTAACATTTAAAATTGTACTGAAATTAATACTTCAGGAGTGAATGCAGTCCATTTCAATCATCTACATTTTTTCATTTTGGAGGCAAGATGGGAAATGCAACCAAATAATTCTAGTTTTCAATTTTGATGAGAAATTTGTCTAGGCTTTCATTCTCTGCATCAAAATCAAAGTTGAAACAAGGTACTATCTAAACATGTCCCAAATCTGCTGAGAAAGGATTGGAGTATATATATTGAAATTTCAGTCTCCAATGTGCATAGTTCTGTATGTTTTAAATTCTAGCCCAATAAACTTAAAATACGCAATGATTTTGAGAGAGTTTTTTAACACAAGAAACGTATGCTTACATTTTCAAAAGTTTGGCACATTGGGCAAAACAAAGACCCGATGTCAGAGCACTAATTGCTAATGGCAAAATTTAAAACTTTGCTCGCAAGTTCTGTGAATTAAATTCAAATCGAACTTAATTCTTGTTTTAAAGTGGTGCAATATTATGGTGAATAATTTAACAAAACCCCTTTGGAAGGTAATATTAGAATCTTGCCTTACTAATTATCATAGAAAATATAACCAAAATTCAAATTGCCCTCTAGTCCCTGACAATATGCAATAGATAGTAATGTAAAGCCATTATGATTTGTTTGATATGGCCTTTAAAAAAATCTATTCACTATTACAGATTAACAAAAGCACAAAATTCTTAGATTTCAATCTATTTAAATTGGCAATGTCCAGAAGCCAACTGAAATACTAAACACTGAAACCTAACTTTTATTGTAATGATAACACCATAATTGCCTAATTAATAAGCATTATATACCTTTCACAAACTTAATATTATGCAATTGTATTATTATTCAATAATTTCCAATCTCTGCATTTAGGTGTAAAATCTTAACACGCCAAGCCATCCATTTACTTTTAAATTGTACCCACCAATCTATACTTCCTTGACGTTCTAAGTCTGCTTTCTATAAAATGTGCTGAAAAAAGTTTACATAAAGTATATCGCACTTTATTGCATATCATGCCATACTGTGCTAAAGTAAACACACCTTTTTTGTACTAATTAAAATGACAACATACATGGATGGTTTAATACATTACCATTGTTCCACTGTTGTCTCCCAACATAGGTGCTCCCAGATTTGCAGTTCCCTCTGGGCTAATGGCTGGGACGGGTCCCATTGTTGCACCAGGCATAGGTCCACGGCTGTTCATGTTCACACCCATAAGTGGAGCAGGGCCTTGGATGCCAGCAGGAGCTGGGCTATACGCATCTATGCAAAATAGTTGGTACTTAGATCTAGCCTAGATCTAAAGTTTGATTCCAAGGTAAAAAACTGGATTGTATATTTGCAGAATTTTTTAGTAAATAAATGCAGAAACATGCTTATTTATTAGACTGACCATGCAAGGCAACTACTAACCAAATTTAAAGCCTGCAAAAAATGTTCTTTGGGACTGTACAAATTCTATTTTACTGAACACTAAAAACATTTACACGTAAAGAACAAAAATCTATTAAGTTTTCCACAAGAGAATTAGTATTAATGAAAAACAGTATTTGGTTTGGATATATTTCACAATTAAAACTGGAAAAACAAAATAGATAACTTCAATAAAGTTCAAATAAACATTTCTAACAAGGCCAAACTCTATTCATGATATTATGGATGCATTCATTTGGCTGTAATGAAATGCATAAAATTCTGTTTAAATCTTTAATTTTCAAAAATAATATCTCCAGTTCTACAAGTATTAGAAAGATCTTTGCCAAGACTTAAACAAGAAAATAATTCAGTTAAATTTGAAGATCAGGAATTTGAACTAAACTTCAAGTTAAAATTTACCACCAAACGCCTCCGGAACGAACACTTGAAGCCGACAGGGCAAAATTTACAGAATGTAAATAGAACAATTTCTTGAAGTGAAACCTCATGGTTCAATGGTGCATTATTTGTCACATGTGAGATTCTTTTTGTATATTTACACACGCGGGCACCGCCATATTTTGGCGCCATTTCTAAAGTCCGGTCTGCCCGTGCACTTGGTCTACTGGAGAAGTTCCCAAGAATCAGACTTTCTGATACCATCTTTGGCGATGATGCATGGTTAATTAGTAAACACGTGCTAATAGCGCCATCAGCTAAGTGATAACAATGTAAGAGAATTTTATATGCACCAGAGTATGAAATTAGAGATACAAATGCAAAAATCATGTAAGTGATACAAATAAACTAGATTAGAACTTTAAATTAAAAAAGTTTAGCAATAAAAACAACCATCTTGAGGAATTTGAAATAACCCCCACCTTCCACTCAGCCTTCAAGAACGATCATGTGTTCTGCAGCTGCGGCTCACCGGCAGTCTCTCCGGTTTTTTTTGTGTTTTTTTGTCATTGTTGATGTTAAATGTACGTTTTGTTTTATTTTTAATTCTGTGTATGTAGGGGGGTGGTGGGGGGGTTGGGGGAAACCTTTTTTAAATCTCCTCCTCAACGGAGATGCGACTTTTACCGTGTCGTATCTCCGTTCGCGCAACGGCCTAACAACGTGGAGTCGGCGGCCTCCAGCTGGGATCGACCTCGAAGACTCCGGTCGCAGGGCCTGGACTTACCATCTCGGAGGTTTCGGCCGTGGGCTCTGCAGACCGCAACATCGGGAGCTCGCAGGTCCCTGGCTGGCGACCGGCTTTTGGGAGCTCCAGCCGTAGCAGCTTCGACCGCCCCGAAGCACGAGGCACGATCAACCCGCCCGCAGGCCCTTCATCGCCCTGCGTGGCCCGGCCGCAGCACTTTACATCGCCCGGTGGGGGCTCAGGACTCTCATCGCCCTGCGTGGCTCGGCCGCGGCATTTTCCATCGCCCGGTGGGGGCTCAGGACTTTCATCGGCCTGCTCGGCTCGACCCTGGGACTTTCCATCGCCCGGTGGGGGCTTCAAGGGGTTGGGAGCCTCGATCGCCTCGTGGCGCCACGGGAGAAGAACGAGGAGGAGATAAGACTTTGCCTTCCATCACAGTGAGGGTATGCCTAGAGCAATCACTGTGATGGCTGTTTTGTGTAAAAAATTGTATCTGTGTGTCTTGTGTTCTTTAATGTCTACTGCCGGACCCTGACGTGAGAGGACGCTGGCGTTGATTATTCGCCGCTTTTCCGTCAGGATAGTTTGTCTGTTTGTCTGTTTGTTTCTATGTTAATTGTATTTGTAAAGCGCTTTGTGCATGTGTTAAGGCGCTATATAAAATAAATATATTATTATTATTATTATTATATCGAATGGGTTTGGAATAGAATTAGAATAAAAGGGCTTAAGGATAAAGTTGCCAATAAGACTCGTTTCAGAGAACTGAACATTTAGTCCGCGGAAAATATTACAAGGGAGAAAAATGTAGATTAAGGAACTCAAAGTAGCAAGAAATACTTCACTTTAGCAGAGAAAAGTAGCAAAAGACAATCCTGGAAGTAAAGACCACAGAAAATTGCTGACTCCAAAGTCATAAAGTCCTTTG
Source organism: Rhinoraja longicauda (assembly GCF_053455715.1). Classification (NCBI taxonomy): domain Eukaryota; kingdom Metazoa; phylum Chordata; class Chondrichthyes; order Rajiformes; family Arhynchobatidae; genus Rhinoraja; species Rhinoraja longicauda. The sequence goes on along the minus strand of NC_135959.1, from coordinate 46,659,086 downwards.
CTGGTCAAAGAACAATATGCATTCCACCACTTAAGTCTATATCTCTGCAAATGCAAATAGATGAACAATATGCAGGTCTTTACCACAAATGGATACATTTTGTTCAAACAAGTAGTAGACAAGATCACATGTGGAATATTGTATTGAGAGCTAGTCGTCTGCTAAAGACATATGCAATTATATGCAATATATAACAAAGTAGTGGAATTTTCTGGTTTGTATCCCAAGATTGTGGATTTTCCATATGAGCAAGGATTAAGCAGATTTACCTACATTTTCTTAGATTTAGAAAAATGGATGTGTCATCTCGTTGAAATGTACAACATTTGCAGGATTGTTCGGGGAAGTGCAAACCAGAATCCCCAAAGGACTGTTGAGAAGAAGCCAGAGTGTTAAAATAAAGTTAGCCCTTCAGGATAAAGATGACAGCATCCCCTCTGCAACTAGATCCTTGACTTTCTGATCCACAGGCTAATTGGCAAAGAAGGGGGTAAAACATCCTCCCTGACAATTCTCAACACCTGTGACCCACAAGGCTGCATTCTCAGACCCTTATCATACATCCTGTACACTCACTATTTTGCAGCCAAATTCTGCAGTAACCCAGTTTACAAGTTTATAGATGACATCACGGTAGTGAGCTGGATCTCAAACAATGGCAAGACAGAATACAGAAAATTAATTAGTAGCATGGTGTCAAGACAATAACTTCTCCCTCAATGCCAGCAAAATGAAGGACATGATCATCAACTTCAAGAAGCAGATTGGAGTACACACATTGTTCTGCATCAATTGTGTTGAAGCAGAGATGGTCAAAAGCTTCAAATTCCAAGGTGTAAATATCACCAACAATTTGACTTGGTCCTACTATATCAACGATATGGCCTAGAAAACACATCAATGCCTCTATTTCCTCAGAAGACTAAATTCACCAATGACTCTTTCGAATTCTACAAATGCACCATAGATACATCCGATCTGGATGCATAATCACAGCCTGATATAGCAACTGTTCTGCACAAGACCGCAAGAAACCAGAGCCGTGGAGCAGCCCAGTAGAGCCCAGTCACCAACAATGCTTTAATTTCAGAGATACGTTTCCCCATTAGTATTCAGAACCAAAAACAAATGAACGAGCAAGATATTCATGGATACAAAAGTGGGCGCCACAAGATGTCTGCCTCGGCAACGGTCTGTCTTCGTTTTTTCCTTCTTTTGTGTTTTTAGTTTGTTGTAAAACGTATGTTTTAGTTTATTTTTAGTTTTGTATTATGCGGGGGGTGGTGGGGGAAGCTTTTCTTGTCCCTTTCCTCGACGGAGATGCGACTTTTTCCGTGTCGTATCTCCGTCGGCACTGCGGCCCAACATCATGGAGTTGGTAGCCTCTTGTCTGGGACTTCTAGAGCTCCAAAACCGTGGAGTCTGCGGGCTTACCATCTCGGAACGGGTGATCCTTTTGCTAGGGGTCGGCCTTTGGTGCTCCAACCTGCAGGAGCTGCAGACTTTAACATCGTGGAGAACGCCGTCTCTGCTGAGAACGCAGTCTCTGGTGAGAGACTCCAAGCCGCAGGAGTTCGACCGCCCCGACGTGGGAGCTCGATCGCCGGCTGCGGATGGTTCAATTCCCCAGACCGATTGCCGTCCATCACAGTAAGGAACGTGGAGGAGCCGCTGTGGTGGATGTTTATGTAGTGTGTCTTGTTGCATTTTTGTTATGACTGTATAGCGACCAAATCCCTCGTATGTTGCAAAACATAATAGACAATAGGTGCAGGAGTAGGCCATTCAGCCCTTCGAGCCATTCAATGTGATCATGGCTGATCATTTACAATCAGTACCCCGTTCCTGCCTTCTCCCCATATCATATCATATATATACAGCCGGAAACAGGCCTTTTCGGCCCTCCAAGTCCGTGCCGCCCAGCGATCCCTTGACTCCGCTATCTTTAACAGTTCTATCTAGCTCTCTCTTGAAAGCATCCAGACAATTGGCCTCCACTGCCTTCAGAGGCAGAGAATTCCACAGATTTACAACTCTCTGACTGAAAAAGTTTTTCCTCATCTCCGTTCTAAATGGCCTACCCCTTATTCTTAAACTGTGGCCCCTGGTTCTGGACTCCTCCAACATTGGGAACATGTTTCCTGCCTCTACCATGTCCAATCCCTTAATAATCTTATATGTTTCAATAAGATCCCCTCTCATCCTTCTAAATTCCAGCGTATACAAACCTCGTCGCTCCAGTCTTTCAACATACGTCCTTCCTCAAATTTGGACCAAAACTGCACACAGTACTCCAGGTGCGGTCTCACTAGAGCCCTGTACAACTGCAGAAGGATCTCTTTGCTCCTATACTCAACTCCTCTTGTCGTAAAGGCCAACATGTCATTAGCTTTCTTCACTGCCTGCTGTACCTGCATGCTAACTTTAAGTGACTGATGAACACCCAGATCTCTTTGTACTTCTCCATTTCCTAACTTGACACCATTCAGATAATCTGCCTTCCTGTTCTTGCCACCAAAGTGGATAACCTCACATTTATCCACATTAAACTGCATCTGCCATGCATCTGCCCACTCACACAACCTGTCCAAGTCACCCTGCATCCTCATAGCATCCTCCTCACAGTTCACACTGCCACCCAGTTTTGTGTCATCTGCAAATTTGCGAATGTTACTTTTAATTCCTTCATCTAAGTCATTGTAGCGCGTCGATAAAGGCCCGAAATAAAGGCAAGGAGCCAGGTATTTCGGGAACGTTATATTTTATTGTACCTCGGTTATCAGACGGGTCGAGTCTGCCGGAATGGCTTGGCGCCCAAACCGTGTCCAAAGACGTACAGGTATGTAGGTTAATTGGCCGGGTAAATGTAAAAATTGTCCCTAGTGGGTGTAGGATAGTGTTAATGTACGGGGATCGCTGGGCGGCACGGACTTGGAGGGCCGAAAAGGCCTGTTTCCGACTGTATATATATGATATGATATGATGATATACCTGGTCCCGGACCACCTCCCTGGACTGGTCCATTCCCGTGCCGAGGGGTCGGTAGAAGTATGGCCCGACCCTTGGGAGCCGCCACAGTACCCCCCCCCCCAGAACCGGAGGCACGAAACGCACTGGTGGTCGCACAACCCGACCGGACCGCGTACGGTAATCGACCGACAGAGGGGCCGGCGGAGGCACAGTTGGAGGGACAGGTGGTGGGACCCGCAAAGGGGGGCGACCTCGTGGCCGAGGCTGGGCAACCCGCACCGGTTGGTCGATGTCTAAGTGGGCCGGCTTCAGGCGGTCAATTGACACGGCCTCCGGCCGGCCCCCCAATTCCAAGACAAAGGTTGTCTGTCCGTGCTCCAGCACCCGGTACGGGCCCTCATACGGCCTCTGGAGTGGCGTCTGGTGGGCATCACGGCGCAGGAACACAAAGGCGCAGTCCCGGAGGGCCGATGGCACGTAAGGGCGGAATGTCCCATGGCGGGACGTCGGCACGGGTGCGAGCTTGCCAACTCGCTCTCGGAGGCGCTGTAGGGTGGATGAGGGCGGTTCCTCTCGCCCCGGCAACGAGGGCACGAACTCCCCGGGCACCGTGAGCGGGGACCCGTAGACGAGCTCCGCTGAGGATGAAGCCAGGTCTTCCTTGGGCGCAGTCCGGATGCCCAGCAAGACCCATGGTAGCTCGTCCATCCAGTCGGGGCCGGCAAGTCGCGCCTTCAGCGCTGCCTTCGGAACCTCTCCACCAGGCCGTTTGCCTGCGGGTGATAGGCCGTGGTGTGGTGCAGCCGCATGCCCAACAGGTGGGCCATGGCCGACCACAGTTCGGAGGTGAACTGTGGCCCCCGGTCCGATGAGATGATCACCGGCACCCCAAAGCGAGCAATTCAGTGCGCGGCCAACGCACGAGCGCATGTGGCTGTAGATGTATCGGCCAGTGGTATGGCCTCCGGCCACCGCGTGAAGCGGTCCACCACAGTGAGGAGGTGGGTGATGCCCCGGGACGGCGGGAGCGGGCCCACAATGTCCACGTGCAGGTGGTCGAAACGACGGCAGGGTAGACTGATCCCTTGGAGTGGCGCCCGGACGTGGCGTTGAATTTTTGCCGTCTGGCACGGAATGTAGGTGCGGGCCCAGTGGCCAACCTGCTTGTGCAGACCATGCCACATGAACCGCGCAGCTACCAATGCGATCGTTGCCCGGATGGATGGGTGAGCCAGCCCGTGGACCACCTCGAACACCCTCCTGCGCCACGCGGCCGGGACGATGGGGCGCGGCTGACCTACCGACACATCGCATAGTATCGTCGTTGATCCGGGGCCGAGGGGAACATCCTCAAGGCGGAGGCCAGAGATGGCAGTCCGGTAGGCGGGCATCTCCCCGTCCGTTAGTTGGGCCTCCGCCAGGGCAGAATAATCAATGCCGGGTGCCACTTCTAACACGGCATTGATGGCAGGGCGAGACAATGCGCCGGCCACCCGGTTTTCCTTCCCCTCGATGAAGCGGATGGAGGTGGTGAATTCCGATCTGTAGGCCAACTGGCGCTGCTGTCGGGCGGACCATGGGTCGGAGACCTTTGCCAGGGCGAAAGTGAGCGGCTTGTGGTCCGTGTAAGCGGTGAACGGGCGGCCCTCCAGAAAATAGCGGAAGTGACGAACGGCCAGGTACAGGGCGAGTAGCCCGCGGTCGAAGGCGCTGTACTTCCTCTGGGCGTTGTCGAGGTGCCGGCTGAAGAAGGCCAGGGGGCGCCAACCCCCGTCCGTGAGTTGCTCCAGTACGGCACCAACCGCCAACTCTGAGGCGTCCACCGTAAGGGCTGTCGGGGCATCCTCCCGTGGGTGAACCAGCAGCACAGCCCGAGCCAGGGCCTCCTTCGCGCTGTCAAAGGCTGTTACCGCCTCGTCGGTCCACACGACGGTCTTACGCTTGCCCGCCAGCAGCTCGTATAGCGGCCGCATGATGTGGGCCGCGGATGGCAGGAACCGGTGATAAAAGGCCACCATGCCGACGAACTCCTGCAGGCCACGCACCGAGGACGGACGGGGAAACCGGCGGATGGCGTCTACTTTGTCCGGCAGGGGAACCGCTCCTTGCGAGGACACACGGTGGCCGAGAAAGTCGATTGTGGCCACGCCAAAGCGGCAGTTGGCGAGGTTTATAGCCAACCCATGCTCGCTGAGCCGCTGGAAAAGCTACCGGAGGTGGGCACAGTGCTCCTGTCGCGAGCGGCTGACAAATAGGAAATCCAGCCCGCAACACACGCCGTTCATTAACCGCTGAAATGACTGCGCGGCGTTCTTGAGGCCGAACGGCATCCGTACGAACTCGTAGAGTCCGAACGGCGTGATGATTGCCGTCTTGGGTACATCCTCCGGGTGGACCGGGATCTGGTTGTATCCTCGCACCAGATCCACCTTCGAAAATATCGTGGCCCCAGCCAAATGGGCGTTGAAGTCCTGGATGTTGGGCACGGGGTATCGGTCCTCGGCGGTAGCGACGTTCAGCCGCCGATAATCCCCGCAAGGCCTCCAGCCCCTGTTTGCCTTGGGGACCATGTGGAGTGGGGATGCCGATGGGCTGTTGGAAGGGCGGACGATCCCCAAGGACTCCATCGTGCGGAACTCCTGTCGTGCCAGGCGTAGCTTCTCAGGCGGCAGTCGGCGTGCTCGTGCGTGGAGGGGTGGGCCGGTAGTCGTTATATAATGGAACACCCCATGCTTGGGGGTCGACGACCGGAATTGCGGGGCCATAATGTCGGGAAACTCCACCAGAACCCGAGCGAAATGGGAGTCCACGGACGACAGCGGGCGTATAATGGGCTCATTCAGCCGCAGCGCAATGGGCTCCATCGTGGCGGAGTGGACCAAGCGCTGCTGCCTGACGTCCACGAGGAGAGAATGAGCCCGCAGAAAGTCGGCCCCGAGCAATGGCTTTGAGACGTCGGCGATCGTGAACTGCCACGTAAAATGACTGGCGCCGAAAACGATGTGGACCGTGCGGACGCCATAAGTCTGAATAATGCTCCCATTTGCCGCGGTGAGGATGGGCCCCCGCTTCCCAGAACGAATGTCCAGCGGCGAAGGGGGCAGGACGCTCAGCTCCGCCCCGGTATCCACGAGGAAGCGGCCCCCGGAGCACCGATCCCAGGCGAAGAGGCGGTGAATCTGGCCGGCCACCGCGGGGACTATTGGCAGCCGGCCCCGGCGTTTCCCGGAAACGTGCATGGCTGGCGGCATTGTCGGGCTGCCGCACCCCAGCGCTGGTGGTAATAACACCAGTACCTCCTGCTGGTGCTGGCTGGAGCCTGCTGGTGTGGGACTGCAGGTACACGACCCGCAATGGCCACCGGGGGCGATCTCGCAGGCCTCCGGGACGTAGCTGTCACTCCTTCCACAGCTCCCCCGCCCGACCGGAGAAAATCGGGCGCTTGTCGAGTGACGTTTAGCACACTGACGTCATCACGGCGCGCCGCCCACAGCGCTTCCGCGCGCCTGCCGAGGGCCCGGATGTCTTCAAAGGAGGCGTCTGTGAGCTGCAGGCGAATGTCGGCCGGCAGCAGGTGCAGGTACGTGTACTCGAACATCAGGCACGGTCTGTGCCCGTCGAGTAACGCGACCATCTCCTTCAGGAGGCTAGATGGGCGCCGGTCACCGAGGCCTGGCATGTGGAGGAGCCTTTCGGCCCGCTCCATTCGGGTTAGCCCGTAGGTTTGGAGCAGCAGCTCCTAAAGGGCTTCATATTTATCGTGGGCCGGGGGGTCCTGGAGGAACTCCGTTACCTCTTCGGCCGTGTCCTGGTCAAGGGCTCCCACCAGGTGGAAAAAACGGGTGTTATCCACTGTGATGCCCTGCAGCTGGAACTGGGCCTCCGCTTGGTAAAACCAAACGCGAGCCCGGGTGGTCCAGAAGGTCGGGAGCTTGATTCCTACCGCGTCGACAGTTGGGGCCTGGTCGGCCTGCGAGCCGGATGGGCGGTCGGCTTTTGCTTTTGTGCCCATCCTAATGAATGGACCGTCGAGGTCACCAATGTAGCGCGTTGATAAAGGCCCGAAATAAAGGCAAGGAGCCAGGTATTTCGGGAACGTTATATTTTATTGTACCTCGGTTATCAGACGGGTCGAGTCTGCCGGAATGGCTTGGCGCCCAAACCTTGTCCTTATATACCTGGTCCCGGACCGCCTCCCTGGACTGGTCCATTCCCGTGCTGAGGGGTCGGTAGAAGTATGGCCCGACCCTTGGGAGCCGCCACATCATTAATATATATTGTAAATAGCTGCGGTCCCAGCACCGAGCCTTGCGGTACCCCATTAGTCACTGCCTGCCATTCTGAAAGGGACCCGTTAATCCCTACTCTGTTTCCTGTCCATACTTGGCTAATAAATTACCATTATGGTGGATGGCATGCCGATCATGTGGGCTGCCATGTCCTGTATGGTGTCCAGTTTTGAGTGCTGTTGAGGGTGTACTTGCCCAGGCAGATGGATGGAATATCTCCCAACTTGAGCCTTGAAGATGGTGGACAGGCTTCGGTAAGTTATTAGGAGACGAGTTACTTGCACCAGGATTCCAAACCTCGGACCAGCTTTTGTAGCCACATTGTTTTCAGGGGTACTCCACTCCATTCTTAGTCAATTGTAACCCCCAGGGCACTGATAGTGGGGGATTCAGTGATGGTAGTAATGCCATGGGGTTTGAAAAAGTACCACACAGATACCTGGATGTTCTCATGATTGATAGTCATTTCCAGGGGCTTGTGTAAATGCCTTTTGCCACTTATCAGCACAGACTTGGATTTTGTTCAGGTCTTGTGCCTTTGGTCGTGGACAGTTTCATTATCTAAGTTACCACACTGCAATCAGCGAACGTCTGACCTTATGATTGAAGGAAAGTAATTGATGAGGCAGCTGATAATTAGGCCTCGGAATAATACCCTGAAGAACTCCTGATGAGATGAGTATTCTGTGGAACTGGAATCCTGCATTCATACTAGTACAATTTCCAAGAATGTGAGACTAATCCCGATGGATGTAATTACCAGAGCTAGTTAACAATATAATTACACATACAACTGTCATAAGCAGGTAGCTTGTCAAACACCGGCCAATATGAAAAAAGGACATGCAGGAAAATAATTTGGAAGAAAGGACCAAGGCATCAAACAAATGTCCTGTATCTGACATCAAAATAGAAGTCACAATGCACACACCAGAATGGTGGAGTACATAAGGTTCTATTAACCAGTGATTAAATGTGATTACTCATAACAAAGACACATTTATTGGAGAATTCACAGGAATAAAAACTTGCCAGGTTTCCAGGAGTCAAAAGCCAATATCCCGAGCTAATGCAGAGACAGAAGTTGCATTAGTGAGGACCTTCCAGAATTCCCCGTATTCTAAGTCTCAATGGTGAATTATGGCCCAAAATCAATGGGAAAACTCCAAAATGCACTGTAAAGATGTGTTTACAGATAATAAAAATCTATATTAGACCCAGTCAATAAAGGGTGAAGCAAAACAAGGCAGTTATCAATTCCAAGTGAAATTCACAACCAACATATTTCTAAAATTTGAGTTGAGAGTAGTAATGCAAAGGTGCCTGTAAAATTAAATTTAAACCTTGAATAATAAAGATTATTATTAACCATAAAGGACAAAGCAAAGATGTATTTAAGAATACAATTCAATCCCACCAATGCTAAATCTAGATTAAACATTACAAGCTTAGAAATTAATGTTGCTGTGCTCTACTTCCTTGAGTGAATACCAAGCACAGTGCACACAGTAAAATTCTTGGTATCTGTGCTGTGGACCCATTTTACTTTAAACCTTTCAAATAAATCAAAGGTATTTAATATTCAACGTAATTACTCCCATCACACCACGCTTCTCCCTCCTTCCCAAACAGAAGATTCCAATGAGAAAAAGTACCATTCTTTGGTTATTTAGGAAATTGGAAGATGTCAAATTAGTGCAGGATCAACCATGATGTTACTGCATGGTAGTGAAGGCACAAAGAGCGAAGTGTGTGAGCCGCCAGAGGTTTAGAGATAGCACTTAGCAACAGGCACTTCAATCCACTGCAGTTGTGCATATTGGTACCAAAGATATAGGTAAAAAATGGGATGAATTTGTGGAATTAATATAGCAAATTAAGAAAGAGGTTAAAAAGCAAGGCCTCACAATAGGAGTGATCTCTGGATGCCCTGTACTAGTGCAGGCAGAAATCAGATGGGCCAAATGAATGTATGACTGAGGAACTGGGTGAGATTCTTTGCAGGTGAAGGGACGGCCAACTAGCAGGAGACTTTTAAAAGTACGATAGTATGAGTTCAGGGACAACATGTTCCTGTTAGGTGAAGTGCAAGGCTGGCAAGTTTAAAAAACCCTGATTGAAAGAGATAGACACCCTCATCATCAAAACGGTGGCATATATCAGGTTTACGCAGTTGGGATCCACATAAATCCCTAGAAGTATAGGAGGGAAATAAAGAGGCAAGGCCATGGGTTAGATTGGGCAGGCAAAGTAAAGGAATATCTAGAGAATTTACAGGTTCATTAAGACTAACATGGTGGCTAGGGAGAGAATAGATCTCCTTAAAAATCAGCATGGCTATTACTCAACCCACAGGAGATGGGCAAGATCTTTAATGAATACTTCCTTCAATTCTTACTGGCATGAAGGTTATAAAGAATTACAGCAGGATCTTGATGAGTTGGGCAAGTGGGTCAAGTAATGGCAAATGGAGATAAATTCAGATAGGTGCGAGGTGTTGCATTTTGGAAAGTTAAACCAGAGTAAGACTTTCACAGTGACCGCCGATTGGCCCTGGGGCTTGTGGTAAAACAGAGACTGAGTACAAGTACAAAGTTCCAGGAAAGTGGCATAAAAAGTAGATGGGGTGGTGTTACGCTGGCCTTCAGTCAGGACATTGAATATACGAGTTATGTTGTACAAACATTAGCAAGGTCTGTGCACAGCTTTTGTTACTCAGCTACGGGAAAGACATCATGAAGATGGAAATAGAACAAAGAGGATTTACAAGAATGTTGTCAGAACTTGAGTTATAGAAAGAGGTTGGGCAGGCTTGGAGTGCAGTAGACTGACCGTACAAAGTTTATTAGGGGTATACATGCCCTTGCATACAGTCATTATCCCAGGGAAGGGGAATCAAAAGCTAGAGGACATAGATTTAAGGTGTGAAGGGAAAGATTTAAAAAGGGACCATAGATGCAACTTCTTCCTGTAGAGGGAGGTGCCCTTGTAGAACGAGATGCCAGAGAGAGCGGTTGAAGCAGACACAAGATATTTGGGCATGTACATTGATGGGAAAGGTTTCGATGGATATGGGCCAAATAGTACGCCTTAGATGGGCATCTTGGTCAACATGGACATGGTGCACCAATGCACCTGTCCCCGCATTGCATGACTCTACAAATCTAGATGGCCTACTTGTGCTTTTATTTATATTAAACTGAGTCAATTACATTTTGACTATAATTTTGTACAGATAAACTGGATGACAAGGTTAAGCATCTCCAGGCCCACCACCTATTATCTGATAACTGGTGGTCTGGCACCTCCTTTAATTCAGACAAAAGTATGAGAGCACACTTGAAAGTGTCGTTGCCCCCCCCCCCCCCCCCCCCCCCACCCCAAGAAGTCCCCCTGTAAACGTGGCATCTTGGCCATGTGGAGCGGCTAATCTCGAACTCGTTGAGTTTTCCACGTGTTGGGCAGGTCAAATTTGCCCCTAGTGGCCAGGGTTTTGGATTTTCGGCCCAGCTGGCATATCCATTCCCTTAGCCGACTTTCGCAGATGATTTTTCAGGCCAGGATTTTGGCACGGCACGCCCCACCCTCAAGGCGAAAATGATAACACAGCAAAGCTCTGGAACCAGGGGTGCTGGAAAATCCCTGGTGGACCTGTATTCATAGCTCCAAACTCAGCTCACAATTCGAAAAGCCAACTTGAAACCAATCAATTAATGTTTCATTTACAAAGACGTCAAGGAATGAATTGCGACCTGAGGCTCCTTGTCATGTCTCACAATATATGCAATAAATTGCTACTATAATTTGATCATAAGTTAAACAAAAACGTGGTTAGTTGTCATTTTTAGATGCCGATATGGTTAAAAGCAAATGTTTAGCAATTAATTGTTCAATCTGCATCAATCTCAAAAGGTATATTTCTTGACTCTAATTCCAAGACAAAAAGTCTCATTCACTCCAATTGCAACATATGGAATTCAAAAATGGTGTACATTTTCATCCCAACCTTAAAAAGACTAAAGTAATCTACATTTATGACTCATTGCTAGAACTGACAACACCAGGTGTAAATGTTGTTGCCTCTACCAGCAATAGAAGGGCAACATCTCATATCAGCCATAAAAGTTGACGTAGATGTGGTGCTCTGCCCGCAAACAGTAAAGAAAGGGTAGACTCTGCAACCGGACATAAGATAACAATTCATTACGTAGCTGAGAAACTAATGCTGCTGTGTGATACTTTCTTAAATGAATAACAAGCACAGCACAAACAGCAAAATTCTTTGTCTGTACTGTGGACATATTTTACTTCAATTAAATCAAAGGTATTCAATACTGAATATCATTAGCCCCATCACACCACATTTCCCTTTCCTTTCCAACCAGAAGATTTGTGAACTTTATTCCAATAAGGAAAAGTACCATATACTTTGGTTATTAAGGGAATCAGAAGACATTAAATTAGTGCAGGAAAGCAAGGATCAACCGTGATGTTACAGAATGGCAAAGAAGGCAAAGGGCTAAGTGGGTGAGCACCCAGATGTTTAGAGATACCGCTTGGAAACAGGCCCTTCAATCCACGCCAAAGTCGTTGTACACATTGGTACCAATGTTATAGATAGAAAAAGGGATGAAGTCCTTCAGAATTAATATGGGACATTAGGAGAGAAGGACTGCAGAATTAATATAGAAATTTAGGAGAGAAGTTAAAAAGCAGGATCTCACAATAGGAGTAATCTCTGGCTTACTCCTCGTGCCATATTATAGAAAGAAGTTGGGCAGGCTAGGAATTGGAGTGTAGGAGACTGACCGTACAAAGATCATGAGGGGTATAGATGCCTGTAATAGCAATTTACAGCCCAAGCCCATCTGTGCAGCCCAAGCCTGTGTACACTTCTACTGTTTGTGTAAAATGGCAAGAGGAAAAGCAGAGGTCAATATGTATGCATTTATATGGAATAAGCAAATTGTCAATTACTGCTGTTGTGGCTATTTCTGCCTTGAATCATCCTGTTTTAGTCCAACCATTGTGAGCAGTCAAAATACATCACTTATTACCAGTGAAAATGACAGCTGGATTAGTAGAAACCAATAACTGATTATCCATTGCTGCTCAAATTTATAAAGTAAAATTGTCACACTCAATATTTTGATACCTCGTTATTACCTTTTTGTTGAGGTGCAACTTGAAACACGGTAATGCAATAGTCAGTGTGAACAAGCCATTTTTTTTACAGATGGCACCATTGTTATAAATGTTAATATGCTGATCTTAAATGATCACAGTTGTTCAACTGAAAAATATCGACAAAAAGGTAACCACCAAATTGGAAAACAGGTCCTGCTACAAGGCAAAATTTAACTCCAGTATGCTTTAAAAACAAAGTAAATTCATTAGCTTATTTGGCAAAATAGTGAACAAATAAAAATATTTGACTACTGGTGTCTGTGCACCGACCAAATATACATTGTATTACAATGTTTCCACAAACTGCACAGTACAAACAGATATTAACATGCCGCATTCCACATTATGATTCAATGTATGTGCACAAACTATACAATCTTCAGACAACAGATAAAGTATATTTTGAAAGTACAATTTCTACTATAACAATATCAATTAAAGTTTTAGTAAGTATCTTTGGTAAGAGGTAATGGCACTATTGTTAAATATTTACAACTATTAAGATTTTAGTGAATAGATATACTACTGACAAGGAATGAAAGCTTGCTCAACTGTAAAATTAAAAACTGCTTTTATTTTATGAAAAGCGCAGTCAACTACACAATATAACAACGCAAATACATTGGAGTTCTTGGCCATTTCAAGTGTGTCATCTATATTCATTTTTTTTGTTGTTATATGATAATGCACAAAGAAAAATTGTATGCTTCTGTGTAGCCCCGTTATGTACAATAATCTGCACGGCAGAAATGTTTATATACTATGTCATAAACATGTTGTATTTCATGTTATTATCTCATACACAAGATGTGGCTTTCGTATTTTGAGTACAGTAGTTAGCTTAATAAAATTTGTAATTAGTTTCAAATAGGCACAGTCCCAAAGAATATTGCTCGGCACAACCATAAAGTAACAATGTCCAACACCTCGGGTGTTTTCATGTATTAAAACCCTACCTCCCATGCCAATTCCTCCACGTGGACCCATATCACCCATCCTCATATCCTGTTCTCTCTGAAAATAAAAACATTTTCATGATCAACCTACTAGCACAGAATGTCTGCGTATATTCCACTTTGTACCTTCAAAATAACTAAAGAAGTTGTACTACTACAAACCACCAGTAGAAACTTTCCAAGATTCATTTTATTTCCTTTTAACACGAGAGTAAAGAAAATTACCAGGATTTGTAGCCTACTTTAGTTTGTGAATCAGATGAGGGTAATTTTAAATTTCGGCTCAAGGTGGAAAACTGGCGTTAATTGATCTGCTGCCCATTCTACAGTAGCCAATTTCCCTCCACCCCACCAACCATGATTCCAATACAACTTCAGTTTTTATACCACCTATTATGAAAATGGCCATCAATTTCTGACCTTTCGTTATCATATCATATCATATCATATCATATATATACAGCGCGGAAACAGGCCTTTTCGGCCCACCAAGTCCGCGCGGCCCAGCGATCCCCGCACATTAACACTATCCTACACCCACTAGGGACAATTTTTACATCAAATTAATGCAGCTACTTGCAACACAGGTTTAACAATTTTGACATTTTACAGGCTGTTGGCAGAAGAATGAAACAAAAAAATAATCATTCACACAAACCTGCTTATTCCTAACTTATAGAACCCATTAACAAATCCGATTATGGCAGAAAATTTCCAGGTATCAATATGATTATGCCACATTAGGCATAACCTTATTGAATGAACTTGCAGAGTCATATAGCATATTTGTAAAAGATATTACAAATGAGATTAGCCTGTATTTTGGTATTCACCGAGAAAAATAAACCCATGAGCTATATTTTTAATATATTCAACATAATATATTTCACACAAAACGGTGTTTGTAATGTTCCCCAACTATAATCATTTTTAAATCAATTATTGCGGTAAAATACACAAAAGATTTATGGTCTTCCTCAGAAGATATACCCAAAAGGACAAATCTCAAAACTGAAGTGAACAAAATCTTTCTAAAAAATATACCCAAACACAATTTTATTTTCAAACTAGAATCTGTCACAAGCCCAAAAATGGTTGTGCATTCCTTTTGAGTAGTTAAAAAGTACAATTAGAGACCATTTATTTGTGGTTGCTGTTCAGGTAGATTTCCTTCAATATGCCATTTAGTAGAAGACAATTATCTCTCGCACACACAGACACACTCTCTCACCCGTGCCTTTGCATCATTTAAAACAATTATGTGCAAATATCCAGTTCCTATTCCTAGAAGTTATAAAGAGAAAGTAGTTGCAACCTGGAGAGAAATAACCGATCCTTGCACCTGTTGTGCAGGTCAAGGCTCCAGCACTCTAAAGCATGAACTTACAATCCCTAAACTTCCCGATAGCAATTTGCTACAGTTTCTATAATGACTGTGCCTCCATTCGAGTCCAATGATTGAGTTTAAACGTTTGCTGCAAATCCTTCCGACAGAACCTGCACCATGTTATGTTATGTTATCATTATGGCGTACAAGGGATCAAGAGTCATGGAAACTAGCAGTAAAATAGAGTTCATTTCAAACAAAAAAATAAGACGCGTCAGGCATAATCTTATTGAATGGATGTTCAAGGTCATATAGCAAAATTCCATTCACTTCAATGCAAAGGAATTGCTGCAATGGATCATTGTAAATGTTAAATAGATTAGATGTTAGGAATTGCTTGCATTTTTAAATTTGTGCTTCTTAAAAACGATTAATTTCAAGTATATCAGCATTTCAAGCCATGGGTCATACCTTAAGCACCTGGAGTGTTTTTATATAAACAACCCTTTAGCGTTATGGGCAGAGGTTATTCTGACTGTCATACAAAATTACTCCATCAGGAATACACTGTTCTACACGGAGCGATGTAAATAATGTCAGTCCACTCCAAGGAAGTTAACACAAGGCATGCAAGAGATTACTCGGCTGTTCAGTGGTGAGCCAGGGTGACACACTGCTGCCAGTAACATCTGGATTATTGATTAAAACTCAAGTACCAAAAAAAAAAGATCTAACACAATAGAAAATGTACAAAACTTAAAATCTGTATTTAGTTTTCAGCTTATAACTAGCATTTCAAACCCAATTCATCAAGTAAACAATACATAATACAATGATCCTGTAAAAAAAAGTTCAGTAATGTTCTTTATGGTCATAAATTTAAATATCAACACAATCATTTTCACTGTTAATGTATGAATTTTAATTACATAGCAAGCTCTTCATGGGTGTATACAAGAGCATTTGAGAGAACTCAGTTTTTGGATGGAGCGAGTTTATAGAACAAGTTAAAATTGCACCAGGATCAAAGGATACAATTTGGTCCTGATTGCAGTACTTTGATTACCGTTGGGTTTTTTAAAGTTTTGCTTTTTGGGAAAGGCAGAAGTGAAACATTTGGGGACATAGATGTGCCTTTGCAGTACGTACTGACCCACCAGAGCTGTTGCAACTACTACATACAGGCATGCAATCGAATGGATTCCAGAATTGTTTCTGCAGTGGAATTCAATATTCAGTTACTATTGTAAAACATATCAATTGTAAGCTTGTCAAAATAATCAAAATTTAATATCCTTCGTTGTTAGTAACATACTTAAGGACTTGAGGTTATTTAAATATCACTCAATGAGATTACTCCAGCTGCACAAAAATGACCAATACCTCTCCCCCCAAAAAATCAGTGACTCCAAGTATAATTCCATTAAAGCAGATTCCAAGAAATTAAAATGTTTGCTTTCATTTTCATTCTCAAAACCACAAGCACACAATAACCAGCCTCATGTGAATAAACGGTATTCTCTTATGTCATTAACAGAATAAAAGCAGCCTTGCATTTATCACTGCTGATGAACAACAAATGGTAATGGAAACAAATACAGAAAATACTAAAAATACTCAGTAGCTAAGGCAGCTGAGAAAAAAAAGGTAACATTTCTTACTGATGATCTTAAGACGGTCATCGACCCAAAATATCAATTGTTTCAGTCACCCCCAAATGCTCCCCAACTTGAGTATTTCTACCATTGTTTTTAATTCAGGATTTCCAGCAACAATCCACCACATTTAAAATTGATATGTGTACTTACCCTTCAACTCTTTTAAAAATGCTGCATTTTATTTGAACCTAACTTGGGAGTTCCTCCACTTTGTGTTTTGTATTATATTCATTTGTTGTTTCAAATTAGACAATCACCTGCATTTTAATTTTACAATAACCCATCTTCTAAAAATAGTTTCGTGCTACCCTTAACACAATATACAATGGGATTTGAACAGCATAAACAACTTTGAACGTCAGCAAATTCTGAGATCTATCAATGAAATGTGAAAAACAAAATGCTGGAGTAACTGCAGATCAGTCAGCATCCCCGGAGAACATGGATCGGGGATGTTTAGAGACATCAGCTATCCCTGTTCTCCTGGGATGCTGCCTGACCCAGCGAGTTACGCCAGCATTTTTCCTTGGTAAACCAGCATCTGCAGTTTTGTAAATTGAAATCAAACTACATCATTGTCAAACGATTCACTCGTACCTCACATAAAATTCAGGCTTGTTGCTTATTTACAGTTTACAGATTTTAAAGTTAAGGTAGATACAAAATTAAAGTTAATGTCTGATCCAGTCATGTTTTGATGATCTATCAGCATGCCACAAATCCACAATGCCCATCATTATTATGTCAAAAGACAAATTAAAAGTGATCCTTAAAAATATAAAACGGCTATCAATTCTTAATTTCTTTTCCTTCAACTATAGACCCTACATATGACAAGGCCGAATTTTAAAAATGGCACAGACACACAAAGTAACAAAGTGATCCGAACAAAATTGCAACGAATATTTAAAAAATGATGACTGAAGTCAAGTCAGAAGAGATATATAGTTAACTTCAGTACATTCAGGATCATCAGGATTCCATGTCACAGCAATAACCCTTCAAATCAGACCTTAAGTTGTTATTTGGTTCCAAAATTGTGACGCACAAGGACTTAATCAGCCACATGGGCTTTTACCATAAATGTCTATGACATTTCATCTTTTGATTTTCAGGGATTCAATGTTTGTTATTTACATCATATTATAGAACTTGATGTGAATTTCAAGCACACATTACCCAAGAAATATAAATAGTTGAAGTCCACAAGTATTTCACAACAAATGGAAAAAAGGCACTTTTCCACTATCGCCTACTGACTGCATTTTCATCAGCTCAGAAACAAAATCCCTTAACTAAATACAGTTCAAAACAGGGTTATTCAGATTGGGTTTGTAAAATAAAAATTAACAGATTACGATTTCTAGCAACTTGGTATTGATTGCAATTTTTAATAGAACTTATTTTGAACAAGCACAAGATTGTATACCAGGGGAAAGTGTGGACATTTTGCCAATCTAACACAATTACATTAAAATGACCAATGCAATATTATGTGCAGGAATTCAAATTAAAAGCAGTTTTGGTTAAAAGCTGTACAATGCTGTGGGCATAAAGATTGTGTTAACTTTCTTTGACGAATGGCTGGTATCATGTGAATGAAGTACAGAAACATTCTGCTAGCAACCGGATCTGTAAAATTATAATAAACAGTTTAAAAAATGTAGGATTATAGTATGGTATAATCAAAACCATGGGTGATAAAGAACACCAGAGGTGCCAGTATTAAGCAGAACTAAAAGAACTACCAAGTTCAATGCCAAGACAATTAAATCTTTACAAAAGGTATATTTCTTACAAATATGCAAGAAATTTAGCATAATTTGCATGTACTTACTAGTACTCTGATAACCTTAAACTGCTTTATGGAAACAATTTACGTGGGTGGAAAAAATAACAAATCAAGATTAAAATAAATTAAGATGAAGCATGCACTGTAAAGTCACTTTGAAAGACCAGGATTACTTGCTGGGATAGACACAAAAAGCTGGAGTAACTCAGTGGGTCAGAGAGCATCTCTGGAGAAAAGGAATAGGTGATGTTTCCGGTTGAGACCCTTCTGAGAGTCGGGGAAAAGGAAACGAGACACATAGGGGATGGCATCCAAGACTAATCTTTTGTTTAACAATATTGGTCTTTTCTGCACTGGAACTTCCACTGGTTACAGGCAAGTGATTGCATGCAGTTTCATCTGCCATAGATATTTAATTCAGATCATTAAGAATAATCAGGTATTATTCATGGCTATTGCATAGGTGAAACCCTGGCTAATTGGATCATTTGTACGCAGTATTCTTGCCCAACCATTAAAATAAAAATATGATGCAACTGTGACTACCTTCAGTTGTATATTTACATTACTGAAATCTTCTGTAATTGGCACAAGTGATTTGAAACATGAGCTCATTGCTTTAAACGTGAACATTGTTACAGCATGCATTTTACAGAACACCAATGTCACAAATACATTGGAAAGACAGCATTGATCTTCTTTCCTGTTCTTTGCCAGCCAAATGGTAAAGAGCAGGATAATTCAGCAGTTTCAATTACTATGCGATTTTAAAAAACTGCTTCTTATGGTTTCAAAATAAATCAATTTAACTTTCTATATTTAGACTAGAATAAAAATGGTAGAAGCAATTTAAAATCAATTTTGTGCAAGACTAGATTTTGAACACTGACTTGTCCAATACACATTTCCTCCCCTTGTTCACACCTACATTCATTTCCGGACTCTTGGTCTCAATCACTGATTTTTATCTTGGATATTCCATCCCTCCACACTTCCACCCCATAAGGACAAAGAGGCCTCTTTTTCCTTGAATGAATGACAAACCAGATCACATCCACCAACATTCTCTTGTAAAGAGATTTTTCTTGGAGGTGCTCTTGAAAAGGAAATGTATCTAGGGAAAACAAATATCAACTATGCTGCTGATTTTCATCGTTCCTTCATCTCTGCATCTTCCCCTCGCATTTCAGCAATCCAAAAGATAATGTCCACTCCACTCGCCTCTTCTTTCCCATCTCCACTTCTTAAGAATGAACTTTGTATCTCCAACATTCCAGTTCTGATGAAAGTGGCAATGCAACGAAAAATTTACAATTCACAATTACAATTCAATTTACAATTACAATTCAACAGAAATAAGTCTGAAGGTCTCGACCCAAAACGTCACCCATTCCTTCTCTCCCGAGATGCTGCCTGACCCGGCTGAGTTACTCCAGCATTTTGTGCCTACCTTAGAAATAATAGTGTCATTGTATCTGCTCCAGTTTCAAAGTCATTCAAAGAGGCAAACTTCAGAATTATCAACTCTCAGAATAGAAAAAGCACATTCACCCCCCCCCCCCCCCCACCCCAAAAAAAATGAAAGGAGCATTTTTGTTGGGCAAATGGCTGAACACAATACTTTTATACTTGATAGCTTAGAGTCTTGCAGCAGCCCAACAGAATAAAGGTATTACCAATAGAGATTGTGTTAATAAAATTGTCTGGGATGTTATTTTGACATTATAAAGGGAGGACAGATAAGGAAAGCTAGGGCATTGTGGATAGATTGACTCTTTCTCTGACTTTGTGCAGGGCATGTGTGAATGCAAGTCATAGGTTTTGGTACCAAAGAACATTGGTGCACATCATAATTTGATTTCATAAAACAATTGCAATATTTCGTGCAAGTATGTACATCATTTTATTTGAGGCATTTCAGAAATTTCAACAAATGTTTTAAACTATTGCATTGTTTTGTTCAACAATGACATGTTTTGCTCCAAAACAATGACAAGAACCATGACGGGTTCAGGCTGAACACAGGACAGATGAAAGAGTAAACTACCTACAACTTCCAGAATTTTCAGATTTTAGTTTGGTTATCCAACATCTGTAGTATCTGACCTGTACAATATTTTACATATTTCCAATTTTAACTTTGTTTATCAGTCTTCACAGATATGATTAATACCTGCAACCAAGAGCCGGGAACAAACAGCCAAAAGCTCCTGAGCACCGTGGCTGACGCCCAGTGTTGGCACTGCACATCATCCCAGATTTATTGTCATCCTGACAGTAATTCCCAAACACAAGGTCTTCCAGGAAAGAATATAAACGTTGGGCCAGCCAGCACTGATCAAGTCAATTTTTTGACCTGGAATTAAGAGCTTTGTGACTCATGACATATGATGTACTTCTCAGGCATATTCTCACAACAGTAGAGAAACTGTGTTAATCCTTACAAAAAACAGAATTTCAAGTTGAAAATTAACAAAATAGCATGCTTTGTATTAACTGTTGTTCAAGCCAGAAGTTATCCAATGTCAAAGACCTAGAGTATCGTCTTTAGCTCAGGGGTGTCAAAGTACCGGCCCGCGGGATGATTTTGTGGAGGAAAAAAAAGTATATTTGCGACCATTTAGGATGTATCTGTACGGCAACCGCTCTCTCTCTCTCGCCGCTCTCTCCCCCGGGACTGGTCGTGCGGTGACGTGGGCAGGAAGGGGCCGGCGCTGGGGCAGATGGGGAGTCTCAGCATTGGCGTGGACACTGGGAAGTGCCTGGGCTGCCGCCACAGAGACCGCCACCATGTACCTGAGACCCAGGTGAGTGCGTGGATAGAGGCTGGTGGGAAGTCGCCGCACTGTGAATGGAGCCACAGCCAGCGATCCAAAATCTGAGCTGTTCTCCAGGGTGGGGGCTCTGGGTTTGGGTTAAGGTTAGGTGGGATGTGAAGACGTGCTGGTAGTTATGCGGGAATAGGGAAGAGAAGGGAGAAGGTGGTGGTAAAGGAAGGGGAGGGGGAGCAAATGAGGGGAGAGCTTTTAGGGATGAGGAAGGCAAGTGAGGGTGTCAAGGGAGGGTAGGTGATAAAGAAAGGAAGTCGGGAGGGAGGGGGTGAGGAAGAGAGCAGATGAGAGAAGGAATGGTGTTTAGGGATGAGGGAAGGGATGGGATTTAGGGACGAGGTAAGGAAAGAGAGAGGATGAAGTAAGGGAGGGGAGGGGGAGTAGGAAGGAAGGAAGTGGGGATGAGAGAAGGGATAGGCTGAGGAAAGGGAGAGGGCAGGTGAGGGTAGAGAAGGACATGAGAGGTGAGGGGAAGGAAGAAAGACATAAAGAGAAGGATGGGGAGCGGGGCCTTCAGGTGATATGATGGACAGACCATCTTTCACCATGCCAGGTTGCTGCTGTTTGGCTGTTCACCACCCAGCCCATTGTGAGCAAAACATAAACACCGTAGGAAGACTATAAGACAGGGGAACAGAATTAGGCCATTTAGCCCATCAAGTCTACTTTGCCATTCAATGATGGCTGATCTATTTTCTCTCTCAACCATATTTTATTGTCTTCTTTCTCCCTGTAACCTAATCAAGACCTATCAATCTCTGCCTCAAAAATACCCAATGTCTTGGCCTCCACCGCTGTCTGTAGCAATGAATTCCACAGATTCACCACCCATTCCTCCTCATCTCCATTTTGGATGTATGACTTTTTATTCTGATGCTGTGACCTCTGGTCCTAGACTCTCCTATTACTCGAAACATTATTTTCACATCCGCTCAATCAAGGGCCTAGTTATCAATCGTAAAGGTAATGCTTTCTAGGCAATCTTCTTCATAAGAAACAAAATTCGTAAAGTGAAACAATTTGTAGTTATAGCAGAGACTGAGACACATGAGAGCAGGTTGAAAAAACGAAGGCAAAAAAAGTTGTGAGAGCACGCGCGCACAACTGATCCAGCCCACATGAATTTGCATTTTGCCCATTCCGGCCCATGACCTAAAATGAGTTTGACACCCCTGCTTTAACTGAAAAGCATTTACACAAGATTTATTTTATGTTATATGACACTGGACATCTTCATGAATCTGGTCGTAGATTGTACAAGTAAAAAACCCACCACATGGAATCATGAATCCTACATTTCCCCACTCCAAGATGGCACAATACTCCCAGAACATAGGGTGGGAGAATACTGATAATTTAACAAGCGGTCAATCAAATCAGCAGCCTTTTCACACTGAAAACTATTTAGGTCGCACCCCATAACTCCTAATTTCTCCTGATAAACTTAATGAATAACAGCAATTTTCCCATGCTCATTCTGCCACACTTTATTATGCACATTAAAGGTCGGTTGATCCAATTTGTCACTTGTCAGCACAGGGGTAAAAAAGATCAAATGTTTAAATTGTTCAATGGTTTCACTGCTTCTGTGTAAATTACCAATTCTACATTGCTAACGTTTGTGAAAAGGGAAGACTCTTTACACTTGAGACCTCAACGAAATACGTATCATATTTCAAATGTAACATTGTTAAAATTTATATCAAGTAACACTGCACAAATCCACAGGATTCTGGTTCATGACTGGCATTTAAGTATCAAGAGGGAAACGGGTTACGCTGAATTTCTTCTTTAAGATCGGAACATTTCAACCAAACTTAATAAGCCGAGATAATGGCAAAAGTAGTTCAGCTGTTCTGGACCTAGGAACCCTAAACGATGCCAAACACACAAAGGAAGCAACCCCAACTCATTCCCTGCTCCTAGTTCCTCCTGCTTATCTTTCCCCATCTAGCATATCACGTCTTCTGAATAATATTTAATTTACAATTTACCTTGTGTAACCACTGTACCACAGATTGCATTTGGTGATGCATCTTTTCTGATTGTATGTATATTTTCTTTAATCAAGTTGCAGCAAAATGCCCGTATATATTCTTTGGAACAGAAATAAACTCCACTTTTAAGTTAATTGAGATCTTTGTTTCAGAAACTAGTTTCCAACAAACTGTTCACAATGGAAGTAGAATATAAACATTTCGAAACAAAATAATTTTAAAAACTGCTCCAACAGCAATACTTCCAGGTGCAATGAAGTAAAGGAAATAAGGGCATACAATAAAATATTCTGATATCCCAAAGCCAAGTAGCAACTAGAATAGCTTTGTTATCCAAAACATATTTGTATTGAAGATTGTCATCTGCCATCCTTGCTACCTTTAGTTGTGTCTTTGCTGATAAGAAAACACAATGACATCTGCAACGCTCTCCCAATAATGGGTTATTTTGAATAAATTTTGTCTTCTCAATTCCATGTTTACATTCATTTTCTTCGGTGAATGCTTAATTATGGAAATTTAGCACCATTGTATCTAATTACAGTTTTAACAAATTTGCAAGACAAAAACGATAGGCAATGTTATAATTAATTGAGTAGTCGTATGCCAAATATCAAATTCAAAACAAAGAAAATGGATTTCTATTATAACTGCAAGTGGATACCTGTAAGTCAAAATAAACCCTGAAAAGATCTCAATAGTTAACAATTCAGGTTAGTGTTCCACTGCTGAGGATGTGGATTCGCATAAGAAAGCAATGTACTTCTGCGCATAGACATCATGAAGCGCGATCATATCATTGCCGAAATCTCACGTTTGTAGAAAATTACTTTAGAAAAACAATTGTATCAATATTAACAATAACTGCAAAGAAACAAGTTGGGGAGAGAGAAAGATACAAAATTTAAAAGAGAGAAACTTTTCCACCCTTTACCAAATCAAAACTCCGAAGATTTGACTGCTTAAAGATTTTTCTAACCACCCACATCACCGTTTGTCTGACTTACATTATCCATGTAGTTCGACTTATATCCTTCTTGTTGCCTTTGTAATTCCTCCTGCTCCCTATGACGCATCATTTCCTCCTCTCGTCGCCTACGTTCCTCTTCATGCCTGGGAGAGAAAAAATCAGTTAAAATCAATTACAATTTAAAAATCAGTTAAAATCAACTTACAATTTAAAGCAAATATGTTTGAAGTACACAAGATTATGAGAAGCAAAGATAGGATTAGGAGATAGTCCAAGGCTCTTGAACCATACTGCACAACCCTATCTCAGCACCGAGCTACAATTGATTTTGTATAAGGTTGCACTAGGTACTTTGGTTTGTACTATGGTCTGATTACCTGGCATAATTGATATACAATAAACAATAAATGTGTTATATTAATATGTCTGTAAAACTGCAACGAGAGAATTTTATTGTTCTGGCCCTGCCATTTAAACATTCTGGACATACCTCATTTCTATCTGCTTTCTTTTATGTAGCTCTTGATTTCTCATTTCTTCCAAACGCCTCAGTTCCTCCTGGCGTCTCATCAAATCTAAAAAACAATTACGTTCCATTTAGAACAGAACCATTTTAAAAAATCACTTTTCTTGGATGCCTGCTTTTGTACAAGTCATGTCAAAATCTATATTATCTATCTATCTATCTATCTATCTATCTATCTATCTATCTATCTATCTATCTATCTATCTATCTATCTATCTATCTATCTATCTATCTATCTATCTATCTATCTATCTATCTATCTATCTATCTATCTATCCATCTATCTATCTATCTATCTATCTATCTATCTATTATTAAAACTCTGTCCGTGTGTTTGTGTGTATGGGTCCAACGGGTCCACTGTTTGTGTGTATGGGCCCAACGGGTCCACAGTAATCACCGAAGCGCAGAGTTAAGTAAGGTAACGACCGCAGGAAAGAAGCTGTTCCTGAACCTGCAGGTCCGGGAACGGAGAGACCCGTAGCGCCTACCAGATGGGAGGAGGGTAAACAATCTGTGGTTGGGATGAGAGCTGTCCTTGACGATGCAGCGCACCCTTCGCAGACATCGCCTACTCTGGATAGACTCAATGGAGGGGAGTGAGGAACCGGTGATGCGTTGGGCAGTTTTCACCACCCTCTGCAGTACTTTCCGGTCGGAGATAGAGCAGTTGCCATACCATACTGTGACACAGTTAGTAAGGATGCTCTCGATAGTGCAGCGGTAGAAGTTCACCAGAATCTGAGGAGACAGATGAACCTTCTTTAGTCTCCTCAGGAAGAAGAGACGCTGGTGAGCCTTCTTGATCAGTGTTGAGGTATTGTGGGTCCAAGAGAGGTCATCAGAAATGGTGACACCCAAGATCCTGAAACTGGAAACACGCTCCACCTCCGTCCCGTTAATATGGATGGGGGTGTGCGTACCACCCCTAGTCCTTCTGTAGTCCACAATGAGCTCCTTGGTCTTCTTGGTGTTAAGGACCAAGTTGTTGTCAGCTGGACCTCCTCCCTATAGGCCGACTCATCGTTGTCGCTGATGAAAGCCTAAAAAGTTGTCATAGTTGCAGGAACCGATGCAGGAACCGATGTTTAAAAGCTCCTGTCGGTTGTATGATAAGTGTGCAAGACTATTCCGTGTGAACAGACATGAGACAAATAAGCAAATTACTATAAAATCGCAGATTCTGGTGAGACACAGGGCGTCGCGATGTGCCCGCGCCGCCATTTCTTGAAGGGCTTCAGCGTGTGACATCAAAATGGCACCCGTGCACCTATGAGATTAGCATGCGCTACCCCCCAGGCCGGTGTTCAGCGTGTGACGTCACAATGCAATGCGACCCGCTCGTCTTCAACAGATCAGCCCGCCCCCTCCGACCTTTCACTGATGCGCTCCCCAGCACCCCCCCCCCCCCCGGCCCTATCAATTCATGCGCTCCCCCGCCCCCCCCCCCGACCTTTCACTAATGCGCTCCCCCCCCCCCCCACCTTTCACTCATGCGCTCCCCCGCACCCCCCCGGACCTTTCACTAATGCGCTCCCCCGCCCCCCCGGACCTTTCACTAATGCGCTCCCCCGCCCCCCCCGGACCGTTCACTAATGCGCCCCCCCCGACCTTTCACTGACGCACTCCCTGCGCCCCCCCCCGGACCTTTCAACTCATGCGCTCCCCCGCCCCCCCTGGACCTTTCACTAATGCGCTCCCCCTCCCCCCGGACCTTTCACTGATGCGCTCCCCCGCCCCGCCCCCCAGAACCTTTCAACTCATGCACTCCCCCCCCCCCCCACAGCTGCCCATCCCGGCATGCCTCGCGCCTGCCATTCCTCAAATCGGGCCGCGCTGACCGCCGGGAGGTGTAGTCACCTCTCCCGCTCGGAGAGGGGGGGCACCCGCCCGACTGACGGCAGTGCTGAGGGGGGGGTGGACTGGGTGAGGGGGGGGAGGAGATGGGGGGGGAGGAGGAGGGGGGATGGACTGGGTGTGGGGGGGGGGGGAGCGCACTCCATTCCCACCTCAAAACTCCCCCAAACCTCTCCTGCATTAACTGAAATTGTGTTTGGGAGTTTTTTCAGAGCCCCACTCACGCACTCCATCCCCCCCTTAAAACTCCCCCAAACCTGTGCTGCATTAACTTAAATTGGTTTCAAGTTTTTTTTTTAAGAGCCCCACACACCCACTCCATCCACACCCCCTCAACTCCACTTACCATCCCCCCCCACAACCCACCCCCTTATCCTCTTCTCACCCACTCCATCCCCCCAGCCCCCTTATCACCCCCTCTTTTCCACCCTCCATTCACCCAATTCATCCCCCCTGAACCCCCTTTGAAACTGTATAACACACAGCCAATGGCGAGTGTGAGGGGATGTGGGGGCAAGTGGAGGTGGCTAGGAGGGATGGAGTGGGTCAGTAGGGGGAGGAAGGGGGATAAGGGGTATTGAGTGGGGGGTTGACGGTGCTACAATACAAGAGAGGCTTTGGGTCCAGGCCTCACTCAATCATACCCTCTCCCCTTCCCTGTCCCCCCTCTACGAGGAATGAGCCCAATGGGTCCACTTGGTCTAGTATATTACTAAAACTCTCATCTTCTTTGTTCCATATGTTTGTTCCTGTTATTTCTGTGTCCCGTTGTTCCTGTATGCCCTTCTCTCCACAAAAAAAGGTACACGACCCGCACAGTTTTAGGCCCACCTTACTCACCAGTGTCCTGGGGACATATTCATCCAAGTTTCATTCAAATTGCTCTTATATTTTTCAAGTTACAGAGATCTTAAAGTTTAAAAATTACCGTATTAAACTGATTGCTTGCCATGTTCAGCGTATGACGTCACAACGGGACCCGCCCGAGAGGGTCTAACAAGATGGCCATTGCCGCCGTCCCCCACTGCAAGCACGGGGCACAGGTAAGCGCCTTTCGCCGCCAACGGGTGCACGGATCGGTAGGGCTGCTGGGCCAGGCAGGGCCCCAGGGGACACTCCCTGCCCGGCAACGAGTCCACGGATCGGTAGAGTTGCTGGGCCCAAAAGGAGAGCTTTCCACCCAACAGTTCAGGTCTCAAACCTGCATTGGTCCAAAACCCTCTCCTCCCTCCTCTCCACCCCCCCTCCACTCACCCACTCAAGCCCCCCCTGAACCCACCTTATCTCTCCCCCCCACTCACCATTCCCTCTTAACCCCCCCTCCCCCTCTCAATCCCCCCTCAACCCCCGTTATCACCCCCTTTCCTCAGCCACGCCCGCAGCAGAGATTTGCACCCAACACCCGTCTAGTATGCATTAAATATCCTCCACTGCTCAATTTATCTCCAATGTAGCAAAATTAGTCTGCAACAAAACAAAAATCATTTTTGCCAAAGTGCCACCCTAAATTACTAACTCTTGCACCTTAGTGCATAGCATACAACCTTTAATTCTGCCAAATTTTGGTGAGCAGCAAGTTACCCACACTCAATGTTCTTCCAGCCACAATTACCAATAAAACCCCTTCCCAAAAGGCAAGGTCAGGCTGTGGTTGCTGTTAGCTGGTACATAACCCTTGCTAGATCTAAACCAAAAATCAAATCTTCCTATCAAAATCTAAAAATTAAAAGTAAGTTTTCAATTCCATCAAAGAATGGATATGACCTGAAGCTTGCCTCTCTCTCGACTACCCATTGGATGGAACGAAGTTGCCAAGTCCACACATGCCTAATTTCCCAATAGGTTCTGCAGTTAGATTTCCCCAGGGTAGCTGCAGGGAAGATGCAAGCAGCTAGCTTCCGACTATCATGGGGAATCCAACCAAAAGACAGCTGCAAAGATCTCAGGAATCAACTTCCCTGTGCTCATGAAAGGCTGTTAAAAGCAGATGTGGACAACTGAAATAGAATTAGAGCAACAAAGCAGTTTGCCAATAACAAAAGGCCTCTAAAAAGCTAACCACAAGATATCCCAAACAAAAGTTAGCCACCACACTCCCCATTTTTGATAAAACATAAACAAACGACCAAAACCAAAACCTAAACATAGATTTCACATGTATTATCATATATCATATATCATATCATATATATACAGCCGGAAACAGGCCTTTTCGGCCCACCAAGTCCGTGCCGCCCAGTGATCCCCGTACATTAACACTATCCTACACCCACTCGGGACAATTTTTACATTTACCCAGCCAATTAACCTACATACCTGTACGTCTTTGGAGTGTGGGAGGAAACCGAAGATCTCGGAGAAAACCCACGCAGGTCACGGGGAGAACGTACAAACTCCTTACAGTGCAGTACCCGTAGTCAGGATCGAACCTGAGTCTCCGGCGCTGCATTCGCTGTAAAGCAGCAACTCTACCGCTGCGCTACCGTGCCGCCCCTAAAGGAACCTTCTTAGGAACCTTCCACGATTTTTAAAGAAAGCAATGGAGCTTGCTAAACCTGTGCATGGATCTACTTTTAAACATCAATGGTTGACAAAAATTTGTTCATTTCCCCCCAAAAATTAAAATTATGTAAAATGTTCAGTCTCTATAATTGCAAATAAATTTTTAAAAATAGGTACCTGTGCAATGTCCCTCTCTCCATGGTCTGCAAACTACAAGTTGTGAGAGTTCAAGGCTACTTATCCTGACTCCAGGGATATAATTTCTGCCATATTCTAGGTGCAATAATGGATGGCCTTTATTCCTTCTGAAGACGTAGCACATTACGTTGTTTGTGGCAGTGCTATTCTCTAATATGCACAAGAGCCGAAGCTGGCCTACTTTGCCAAATGGCAGGAAAAGGGTCCAGCACTGAAAGTGATATTGTGTCAAAGTTTTATGGGTCATCTTTTACCAAGGTTGGTAACTGCTTGGAGACCAGAGAGATTTCTACTTATCAACAGCCTCTGGAGGGCAAAATGGTCAGACTGAAATCTTTTCAATTCAAAATCTTTTTTCTTTTAAACAATTATACATCTTTGGTTTTATATGTTATATACACTCTAGTTTTCCAGCACATTCCACTGATAAATGCATATACAAAACCACAGAGTATTCTGAAACAAAGTCTGCAATGTTGCCGCTTCATGGACCTCCATTATGTTCTTGCAGTCATTTTACTTGTGTAGCTATGTTGACAGTGAAGGTGTTGGTAATGCGACTGAACATCAAAGGGCAAATGGCGTGTTTCTTAGTTTTCTGACATGATAAAAGTTCAGATTTTGATGAAATAGCTGAAAACTGGCCTTGGACACTGTCCTGTGTAAATCCAGTGACAATGCCTGCCCTGCTGAGTTACTCCAGCATTTTGTGTCTACTATCTATGTTTTTACCAAGCCAGATTTAGAGAAAATGTTATCATAGGTTATGGACATTCTGACCATATCTCTAGCATGCGATTCTTCCATTTATGTAACAAAGCTGTAACAGTGCCTGGAACCAAGTAATCCAGGAAAAGTCCAAAACAAGTGTGCTCATGGCACATTAAACACAACTTGCCACACTCCAATCAGGATTGAAAGTGCACAATTGGGTAATAAGTTATCTAGATTGAATTAGTCCTCTTTTTTAAAAAAACTTATAGTTATTAGAAAGATGTCAGTATTGCAAATTCACTGAAAAGCCTTGGTTGAGTATTCAGTATTACAGCTTGGATGAACATCTGTTCCCAAAGCAACACTTAATTTTAACATGCTACTGTTCAGAATTTAAAAATAGAAATCTAAGCATTTGAAATGAATCATAGTATTTAAAATGAAATTCGTAGCAATAAAGAGATAAACAACATTCTTTTAAGCTTGGCATTAGTCAAGCAGCTCAGTAATTTTTGATGCTACACATAAATGATTATATTGATAAATTTTGATTCCCCTAGACAGTTCAATGTATAAGCTATGGCCTCAAAAATACATGATACCAATTTTCAATCTGAAAAATTATTTGTTTGCATAGACTTTGAGGGAGCTTATGGAGCACAGAGCAGTCCACAGATGACGTGATCTTTTGCATAAGGTAACTGCAGGGAAATTGCATAGAATAGAAAAAGCTTAAATACTGTACATTTCTTCATAGACCTCACCTAGGCCTTTGACTTAATGAACAGATGGAATTTATTCCAACTGATGCAAAGGAGAGGTCCTTCAAGGAGCTTCAGTATGATCAAGTCTTTCCAAGAAATACATAATTCAAAGAGAGCTCAGCTTTAGAAGCTTTTGGAGATACCAAAATGGAGTGAATCGACCCTACTTTGCCGTGAAATGTATCAGCATGAAAGCAACCCTTTGCGACTAATGTCCCATTGGGCTTCCAGCAAGATTGCCAGCTGCTTGGAGATCTTCCCATCTTTTTTGCGATCTTCTTTGCCTACTTAAATACCCTTTTAAATCGTTTGGAAAATAAACTATCCAAACCTTCCTGACATGGCAAAAAGGAACATTATCAGTACACTACTACATAGTAGCAATACAGTGATCGCACCCTCCAAAATATTCGGCTTCTATGCAATTTTGGCTGCTACACATTCCAAACATATCTTGAAATGTGTCTCAAATTCTGATATGTTGAGTCTTGCACAGGTTCCCATACCTACACACAGTTTAGGCAATGATGCACTTAATAGTCTGGCCACAATTTCTATACAAACGATGGGAGAATTCCTGTGGGGGGTTTTCACAGAGAACTTAACTCAAAGAACACTAAACAAGCCCACAATTAAGTTTCAACGTCATCTGTAAGAGGAATCTTAAGAGATCAGGACTTCAACATTGACAAAACACATGTGCAAGGGAGAAAAGAGACCACCAACAAAATCCCAACCATTCTAATTTCACTTTCAAGTGCAGCAAACACAACTGCAAGTGCTAGTCCAGTTATGGGCCACCATAAACATAGAAGATGCTGCTCTTTGGCAAATAGAGGCCAATACAAATCCATACTCAAACCTAATGGCAGTGGCATTGGAAATTGACTTCTTACGAGCCACAGCTCCAATTTTTCTGCAATTATCAAAGATTTTATAGTTAAAGAGTGATAACTTGCCTTGTCTCATAAGCATAAGCTGATGCTCATGACGAGCGGCTTCCATTTCTGCCTCCAGCTTTTGTTTTGCCTCTCTGATGTTTCTGTCAACTTGCTCTCGTTGTTGTTTTTCCATTTCATCAAGAGCTTTCCACCGAGATGCATATTCAAACTCAAATGTCCCAGGCTGAGCAAAACGAGGTGGCTGCTCCCTTTCCCTAGATAAAATAGGGAAGGTTAATTGAGCATTACTTCAATTTGCTATTTTCAAGCAACCTATGTGTTATTAGTTTCTTTCTTTTATTTGAGCTGAGGATAGAATCTGGGAGTTTTAAAAATAGCTGTAAATCTGACACCGCAAAAGCTCATTTAAAGCTTTTATTTTCACAATTACAAAATTCTATTTTAGTTGCAAAATGCTCAATGCACAACTTGGAAAATGATCACGTTAAAAAAAGATAAATTCTCAGTAAAAAGACAAAATAAAAGCCTGCTTCAAGTTGCAAGAACATGAATGATGAAAAGTGTTTAACTTTGAGATCCAAGTTAAATCCATTTAGACATGAAGTTATCTTCTGAGTGGGACAAGACTGGGTATTGAAAAAGATAGAAATTATAACATAAGAGTAAATTGGATAGGTATATGGATAAGAGGGGATTAGAGGGCTATGGTCTGAGTGCAGGTCGATGAGACTCGGTCAGGGAGAGTGGTCGGCGTGGACTGGTAGGGCCGAACGGGCCTGTTTCCGTGCTGTAGTTGTTATATGGTTATATGGTTATAAATGAATTTAAATGTTCGTACTAGTTGAAGTGGAAAGGAATCCTTGGCAGGTGCAACATTGAGATTACTCCTTAATTATCAATAAGAGAATGATATTGATAATCTTAGTATCACGTTTGTGCTGTTTGGTGTTACCAACCACAAAGTGATAATTAAATGGCATCCAAAATAGCAGAAGTGTCACATACAATTTGTAATTTGAAGTAAAAAAAACAGATATTGGTCATCAAAAGAATTTCAGGCAAAAAATAACTGATTTTTTTAATATTTAGGTTTATTATTGTCATGTGTACGGAGGTATTGTGAAAAGCTTTGTTTTGTATTGTATTATCTGATTGCATATTCAATCAGATAATACTATACATAAATACAATCAAACCGGTAATACTAATTATAAACAAGAACCATTTACTTATGGTATTGTGTGTTCTTTTGCAGCAGTTTCTCAGGAAGTCCATCTTCATCATCAAACTGTTCTGTGGGCTCCACAATAACAGGACGAGGGGAACTGTAAAGTAATACCATGTTGTATTTACAGTAGGAAAAATGTTCAGAACTTTCAACTTGTTTCTCAATTGCACTTAATGATTCAAAACAAATTGCATAAAACAATGCATTTTTGAATAGTCTAACAATTTTTTTGTGTAAGCCGACATAAACTGAGAACATGTGCAAGCCCAAGAACATATATACAAATGTAATACTGTGACAATCCAACTTTCCACAATTCCCTTGCTATTCACAATTTATTTTACATAAACTAACAATAAACATGGAAATAACTTGCAATGGATAAAACTGTGGTTGAAATAAAAGTTTATGTTATTTAGATTAGGGTGATATTAACCTATCAGACAGGATCCAATTGATCCAGTGATACTTTCACCCTAAAAGATGCATATTATCTATGTTACCTATCTAGGCCATCATAATATGGAGCTGTAACTGGTTGTCATAGTTGGGGATTTTAACTTTCCCAATATTGACCGGAACTGTCATTGTGCAAAAGGTCTAGACTTGGCAGAATTCATCCAATGTGCTCAGGAGTTTCCTCAGGCAATATGTAGAGGGCCCTACATGGGCGAGGGTCGTGCTTGATTTAGTCTTAGGAATTTGGGAGGGGCAAGTGGATAAAATGTTCGTGGATGAGCCGTTTTTGAACGCGACCACTATTTTATTAGGTTTAAGATAGTTATGGATAAAGTCAGTGCAAGCACACGAGTTAAGTGTTTTTAAAAAGTGTGCTGACAAGAGTCCAGGGAATGCATGTTCCTGTTAGAGTGAAAGGCAAGGCAGCTGGTTAAAAGGAAGCTTGGATGACAAGAGAAATTGATGTTCTGGTCAAGAATAAGGAGGCAGGAGCAGGTATCAAGTGCACCCCTGGAAGAGTTTCAGACACTGAGCTAAAAAAAAAGGAAATCAAGAGTGCAAAAAGGGGACAAGAAATAGCTCTGGCAGGTAACATTAAGGATAATTCTAAGGGATTTACGTTCATTAAGGGAAAAAGGGTAATCAGTGAGAGAATAGGCCCTCTTAGGAATCAAAGCCGTCAACTCAGTGTGGAGCCACAGGAGATGGGTAAAGTCCTAGACAATAGACAATAGGTGCAGGAGTAGGCCATTCAGCCCTTCGAGCCAGCACCGCCATTCAATGCGATCATGGCTGATCACTCTCAATCAGTACCCCGTTCCTGCCTTCTCCCCATACCCCCTCACTCCGCTATCCTTAAGAGCTCTATCCAGCTCTCTCTTGAAAGCATCCAACGAACTGGCCTCCACTGCCTTCTGAGGCAGAGAATTCCACACCTTCACCACTCTCTGACTGAAAAAGTTCTTCCTCATCTCCGTTCTAAATGGCCTACCCCTTATTCTTAAACTGTGGCCCCTTGTTCTGGACTCCCCCAATATTGGGAACATGTTTCCTGCCTCTAATGTGTCCAATCCCCTAATTATCTTATATGTTTCAATAAGATCCCCCCTCATCCTTCTAAATTCCAGTGTATACAAGCCCAATCGCTCCAGCCTTTCAACATACGACAGTCCCGCCATTCCGGGAATTAACCTAGTGAACCTACGCTGCACGCCCTCCATAGCAAGAATATCCTTCCTCAAATTTGGAGACCAAAACTGCACACAGTACTCCAGGTGCGGTCTCACCAGGGCCCGGTACAACTGTAGAAGGACCTCTTTGCTCCTATACTCAACTCCTCTTGTTACGAAGGCCAACATTCCATTGGCTTTCTTCACTGCCTGCTGTACCTGCATGCTTCCTTTCATTGACTGATGCACTAGGACACCCAGATCTCGTTGAACTCCCCCTCCTCCTAACTTGACACCATTCAGATAATAATCTGCCTTTCTATTCTTACTTCCAAAGTGAATAACCTCACACTTATCTACATGATTATTGGCTCTATTTTTTTCATGGAGAAAGATATGTTAAATTGGGCCAGTCAATGGAAGTGTCATGGGAGCCATCAGTATTAATGTTGAGGTGCTGAAGGTCCTAACGCGCATGAAAGTAAACAAATCTCCCAGGCCTGATCTGATATATCCGAGGGTACTGTGGGAAGCGAGAGAGAAAATTGCAGGCTGGGATTTAAGAGTCATCATTAAATACGGGAGAGGTGCCAGAAGACTGGAGGGTGACAAATGTTGTACCTCTATTTAAGAAGGGCTGCAAGGAAAAACCTGGGAACTATAGGCCAATGAGTCTAACTTGTGATCAAAGTTAGTAGAGTGTATTCTGAGGGACAAAATATACATGCATTTTGTATGTAGAGATTGTGTCTCATGAATCTGAAATATATCAGTAAAAATCTTTTTTTTGAAGATGTGATAAAAAGGTTGATGAGGGCAGTGCTTTTTCGGCGACAGCTGGCTTGTCGCCAGGTATCATAGTTTATTGCGGGCGCTGTCGCATGCTGTCCCCAGGTTTGCTAGGTTGTCGCAGATGCATTTAGAAGCACGTAATATTAAATTAAGTAAAGTCATTTGAAGATACCATAAAATACTTGTGTTTAACCAATTTATTTACCATCAGGACATTTGACAGGTAGATTGGAGGGGACAGTTTGACGGTCAGGTAAGCGTGGGAATTTCGCAATGTTTATGGCCATCAGCGATTACTTTTAAAGGAGGCTCCCAACCCAGATATGCAACCCAGAAACCAGATATGCATCTCCCGTACATTTTCAAAGAATGCCCATACTCCGCACAAAAATCCATTTAACTACGTTTAAAATTAAATTTCTTAATACTGCTGTAAACGGGAAATCAATCCAGTTTATGCCCTTGTTACCGTGAAGCTTGGTTTTCAAGTAGCCCGGGCAAGATGTTATATTTCAAAACTCTCAAGTAATTACAGACTTGCCAGTGATTTCAGCGAAAATTAGGACGTCGGAGAAGCATTGATAAGCATGGGAATTTTGCGATGTTTCCGAAGACGGTGCATTCTCTTAGCCAGGTGCTAGTTTCACAAAAAAAGTAACATGTATCAACCTGACTCAGCATTGTCGTAGGGTAAAAGAAAAATTCGGCGATCTGCTACGACTTTGACAGTCGCCGGCAGTCGCCTAAAAATAATTGCCTAAGTGGGACAGGGCCTTTAGTTTGCAGATGACACTAACACGGGTGGTATTGTAGATAATGAAGAGGGTTGTCAAAAATTGCATCAGTATTTTGATCGGTTGGGCAGGTGGGATGCGAAATGGTTGATGGTGTTTAATACAGAGAAGTGCGAGGTGCTGTATTTTGTGAAATCTGACCTGGGCAGGACCTACACAGTGAATTGCACTGCCCTAGGGTGTGTTGTGGAGCAGAAGGATCTAGCAATGCAGGTACATAGTTCCTTGAAAGTGACATCACAGGTGGAAAGGATGGTCAGGGCAGCTTTCGGCGCATTGGCCTTCATTAGTCAGAGTATTGAGTATAGAAGTTGGGAGGTTATGTGACATTGTGTTATGTGACACAAACTGAACACATTTATAATATTGTGTTCGGTTTTGATCACCCTGTTGTAAGAAAATTTTTGTTATGCTGGAGAGGGTACAGAGATTTACAAGGATGTTGCCAGAACCTATGGGTCTGAGCTATAGGAAGGTTTAGCAGGCTAGGACTTTATTTCTTGGTGCACAGGAGGATGAGGGGTAATCTTATAGTGGTGTATAAGATCATAAGGGAAATAGAGTGAATGCAGTGTCTTTCTTGCAGAGTAAGGGAATCAAGAACCAGAGGGTGGAAAGATTTAACAAGAAACTGAGAGGCAACTTTCTTTTTTAAACACAAAGGGTGGTAGATATATGGAACGAACTGCCAGAGGAGGTAGTAGAGTCAGGTACTATCACAGCATTTAAAAAAACATCTGGACAGGGATATGGATAGGATTGATTGAAAAAGATTGGGTCGAACACAGGCAAGTGGAACGTGTGTAGATGGGGCAAGAGGTTGGTGTGAACAAGTTTGGTCGAATGGCTGTTTCCACACTGTATGAATCCATGATTCTCTATAAGTAGAAAGCTCACATTTTAAACAATCACAGTGCCCTCCATGTTTGGGACAAAGACCCATCATTTATTTATTTGCATCTGTACTCCACAACTTGAGATTTGTAATAGAAAAGATCACATGTGGTTAAAGTGTAGATTGTCACAGTAAAGTCCATTTTTATACATTTTGGTTTCACCATGTAGAAATTACAGCAGTGTTTATACATAGTCCCCTCATTTCAGGGCACCATAATGTTTGGGACACAGCAATGTCATGTAAATGAAAGTGCTCATGTTTAGTATTTTGTTGCATATCCTTTGCATGCAATGACTGCTTGATGCCTGTGATTCATGGACATCACCTGTTGCTGGGTGTCTTCTCTGGTCATGCTCTGCCAGGCCTGTATTGCAGCCATCTATAGCTTATGCTTGTTTTGGGGGCTAGTCCCCTTCAGTTTTCTCTTCAGCATATAAAAGGCATGCTCAATTGGATTCAGATCGGGTATTGACTTGGCCACTCAAGAATTGACCATTTTTTAGCTTTGAAAAACTCCTTTGTTGCTTGAGCAGTATGTTTGGGATCATTGTCATGCTGTAAAATGAACCGCCGGCCAATGAGTTTTGAGGCATTTGTTCGAACTTGAAGAGTGTCTATACTCTTCAGAATTCATTGTGCTACTACCATCAGCAGTTGTATCATCAATGAAGATAAGTTAACCAGTACTATAGGAGCCATTTACGCATAAATTAGTTACTGTCATTATATTATGGCCATGTTTAATATTTCTAGTTTGGGTTTTTTTTTCCATGCTTGTGGGTGTGATTTGGTACGTAATGGGGAGTGTCTACATCTAAGGAGGCTAGCGTTGCCACAGAGATTGGAGTTTAGCCTCGGAGGATGGAGAGAATACAGTTTTTTTAAACCACACGGTAACGACTGTGTTGTTGGAAGAAGAAACAGTTGATAAGAACGAAAAGTCACAGAGATCGCTTACGATTTCTGGAGCAACACACAAGCGGATATTCGAACCAGCTTGTTAAAAGTTGTTGACATTTGCCTGCGGATGAGGGCTATCGAACGGCAAGAATGTTGCTTAAAGAACATTTTGGTAATAAACAGAAGATTGCGAATGCATACATGAAGAAGGCCTTTGCTTGGTCAGTTATCAAGGCGGAAGATGTGAAGGCTTTGCATGAGTTTGCGATATTTCCTAGGGGTTGTTGTAACT
Source organism: Rhinoraja longicauda (assembly GCF_053455715.1). Classification (NCBI taxonomy): domain Eukaryota; kingdom Metazoa; phylum Chordata; class Chondrichthyes; order Rajiformes; family Arhynchobatidae; genus Rhinoraja; species Rhinoraja longicauda. Next base: position 46,621,114 of record NC_135959.1, on the reverse strand, counting down.
CGATGAGAAATAGCAACCACATGGAAGAAATGACTGTTGTTAGTAATATGAAGGCTATCATTCTAAAACTGCCCTATAGGCTTAGAGAAAAGTGGAGAGATAAAGCAGGCCTGATACAGAAAGTTGAAGACAAAGAGGCCATGCTTCCTGACCTGGTGGGTTTCATGGAAAGGAAAGCACAGTTAATGTCAAATCTACACCATGGGAATATTCAAGATCCTAAACCAATTGCAACTGTCAAAGGCTCTACCTTTACTAAAACAAAAGGAAGGTCAGGACCTAAGGAGAGCAGTTTTGCTGTCGCCGTAAAACCCATAGAAAATAAGGGCGGAATGAAAAGAGTTGCATCTACCATTAAGCCACAAGGGTTTTGTTTGTCATGTAATGAAGTTGGTCATACCATAAGGTGGTGTTGAAAATTCAAGAAGAAGGAATAAAGAAAAAATGGACTTCTTGAAGGAGAAGGTAATCTGTTATGGATGTTTGAAGAAAGGACAACATGGTTAAAGACTGCAGGAGTCGGATAACTTGTAATATGTGCAAACAAGATCTTCCTGAACTACTGCATATTGAACAGAAGAATACGGACGAGAAGCCAGAGCAAATAGAACAAAAGGAGAAGCCAGCTACAAATGATGTTGTTGCCTCACCTCAGATAAATGAGCATATTGGGGCCGGGGTAGAAACTCTATTTTCTCCATCTTACCAGTACAGGTAAGGAGAAACAAGGAGAATAGAGTGTTGCAAACATACATATTTTTGGACAGTGGAAGTTCAGCTACCTTTTGCACACAAAGCTTGATGAGAAGGCTGGACATCACAGGAGAAAACATTAAGCTTCTCTTGAATACCACGAATGATCAGAAATGCCGCGACAGTCATCATATCACGTATGGAAATATCTAGTCTGGAGGAAGACAATTTTATACAAATATATGATGTGTTTACACATAAGACTATGCCCATTTCTCATCCAAATATACCTAAGCAAGAAGACTTGAAAAAATGGCCTTACTTGAAGGATGTCAAGATATCTACAATAAATTCTGGTATCGACCGACTTATCGACACGAATGCTTTGAAGGCATTTGAACCTGGAGAAGTTGTTAGCAGTCAAGGGGATGGACCATTTGCTGTGAGAATTCTACTCGGATGGGTTATCTATTGCTTCTTGAGAAGGAACAACAAAAGCAGGAAAAGGAATATTTATACTGCTGCTGCTGTCTATTGTAAATCTAGGAGTTGTTGAAGCAATACAATCACGACTTCAATGAAAGAACCAGCAAGGAATCAGACGAAATGTCCAGAGAAGAGGTAAAGTTCTTGAGTATCATGAATCCCTCAGTAAAGATGATAGGACACTACTTCGACTGTGCTGCAGTTTTTAAGGGTAAATCACTTAACTGTCAACTGCTGCAGAGTCCAGACCAAACAAACTCACTCATCGGAGTTCTCATCAGATTCAGACAAGAGCCAGTGGCTTTGATGGCGGATATCAAGGCAATGTTTCATCAGGTCATGGTATCGAAAAAGCTTGTCGACTACTTGCGATTTCTATGGTGGCCGGATGGTGATGCAAAACAAGATCTCGTTGAATATCGGATGAAGGTACATTTTTTTGGTGCAGCATCATCACCGACCCATTGGATTCAACAAATTATTTAATTACCCATTTCTCATAATGGAATAAGTTGAAGACTGTGGTAGCTTGGTTTCTTAAAGTAAAGACAATGCTTTCGCAGTGGACTCGTAAGAGAAAGGAAACTCAGGCTGCTATGAGTAGCTTTGAAACGGATCCTGGCAAGCTGAAAGAAAAGGTTGACAAAGAAATACATGTCTTCAAGGCATCATACCGAGGACAGTGTTTATGTCCTAATGATCTTAATGCAGAAAATACAGTTATCTCTTTCTGTCAAAAACAAGGATACAAGGAAAAGCTATCAACATTAGAAGCTGATGAACCTGGTGTTAAAAGAAGTAGTCATTTATACAGGCTTGATCCAAAACTGGATAAAGGACTTCTGAGAGTAGGTGGTCGCCTGAATAAACCAGCGATGCCTGAAGAGGATAAGCATCCTATTATTCTCTCGAAGGACCTTCATATTTCAACATTGATGTTACGACATTCACGAACAGATTGGACATGGAGGAAGAGATTATATGCTGCCGAAACTTCGTAAAAAATACTGGAGATTATGCCAGACCTTAAAGGTTTTGTGCGTACTGTACGACATCAGATTAAGAACAACATCGTGGTAAGACCGATAACCAAGATATGTCTGCCTCTGGAAGGTGAAGGAGAAGATTGAACAAGTTTGAATGCCAACACATCGTGCATATTACTTTTGTTTTTGATATATGTTAAACTTTTATAGCTCCTTTAATGTGTCTTGATAATTGCTTCGTTATATACGTAGAACAATTAGGAGCCAGCCATTTACACTTAAATTAGTTACTGTCATTATATTATGGCCATGTTTAATATTTCTAGTTTTTGTCTGGTTTTTTTGCACGCTTGTGGGTGTGATTTGATACGTAATGGGGAGTGGCTACATCTGAGGAGGCTAACATAGCCACAGAGATTGGGGCTCAGTTTAGTCTCGGAGGATGGAGAGAATACAGTTTTTTACCACACAGTAACGACTGTGTTGTTTGAAGAAGAAACAGTTGATAAGAATGAAAAGTTATGATTTACTCTTTTGATTTGTGCCACTTTAACAAAGACCAATTAATCACGCAAAAGCGTTTGGAAGAATCGTTTTTGCTATCTCAGAGTGTGGTGTGTGCGCGTAAGCTCTATCTCCACCACATCCCCAAGCAGTAATGGCTATCGAAGTTGGACTTTGAGAAGGTATAGAAACTGCCATTACAAGTACCTTCAGCAGCCATACATGCCCAGGCCATAACACCCCCACTACTGTGTTTCACAGATGAGGAGGTATGCTTTGGATCTTGGGTAATTCCTTCTCTCCCCCATACTTTGCTCTTGCCATATCTCTAATATAGGTTAATCTTCATCTCATCAGTCCACAAGACCTTTTTCCAGAACTGTGGTTGCTCTTTTAAGTACTTCTTGGCAAAAATGTGACCTGGCCATCCTACTTTTGTGGCTAACCAATGCTTTGCATCTTGCAGTGTAGCCTCAGGATTCCTGTTCATGAGGTCTTCTGTGGACAGTAGTCATTGACAAATTCACACCCGACTCCTGAAGAGTGCTTCTGATCTGTCGGACAGGTGTTTGGGGATTTTTCTTTATTATAGAGAGAATTCTTCTGTCATCAGCTGTGGAGGTCTTCCTTGGCCTGCCAGTCCCTAAGCTCACCAGTGCTCTCTCTCTTCTTAATGATGATCCAAACAATTGATTTTGGTATGCCTAAGGTTTGGCTGATGTCTCTAACAGTTTTATTTTTGTTTCTCAATCTCATAATGGCTTCTTTGACTTTCATTGGCACAACATTGGTCCTCATGTTGATAAACAGCAATAAAAGTTTCCAAAGGTGATAGAAAGACTGGAGGAAAGACTTGGTGCTGAGAGCTCTCTTATGCCTGCATTAAGAAGGCATTTAAACACACCTGAGCAATTACAAACACCTGCAGTCATGTGTCCCAAAGATTATGGTGCCCTGAAATAGGGGAACTATGTATAAATACAGCTGTAATTTCTACATGGTGAAACCAAAATGTATAAAAATACCATTTAATAAAATCTGACAATGTGCACTTTAACTATGTGATTTTTTTCTATTTCAAATCTCAAATTGTGGAGTACTAAGGCAAATAAATAAATGATGGGTCTTTGTCCCAAACATTATGGAGGCCACTGTATCTCCAAAATGGAGATTTTTGATTCCAAAGTTCTTGCATCTTGCCGCATTAAATGGCCTATGGGGAGTAATAATTGGTTTACTAGCAGATAAATTTGATCATGGCAAGTTCAGTAACACTAGTGGTCAAATTGTGGTTTGAATTTCATGGCACGTAAAATGGCTACTCAGCCCAAATGGTGTGTCCGGAAGTGTTTTTATACTACAAAAGCCGATTATCTTACCCTGATTTCTTCCATTTTTAGCAGCAGATTTATCAGTGCAACCAGAAGTGTCCTGCTCAGTGGCAGGACAGTGACACAGGGTGCGGCCTCACAATTCCAAGGACCCACGTTCAATGAACGAGTTTGGTATCTCGTCTGCGCATGTGCAGGTCATTGGTCACGTGCTAAACATTCTCGCCTGCTGAGGTTCTGCGTGTATACAGACCTGCGTTTCATCCATATTTTCCAGTTTTGCTTCTTCGAGGTAAGAAAATACTGCTTTCAAAACTATTAATTAGGCGTATTTATGGGTAATTTGTAAAAAATACGATGATTTTGTGGATTTTGCTTTATGCTTCGGTAAGTGAGCGAGATCGTGACGAATTTCTTTTGCATTGTAACTTGTACCGGAGCTGCTCCTCAAGCAGGAATATCTCGCACTTCCCAAACTCTTGGTTTTCTTAATCATTCTTGGATTGTTGGAGATGCAAAAGAAAAACAAACGTTTGAGTGAATGAATTGCTGATTTGTGCGGGCAGTAGCTACAGTCCAGAGGTCAAGCATCCAGCGGAGCGGTTTGTCTGATCAAACCCTCCAATAATATCACCGAGAAACACATCACTCACAAAATGCTGGAGTAACTTACCGGGACAGACAGCATCTCTGGAGAGAAGGAATGGCTGACATTTCAGATCGAGACCCTTCCTGAATGGAGGATATAATCAGACAAGCCGCTCCGCTGGATGCTGACCTCTGCAGCTGTAATCGCTGCACGAACAGCAGCTTTAAGTTTACAGTGGTCATCCATTGACATTCCGGACTGTAGCCACCGCCCGCACAAAGCAGCAATTCATTCACTCAAACGTTTGTTTTTCTTTTGCATCGCTGACAATCCAAGAACAATTGAGAAAACCAAGAATAACTCATGGTTTGGGAAATGTGACATATTCACGCTATAATCGTCACGATCTCGCTCACTCACCGAAGCAAAGCAATAAAACCTACAAAATCATCTTTTTTTTTACAAATTAACCATAAATACACCTAATTAATAGTTTTGAAAGCAGTATTTTCTTACCTCGAAGAAGCAAAACTGGAAAATACGGGTGAAACGCAGGTCTGTGTACATGCAGCAGCTCAGCCCCAGAGAATGTTTAGCACAAGTGACCCATGACCTGTGCATGCGCAGTCGAGATACCGAACTCACTTATTCTGAACTATGGTGAGCGTTTGCATATTCTCCATGAGCAAAGGCGTTTCTGCCACGTGCTCTGGTTTCCTTCCAAAGAAATCCTGGTAGGTTGATTGGCTCCTATAAGTTTCCCCTTTGTGTAGATCAATAGCAAAAAGAGTCCAAAGTTGATGGATAAAAGAGAATATTTTGCAGGGCTAGAGAGAAAGAAATTGGATTGCTCGGATGATGGTTAGTAAAGACCCAATAGGCTGAAGGACTTTCTTCTGTGACATAATAATTAAACTTAAATATTTAATTTACAGATTTTCAGACTAACAATACAGATTCTTTAGAGGGTGAACCAATCTAGAAATCAATTTTTTACTATTAAAACAATTTTAGCATCAAGAGGAAATTGATATCTCAGAAAGATGAGGCTGTGTCCACAAAGATAGTGATCAGTTTGACTGCCAGTGGCTCTGAAACAATGTCTATTGACTTAAGCTCTTTGGAAGAAATCACAAGCTATTGGCATAATTAAAGTCGACATAATAAGCTGCTTGACACAGACCTCTTTTGGTTGTAGCAGGATGTTACTCCAGAAGTTCATCAAGTGTAGAGAATGGATAAATGATTAAGCATGTGTCTGAAAGATTACAATCAAAGGCATTTTTGATATAGACCCAGGAAAGAGCAAGAACATCAAGACAAGATTGTTTTCCGGATCGTATCTCCGGTCGCTCTGCGGCCTAACATCATGGAGCTGGAGGCCTTGCTCGAGACAGACTTTGAGCCCCATCACGGGGATGTGGACTTACCATCGGAGCCTGCATCCCTTGCCTGGGATCGACACACTAATCGCGGCCTGCAGATTTCAACGTCGAGGAGCTCGCAGTCTCGGGTCAAGAACGAGGTTGGGAAGCTCCAAAGTCACAGGAGGTTCAACCAGCCCCGATCTGGGGTCCGATCGCCCGGTGCGGGGAGCTGAGATTCCAACCCCCCCCCCGATGTAGGAACTTGATCGCCCCGATGCAGAGGGCCCGACTGCCGGCTACGGGAGCCAAGATCGTCCCGTAGCCAAGAAGGTTCGAGTGCCCCGACCGCGGGAGAACAAAGAAGAGAAGATTGAACTTTTTTTGCCTCCATCATAGTGAGGAATGTGGGGGAGTCGGGCTCAACTGGGGAGATCTCGAAAGAACCGCCAACAACCGAGTGAGGTGGAGGACATTTGTCAATGGCCTATGCTCCCTAGAAGGTGGCTGTTCATGTAAAAAAATTATTTGGGTGGCTTGTTGCTCTTTATTGGTATGACTGTATGGCAACTCAATTTCCTTGTATGTTGCAAAACATACTTGGCTAATAAAGAACTATTGTGGCGGTCCCTGGTGGTGAGCCGCTCGTGGTGTGAACCCTCGGCTCGAGGGGGTGGGGTCACGGAACGTGGAATGGGGAGAAGTGGAGTTTGTAGTGGAGTTCCAGGAGTTGAACTGGTTGGGGGTTTGGGGAGCTGTATGGTGCTTGAGGAATAAAAAAAACTTTGTTTGGCATGTGTCCCGCTTCATTGGCTTTGCTTGACACTCGTGTCCCGCTTCGCTATTATTATGATTTAAAAGAATACGAGGGAACGACAGACCTTCTGGAGGTGTGAACAGCTGGCTGATTTTGAACAGTTTCAAACAGTGTGAAAGCTTGTATAATATTTGCCTTGCAGGAAGGTAACAAGTACAGATAATGTGGCAACTGAAAAGTTTGTAAAGGAGCTGAAGCGAATTAAGGTGGCCAACCCCTTTAACAAGTATGTAACACGGATGCAACCGGGCTCACGCTCTGCAATCTACCAAAGAACCCAAGGACTCTATAAAGAGAGATTCAAAGAAAAAATCTTCCACTGGTGGCATCTAACAAAAAGAAAACTTGGGCGATGGCATTCTTCTCCTTATTAAGCCCTTGGCTCCTCTAGGGAGCATAGGCCATTGACAAATGTCCTCCACCTCACTCGGTTGTTGGCGGTTCTTTCGAGATCTCCCCAGTTGAGCCCACTCCCCGACATTTCTGCCTGGACACCTCTTCTCCAGCTGTACCTGGGGCAACCTCTTTTCCTTTTTCCTTGGGGGTTCCATTTCAGGGCTTGTTTCTGTCAAGCCACAGGACTACAAGCCCAGAGATTGTAGCGCACCATTTTGTTGGCAACAGTGGCAGCCTTGCCAGCCTGGAACATGGTTCGGATGTTCCATGTCCCCACAAGGATGGATTTCTTTGGCGTAAGAAGGTGTGTCAGCTTCCCAGCACCATTGCGGGTTTGGCTGGGAAGCGTCATGTTCCCCGTCGCTGGGGCACCTTCTTCAACCAAGTGTGTAATTTGGTTTTCATCCGTTAAGGTTTCTGTAACTCACACTTTTTCCCAGGGTGGGGTAGTTAACCCCACGCCCAACCCCCAACTTGGAGGACCAGGGACTGCTTCGGCTGCCTCCTCACCCATGACCTGTCCGGTTTGGTTGAACCTGCCAGGGATATAAAACCCCATCCGGCATAGCTCACAGGATCACTGGAGTACGCAAGCCTCTCCACCACGTCAAGGTTGCAGTCCAGGAGAAGGGACGATGGCATTGCTCTTCCAATATTGTATCAGGTTGTTTTTCATCTACTTAAATAATACAGCACAAGGAATAACCAGGGCAACAAAACTTTGATCTTTGGTAACAATGCCCCAGGCTATCCAGTTGAAGAGGACATGGCTGACAGCATCAAGGGAGCATTTCCCCTCATCCCAAGCCATGGATGAGAATGGTATTACTACCGATATTAAGGAATGTTATTTTGGAGTGAAATGGTGTGATAAACTCACCATTCAGGAACTTGGTAATAGATACAACAAAAATAGCCACAGAATACATCAATACCTCTTGGAATGACCAAATTCATGCATCAATGAATGGTGAACAAGAAAAATTATGATCAGAGTGTTCACAACTCGCTTTGGTTTACCTACTAGAGAAATCTCCAACAATCGCCAAGGTGGCAAAATTAGGCTGATGTGGAATTGCAAGGCACAGCTCACAAATTAGAACAAACTTCCCAGTAGCAGCAAGAAACTGCCAGGATAGCCAAAGAGATCACAGGGTATTGTTCCACTGAAAGAGCAACAGTCACATTCAGAGACAACAATCCATTGATCAAGCACAGCACCAAATAAGGCTGCATAATGGAAAACACATGCTCCAGTAACAAGGATTTTTTTTATCACAAGAGAACTGTCCAGTTCAGCCAGGAAGGAGCAGTCACACGAGGTCGAATTGTGTGCTGACTTATTTATCTTTTCTTCCGTGAAGACAAAAATTATTCTGTACCTCAAAGTTTTGAGTAGTAATTTGAGAATTTGGTACGGACTAATTTCAGTTCTCAAATAGCCATAATACAAAAGTTGCCTGTATTTCAATGATCACCTATCTCACTATTTCAAACACGGTCCTATTCAACGAAACAATCTCCCTATTTCAAATACTAAAACAATAAAATTTTACTGAATTGCTTTCAATGCATTATCACTCTTCCTTACATTAGGAGATTAATACACCAGTTCCACAGGCATCAAAGCCTTTTATTCCAGGTTAGAGCGCAAATTCTCATTGTGGCAATTCAGAGAGTGAGCTGTAAGAATGAGCTGGGGTAGAAGCCTGTATGTTTCACTTATCGAGTAGCATGAAAGGGGCACTAAGAATATTTGCTTTCATCTTAAGATAGTCATTAAAAATATTTTAGATACTTGTATTTTAAAAGTTGGCTTGAGCAAAAGTTGAGATTGCACATTGGAAAGAACGGTACACACTCCTGATTTACAAATGTCCATTTAGACTGTTTTCCCTGAACGTAGCCTCTTTGTAAACCTTAATCACCATTACATACCTGTTAATATGCTATGGCATTAAGGGACTTTAAAATGAGTGCAGATGAAGACATTTCTTCCTCCCATCCCATTTTATCATTTGAATCTAATGCAAGCAATTAAGTTAGAAGCCTTCTTTTGCAAATATGTTGCAAATAATTAAATATACAGACAGATTAAACCCACACCTTTAACAATCACAATAAAAGATATTCATGAAAAAAGTTAATTCCTAAAAGATAAAAGTGAAGAGAGTAAATGAATTATCATTCAAGGCCACTACAAATTATTTACTACAGAGCTATACTTTTTAAAACACAAATGACATGCAAGAACATTAAGGAGCTGAAACTATATTTGTGTTTTCTGCCCACAATTAAGCTTAAGAATAAAGGAAATAGCTATGAGATATCTGAAAATCTTTTAAAAACTTACGATGTCAATAAAAATGCTCCATCTGCACATCTTTCCAATGCTTTGCGAGCTGCAGGCTTTGCTGCAAATTCCACATAACCTTTCCCTGTAGGCTTCCCACGATCATCAACAACAACTATTGCTCTTTCTACGGGTCCAAACTGAGAAAAGGCCTGTTCCAGCAACTCATTAGAAACAACTGAAGAAAGATTCCGCACGGTCAAGGCAGCTCCATGAGTAGCAAAGCGAATACGTAGAGGTCGATTCCTCAGCATTGTACCATCAAGTTCAGCTTTTGCTATTTCAGCCAATGTCCTGGTTTCCTATATGAGAAAGCATGGTATCAATTGCAAATTGTTAATTTGTGAAAATTTCAGTTTGAGCGTTTTAGACATTCCAGAAGCACTAATTTATATAAAGCTTGACATGAAAACTTGAATCACACTTTTTAAAAAAAAGGACTTTGCAATCCTTCAAAGCCAGAGAGTGGGTTACCTTACAGGCTGATCAACTAACCCAAGTCCTATTAAATAAATTTCCACTATTTTGTTTCCGTTGTGTTGCTTCTTTTGAACAATTTACTACAGTTGCCTTTAAAACATGCTTAACACAATTCAAATAGTAACGCTCTCAATGGCAAATTGAATTAGGTATCATACTAGATGATATCATTGAGTAATGAGAGAAACGGTAACTCTATAAATAAACAATTAATATTTTTCTAAAAATAGAAATTGTCTATCATTAGATAAACAACTCACTGGACAATCAGCTCTTCCTAACAATCAAATTGATAGACCTTAGATAGACTGGCAGCACAGTGGTGCAACAGTAGATTTGCTGCCTTAGTGTCAGAGACCCAGATTCGATCCTGCCTACGGTTGCTGTCCGTACAGAGTTTACACATTCTCTCGTGATCATGTGGATTTTCTCTGGGAGTTCCTGTTTCCTCCCACATTCCAAAGACGTACATGTTTGTAGGTTAATTGGCTTTGGTACAAATTGTAAATTGTCCCTCGTGTAAAGGATAGTGCTAGTGCATGGGGATCACTGGTCGACAAGGACTAAGTGGGCTGAAGGACCTGTTTCCACACTGCATTTCCAAATTAAACTAGTGCAAGTAGGTCTCTCTTTAAGTATGGAAATTCAAAATGCACACAATTCCAAATGTAGTCTAAAAGCACTGTGCAACATAATCATGGAATTATTTTTATATTTCAATCTTCAAAATCGCTTCCTAAACTTATACATTTCCTTTGACCCTCTCAGGGGTCACAACCAGCATTTTAATGCTTTTTTCCTCTTCTTCCTAATGAAATGTACATAGTCCCACATTATACACCATTTTCACCTTTCTGTTCAATCTCATTACCGAGGTACGAGGTTCCCATCTGCTTTAAAAGGGCATCAATAAGAAGGGCAAAATGACATGCCTCAATGACTACCAACCGATGTCACTAACATCCGTGGTGATGTAATACTTTGCGGAGTTGGTTATTGGGCATATCAACTCCTATTTCAACGAGTACGTGGACCCACTCCAATTTACCTGCTGCCTCAACAGGTTAACGAAGGATGCAATCGCATTGGCTTCCACTCTGCAGTAAACGACTGGGACAATAAAAACACACATCAGGCTTTTGTTCATAAACTGCAGCTTGGTGTTCAACACCATCAACCCCTCCAAACTGGTTGCCAAGCTCACGGAGCTGGACCTCTGCAGATGCTTCTGCAACTGAGGCTCACCGGAAATTGGAGGAACAGCACCTCATTTCGCCTGGGCAGCTTGCAGCCCAGTGGTATGAACATCAACTTCTCCAACTTTAGATAGTTCTGTCCCTCTCTTCCCCTCCTCCTTCCCAGATCTCCCTCTATCTTCCTGTCTCCACCTATATCCTTCCTTTGTCCCGCCCCCCGACATCAGTCTGAAGAAGGGTCTCGACCCAAAACGTCACCCATTCCTTCTCTCCTGAGATGCTGCCTGACCTGCTGAGTTACTCCAGCATTTTGTGAATACCTTCGATTTGTACCAGCATCTGCAATTATTTTCTTATATACCCTCTGCAACTGGACCTTAGACTTCCTCATCAATACACAAAAAATCAGTACGAATTGGCTGCAACACTTCCTCCTCAAGAACCATCAGCACAGGAGCACTTAAAGGCTGCGTGCTCAGCCCCCTGCTCTACTCACTCTATATTCATGATTATGTGGCGGGACACAGTTCCCATACCATCTTCAAATTTACCGACGATACCATCGCCGTTGGACAAATTACAGGTGACAATGAGTGAAAGTATAGGAAGGAGATTTATCAACTGACCGAATAGTGCCAGAGTAACAACCACCTTGCTCTCAATGTCAGTAAAAGAAAGAAATTAATTGTTGACTTTGGAAGAGAAAAGCCGAGGATCCATAAACCTGTCTTTAGTTTCCTGGACATTCATCTCTTGGAAGATCTGTCCTGGACCCACACATTGATGCAATCATAAAGATAGCCCATCAACACCTCTATTTCCTTAGACGGTTGAGGAGATTTAGTATGACGACAAATACTCTTGAACTTCTATAAGCGTATAGTAGAGAGCATATCAGGTTGTACACGAAAAGCTAGAGTAACTCAGCAGGACAGGCAGCATCTCTGGAGAGAAGGATTGGGTGACATTTCAGGTCGAGACCCAGTCTCGAACCGAAACGTCACTCATTCCTTCTTCTGATGGGTCTCAACCTGAAACATCACCCATTCCTTCTCTCCAGAGATGCTGCCTGTCCCGCTGAGTTACTCCAGCTTTTTGTGTCTATCTTTGGTTTAAATCAGCATCTGCAGTTCCTTCCTACACAAATCAGGTTGTACCAAGGCCTGGTTCAGCAACTCGAACGTTCAGGAATGAAGAGGATTACAAACAGTGGTGAACACTGTTCAGTCCATCACGGGTACTGACCTCCCTACCATCGAAAAGATCTACAGGAGCCGCTGCCTCGAAAAGGTAGCCAGCATCAGAGACGCACACCACCCTGGCCCCACTCTCATTTCACTCCAGCCGCCAGGAAGGTGGTGGGAGCCTGAAATCCAATGTCCAGGCTCAGAAGCAGTTTCTTTCCGACAATCATCAGGCTATTAAACACTGCAACCTCCAAGTAAGCTCTGAACTTCATAGATGTGGGGGGGGGGGGGCATTTTTTTGTGTCATTTGTTTTTGCATACACACACACACACACACACACATCAAACAACTTGGCTACTTCATCTCATCTTAATTGGTAATATAAATTATGAACAGCAGAGGCCCCAGCATTAATCTCAGGGCTGAAATGTCACCCATTCCTTCTCTCCAGATGCTGCCTGTCCCGCTGAATTGCTCCAGCATTTTATGTCTATCTTCGGTGTAAACCAGTTCCTTCTTATACATTTCTGTTTTCTACTGCACAGCCGCCAACAGCTAGGTTATCTCGTGCAGGTTTCGCTTGCATGGGTACTGGTTGCAAAAAGGTTATTTAGATTTTTATGTGGGCAAGTTTGGTGAGATGATCCATGTCCAAGTTGTCGAACTGTGACTTGAAGAGTGACAAGGTTGGTGCACATTTGGTAGTGTCGGGAAGGGTGTTCCACTCTGGGATAGTCCATGGATATAGTGACTGTAGGTAGCTATTTTTGTTTACTATAATTCTAGTATAAATGAAGTGACCTGAGGACTGTCTTGTAAATTTCTGGGTATTGGATTGAATAAAGTGAGATATATTACTGGGGATGATGCCACGAGTCTCTTTGTAGACAGTACATAAGCGGGCTTCGGTGCATCTTGACTCCTGCGACTCCCAGCCAAGGCAATTTAACATATACTGGAGATGCTTGACTGTCTTGAGTCGTCATAAACAAACTGTGCTGCACGCCTCTGAACCTTGTCAAGGGTGTCACTGTTTTTTTTCTGATGAGGGTCCCACATAGTCTGGCAATATTCCAACAGCTACCTCCTTTGTTGGTTTGTCACAACCGGATATATGTTTCCGGAGAAGGCCCAAAGTTCTGTTTGCTTTTGAGGCAATCTGGTTTATGTGTCTATTCCAGGCTAGGCCAGGTGTGAGTTCAACTCCCAGGGATGGGTGGTGATCAACTTCTTTGAGCAGGCCATATGTGAGTTCAAGTCCCAGGGATGGGTGGATCAACTTCTTTAAACAGGTCATCTCCCAGTTTGTACTGGTTTATGATCGGCTTGACTTTATGAGTAACTCTCATGGGAAAGCATTTGGTGTAATTGAAACTCATTTGCCAAATGGTTTCCCAATTACAAAAATTGTTTATGTCATTTTGAAGAACCTTGGCATCTTCAGCAGCTTTGATCTCTCGATACACAATACAGTCGTCTGCGAAGAGTCTCACTCTCGAAGACAGGTTGTCAGGCAGATCGTTTATGTAGATCAAGAACAGTAAGGGTCCCAACACCGTTCCCTGTGGCACGCCAGACTCAACTGGAGATTGTTGTGATGACTCACCATCTACTACAACTTTTGATGTTGTTTAGTGAGGAATGAATCAATCCAAGAGTATTCAAGTTATTTCGGATGCCAACGTGGTGAAGCTTAGCCATCAACCTACGGTGGGGAACGGTGTCGAAGGCCTTGCTAAAGTCGATTATAATAAGTGTAGGAAGTTTTTTTCGTCAATTTCACCACTAATTTCCATCCTGCTCTTAAATATACTTGGACCATCTCCAACATCTCCCTACCGTTTCTGGACCTCCATCACAGGAGACAGACTAGTGACCGACATCTACTACAAACCCACTGACTCCCATAGCTATATTGACTACACTTCTTCCCACCCTGTTTCCTGTAAAAACACTATCCCCTACTCCCAATTCCTTCATCTACGCCGCATCTGCGCCCAGGATGAGGTGTTCCATACTAGGGCATCGGAGATGTCCTCATTCTCTAGGAAACGGGGGTTGCCCTCTTCCATTATAGATGAGGCTCTCACCAGGGTCTCCTCTATATCCCGCAGCTCCACTCTTGCTCCCCCTCCCCCCATTAGTAACAAGGATAGAGTCCCCGTTGTCCTCACCTTCCTCCCCATCAGCCGGTGCAGACAACAAATCATCCTCCCATATTTCCGCCACCTACAACGGGATCCCACCACTGGCCACATCTTCCCATCTCCACACCTTTCCCTCCGTAACTCCTTGGTCCAATCGCCCCTTCCCACCCAAACCACCCTCCCCAGGTACTTTCCCCAGCAACCCCAGGAGTTGCAATACCCGCCCCTTTGCCTCAACTCCATCCAAGGTCCCAAACAGTCTTTCCAAGTGAGGCAGAAGCTCACCTGCACCTTCTCCAACCTCATCTATTGTATCCGCTGTTCCAGATGTCAAATTCTCTACATCGGCGAGACCAAGCGCAGGCTCGGCGATCGTTTCGCTGAACACCTCTGCTCAGTCCGACTCAACCATCCTGATCTCCAGGAGGTTCAGCACTTCAACTTCCCCTCCCATTCCCAATCTGACCTTTCTGTCCTGGGCCTCCTCCATTGTCAGAGTGAGGCCCAGTGTAAATTGGAGGAACAGCACCTCATTTTTCACCTGGGCAGTTTACAGCCCAGCGGTATGAACGTTGACTTCTCCCACTTCAGGTTGTCCCTGCTTCCCCTCTCTATCCCCCCCCCCCCCCTCCCAGTTGTCCCACCATTCTTCCTGTCTCCGACTACATCCTACCTTTGTCCCGCCTCCTCCCCCGACATCAGTCTGCATTAGGGTCTCGACCTGAAACGTCACCCATTTCTTCTCTCCCGAGATGCTGCCTGACCCGCTGAGTTTCTCCAGCATTTTGTGTCTCCATTACAATAAGATCGGCCTGCCCTCTGTTATCCAGGATTGTTTGCAGATCATTAACCCGGACAGAGAGCTGGGTCTCGCATGACCCGCCTTTGTGGAATCTATGCTGCTGGTCAGCTAGAATATTGTGTATTTCAAAATGGCTCATAACATAGCCATGAATAATATGTTCAAGGAGTTTGCAGACAATTGAAGTCAAGGATACCAGACGATAATTGGCTGGATTTGAGCGGTCGCTCTTTTTGTAAATTGGAGAGATGTTTGCATTACGCCAATCACTCGGTAGTTCTCCAGTAGAAATTGATTTCTGAAATATCTGGAGGATTGGAGCAATGCGTGAAGAACATGACTTCAAAACTCTGGCAATTATGCCGTTTGGGCCACAGGCTTTATAAGGATTCAATTCAGACAAAAGCTTTACAACTCCCTCTTTGGTGATGAGCAAGTCACCAATATCTGGAACACTACTAGGGCCAAGATCTGGAAAATCAAATTGTTTTTCTCTGGTAAAAATTGAGCATTAATCTCGGGCTGCCCACTCGCAAGTCTATCAACCTGAAACAAATTCTTCATATCGTTTTACGTTCTTTAACTTGGACAGGCAATTGATTAAAAGGCAAGGCTTTGTAAAAATAGAATATTTATATATACATACACACTATACGTAGGAACCATTTACACTTAATTTAGTTACTGTCGTTGAATTATGGTTATGTTTAATATTTCTAGTTTCTGTCTTTTTTGCATGCTTGTGGGTGTGATTTGCAACGTAATGGGGAGTGTCCACATCAGAGGAGGCTCGCATAGCGACAGAGATTGTGGGTCAGTTTAGTCTCGGAGGATGGAGAGAATACAGTTTGTTTACCACACTCACATCTGCCACACTTGCGCCAGCTACACTCACAAGGACCACACGGTAATGACTACACGATTTTTACTGTATTGTTTGAAGAAGAAACAGTTGAGAAGAACGAAAAGTTATGAATCACTCTTTTGATTTGTGCTATTTTAATAAAGACCAATTAATCAAAAAACAGCGTTTGGAAGATTAGTTTTTGTCATCTCAGAGTGCGGTGTGTGCGTAAGCTATACCTCCATTCCATCCCCGAGCAGTAATTGCTATCGAAGTTGGACTTTAAGAAGATAGAGAAACTGCCATTACATTAGAGTAAAAAGCTTCTCTGAATGGACTAGAGTAAAAACTCTTCTCTGAATGGTTAGAGTAAAAAACCTTTCTCTGAATGGAGATAGAGTAAAAAACTTTTCTCCGAAATGGAATTTGAGCGAAAAAACTATTATAACAGAAGAATCTAAGAAAGACTTGTTCAACAAGCAAAATCCAATTCAACAGTGGAACTGAAGAAGCTGAATCTCTGCCAGAGATTAGAGCTGAAATCCTGGAACAAAGAATCTGCCGGTCGAAGGCAAATTGACACGGTCTACACCTGGATCATTAGAAGATTGAAGACTTCATTGACGGTGTACCGTGAGTAGACGACTGTTTAGTCGTAATTTTAAATTAAGAAGTTTAAAAAGCTTAAAAGCATGTGGGAAAATTTCTGCAGAGGTACTGTTTGATACAAGAAGCTTGTTTATGCTACAAGGAGATAAGAAACCCAAGCTCACAGAGCACGACCTTGACAATTAACGATGTTGTGAACTTCTAGAAGATAAGGTGCTCAGCTAGCGATTGTTTACCATAGGTACTGGCCGAAGACTTTCTGCCTTGGAATTAATTATGTGTTATGAAAAAAATACTCATTCTGTTTTGAATTCTTTTGGTGTTTCTGGAACATAGCGATAAGCACCAATTCATCATGGATCTTCCATCAGGTAAGTATGAAGAACCGCCACAGGAGGGAGATGCGGAGCAAAAATCAAGAAGTTGTGGAAGTTGTGGAAGCAAGTCATCAAATTAATTGAATATCAGAAGGAACTAATGGAATCAGACACTGTACAATCTAATCTGGATCAACTACTCAACCTTTGCCATGGGGTTGGAGAAAAACAACACTCAATATTGTGCTAACAACTACCAAAGGAGCAACTCGAATGGCACACTCAGTGGTTCCAAGAGAGGGTGGAATTTTTTGATGGTTTCATGGCAGACGCGAAGTAGTTGTCTGAAACCACAGCTCAAACATTGCACTCTACAGTAGAAGGTGCGATGCAACAAGGTGTTGAAGCGGGAGAAGAAATTACACTTCAGGATAGTGTCTCGAACGTTTCAACACGAAGATCCAGACGTAAATCTGGTTCTGTAGCCAGTTTAACTACGAGGGTCTCTGCTCAAATGGACGTTGAAGCTGAGATGGCTGCTCTCTCGCTAGAAGCTGCCGCCTTAAAGAAAAAATATGAGATTGAGGAACAAGAACAGCTGAATAGAAAGGCTAAGAGACAAGAAGAACAGCCGAAGAGAGAGGCTGAGAGACAAGAAGAACAGCTGAAAGGACAAGCAGAACAGCTGAAGAAAGAGAAGGAACAGGTGGAAATAGCCACGAAGCTGGCAGCTGCTGGAGCAAGGAGGGACATACTGGAAGGGCAAAGATCAAAATGTGGCTCGAGAGTATCTCAGAAGAAGAGTTCCTTAATCCAAGGAGCTACTAAACTGGAAACAGCAGCTAAAGTCAACCTACCGCCAGAGCCAGTCTGGTCTCGTGACACCGAACTGGCACTGAGTAAGTGGACGGCCGACAAAACTAGACCGAATCAAACCTACCTTTGGGATGTCTGTTAAGGCTCAAAATGAGCCAACCCAGTACTCTTCTCAGAGGCCTGTTCATCAGCTGCCTGCACCCAGCCAGAGACAAACAACTGATTATGGGGCTCGTGACAAAATCTATCCAGATCGATCTGCACTAAGCCAGGGATTTCAAAATGAATTCTATGAAATGGTAAGGAATCAAACGAGACTCCGCGAGCTCATGGTTCAACAAAATCTTTCTGTCACCTTACCCCCAATGGAAATTCCTAAATATGATGGTGATCCTTTACAATATGAAACTTTCATAGTAGCGTTTGAAGAAGGAGTGGAAATGAAAACTACAAGTCACAGAGATCGCTTACGATTTCTGGAGCAATACACATGCGGATATTCAAACCAGCTTATTAAAAGTTGTCGACATTTGCCTGCGGATGAGGGCTATCAAATGGCAAGAGTTGCTTGAAGAGCATTTTGATAACAAACAGAAGATTGCTAACGCATACATGAAAAAGGCCTTTGCTTGGTCAGTTATCAAGGCAGAAGATGTGAAGGCTTTGCATGAGTATTGTTTCATATCTGAGACTGGAAAATGATAACAATGAAGTACATGCTGCATTCTTAATGGGAAAGGCCAGAGTGGCACCATTGAAGCAAATGACGATTCCCAGAATGGAACTTGCAGCCGCAAGTTGACATATTACTGCAAAAATAACTGCAGCTTAAGCTGGAGGAATCTACCTTATGATGGCACAACAGTGCTTAAGTACATTAACAATGAAAATAAACGCTTCCTAACATTTGTCGCAAACAGGATCTCTTTTGTAAGGGATGCTACTAATGTATCACCGTGGAAGTATATTAATACCAAGGAAAATCCTGCGGATGAAGCCTCTAGAGGATTAACAGCAGACCGCTTCTTAAGCAGTAAGAGATGGATCAATGGGCCAGAGTTTCTCTGTGCCAGACTGAGAATGGCCAACGTTTAACCTGGAAACTGAGATTTCTGCTAATGATCCGGAGATCAAGCAAGACATCTTAGTGAACGCCATTATTAAGGACCCATTGGATTCAACAAACTATTTCATTACCCATTTCTCATCATGGAATAAGTTGAAGACTGTGGTGGCCTGGTTTCTTAAATTAAAAACAATGCTTTTGCAGTGGACTCGTAAGAGAAAAGAAACTCGGGCTGCTACGAGTAGCTTTGAATCGGATCCTGGCAAGCTGAAAGAAAAGGTTGACAGAGAGATGCAAGTTTTTAAGGCATCATACCGGGGACAATGTTTATGCCCGGATGATCTTTTTAAGGTGGAAAATGCAGTTATCTCTTTCTGTCAAAGACAAGAATATAAGGAAGAGCTATCAGCATTACAAGCTGGTGGACAAATTTATTGGCTCATGCATTCACATTGTCATGAAAAATGACAAAGAAATTGTAGGAACACTGCTAGGTTTTGATGATTTTGTCAACGATGGTTGAAAGTGAGTAGAAATTTTATTCCAGGTGATATCGTCTAGGTGGTTGATTCTACTGCACCACGAGGTTCTTGGTTGTTGGGCAGGATACTGGAGATCATGCCAGACGTTAAAGTTTTTGTGCATACTGTATGACTTCAGACTAAGGACAACATCTTGGTAAGACCAATAACCAAGATGTGTCTGCTTCTAGAAGGTGAAGGAGAAGATTGAAGAATCGCTAAAGAAGTTTGAATGCCAACATATAATGCATATTACTTTTGTTTTTGATAAATATTAAGCTTTTATAGGTCCTTTTAATATCCATTGGTAATTGCTTCGGCATATACGCAGAACAATTAGGGGCCGGTGTGTAGGAGCCATTAAGGAGCTTAATTTAGTTACTGTCGTTGTATTATGGCTATATTTAATATTTCTAGTTTCTGTCTTTTTTGCATGCTTGTGGGTGTGATTTGATACGTAATGGGGAGTGTCCACATCAGAGGAGGCTAGCATAGCGAAAGATTGTGGGTCAGTTTAGTCTCGGAGGATGGAGAGAATACAGTTTTTTACCACACTCACAAGGACCACACGGTAACAACCACACGATTTTTACTGTATTGTTTGAAGAAGAAACAGTTGATAAGAACGAAAAGTTATGAATTACTCTTTTGATTTGTGGTACTTTAATAAAGACCAATTAATCAAGAAACAGCGATTGGAAGATTCGTTTTTGTTATCTCAGAGTGCAGTGTGTGCGTAAGCTATACCTCCATTCCATCCCCGAGCAGTAATGGCTATCGAAGTTGGAATCTGAGAAGGTATAGAAACTGCCATTATACTATATTATACACATAAAATATAAAAATTCAGTATTCCCCTATTATTATTTTTGACCATATTGTTGGAAACCCATCATTTTTGCCAAATACAATTTGACAACTATTATGAAGTGAACTGAGCTTAACTATTCCAACTTTCTTCTCCCCATTTCATTCCTAGTTAAGATGGGTCAAGAAAAACAAATAACTTTGTCAACATTTTTTCCCATGGAGTATTAACAAAATTGCCTTTATTTTTCAAAATATCAAACATACTGTGACAATATTTCTGATGGAAACCATATGCTGCACTATTCCCTTAGGCTGGAAAATCAAAATGAATGGAGTAACATCAGCATATCACAAAAACATACATGTAGAATTGTACATCTTTTCCAGTTCATGTGTTGAAATAATATCCCATACATTCAAATTCCAGCCTGGCCATGGGTTCTGATGTGTTCCTTGATAGCTTATACATGTATGGAATTAAAGATAACATTGACTCAACATATTGCCGCAAATATACATTTATTTGCAACCTGACATCTCTGCTCATCCCTGCGCGCAGTCCCAAATTCCTCAGGGGACAGGCAGACCGCAAACAGTTCGAATTGCCAATAACACTTCCTCTTCGTTGACCATCAGCACAGGGGCAACTCAAGGACGCATTGTCACATTCTCCCTACCAAGTAGCTAGGCACAGCTCCAATGCCATCTTTAAATTTGCTGACAATATCAGAGCTGCTGCACAAATAATGAGAGTAGAGGGTGACTGATATATTGGCTGAATGGTGCCGGAACAAGATTCCTGCTCTTCACATTAGCATGTCAAGAAGCAGATTGTTGACCCCAAGAAGGATTGTGACGTTAACAGTAGAGGGTCCATGACCCAATTTTCATCGTCAGGACGGCAGTGGAGAGAATCCACATGTTTAAGCTCCTGGATGCACTCATCTCTGAGGACCTGGTCTGGGCACAGCACATTGATGCAATCATAAAGAAAGCTCAACGCCTCCAGTTCCTCAGATGTTTGAGAAGATTCAGCTTGTCCTTGAATACTCTATCAAAACTCTACAGATGTATAGTTGAGGATACTAGTTGAGGTTTAGCGGTCTAGCTCAGTAATTCGAAAATCCAAGAACAAAGGCTTCAGAAAGCGAAGGACATTGCCCAGTCCATCATGCCTATTGACTTCCCCACCAAAGTATCTACAGGAAGTGGTGCCACTCTCACAGCTTGCTGCTTCCAAGGGGAAGGTACAGGAGCACATTAATCGATATCTGCAGATTTACGAACAGCTTCTTCCCATCAGCTCCGAACCACACTACATAAACCGAAATACACCACCGCAGTAGCAAATTACTGTGGACTTTATATAAGGCTGCACTCTATACTTTAACGCACATTATGGTCTAGTTACCTAGATCATTTACTATACTGTCATTTAATGTTGTTGCATTGAAATTTGCGTAAAGCTGCAGCAAGAAATTCATTATTTTGGTCCTGATGTATGCCACGATTAAACACTCTTGACTCTTTCACAGTTGAACAGTTTCATAGGCAAGCTTTCAGTACAATCGCCAACAGTGACTGGGTTTACAAATCTTTTAAGTCATAATTAATCGATTTTCTCTTAGGCACGGCACAAGTTTTGCAGGCACCTCAATGTCGAAGGACACCTTTAAGAAATCTCATATTTAAATTCTAAATGACAATATCAGAACACATGGAAATAGTAAATCAAACAAGCACAAACACCTTTATCCTAAGGTGCAATACCTTTAATCCATAAACTGTTTAAATTAATCTCCCAGTCTGAAGGGTCTCGACCCGAAACGTCACCCATTCCTTCTCTCCAGAGATGTTGCCTGACCCGCTGAGTTACTCCAGCATTTTGTGATACATCCCAGTATCCTTCACTCTCTCAAAAGTAATTGTAAAGTTATAAAACATTAATTACACAACCTGACAAGTTAAAAAATATATAAACAAAACATGAACGAAATTAACGTCCATTTTACAAGTTTTCATTCAAATCATACATAATACGAGTTAACACGAAGCTAATTTTGATCCCAATTTAAACATAGAAAAGAGACCCAAACCGTGAACTGTGACTCAACGCTGATGTAGCCTACCTAACCTGTTAACTAGCCTGCAGTATTTGTGTTGTTTGTACTTAATAAGCTGTTTGAACAAACATGGCGCCTACAGTCAGATTGATCGCACACACGTTTAACTCACCAAACGAATGAAACCAAACCCACGGTCCCGGTTGATAAAAACCTCTGAAGCTTCTCCATACTTTCGGAACAATTTCTTGAAATCTTCTTCCGTTATATCAGTGGGCAAATTACCAACGAAGAGCCTGCATCTTTGCGTGTAGGTCTTCTCTCCCGGCCTGCGAAAATTTTTAATATCCACTACCAGGGCTTCACCTTCTTCACCAGCCAGGATTCCTTCCAGATCCGCCGTACAATAGTCTCTTTTTACCGGAGAATTACGACTATTCTCCAATTTCACTTGCTTTAAATTCCGGTTCATTTGATTCGACTGCATTTTCGATGTGTGCACGTTGTCTGTAATCGGAAAACTTCAAAATACTATCACAAAACAAACTGATCGCTGAAGGGAAATATCAACGACACCAGTTCCCTCACATATGCCCAAAATGGCTGCCGTGGCATAACCTTCAGGCAATTGAAAGCGAATGACGTCACGTCAAGAAACGCAACGTCGGCCGCCTAGCATTGGGGGTGCTCTAGGCATGTCTATCCATTGCCGTTAGGTTCAGCATTGCTCCATTGAACCACAATTCCCATCAATCATTGCCTCTTTCTTTGGGTATTTCTAAAACTAAAATATTTTCCTTTTTAAAAAAAAGTGACCACATTAAATTTACTTTCAATCTAGCCCTTTGAAGGGCAATTCATCTTTTTTTAAAAAAAATTATGTGCCTCCACTTAATTCCCCGCCAATCAGCAGGCGCCCTCTTCAGCCGAGGATTATAAGCAAGTGTGCTGTAACTCAGGAGTCAACCTAACGTGTTGATGGGAAGATGTTGTCGTCATAAAAGACTGACAGACACACCCACCAGAGAAACGTCGCGGTACCTTCTCCCGTGCTGGAAGGAAGAGAGATCAACCAATCGGAGTGCGGAAAAGGCGGGACTTTAATTATCATGTTCGTGTGACTTGAAGACTAGCCCGGGACTGGAACGAGTGCGGTCGGTGTAGATCTCTGGGAAATCGGGTAAGATGTGATATTAACCATGCTTGCTTTAACCTTTATTTTCTTGAATTGTTTTACCGGCTTTGAGTTCAAAACAAGTAAAATACAGCTTTAAGATTCCATCAGTGAAAATAATGGTCAATTGAGTAAAGTTTCACTTGTCCCGCCTCTAATTTTCCCTTTTTAATCCCCCGCACGTATTGTTTCGCTCGCTCTCTAATGGCGGACGTGCGTTAGTACCGCAACGAAGGGGGTAAACTCGCGAGGGATTGCGGGGAGGGGAGGAAAGGGGTGGGTGGGGGGGGGGTGGAAGGAGGAGTGTAGTCTTGGGAAAAACCTCTTCCTTTGGGAATTTTACACGTTTCTAGGTATCAGTTTATTACCCAAATAAATCGAAAATCCCAAACTATTTATTTTTTATGGAGCAATTGATGTATCTTTATTGTGTTTTCTACAATTGGGGGGAAAAAAGCTGTTTGTTCTCTTTCTTTCCCCATAACAGTTTTATGCGAATATGTACCTTTAACCCCAGTATTTGATCTTTTTATTTAATTATCCTGTTAATTGTTAAATAGTTAATGTTCATGCTTTGCCCCCTTCCTTGGATTTTTAATCCCCAGTGGGTAGTTATTTTTTTCTGTGAGCATTGTGGGTGTGAATGGTGAAACGCTCGCCACAAGCGATCTTGATGCGTATGTTTGAAGGCAGGGTGGGGAGAAGGGAACCTCGCGGAGATTGATGCTAACCTCTTAACTGAGATGTTTTATTTTTCTTAATTCCGCCTCTCAGCCACAGGAAAAAAGCAAACAATGTAACCTCCTTGTTACCGGTTAGATTGTTTTTATGGCTCTTTGATACTTAACTTTTTTTGAGATTGGTGGTGGCAGGGTAATGGTAATTTAAAAAGATTTTCGAAGAGAATCCAGCCCAGATTTTAGATTTAACCACTGTCCTTGATTCAATCCCTCCTTGCGTTTTACGTATGCAAAGTGGTTCAGCACCCTGTTTTGACGCTTTTGTTAGTCGGTATTGTGGCTGTAAAGAAACTTGCCATCTGCCGAATCGTGACTTTTAAGAACAAATATTTTAAAATATAAATTCTGCTCGTCAGTCTCATTCCCTATTGCTAAAAATATTAACACGGAATTTTTTTATTTTAACGTATCATATCATTCACAGCCGGAAACAGGCCTTTTCGGCCCTCCATGTCCGTGCCGCCCAGTGATCCCCGTACATTAACACTATCCTACACCCACTAGGGACAATTTTTACATTTACCCAGCCAATTAACCTACATACCTGTACGTCGTTGGAGTGTGGGAGGAAACCGAAGATCTCGGAGAAAACCCACGCAGGTCACGGGGAGAACGTACAAACTCCTTACAGACAGCACCCGTAGTCAGGATCGAACCTGAGTCTCCGGCGCTGCATTCGCTGTAAAGCAGCAACGCTACCGCTGCGCTACCGTGCCGATGGCATATTTTCTATTTGGTTGCTGATTAGGTTTGTATGTTTGAATTGTAGCCAACCTCGGGCATTATCATTTTCCTTTGGGAGGATGTTTTATACTTGAACGTGTCTTTCTACTCTTCCCGGCTTTTACTTTGTAAAAGTATAATTGTGTCGCACCATTAAATCCGTTAACATATCCCTCGCTTGTGTAATAATTTATCATTTCAAACTTTGATCGCGTACGTAGGATCTCCCTCACCTGAGATTGTCCGGGATACAGAATACACCAAATGGAAGGAGCCATTTGGAGGAAGCCGTAGCGACTTCATTGATAGCCTATTCTCACCATTCACTTTTCCAAAAAAATCTGCTCTAGTTCTGCATTTTTCCCCTTTTAAGATTTATCCAATTCACTTTGGATAGTTGGTACAGAATCTATTTTCGTCAAGATTATTGCATTCATGATTAGAAACGTTCTCCTATTTCCCCCCACTATTGCCAATCTGTCTTAATTTCTGTTTTGGTAGCTCTTTGTTGGAGCAAGATATTTTATCATAATCCTTTATGGCTTTGAATATCATTATCTGATTTCCCCCTAACTTTCTCAGCTTGTTCAACTTCTGCCAACTGAACTGCATCATCACTAGTGACATTCCAGCAAATCTCTTGCATCTTGAGGTTTTGATCTTCTGACTAGAAATACAGAATTAAACACATTGTCCTTGCTGGCTCAACTAATATCTGTTTATAAAGTTTGAGATGGTGGTAATTGGCTTTATTAATAAATCCAAGATCCTATTAGCTTTTCTAAGTTGACTTGATACATGGGATGACTTCCTGTGATCCCTTGAAGATATATTTAATTTGCCTTTCCTTATTCTTTCTGTCAATATGTATTACTTCCACTTCTCTACATTGTATTTTTGTATGATGTCTGCCAACTTCTGTTTGCCAATGTATTTTAGATGTATTTTTCCACCATCGGCATCGTTATATTTTATATTTATATAATGTCATGAATGACCTTTTATTTCTGCATCACTTTCCTGTACTAACTTCATATCACCTGATTTCCTTAAATCAAATTTTTTTCCCTTGCATGCACTCAACAACAACCTCTAGCACCCCCCCTTTTCTCCTCTTTCCCCTTCTTCCCGCCCCCCCCCCCCCCCCCCCACATAGATTATTCTGTTGCTTTGTCCTTGTGGTCCATGGCTCTAAATAATTTCCGTAGGACATTTTTATTCTCATTTGCAGTGAGAGTCATTGTATTGTTTTTCTGTGTTACTGGAATAAAGCTTCTCTGGTTGAGCACTTCCTCGAGTATTCTAAAATTTGTGATTCTTGTTGACAAAATCATCTATCTCTATCTATCTATCCTATTCTATATATAGTTAGATATATATATATACATATATATATATAAATATAACTAAAACTCTCAGTTTGTTTGTGTGTACCATCCCTCTACACAGCCAAAACGGTACAAGACGGCGTGACAATTTTAGGCCCACCCTACTCACCATTCCCCTGTGGTGTGAATAAACCCACTTTTGTTACTTTTTAAAAACAATTTACCTAATAAAATTTATTAAATGCGCGTCCCATCCCCCCGGGAGGACCGGCGCTCGCCCCGGTGTACCCAGCGCCTGACCTTCCCCCCCCATGATGCAGCGCTCCGCAGAGGCGGCGGTAGAGGGTCCAACAAGATGGCCGTCCCGTCGATCGCAGCAGGAGAAATGGGGCCGAGGTCCGTGCCTTCTCCCTGTTGCCCACCCACGGCCCTGGGAGGTATTCCCCGCCTGGCAATGGGTCCATGCCGTCACCAGCGTTCCCCCACCTCAGATTGCTGCCGAGCTGCAGGAGACACTTCCCGGGGCACTCCCCGCTTCACGGTTGGGCCGAGGAAAGGGTGGCGGGGTGAAGGGTTGGGGGGAAAGGAGATGGGTGAGTTGGGGAGGAGGGGGTGCTGCACCAATGCCGGAGAGGTTTGGACACAATGGGTCCACTTGGTCTAGTATTACATAGAAATGTACTGTGCTTTGGTCAGTGATATTTAACTTGCATGTGGCCTGTGAGCCCATTTGTACTTGCCACAAGCAGAGCACCGCAAGGTCCTCTTCTGTCCCATCAGGCTACTCCCCTCTAGCCACCATTGAAGTTTACTTCAATCCTACAAAGCTTTTGCTACTGGCTTGTGCTCTAGCTGATCCTAATGCTTGTGGTACTCTCTGGCATCCGGCAACATGGACGACTACAAGGGAGAGTCCTACCGACTGCGAAGGGCAGTGAAGGATGCAAAAAGGAGGTACCGGGACAAGATGGAGTCACACATGGAGCAGCAGGACACCAGGCGCCTTTGGCAGGGGCTACGGACTATAACTAGCTACAGGTCCAGCACCCCCTCAACCGGAAGTGCCGGCTCCTCCTTAGCTGATGACCTGAACTCTTTTTATGCACGGTTTGAGACGGGTAACACCACCAGCTCGCCGTCTAAAAACAGCACCGAAGGGGCGCTGGCTAGTGAGGCTGGAGGGGGATCCACCGCCGGGGATGTGCACACATTCTCGGTGTCCGAGCATGAGGTGTGAGGTGGGCTCTGACGCGTGTGAACACGAGGAAAGCTGGAGGCCCAGATGGTATATCTGGGCGAGTACTAAAGTCTAGTGCTACTCAGCTTGCTCCAGTGCTCACCACAATATTCAACCTCTCCTTGGCAAAGTCCGTGGTCTCTGCATGCTTCAAAAGATCCATCATTGTACCAGTGCCAAAGAATGCCTCTCCAGCGTGTTTAAATGACCACCGACCGGTGGCCCTCACCTCGGTTGTCATGAAATGCTTTGAGAGGCTAGTCAAGAAGCACATCTGCGCCCTCCTTCCTCGCAACATGGACCCACTACAGTTCGCATACTGTCCGAACAGGTCCACGGATGATGCGGTCTCCCAGGTTCTACACACCGCTCTCTCTCATCATAGCCAGGGGGGCTATGTGAGGATGCTGTTCATTGACTTTAGTTCAGCATTCAACACAATAGTCCCCAGCAGACTGGTTGAGAAGCTGCTGGAACTGGGGCTTAGCACCCCTCTGTGTGCCTGGGTCCTGGACTTTCTCACTGCCAGGCCCCAAGTGGTCAGGATGGGGGAACACACATCTAGCTCCCTCACCCTGAACATAGGATCCCCCCAGGGCTGCGTCCTTAGCCCCCTACTGTACTCCCTGTACACACATGACTGTGGGGCCAGGTTCAGCTCAAACTCCATCATCAAGTTTGCTGATGACACTGTGGTGGTGGGCCGGATCTCCAACAACGATGAGAAGGCCTACCGGGAGGAGGTGGCTGATCTGGCACTCTGGTGTCAGGACAATAGCCTCCTCTTGAATGTCACTAAAACAAAGGAGTTGATTGTGGAATTCAGAAGGGCTAAACATCCAAGGACGTACACGCCACTGGAGATAAATGGGTCGATTGTGGATAGGGTGAGCAGTTTTAAATACTTGGGAGTCCGCATCGCAGAGGATCTGACGTGGGCAACGCACATTGCCGCACTGGTGGGTAAGGCTAAGCAGCGCCTTTACCACCTTAGACAACTGAGGAAATTCAGAGTGTCTCTGAAGATCCTTCATTGCTTCTACTCTGGGGCTGTAGAGAGCATCCTGTCCGGCAACATTACAGTCTGGTTTGGGAACAGCTCTGCCCAGGACAGGATGGCCCTGCAGAGAATAGTGCGTTCGGCAGAACGCACCATGGGAACTACACTCATCCCCCTGCAGGACCTATACATCAGGAGGTGCAGATCCAGAGCCAGCAAGATCATGAGGGACCCCTGCCACCCCAGTAACGGACTGTTCCAGCTGCTACGGTCTGACGTGGGCAACGCACATTGCCGCACTGGTGGGTAAGGCTAAGCAGCGCCTTTACCACCTTAGACAACTGAGGAAATTCAGAGTGTCTCTGAAGATCCTTCATTGCTTCTACTCTGGGGCTGTAGAGAGCATCCTGTCCGGCAACATTACAGTCTGGTTTGGGAACAGCTCTGCCCAGGACAGGATGGCCCTGCAGAGAGTAGTGCGTTCGGCAGAACGCACCATGGGAACTACACTCATCTCCCTGCAGGACCTATATATCAGGAGGTGCAGATCCAGAGCCAGCAAGATCATGAGGGACCCCTGCCACCCCAGTAACGGACTGTTCCAGCTGCTACGGTCAGGCAAACGCCTCCGCTGTCACGCTGTGAAAACGGAGAGGATGAGACGGAGCTTCTTCCCACAGGCCATCAGGACTGTCAACTTTTATAACCCCAGAGACTAAATTTTTGTAGACACTAATAGTAACTTATTAACTTTATTTATATGCTGTAACTGT
Organism: Rhinoraja longicauda; assembly: GCF_053455715.1. Taxonomy (NCBI): domain Eukaryota; kingdom Metazoa; phylum Chordata; class Chondrichthyes; order Rajiformes; family Arhynchobatidae; genus Rhinoraja; species Rhinoraja longicauda. The sequence goes on along the minus strand of NC_135959.1, from coordinate 46,591,761 downwards.
AATTCTGTTTGTGCACAACCCGCAGGCATTGCCACTTTCATTTCACTGCACATCGTGTATGTGTATGTGACAAATAAATTTGACTTGACTTTCCAATTTTGATTTGTTGAAGAAGGTCAGAACATGACTGATATTGGAAATCTAAATTAAAAGCAGAGGGTGCCTGAAAACCCCAACAAGTTAGCAGTACATGTGAATAGAGGAGCAGATTTCATGTTTCAGAACAATGAGCCAGATTTGTTTGAAGACCAAGCAATATAATCACGACTTCGTGATTGGAAAAATAACAGTTGGAAAAGCAGTCCGTAGCACTTGTGGGAACTAGAGAAACTAACATTGATGCCTTTCCCTTGGATGTAAACATAGAAACATATGAGAAGTAATACAAAAGTACATCACATGGAATTTAGATGTTGGAGCTAAATATGATAGATTAAAAAACAGCAATGGAAACATGCTCTTTGGCCAACTAAGTCCACATCTAGTATTGATCACAGACACAAAATGACGGAGTAACTCAGTGGGACAGGCAGCATCTCTGGAGAGAAGGAATGGTTGACGTTTCGGGTCAATAGACAATAGACAATAGGTGCAGGAGTAGGCCATTCAGCCCTTCAAGCCAGCACCGCCATTCAATGCGATCATGGCTGATCACTATCAATCAGTACCCCGTTCCTGCCTTCTCCCCATACCCCCTCACTCCGCTATCCTTAAGAGCTCTATCCAGCTCTCTCTTGAAAGCATCCAACGAACTGGCCTCCACTGCCTTCTGAGGCAGAGAATTCCACACCTTCACCACCCTCTGACTGAAAAAGTTCTTCCTCATCTCCGTTCTAAATGGCCTACCCCTTATTCTCAAACTGTGGCCCCTTGTTCTGGACTCCCCCAACATTGGGAACATGTTATCTGCCTCTAATGTGTCCAATCCCCTAATTATCTTGTATGTTTCAATAAGATCCCCCCTCATCCTTCTAAATTCCAGTGTATACAAGCCCAATCGCTCCAGCCTTTCAACATACGACAGTCCCGCCATTCCGGGAATTAATCTAGTGAACCTACGCTGCACGCCCTCCATAGCAAGAATATCCTTCCTCAAATTTGGAGACCAAAACTGCACACAGTACTCCAGGTGCGGTCTCACCAGGGCCCGGTACAACTGTAGAAGGACCTCTTTGCTCCTATACTCAACTCCTCTTGTTACGAAGGCCAACATTCCATTGGCTTTCTTCACTGCCTGCTGAACCTGCATGCTTCCTTTCATTGACTGATGCACTAGGACACCCAGATCTCGTTGAACTCCCCCTCCTCCTAACTTGACACCATTCAGATAATAATCTGCCTTTCTATTCTTACTTCCAAAGTGAATAACCTCACACTTATCTACATTAAACTGCATCTGCCATGTATCCGCCCACTCACACAACCTGTCCAGGTCACCCTGCAGCCTTATTGCATCTTCCTCACAATTCACACTACCCCCCAACTTAGTATCATCTGCAAATTTGCTAATGGTACTTTTAATCCCTTCGTCTAAGTCATTAATGTATATCGTAAATAGCTGGGGTCCCAGCACCGAACCTTGCGGTACCCCACTGGTCACTGCCTGCCATTCCGAAAGGGACCCATTTATCCCCACTCTTTGCTTTCTGTCTGTTAACCAATTTTCTATCCATGTCAGTACCCTACCCCCAATACCATGTGCCCTAATTTTGCCCACTAATCTCCTATGTGGGACCTTGTCGAAGGCTTTCTGAAAGTCGAGGTACACCACATCCACTGACTCTCCCTTGTCAATTTTCCTAGTTACATCCTCAAAAAATTCCAGTAGATTTGTCAAGCATGATTTCCCCTTCGTAAATCCATGCTGACTCGGAACGATCCCGTTACTGCTATCCAAATGCTCAGCAATTTCGTCTTTTATTCTGACCCTTCTTCAGACTAGTATTGATCACCTGTTCACACTAGTTTAGAACTCAAAGTGCTGGAGAAACTCAGCGGGTTAGGCAGCATCTCTGATGGATGCGACCATGTGGGGTTGTGGATCGGGAGCCTTTTTTTTCAGAATGATTAGAGGGAGAGAAAGCTAGAAAAGAGAGACCAAGCTAAGCAAGTGATAGGTTAATACCGGCGAGGATTTTGTTTTGAATGGATGGGTGAACAAAGGTTGAGATAAATAGGGGCTAAAAGGAGACAAAAGGATGTTATGAGGATAAAAGAATGAAATATGAAGCCTGAGAGAGAGATTGAAGTGGAAGGGGACAGGATGGTGAGAGAATGGACTTGTACCAGGATCAGGCAAGAGACAGGTTGGCCCTGACCCAGAACATCACCTATTTATATCCTCCATAGATGCCAAAAACAAGGAACTGCAGATGCTGGTTTAAATGTTCTTCAGAGATGCTGCTTGACCCACAGAGTTATTGCAGCATTTTGTTTTCTATGCAAGATTCCAGCATCTGCAGTTCATTGTGACTAGTTCAAATATTTTTGCACTTTCCCCAAACACTTCCTCCACACCAAGGCCACAAACTCTCACATCTTTGGGAATTGAGAGAAAAACTCAGACACCCTGAAAAAACCCATGCGGTCACGGGAAAAACGTGCAAACTCCACTAAGGTCAGTATTGAACCCGGGTCTCTGGCTCTGAGGCAGCAGCTCTACCAGCTGCGCCACTCTGGGATAAATAAAACAATGTCCCAATATTTAACTATTACCTACTATTATTCATCTTTGGCATATATTTGTGAAAATATGATAAAATTAATACGATGCTAGTAACACAAAATACAGTCATAAATATGGAGATGATTTATGTTAAAATTGTAAAAACATATTTCATGGTGTGCTAAAATGATAGAAAATGGTGTAACCACAGGATCACTGTCATGAATGAGATTTGTTTTCAGTTATTAGGCCAAGAGTTTATTTATAACTGGCTCTAAAGCTGAATCAGGCTTCCTGAGTACGGAATTAGCTAGGCAATTGGAGGGGATTTCAAGGAGGTGGATTGTGGTTCTACTGCAGAACTATGAAAATGCATCAACATTTCTCTGACCATGGAAAGTGAAGAAAAAAGCACCAAAATAACAGCAGAAATGATTGCAGCCAAAAATGTAAAAATCCATATTTTACAGAATGCAATGACAGCGTATTAGTTTTGCATCAATTTATATTGTTTTGTGTGTGTAATATTGAAATGCAGAGTCTGTTAAAATGCATGCTGGGCAAGTGGTCAGAGTGGCAGGAGATCAAAGGGAGGAAATAAAGGACAAAATATTTGGATACTATACTGAATTAGAAGACACATTTCATAATTAATGCTCTTCTAATTCACTTGATCTGGCAAAACAAAAAAATTGACTTGAGGGATGATATAGCTGTGCCGTCAAACATAGAATCTATTAAGATAGAATTCAAGGTTACATACTAGTTGTTTTCTCGGCTACCAAATAAGAAAAATAAGCTAAATCTGTAGAAGAAAAACTGCACTATCAAATATTAGTAATGGACAATGAAATTGCTTCAGTAGAAACTTGAATAACAAAGGACAGATGCCCAGAGTTGATGAATCGAGGACCAGAGGACATTGGTTTAAGGTGAAGGGGAAAAGATTTAATAGGAAGCCAAGGGGTAACTTTTTCACACAAAGGGTGGTGGGTGTATGAAACAAACTACCAGAGGAGGTAGTTGAGGCTGGGACTACCCAAACATTTAAGAAACAGAGAAACAAGTACATGGATGGGTCAAGTTTGGAGGGATATGGACCAAACGCAGCAGGTAGGACAAGTGTGGCTGGGACTAGTTGGGCCAAAGGGCCTGTTTCCACACTGGTGTGCATATGTCTGGCGCAGAGAGGGTAGTAGGGGATCTCGATTTGTACATCACTGCACTCATTTTCATTGGGGCGGAGGGTGAAAGAGAGCCAGATTTACAAGCTAAACTCCTGCCAAGGGTCACTCACCTGAAATACATTTAACTTAATTTAAATAAAAACAAAATATCACACCTGCCTTATTCGCTACCTCCTCGCTGTTCTCTTGATGTTTGATGACCACATCATCTCACGTACTTTTGCTTTAAAACACTTGAAACCCCCTCCGGATGATAAGAATTTATATTTGGACAGTTCAAACAAAAACAGTGCCGAAAACCCTTGAGCTCATTAGCCATCTATGTCAATGGTTTGGAAGAAATGATCAGGTGCATTACATCCATGATTGCTGATGATATAAAGCTGATTGACAGTGTGGCTGCAAATAGACACAATGAATATGTCCAAATGGAAGATAGAATATAACATCAAAAAATATTAGATCATCCACTTTATTGAAAGATGCAATATTGTTTATTTTTTCTCAAAAATTGTTGGTGTTCAAAAGGAACCTCAAAGTCTTTGTGCACAAATTACTGCAAGTTAATACAATTTGGATTTTGATCCATACGATGAGAGATTAAACAGATAGGCCTCCAAGCTCTTGAGTTTAAAAGAATGAAAAATGACCTCAGTGAAAGAACCAGCAAGGAATCAGAAGAAATATCCAGAGAAGAAGTACAATTTTTGGAAATTATGAATCACTCGGAAAGATGATAGAAGGACACTATTGCCTAGACTTACCTTTTAAACAAGAAAGCGTTAGTCTGCCGAATAACCGTTGCATTGTAGAACAACACATTCAGAATCTGAAACGCAAGTTTGGCAAGAATACGAAATTTCATGATGAATGTACATCTTTCCTCAGAGAGATGATTGATAATGGTCATGCCAAAAGGGTGCCAGAAGACTAGCTGAATCGAAGTGATGGAGAGCTTTGGTATATCCCACACCATGGGGTGTATCATTCAAAGAAAGGAACTATAAGAGTGGTCTTCGACTGTGCTGTGGTTTTCAAGGTTAAATCACTTAACTGTCAACTGCTGCAGGGTCCAGACTTAACTCACTCATCGGAGTTCTCATCAGATTCAGACAAGAGCTAGTAGCTTTGATGGCGGATATCAAGGCAATGTTTCATCAGGTCAAGGTATCCGAAAAGCATTCCGACTACTTGCGATTCCTATGGTGGCCAGATGGTGATGCACAACAAGATCTCGTTGAATACCGGATGAAGGTACATATCTTTGGAGCAGTGTCATCGCCAAGTTGTCCAAACTTCGCATTGAGGAAAACCCCTGAGGACTATAAAGCTCATTTTTCTGAAGAAGTGACAAACACAGTAAAGAGCAATTTCTATGTCGACAATTGTTTAAAATCCATGTCTACGGAACAAGAAGCGATTCAAATGGTAAAAAATTTGACTTCCCTCTGCAACAAGGGAGGATTCATGCTATCGAAATGGATTAGCAACAGCCGTGCTGTATTGGAAACCATTCCACTAGATAATAGAGCCAAGGAGACCCGGGGGTTGGATTCGGACAAAGACAATCTACCCATGGAGAGAGCACTGGGATTGCACTGGTGCGTTGAAACAGATGTGTTCAAGTTCAGAATTTCGATTCAGGAGCGACCATGTACAAGACGGGGCATCCTGTCCGTGATTGGTTCTATTTACGACCCTTTGGGATTTCTTGCACCATTTACACTACCAGCCGTTAATTTTGCAGGTTCTCTGTAAAAAGAGACTTGGATGGGATGAGAGTATAACGCAAATCTTCTCTTAGCGATGGACAGAGTGGTTAGAAGATCTCGACAAGATCTCGGAGTTCAGAGTGGACCGGTGTATGAAGCCTATAAACTTTGGTCGAATCAAATTTGCACAGCTGCATCACTTTTCTGACGCAAATGAAAGTGGTTACGGTATTGTTTCATATCTGAGACTGGAAAATGATAACAATGAAGTACATGCTGCATTCTTAATGGGAAAGGCCAGAGTGGCACCATTGAAGCAAATGACGATTCCCAGAATGGAACTTGCAGCCGCAGTCTTAGCTGTCAGAATTGACATATTGGTGCAAAAAGAACTGCAGCTTAAGCTGGAGGAATCTACCTTCTGGACTGATGGCATGACAGTGCTTAAGTACATCAACAATGAAAATAAATGCTTCCTAACATTTGTCGCAAACAGGATCTCTTTTGTAAGGGATGCTACTAATGTATCACAGTGGAAGTATATTAATACCAAGGAAGCCTCTAGAGGATTAACAGCAGACCGCTTCTTAAGCAGTAAGAGATGGATCAGTGGGGCAGAGTTTCTCTAAGCCAGACTGAGAATGGCCAAAGTTTAACCTAGAAACTGAAATCTCTACTAATGATCCAGAGATCAAGCAAGACATGTGAACGCCATTATTAAGGATCCATTGGATTCAACAACCTAATTAATTACCCATTTCTCATCATGGAATAAGTTGAAGACTGTGGTAGCTTGGTTTCTTAAATTAAAAAGAATGCTTTTGCAGTGGACTCGTAAGAGAAAGGAAACTCGGGCTGCTGTGAGTAGCTTTGAAACGGATCCTGGCAAGCTGAAAGAAAAGGTTGACGGAGATGCAAGTTTTTAAGGCATCATACCGGGGACAGTTTATGTCCGGATGATCTTTTTAAGGCAGAAAATGCAGTTATCTCTTTCTGTCAAAGACAAGAATATAAGGAAGAGCTATCAACATTACAAGCTGGTGAACATGGTGTTAAAAGAAGTAGTCATTTATATAGGCTTGATCCGATACTGGATAAAGGACTTCTGAGAGTAGGTAGTCGCCTAAATAAACTAGCGATGCCTGAAGAAGCTAAGCATTCTATTATTCTCTCAAAGGACTTTCATATTTCAACATTGCTGTTACGACATATTCATGAACAGATCGGACATGGAGGAAGAAATCACACGTTGTCGAAGCTTCGTAAAAAATATTGGATTGTCAAGGGTAACTCCGCTGCAACAAAGGTTATCAAGGATTGTGTTGTGTGCAAACGTCGGCGAGGAAGAGTTGGAGAACAGAAAATGGCAGACTTGCCTCTGGAAAGGATTCAACCTAATAATCCTCCATTTACAGAGGTAGGAGTTGATTATTTCGGTCCTATCGAGGTCAAAAGGGGACGATGACTGGTGAAAAGGTATGGTGTAATCTTCACTTGCATGGCAAGCAGAGCGGTACGTCTTGAAGTTGCATCTACACCTGACACAGACTCCTGTATTCATGCGTTACGAAGATTTATTTGTCGACGAGGTCAAGTTTTATCATTAAGATCAGATAATGGTATAAATTTTGTTGGAGCGGAAAGAGAGTTGAGAAAAGCGCTTAAAGGCTTGAATCAGAACAAGATCCAGAAGGATATGTTTCAGCAAGGGATACAATGGAACTTTAATCCCCCAGCGGCATCCCATCACGGCGGTGTTTGGGAATGATTGATTCGCATAGTTGGAAATGTGCTGCGCTCTGTTCTTAAACAAGAAGTTCTGGATGATGAAGGATTGCAAACTTTGTTTTGTGAAATTGAAGCAATTTTGAATGACCGATCCATTACCAAGAATTCTGATGATCCGAGTGACCTGGAAGCACTTTCACCAAATCATATTCTTCTGTTGAAAACCAAGCCAATGTTACCACCTGGGCTCTTTGTGAAGGAAGATTTGTATATTAGAGGCAGATGGAGACAAGTACAATATATGGCAGACCTTTTTTGGAATCGGTGGACACAAGAATATTTACCTCTAATTCAAGAACGTCAACGATGGTTGAAAGTGAGTAGAAATTTTATTCCAGGTGATATCGTCTTGGTGGTTGATTCTACTGCACCACGAGGTTCTTGGTTGTTGGGCAGGATACTGGAGATCATGCCAGACGTTAAAGTTTTTGTGCGTACTGTATGACTTCAGACTAAGGACAACATCTTGGTAAGACCAATAACCAAGATGTGTCTGCTTCTAGAAGGTGAAGGAGAAGATTGAAGAATCGCTAAAGAAGTTTGAATGCCAACATATAATGCATATTACTTTTGTTTTTGATAAATATTAAGCTTTTATAGCTCCTTTTAATATCTATTGGTAATTGCTTCGTTACATACGCAGAACAATTAGGGGCCGGTGTGTAGGAGCCATTTACGCTTGATTTAGTTACTGTCATTGTATTATGGCTATGTTTAATATTTCTAGTTTCTGGCTTTTTTGCATGCTTGTGGGTGTGATTTGATACGTAATGGGGAGTGTCCACATCAGAGGACGCTAGCGTAGCGACAGAGATTGTGGGTCAGTTTAATCTCAGAGGATGGAGAGAATAGTTTTTTACCACACTCATGTCTGCCACACTCGCGCCAGCTACACTCACAAGGACCACACGGTAACGACTACACGATTTTTACTGTATTGCTTGAAGAAGAAATGGTTGATAAGAACAAAAAGTTATGAATTACTCTTTTGAATTGTGCTACTTTAATAAAGACCAATTAATCAAGAAACAGCGTTTGGAAGATTCGTTTTTGTTATCTCAAAGTGCGGTGTGTGCGTAAACTATACCTCCATTCCATCCCCGAGAAGTATTGTCAAGCTAAGTCAAGTTTATTTGTCACATGCACATACACGATGTACAATGAAATGAAAGTGGCAATGCCTGCAGATTGTGCAAAAAAAAAATTACAATTACAGCATATAAATTAAAATTAATACAGAAAAGAAAATTTAGTCCCTGGAGTTATAATAGTTAACAGTCCTGATGGCCTGTGGGAAGAAACTCCGTCTCATCCTCTCTGTTTTCCCAGCATGACAGCAGAGGCGTTTGCCTGACCGTAGCAGCTGAAACAGTCCGTTGCTGGGGTGGTAGGGGTCCCTCATAATCTTGCTTGCTCTTGATCTGCACCTCCTGATGTATAGGTCCTGCAGGGGGGGCGAGTGTAGTTCCCATGGTGCGTTCGGCACTACTCTCTGCAGGGCCCTCCTGCTCTTCCAGCTGGGCAGAGCTGTTCCAAAACCAGACTGATGTTGCCGGACAGGATGCTCTCTACAGCCCCAGAGTAGAAGCATTGAAGGATCCTCAGAGACACTCTGAATTTCCTCAGCTGTCTAAGGTGGTAAAGGCGCTGCTTTGCCTTACCCACTAGTGCGGCAATGTGTGTTGTCCATGTCAGATCCTCTTTGATGTGGACTCCCAGGTATTTAAAGCTGCTCACCCTATCCATTTATTTCCAGTGGTGTGTACGTCCTTGGATGTTGAGCACAAGTCCACAATCAGCTCCTTAGTTTTTTTTGACATTCGAGAGGGGGCTATTGTCCCGACACCAGAGTGCCAGATCAGCCACCTCCAACCGGTAGGCCTTCTCATCGTTGTCGGAGATCAAATGGCTATCAAAGTTGGACTTTGAGAAGGTACAGAAACTGCCATTACACAGGCCTTTTAAAATCTTTCAAATTTGCTGTTTTATTCTTTACCCATTCTAATCGAATCATCTTTCCACTTACACTCCTTGATTTATTTTTAGTTTAGTTTGGAGATACAGCACGGAAACAGGCCATTATGCCCATTGTGCCAACCAGTGATCCCTGCACATTAACACTATCCTACACACACTAGGGACAATTTTACCCATACACCAAGCCAATTAACCTACATACCTGTACGTCTTTGGAGTGTAGGAGGAAACCGAAGATCTCAGAGAAAATCCACGCAGGTCACAGGGAGAACGTACAAGCTCCATACAGACACCACACATAGCAACTCTACTGCTGTGCCATCGTGCCATGTAGTGCATTCAATTTTCAATTTGTCTGTAGCTGTTTTGTTTTTCTAGAGAGATGTGACTACTAATTAATAGTCTGTCTTCCAATGGCGCAATAGTATTTTATTGTCACGTGTACCTTAGTACAATGAAATTCTTTTTTTGCATGCAGTTTAGTGACAATCCTATTATACATTAGGCACAATCAAACTAATATCTCATACAAAGTCAGTCTGACATTTTTGTATCGTCTCTATCTCTAGATCCTTTATATATCATGAATTCCAGAACTTTGCATTGTACTCCAGGTGTGGCCTGACCACTGCAAGTGGACAGGATTTCTCAGTTCTTCATTTTTATCCCTTTTTAAAATCTAACTAGTCTTTACCTCTGGAAATTATTAAAAGTAGTTTTCCCTTTGTATTAACTACATGCTCAACTTGGTGCCATCTGCACATTTTAAGACTGGGCTTCCAGTTTCCTATTTCAAGTCACCATTACCAATTCCTGTTGGCCACCAACTCTTTCTAATTCTGTATTATAGACTGTTTTCTGCAAGTCATGGTAAGTTAACCAGGAATGTGTTTAAAATCTTGTTGATCATGATCTCTTCCGATTAGACTATATCAATAAAGGTTACTGAGTTTGCTTTTAGTAAGCTTGTCACCTTGTAAATTGACCCTCTTGGTGGAATTTTTAACTGCAGAAATGACCTTTTTGATAACTGCAGCACACCAACACATTTGGTAACAAATTAAAAATATTTGAAACATTGCCATTAATGTATCAAACTGACAGAGGGTGACATTTACAACAGTGTTACTTTGAGGTTCTTTGTATTGGTACACTTTAAGGATTTTGTTTGTAGAAAGACAAAAATGTGTGCCTAATACAATTTTTTTTTTTAAGAACTGCAGATGCTTGTAAACTAAAACAAAATAATGTGAGAAAAAACTCAACAGTCCAGGAAAGAGAAATGGTCAACATTTAAGGTCTGACCCTTGTACTATAATTTTCCATTCCATCTTCTAATAAACTTCAGTAATCACTGCATTCTTAATTTGCCATGTCATCTAATTTGTAATTTTCAAGATTTAATATTACCTTAATACCAAAAAATGGTAATATTAAATCTTGAAAATCAGCTGCCTGGCTGCCTCCTCTGCCTGCATGTCCTCAGCTCCCTATTAACCCTTGGGCTGCTTAGCTTCCTCGGTCCTCCTCATAGGCCATGCTCTGGATCAGCCTGTTGTGCCTGTTGTGACGTTTTGGTCTGCTAGCCCGCAGTTGCCGGCTAACTTCTCCGGGCTCTGTGCTCCTTCGCTCCTGCCTGGCATGGCACTGAGGTACTTCGCTGCGAGGCTGCTCCAGCTCAACAACCACTCTACTCCGCCATGCATCTCTGCCATCATCAACCACGGACTTCTACGACGACCCAGATACATCCACAGAGGCTCCGGTCGCAAGTTTGCTTACTCCCAGACCGGTCACTCCATCCCCGCACTCTGGTCAGCTGAGCGGACTTCTACTCGTCGATTTCGTCATCACAATAACGCACACGAGCGCGCCCCCTGTCTGCAAGCCCTGGCAAAATCACCCGTGTCCATCCACACCATACAAAGCAACATGAAGCTCACTCTGTTCAATATCCGGTCCCTCAACAATAAAAGCCACATTCTGAATGACTTCATTCTGGACAATAAACTGGACTTCCTCTGTTTGACTGAAACCTGGCAACAACCTCTGGATTACCTCTCACTCAACCTCACTACACCCAACGGATACTCCTACATCAATAAACCACGCTCGGAGGGCCGAGGTGGTGGGATTGCCGTAATACACCGACAGGACTTCAAGATCAGCCTCATCTCCATCTCATCTGCATCTCATCTGCTCCTTCATTTGAACACCTGGCTTTCAAACTCTCTGGCCACACACAACTAGTCATGGCAGTTGTCTACCGCCCTCCCAAACCACACCCATCATTCCTTTCTGACTTCTCCGACTTTCTGACCCAGTTCTGTTCTCTCTCCCCCTCAATCCTCCTCCTCGGTGATTTCAACATCCACATGGACTCCACTGACTCCACAATAACCGCTGACTTCACTGAAATACTCAACTGCTTTAACCTCGCTCAACACGTCAATTTTCCCACCCATAACCGTGGGCACATTCTGGACCTTGTCTGCTCCACTGGACTAAATCTACATCACCTCTCTGGCTCCGACCCCACCCTCTCCGATCACTTAGCCATCACCATGTCCGTCAACATTCCCACCCCAGCTCCAAGGCAAAAACGCAAAATCAACTTCCGTAAGCTGAACTCTGTTTCACCTACCTCGCTCTCATCCTCCCTCTCTGAAAAAATCTCCGCCTCTCCCTTCGTTGACCTCCACAGCCCCTCTGACCTCACTGACTACTACAACCACACTCTCTCCTCTTGCCTCGACCAGCTTGCACCTATAAAAACCAAAACAGTTTCCTTCGCCCACTCTGCTCCCTGGTTTACCCCTGAACTCCGCATGATGAAAACCCATGCCCGCCAACTTGAAAGACTCCGCAACAAAACAGGTCTCACAATTCACTCCCAAGCCTACAAAGACCACCTGCAGCAATACAAAGATGCCCTCTCCCACGCCCACTCCACCTACTACTCTCAAATAATTCACTCTGGCTCCGGAAACCCAAAAGCACTCTTCTCTACAATAAACAAACTCCTCAGCCCCCTGGACACCATCTCCCAGTCATTCACAGTTGACAAATGCACCTCTTTCCTTTCATTCTTCCAAAGCAAAATAGACAGCATCTACAACACCTTAACCACCAACGCACCTGTTCCCCCTCAAACCACCTGCTCCCCCTTATCCTGTCAACCCCTGCCTCAGTTCTCCCCAGTCTCCGCCACCGACCTCTCTGACCTCTTCACAGGAATAAAAACTGCCACCTGCTCTCTGGACCCCATCCCCTCCAGCTTTGTCAAGGCCTGCCTTCCTGCTCTCTCTCCACTTATCACTGCAACAATAAATTCCTCCCTGTCCACTGGCATCGTCCCGCCATCCCTCAAAATCGCTGCTGTCACTCCCATTCTGAAAAAACCTGGACTCAACCCTGACACCCCAAACAACTTCAGACCAATCTCCAATCTACCCTTTCTGTCCAAAGTTTTGGAACGCGCTGTAGCTTCTCAACTCAAATATCACTTCTCTACCAATAACCTGTATGAAACTTTCCGATCCGGATTCCGCTCCAACCACAGTACTGAAACTTTGCTCCTCAAAATCACCAACGACCTTTTCCTCTCCTCTGACGCTGGCAACCTCAACATCCTCATCCTACTTGACCTCAGCGCCGCCTTTGACACCATAAATCACTCCATTCTCCTCACCCGACTTGAAACCTTTAACATCACCGGCACAGCCCTATCCTGGATCAAATCTTACCTCTCCGACAGGCACCAGTTCATCTCCATTAACAACTGTAAATCCCCCACCGCTCCCCTCCCCCAAGGTGTCCCCCAAGGCTCAGTCCTTGGCCCCCTCCTCTTCATCCTCTACCTGTTCCCCCTTGGTCAATTAATCCGCCGTCATGGTCTCAACTGCCACTGCTTTGCCGATGATATCCAGCTCCTCATCTCCACCAAGTCAATCTCCACCACCACACACTCTACACTGACAAACTGCATCACTGAAATAAAATCTTGGCTGCAATCAAATTTCCTCAAACTCAACTGCAACAAATACGAAATCATCATCATTGGTCCAAAAACGCTCACCAAATCCACCCAAAACTTCTTCCTCAATATTGATGGTCTCCCAGTATCCACCTCCCCTCACATCCGGAATCTTGGAATCATCTTTGATCAAACCCTCTCCTTCGACAAACACATCAAACAAACACATCAAACAAACACATCACCAAGACAGCCTTCTTCCACCTCAAAAACATCGCCCGTCTACGTCCATCCCTCTCCTCCACAGCTGCAGAAACCCTCATCCACGCCTTCATCACCTCCCGTCTGGACTACTGCAACAGCCTCCTCTATGGCTCACCCCCAAAAATCATCAGTAAACTTCAATACATTCAAAACTCCGCTGCCCGTCTCCTCACCCACTCCCCAATCCGTGACCATATCACCCCTGTCCTTTACAAGCTCCACTGGCTCCCCATCCCCCAGAGAATCCAGTACAAAATCCTCCTCATGACCTACAAAGCCCTCCATAACCTGGCCCCATCCTACCTGACTGACCTCCTCCACAGATACACTCCCACCTCCACCCTCCGCTCTGCTGCTGCCAACCTCCTGTCGTCCCCCCCCCGTCCCCCCCATCCGGACCAAACTCAGATCCTGGGGGGACAGGGCTTTCTCCATCGCTGCTCCCACCCTCTGGAACTCACTACCCCAAACCGTCAGAGACTCCTCCTCACTCACCACATTCAAAACAACACTGAAGTCTCACCTGTTCAGCACTGCCTTCAACCATTGACCGTCACCTCACCTTCTGTCTCCTTTTTCTGTTTGTTTACTTATTTATCTATTTATTTTCTTCTCTATGTTCTAGTAATCCCTGTAAAGCGTCTTTGAGTGTTTGAAAAGCGCTATATAAATGTAATGCATTATTATTATTATTATTATATGTACCGACCATAGGCCTGTAAACACGTTGGTGTTCATTGATAACATGTAATGAACTAAAAATAAAAAAATCAACAAGTTAATAACCCCAATGCAACCAAGCTCAAAGTCCTTAATGCAGCCAAGACAATTGGTAGTTCATAGTTAAGTTGGTGTTTTCCAGTGATCAAGAACCATCAAGAGATGGTTGTCGGGAAGAAGCTGTTTTTGAACCCAGAGGTCAGGTTTTCAGACTCCTGTTCCTTCTTCCCGATGGTATGTGTGAAATGAGAGTGTGGCCAGGGTGGTATGGGTCTTATATGCTGGCTGTTTTTTTGAGCCAACATTTTTAAGAACATTGCTGGCGCACTGCACATTTCTCCTGTGCAGTTTTTTTGGGTGTTCTGCAGCATTTGCTTTGTTCTAATACATCCATTTTCATTATAACTCTTGCGTTTTATGAACTCCAATATGGAGGTCCATCTGTACCAAATAGCTATCTGGACTCGTTTGCAGTTCTGCTGCTTGTATTGTTGTTTTGTCTTTCCAATAATTGTTTAACATCTTTCAAATGTGAGATTCTTATTATTTAATGTAGGTTCAGCTGAGTAAACTTTACTGCCTTTTTCTTCCTGTCGCTTTTGTACAATTGTTATTTGTGTGTTCACGAAAAATACAGCATGATCTTGGTAATGGGTTCCTTGACCCTATAGACCTGTGAAAGAAAAGAATACATAAAAGTCAAAGAGCATGCCCCTTAGCGTGGAAGACAGGATAAAGATGCTAAACGTATCACTGATATGAAGCCAGATAATGAACAACAGAAATCTGAATTTGAAAGATCATTCTTATTTCTTGAACTAGGTTAACCTATAAATGTTTTTTCCAGTGCCTGACCAGAATCTGCAGTTCCTTGTGTGTCCCATTTTTTTTCAACCCTTTTTAAAATAATGATTCCTTTTGTTAATTATAGTATCATACGGCATGGAAACAGACCCAACATCCCTACTTGTCCTTGTCGACCAAGATGCCCCATCTACAATTGTCATTCCAGCTCACATTTGTCCCATATTCCTTTAAACCTTTCCTATCCGTGTTAGAAAACGTGTAACCATTTTATTCCTGGGGCCATGATTTTCAGATTAGTTGTTAAAATAACCTAAAAAGAGAAACATATGGGCTCCTTTTTCCTCCATCTGTCGTCGCACAGGTTTTACTTTTGTCCTAGTGTCAATTTGTTAAAGTAGTATTGGTTTGCATTGACCAGTTGTAAAGGTTTCGCTGCCCCTGCTGATTTAGATTTAGAGATACAGCGCGGAAACAGGCCCTTCATCCCACCGAGTCCGCGCCGCCCAGCGATCCCCACACATTAACACTATCCTACACACACTAGGGACAATTTTTACATTTACCCAATTAACCTACATTCCTGTACGTCTTTGGAGTGTGGGAGGAAACCGAAGATCTCGGAGAAAACCCACGCAGGTCACGGGGAGAACGTACAAACTCCGTACAGACGGCGCCTGTAGTCAGGATCGAACCTGAGTCTCCGGCGCTGCATTCGCTGTAAGGCAGCAACTCTACCGCTGCGCCACTGTATCGTTAGTTCATTTTTATTCAAAGATCTTTTATTGTCACATGTACCGATTAAGGTACAGTGATATGCGAATTACCATGCAGCCATACGAAAAAAAAGCAACAAGACACACAACTACATAAAAGTTAACATCAACATCCACCACACTGGATTCCCCTCATTCCTCACTGATGGAAGGCAAAAAAAAGTCCAATCTACTTCCTCTTTATTCTCCCGTAGTCGGGGCGGTTGAATATTCATTGTGTATATTGTGGAATCATCAAATACAGCAGTACGTATTCTGTTATTTTTGATCCAGAAGCAAAGTAAAGAATTTTAATGGACTTCTTGGATTTTTAAGCATGCACGCTGTTGCATTTACAAAAATGTTATTGGTGGAAAGGTACATATTCCATAATGTTATTTGATATATGAATAGATTGATATATTGAGGCATTGAATAAATTTTGGTTGGAAATCAAGAAATTTTTTCACCTGAACTGTTTACATTTAAAACTGTATAGATAATTCCTTTCATTATATAATTAACACTTTCTTTTTATTGCAGCTGATACTTGAGACATGAACATTGAGAATTATTGAGAAGCTGTAGAAATGACTTCAACACCGGAAGACAATTATATTAGTCAACAGAAATACTTTGCAATTGGAGGAGTGCATGGCGATCTTAATATGTCAACCGCAGTTTCAAATGCAGCCATGACCTTTGATGGCTCACAAAATTTGAGCAATCTTCTCAAAGCTAACTCTGATAACTCCCGGTGGAAGCCAGTAGAAGACAAAAGAACCTGTTCCCAGAATCAGAAGGATGGTGAAGATGACGATGATGTTGTTTTCATTGAACCTTCCCAATCTATAAATTGTTCTTCAGCCTTGCACACAAGTAAAAATAGTGTCTCACTCGCAGTGTTGCAAAATCCAGAATCTATAGGAAGTGAAATGAACCTATCGCTGCCACCAATAGGAAAAGATTTTGTGTCTTCGGTGGAGCCCATCATTATTGATGATGAAGAAGAAGGAAATCCTGAGCAAGGAAAAGCTGGCAATATTAGCACATCTGGGAGGTGTGATGAAAGTAATGGATTTGGTGAACCAACTGAAATTGATTTTGCAACATCTGACTTGGGCAGTCAAAAAGTTGGTTTACATAATATCGATGTCCAGTACATTGATAATCAGAGTTTACTTTGTACTACAAGTTTCGAGAATAACAATTTAAATTGGGATGATAGAACAGGAATAAAGGAAGTTGACTTGAATGAATGCCATTCTTTGCACACAACATTGCTTTCAAATCCCAGGAGAGAAAATATCTTATTGACAAATGGAGGAGAAGCATTAAATCATGGTATAAGTACTGAGCCTGACTCTGAGATACAGATAACCTGTGTCACCACTTTAGATGCCAGTTCAAAGACAGTCATAAATGAACCACCAGCGCAGCATTCTGGGGGAATGGATTTAGATTTAATGATTTGCAATGTAACATCGCTTCAAGATCAGAAATTTGAAGGTGTCGATGAGGGAGTTCAGAAACAAGCTTTTCAAGCTGGCATGGGAGCTTCTAACTCTGATAATATTATGGATGCTGTTGGAGATGGATTTTTGAATGGAGAGTCTATGCTTTTGACATCACAACATAAACTTGGTGAGTACTTTGTTAAATAAGTGTGTGCTCAAAGATGAACATCTTACAAATACTCGAATCGTGAATTGGTAAACATCTGTTTCAGCAGTTAATGATTGAGTTTAAAGTAAAATCTAAGGTTCAAAGTACGATTTAAGGTTCAAAGACGGAACCAAACAGATGAGGAAACTGGGTTTCATTGCACCTGAAAATAGTTGCAGGTTGTAGGTTAGATCTAATATTTACAAGATGTGGCCAGATGGAAATCCAGGTAATGGTCAGAAAAGGGCGAATATTCTACTGCGGAGCAAAAGGCACCATATGAATGTTAAAATGTTGTTTAGGGTTTGTACCCAATTGTTTGATGGATGGGAAATGTTGGGATATTAAATGCTGGTTGTGGAATGTGTAGGAAGGAACTGCGGATGCTGGTTTAAACCGGAAATAGACACACAAACCTGGAATAGCAGTGGGTCAGATAGCATCTCTGGAGAAAATGGACAGGTGATGTTTCGGGTCGAGACCCTTCTTCAGACTGAGAGTCAGGGGAAAGGAAGATGAGAGATATAGACTGATATAGAACAAATGGAAGATCAGGGATATTGTCGGTGTCCCTGATGACTTCGTGTGCAGGAAGTGTGTCCAGCTGCAGCTCCTGGCAGACCGCATTGAACGGTTGGAGCTGCGGTTGGATTCATACTGGAGCATCCACGATGCTGAGAAGGTCATGAATAGCATGTACAGTGAGTTGGCCACACCGCAGGTAAAAGATAAGCGGAAGAAAGGGAAAGGGTGGCCACTAACCAGCGTAGCAGTAGGCAGGTAGTGCAGGAGTCCCCTGCGGTCATCTCCCTCCTAAACAGATATACCATTTTGGATACTTTTGGGGAGATGGCTCATCAGGGGAAGGCAGCAGCAGCCAAGTTCATGGCACCGTGGGTGGCTCTGCGGCAAAGGAGGGGAGGAAAAAGAGTGGAAGGGCTATAGTAATGGGATTCAATTGTAAGGGGAATAGATAGGCGTTTCTGCGGCCGCAAGCGAGACACCAGGATGGTATGTTGCCTCCCTGGTGCAAGGGTCAGGGATGTCTCTGAGCGGCTGCAGAACATTCTGGAGGGGGAGGGTGAGGGTGAACAGCCAGTTGTCGTGGTGCACATTGGCACCAACGATCTAGGTAAAAAAACGGGATGAGGTCCTACAAGGTGAATTTAGGGAGCTAGGAGATAAACTTAAAAGTAGGACCTCAAAGGTAATAATCTCTGGATTACTACCAGTGCCACGTGCTAGTCAGAGTAGAAATAGGAGGATATTTCAGATGAATACGTGGCTTGAAAAATGGTGCAAGGGGGAGGGATTCAAATTTCTAGGACATTGGAACCAGTTCTGGGAGAGGTGGGACCAGTACAAACAGGACGGTCTGCACCTGAGCTGGAATGGAACCAATGTCCTTGGGGGAGTGGTTGCTAGTGCTGTCGGGGAGGATTTAAACTAATGTGGCAGGGGGATGGGAGCATGAGCAGAGAGACAGAGGGGTGTAAAATGAGGGTAGAAGCAATAGGTAGCAAGGTGAAAAGTAAAAGTGGCAGGCAGACAAATCCAGGGCAAAAATCAAAAAGGGCCACTTTTCATAATTGTATAAGGGGTAAGAGTGTTGTAAAAACAAGCCTGAAGGCTTTGTGTCTCAATGCAAGGAGCATTCGTAATAAGGTGGATGAGTTGAATGTGCGGATAGTTATTAATGAATATTATATAGTTGGGATTACGGAGACATGGCTCCAGGGTGACCAAGGCTGGGAGCTGAACATCCAGGGATATTCAATATTCAGGAGGGATAGACAGAAAGGAAAAGGAGGTGGGGTAGCGTTGCTGGTTAGAGAGGAGATTAACGCAATAGAAAGGAAGGACATTAGCTTGGAGGATGTGGAATCGATATGGGTAGAGCTGCGAAACACTAAGGGGTAGAAAACGCTAGTGGGAGTTGTGTACAGGCCACCTAACAGTAGTAGTAGAGTTGGGGATGGCATCAAACAGGAAATTAGAAATGCGTGCAACATAGGTAAAACAGTTATAATGGGTGACTTCAATTTACATATAGATTGGGTGAATCAAATTGGCAGAGGTGCTGAGGAAGAGGATTTCTTGGAATGTATGCGGGATAGGTTTCTAAACCAACATGTAGAGGAACCAAAGAGAGAGCAGGCTATTCTAGACTGGGTATTGAGTAATGAGGAAGGGTTAGTTAGCAGTCTTGATGTGCGTGGCCCCTTGGGCAAGAGTGACCATAATATGGTTGAGTTCTTCATTAGGATGGAGAGTGACTTAGTTAATTCAGAAACAACGGTTCTGAACTTAAAGAAAGGTAACATTGAGGGCATGAGACGTGAATTGGCAATTGATTCTTAAACGGTTGACGGTGGATATGCAATGGAAGGCATTTAAAGACCGCATGGATGAACTACAACAATTGTTCATCCCAGTTTGGCAAAAGAATAAATCGGGGAAGGTAGTGCATCCGTGGCTAACAAGGGAGATTAGGGATAGTATCAAAACAAAAGATGAAGCGTACAAATTAGCAAGAAAAAGTAGCCTACCAGAGGACTGGGAGAAATTCAGAGCCCAGCAGAGGAGGACAAAGGGCTTAATTAGGAAAGGGAAAATAGATTATGGAAGAAAACTGGCAGGGAACATAAAAACTGACTGCAAAAGCTTTTATAGATATGTGAAGAGAAAAAGATTAGTTAAAACAAATGTAGGTCCCTTGCAGTCAGAAACGGGTGAATTGATCATGGGGAACAAGGACATGGCAGACCAATTGAATAACTACTTTGGTTCTGTCTTCACAAAGGAAGACATAAATAATCTGCCGGAAATAGCAGGGGACCGGGGGTCAAATGAGATGGAGGAACTGAGTGAAATCCAGGTTAGTCGGGAAGTGGTGTTAGGTAAATTGAATGGATTAAAGGCCGATAAATCCCCAGGGCCAGATAGGCTGCATCCCAGAGTGCTTAAGGAGGTAGCCCCAGAAATAGTGGATGCATTAGTGATAATTTTTCAAAACTCTTTAGATTCTGGAGTAGTTCCTGAGGATTGGAGGGTAGCTAATGTAACCCCACTTTTCAAAAAGGGAGGGAGAGAGAAAACGGGGAATTACAGACCAGTTAGTCTAACATCGGTAGTGGGGAAAATGCTAGTCAGTTATTAAAGATGGGATAGCAGCACATTTGGAAAGTGGTGAAATCATTGGACAAAGTCAGCATGGATTTATGAAAGGTAAATCATGTCTGACGAATCCTATAGAATTTTTCGAGGATGTAACTAGTAGAGTGGATAAGGGAGAACCAGTGGATGTGTTATATCTGGACTTCCAGAAGGCTTTCGACAAGGTCCCACATAAGAGATTAGTATGCAAACTTAAAGCACACGGTATTGTAGGTTCAGTATTGATGTGGATAGAGAACTGGCTGGCAGACAGGAAGCAAAGAGTAGGAATAAACGGGTCCTTTTCAGAATGGCAGGCAGTGACTAGTGGGGTCAGTGCTGGGACCCCAGCTATTTACAATATATATTAATGATTTGGGCGAGGGAATTGAATGTTTGCCGATGACATGAAGCTAGGGGGCAGTGTTAGCTGTGAGGAGGATGCTAGGAGGCTGCAATGTGACTTGGATAGGTTAGGTGAGTGGGCAAATGCATGGCAGGTGCAGTATAATGTGGATAAATGTGAGGTTATCCACTTTGGTGGCAAGAACAGGAAAGCAGGCTATTATCTGAATGGTGGCCGATTAGGAGAAGGGGAGATGCAACGAGACCTGGGTGTCGTGGTACACCAGTCATTGAAAGTAGGCATGCAGGTGCAGCAGGCAGTGAAGAAAGCGAATGGTATGTTGGCATTCATAGCGAGGGGATTTGAGTATAGGAGCAGGGAGGTTCTGCTGCAGTTGTACAGGGCCTTGGTGAGACCACACCTGGAGTATTGCGTACAGTTTTGGTCTCCTAATCTGAGGGAAGACATTCTTGCCATAGAGGGAGTACAGAGAAGGTTCACCAGATTGATTCCTGGGATGGCAGGACTTTCATATGAAGAAGGACTGGATAGACTCGGCTTGTACTCGCTGGAATTTAGAAGATTGAGGGGGGATGTTATAGAAACTTACAAAATTCTTAAGGGGTTGGACAGGCTAGATGCAGGAAGATTGTTCCCGATGTTGGGGAAGTCCAGAACAAGGGGTCACAGTTTAAGGATAAGGGGGAAGTCTTTTAGGACCGAGATGAGAAAGTTTTTTTTCACACAGAGAGTGGTGAATCTGTGGAATTCTCTGCCACAGAAGGTAGTTGAGGCCAGTTCATTGGCTACATTTAAGAGGGAGTTAGATGTGGCCCTTGTGGCTAAAGGGATCAGGGGGTATGGAGAGAAGGCAGGTATGGGATACTGAGTTGGACGATCAGCCATGATCATATTGAATGGCGCTGCAGGCTCAAAGGGCCGAATGGCCTACTCCTGCACCTATTTTCTATGTTTCTAAATGAATCAAAGATATGCAAAAAAGTAACTGATAAAGGGAACAGATCATTTTTGCTGTGGTATCACAAAATGCTGGAGTAACTCGGGTCAGGCAGCATCTGGGAGAGAGGGAATGGGTGATATTTCGGGTCGAGACCCTTCAGATTGATGTCGGGGGCGGGACAAAGAAAGGATATAGGTGAAGACAGGAAGACAGTGGGAGAACTGGGAAGGGGGAGGGGAAGAGAGAGACAGAGGAACTATCTAAAGTTGGAGAAGTCAATGTTCATACCGCTGGGCTGCAAGCTGCCCAAGCGAAATATAAGGTGCTGTTCTTCCAGTTTCCGGTGGGCCTCACTATGGCACTGGAGGAGGCCCATGAC
Source organism: Rhinoraja longicauda (assembly GCF_053455715.1). Taxonomy (NCBI): domain Eukaryota; kingdom Metazoa; phylum Chordata; class Chondrichthyes; order Rajiformes; family Arhynchobatidae; genus Rhinoraja; species Rhinoraja longicauda. Next base: position 46,569,406 of record NC_135959.1, on the reverse strand, counting down.
AGAAAGATCAGACTTGGAGTGGGAGAGGGAGTTGAAGTGCTGAGCCATCGGGAGATCAGGTTGGTTAAGGCGGACTGAGCGAAGGTGTTGAGCGAAACGATCGCCGAGCCTGCGTTTGGTCTCGCCGATGTAGAGAAGTTGACATCTGGAACAGCGGATACAATAGATGAGGTTGGAGGAGGTGCAGGTGAACCTCTGTCTCACCTGGAAAGACTGTTTGGGTCCTTGGATGGAGTTGAGGGGGAAGGTAAAGGGACAGGTGTTGCATCTCCTGCGGATGCAGGGGAAAGTGCCCGGGATGGGGGTGGTTTGGGTAGGAAGGGACGAGTGGACCAGGGAGGTACGGAGGGAACGGTCTCTGTGGAACGCAGAAAGGGGAGGAGATGGGAAGATGTGGCCAGTAGTGGGATCCCGTTGGAGGTGACGGAAATGTTGGAGGATGATTTGTTGGATACGCTGGCTGATAGGGTGGAAGGTGAGGACAAGGGGGATTCTGTCCTTGTTACGAATGGGGGGAGTGGGAGCAAGAGCTGAGCTGCGGGATGTAGAGGAGGCCCTAGTGAGAGCCCCATCTATAATGGAAGAGGGGAAGCCCCGTTTCCTGATGAATGAGGACATCTCTGATGCCCTAGTGTGAAACACCTCATCCTGGGCACAGATGCGGCATAGACGGGGGAATTGGGAGTAGGGGATAGTAGGGGAGCAGGAGACAGGGTGGGAAGAAATATTGTCCAGATAGCTGGGGGAGTCAGTGGGTTTGTAGTAAATGTCAGTCACTAGTCTGTCTCCCGTGATGGAGATGGTGGGATCCAGAAACGGTAGGGAGATGTCGGAGATAGTTCAAGTATATTTAAGAGCAGGATGGAAATTGGTGATGAAATTTATGAAGTCAGTGAGTTCTGCATGGGTACAAGAGGCAGCGTCAATGCAGCGGAGGTAGAGTTCGGGGATGGGGCCGGTGTACGTCTGGAACAGGGATTATTTGACGTACCCGACAAAGAGGCAGGCATAGCTATGGCCCATGCGAGTGCCCATAGCTATGCCTCTGGTTTGGAAGAAGTGGGAGGAGTCAAAGGAGAAGTTGTTAAGGGTAAGAACCAGCTCTGCTAGGCGGAGGAGAGTGTTAGTAGACGGGGATTGGCTGGTTCTACGGTCGAGGAAGAAACGGAGGGCTTCAAGCCCATCCTTGTGAGGGATGGAAGTGTAGAGTGACTGGACATCCATAGTAAAGATGAGGGAGTGGGGGCCTGGAAACCGGAAGTTATCGAGGAGACGGAGAGCATGTGAGGTATCTTGGACGTAGGTGGGGAGGGATTTGACCAGGGGGGGGTAGGATGAAGTCGAGGTAGGTGGGACATGAACAGGCAGAAACAATGGGTCTGCCAGGACAGTTCCAGGCCAGGCCAGGATTGCTAGCTGTGGCCTAGGTGAAAACGAGTTACAGAGACTCGATAAGACTACTTTGAAGTTAGTACATTGACTTGGGTGGGGGAGGGACGGAGGGAGAGGGGATGCAAGGGTTACTTGAAGTTAGAGAAATCAATATTCATACTACTAGGTTATAAGCTACCCAAAGGCAGCTCATTTCCTTTCCCCCTGACTCACCATCTGAAGAAGGGCCTCAACCTGAAACGTCACCTATTTCTTTTCTCCAGAGATGCTGTCTGACCCGCTGTGTTACTCCAGCTTTTTGTGTCTATCGCTGGTTGTAGAATGTCAGGTGGGAGAAACGTCTTAAATGTTGAATAGGACACTGAAGAGTTCTGAAGTGGATCATCCTTGTGGTGATGGAGGATGCTCTTTGAAATTCTGCTATACAACCTGCTATGTGAGCACAGATTCCAAAGCTCATTAAAAGCTTGGCAGTGGAGCTTAATACATGTTTCGTACCGAATTTCAGTGCCTTGATAGATTGAGGGTAAGCATGTGGCTTTTATGGGCCAGGTAATGAGTAGTTGTATATGTGAGTTTATATCGGTGGTATGATTCTGCTAACAAATCCTAGCCAGTCATTATGAAACGGCAATAGTTAAGGCTGAAGAACCTACTTTACTCTGAAGTGGAAGTTGGGGTGATAGCTCTGAGTAGTATTCTGTCTTTTTTTTATATAAGTATTCTGTCTTGGGTGTTTGTGAGAGCATAAAGAAACATTTAAAATACATTTCAATTAACTTTTATCATTGTCCTGAGAGCATGAGTTGATAGTAAGAGCCTGCAACTTTGTGCAGATTGAAATGGTTTTGCGCAGTTAACATTGCTTCCTTTCGGCAGACTTGTTCATTGATATAGCAGTCAACAAATTGGAGATGGGTTGGAATTTTTATTTTATTCGTTTACAGGATGTGGATGTCACTAGGGATGCTGCGTGCATTCTTTATCCCTTTATTGACCGTGACTAAAGAGGTAGGTAGCAGGCAACCAGTTGGTGGGTATGGAGTCGTATTTAGGTCGGACCAGGTAAGGATGGCAGATTTCCTTCCAGAAGGACCAATGATGGAGATGGGTTTTACTAAAACAAATAGTTTCATGGTTGCCACTGGCGAGACTAGCTTTTTGTTTTGTTCCAAACCTTTTTAAAAATTCCAGCTCTGGGTAGAATTAACTGTCTCGATCAATGGCCTCAAACTCTTGACACTCGGTTTACTACCAAAACCTCTAAGCTTGTAACAATATATCTCTCTTGAAAGCATCCAACGAACTGGCCTCCACTGCCTTCTGAGGCAGAGAATACCACACCTTCACCACTCTCTGACTGAAAAAGTTCTTCCTCATCTCCGTTCTAAATGGCCTACCCCTTATTCTTAAACTGTGGCCCCTTGTTCTGGACTCCCCCAACATTGGGAACATGTTTCCTGCCTCTAATGTGTCCAATCCCCTAATTATCTTATATGTTTCAATAAGATCCCCCCTCATCCTTCTAAATTCCAGTGTATACAAGCCTAATTGCCCCAGCCTTTCAACATACGACAGTCCCGCCATTCCGGGAATTAACCTAGTGAACCTACGCTGCACGCCCTCAATAGCAAGAATATCCTTCCTCAAATTTGGAGACCAAAACTGCACACAGTACTCCAGGTGCGGTCTCACCAGGGCCCGGTACAACTGTAGAAGGACCTCTTTGCTCCTATACTCAACTCCTCTTGTTATGAAGGCCAACATTCCATTGGCTTTCTTCACTGCCTGCTGTACCTGCATGCTTCCTTTCAGTGACTGATGCACTAGGACACCCAGATCTCGTTGAACATCCCCTCCTCCTAACTTGACACCATTCAGATCATAATCTGCCTTTCTATTCTTACTTCCAAAGTGAATAACCTCACACTTATCTACATTAAACTGCATCTGCCATGTATCCGCCCACTCACACAACCTGTCCAAGTCACCCTGCAGCCTTATTGCATCTTCCTCACAATTCACACTACCCCTCAGCTTAGTATCATTTTATGTTTATATTTAGGGATGTTGAGGTGTAATGAGCTGTGCCTAAATTAACTCCCCATGTAATTATCAAATAAACTTGTGTAATTAAATCATGATTTCCATTAAGCTTCAGTTTCACAATATAAAAGTTTATTGCAACTTCTTGCAATAATTTATTGCAACGTTAGGTTGTTTAAAAAGCTCAAACCTATGTACATTGAGAATCTTAAATATGATGTGCTGTTTCTGTACATAACAACTCTATTTCTTGTGCCACAATTTTATGAAGAAATTTTTGTTTATAGATATTTCACAGCTGAAAGCCAAAAGCCCAAGATTACAATGTTTTGTTCTGTTGATTAAGCAATACATCGAAATTTACTAAAGGTTTTGTCTATCATTTCTCCCATAAAATGTTCAAATTTCATGAACAGTTTTAAACTAAAGCCTTCAAAAGCCATTCCACAGAGAAATAATTCATTATACATGATTATTTGTAATGCCTTGACCTAGCTCAAAAGACCTTTGCCATCCCAAGGTACTTTTACCTCCCAAGATTGCAGTAATAAATACCACTAGTAAGCAAAGAATTGGATGAGTAATGTGCTTGAGGGTATGATTGTTATGCAGTTGGAACCTATTTTTCAAATACTTATAAAGTACTGGTCAAGCATTACTCCTTGCTTGCTTTCAGTATCCTGTCCTCCCAATCCTATCCCAAAATCCCATTCGTGCTTGTTAGACCTTGTGCGTTGCGATCTCAATGCTTTCAAACTCCTGGATTGTTATTAATGCTTCCAAATTACTGGGTTACCCTTCCATCTTTCCTGCTCAATCTTTAGAATTTTCTTCTTGGCATGTTGTCAAAGACACTTCGTATACTGCTCATATTTTTGACCAGATCTAATGGAGGAATAGCAGCTTAAATCTTAAAGGGACATTTCAGGTGATGATTCCCAACCATGATTTTATTGAATAGTAGAGCAACCTGAAGGGAGCTACTTCTGCTAAAAATTAGTATGTTCATATGTTCTTTGCTAACCACTTTTTTCACCCATCTATCTTGTCTCCTCCACACCCTCTTCTAAATATTTTCTATCAAGGGATGAAAGTAATCTGGCCAGTTGCCACTGGCTCTTCCCTTTCTCCTGCCCAAGTTCCAAATTAGCATATTTTTCCCTTCCTATCTGGTAGGACCCTGTAAATGCATCTTATCCAAACATCAGAGACTAATAACCCCATATCCTACCAAACTGCATCTACCCATCTTTCCTTTCTGGCGTAAGTAGGTAAAGTTAATACTTCTCATTGCAAACATTGATCATCTCCAAATGGAATTACCAATGCTCTCAAAGTTTCTTTCTATGTAATCTATCTCCTTAGATTCCACCCATTTTTTCCCTAATCTGCAACTATTTTATCTGCTTCCAATTTACTCAGAATAAATGGTGCAAAAGTGGAAGTGGTTAAGAGCTTCAAATTCCTTGGTGTTAATATTACCAACGATCTGTCATGGACTAACTACATTCATGCGGCAGCCAAGAAGGTACACTTCCTTGGGCATCTGAGGAAGTGTGGCATGTCTCCAATGACTCTTACAAACTTCTACAGATACGCTGTAGAAAGCATCCTGTCGGGTTACATCACAGCTTGATTTGGGAACAACTCTGCCCAAGGCTGCAAGAAGTTGCAGATGTAGTTAATCCATTATACAGACCTGATTCCACACCATTGACTCCATCCACCCATCACAATGCCTTTGAGAGCAGCTAACATAATCAAACACTTATTCCACCCCAGTCATTCCTCCCCCTCCCTGCTTGTGTCTGCCAAAAGGTTCAGAAGCTTGAAAGAATGCATTACCAAACTTGGGAACAGCTTATTCCCCTCTGTTCCCAGGCTTATGCACAATCCTTAGACGAGCTAGGGTGCTGTTTGATTCACCTGTACCACATTGTGGGCATTGGATTTTGTCTCTAGCTCTGATGCATTGCAATGCTGAGGACTATATTCTGCAATCTGTATCTTCCTCATTACTCTATCTTTTGTACTTGAGTTTGACTTGATTGTATTTATGTATAGTATTATCTCATCTGATTGAATAGTATGCAAAACAAGGCTTTTCATTGTACATTGATACACATGAGAATAATAAACATAAACCAGATTTCTTGTACCTTTTGATCACATTTGTGCTTTTATCATTGCAATAGCTGACTTTGATCAGTCACAAAGGACATTTCTGTGATTGTGACAAAGGTAAGCATTTGTTTCTTGGTCATATCGTTGTGTTCATAGTTGAAGTCAGATTACTCTGACTGCAGCACACCCTGCCTCCCCCCCAAAAACTAATTATCAGCGTTGACAAGGACAGCAGGTGGTTAGGAACACCATCCAAGTTCCGCATCATCCAGTATTGTGCTCCTACATTGTCACTGGGTGTAATCCCTGTTGCTCCTTACCCCAAATTCTTGTGTGAGTAGCTGCATTAGAAGGATTGCCATAGTTCAAGGCAGAAGGCTTGTCATCTGCAAAGCACAGTTAGAGATGTGTACTAACTGCTAACCGAGCCTGCAATGGCTGGAATCTTCCAGTTGAATATGACTTCATTCATGTGGTTCCCATTCCTACCAGGGCAAACGCACAAAACTACCAGCAATAGTTTTTCTTTTCCTGCCTTCACCAGTACCATTGTTCCCTAACTATCCATCTGTCGAGGCCGTCCTATTTATCTTCCCATGGGCAATATTAAATTAAAACTCTTAAAATAAAGATGCACTGTTTTACTTTGCAAGCTTGAAGCTTTTGGTGTCTCCATGATCTTAGATTATTTGCCTGGCACTGAAGATTAAATGCACAGAAAGGATCTAAAGTAATCAAGGACCACTTACACCAGAGTCATTCTTCCTCTCTTCCATCAGGTGGAAGATACAAAAGCTTGAAAGCATGTACTATTGCATCCAGAAACTGCTTCTTCCCCACTATTATAAGACTATTAAACTGATTTATCGTAAACAAGTGTGTTGCCCCAATCTAACTTGTTGTGGCCCTTGCACTATTATTTAATTTGTAGATATAGTACTATATTGTACACTAGTTTTCTCATTGCACTACCTGTTGTACGTGTATCGTTTGATTGTATTCGTCTATGCTTTTTGGCTGGATAAAATACACAAAACAAAATTAAATGCATTTCTGTACATGTGACAATAATAAACCAATATTAATAATGGTGGTCTTGGGTCAGTTTATCCCCTGCTAAAATTTTCACCATAGAGTCATGCAGCACATGTGGCCCAACCTGCCCATGCCAACTACGATGCCCCATCAACATTAGTCCCACCTCACTGTGTTTGGCTCATATCCCTCTAAACCTTTCCGAATGAGCTGTGAAAAAGGTGATTGGTTCGAGAGACTGGTCCATTCCATTGTTACCTCTAGAGTTGCTTACTCCATCCTATTTTTTTGGCTATATATTCTCAATTTATCTATCCCCTATAAATTATGTCATTTTGAACTATTATTACATATTATAGGAGTAGAATTAGGCCATTCAGTCCATCGTGTCCACGGTCATTCAATCATGGCTGATCTCTGCCTCCTACTTCCATTTTCCTGCCTTCTCCCCATAACCCTTGACACCTGTTCTAAGCAAGAATCTGTCTATCTCTGCCTTAAAAATATCCACTGACTTGGCCTCCACAGCCCTCTGTGGCAATGATTTCCACAGATTAACTACCCTCCGACTAAAAAGAAGTTCCTCTTCACCTCCTTTCTAAAAGAGCACCCTTTAATTCTGAGGCTATGACCTCAGGTCCTCGACTCTCCCACCAGTGGAAACATCCTTTCCACATCTACTCTATGCCATTCATTATTCTGTAAGTTTCAATGAGGTGTGTGTGTGTGCCCCTCAGCCTTCTAAACTCCTGTGAGTGGAGGCCCAGTGCTGTCAAATGCTCATCATATGCTGTAACTGGATCCAAGTTTGTATCAAATCATCTCAAAGTCTAATTCCTTGCTAATAATATAAAAGTGAACTATAGCAAATACTGAAAATCTAAATTAAAAGCGGTAAACGATGGAAGTACTCTGAGTCGGACATCATCTGTGAAGAGAGAAATTGAGAGAAACGTTAACTTTCCAGTTAATAAACTTGGATCAGGGAATTTCCTTATATCTTCCTGTCTGTAATTTCACCTAATCTTGTGATTCCTGGATATATCTGCTCTCGCTATTCTGATCTCGGGAACATAAAATTTTAATGGTTGCAAACAGGACTCGTGTCTGGAATTATCTTCTAAAATCTGTCATAGAGTGATATTGTGTGGAAACAGGCCCTTCGGCCCAACGTTCCAACTGCACTGTTCCCACCTGCCAGCATTTGGTTCAAGTCCTTCCAAACCTGTCCGATCCATGTACCTGTCTAACCGCTTCTTAAATGTTGGGATAATCCCTGTCCCAACAACTTCCTCTGGCAGCTTGTTCCATACATCCACCAACCTTTATGTGAAAAAGTTACCCTTCAGATTCCTATTGCATCTTTTCCCCTTCACCTTAAACTTATGTCCTCTGGTCCTCGATTCACCTACTCTGGGAAAGAGACTCTGTGCATTTACCCGATCTATTCCTCTCATGATCTTATACACCTTTACAAGATCACCCCTCATCCTCCTCAGCTCCAAGGGATAAAGTCCCAGCCGACTCAACCGCTGCTTATAGCTCAGACCCTCTAGACCTGGCAACATCCTCATAAATCTTCTCTGTACCCTTTCCAGCTTCACAACATCTTTTTTATAACATGGTTCCCAGAACTGAACACAATACTCTAAAATGCAGCCTCACCAATGCCTTATACAACTGCACCATGACCTCCCAACTTCTATACTCAATACTCTGGCTGATGAAGGCCAATGTGCCAAAAGCCTTTTTGACCACCCGATCTACCTGCGACTCCACCTTCAGGGAGCTATGCACCTGCACTCCAAGATCCCTTTGCTCTACATCACTACCCAAAGCCCTGCCATTCACTGTGTAGGTCCTGCCCATGTTAGACTTCCCAAATTGCATGACCTCACATTTTTTTCTACATTAAATTGCGTCAACCATTCCTCAGCCCACTTGGCCAATTGATCAAGATCCTGCTGCAATTTTTCACAACCATCGTCACTGTGCAAAACCACCCACTTTTGTATCATCTGTAAACCTGCTAATTTTGGCAAGTACGTTCTCATCCAAATGATTGATATAAATAACAAAAAGTAAAGGGCCCAGCATGGAACCCTGAGGCAAACCACTAGTCACAGGCCTCCAGTCCGAGAAGCAACCTTCCACCATCACCCTTGGCTTCCTTCCATGAAACCAATTTTCTATCCATTCAGCTATCTCTCCTTGGATCCCATGCGATCTAACCTTCCAGAGTAGCCTACCATGAGGAATCTTGTTGAATGCTTTACTAAAATCCATATATACAACATCTACAGCCCTGCCCTCATCGACCTTTTTGATCACGTATTCAAAAAACTTAATCACATTTGTGAGACACGACCTCCATGCTGACTATCCCTAATCAGCCCCTGTCCGTCGAAATGCCTGTATTTCCTATCCCTCAGAATACTCTAGTAACTTTCCAACTACTGATGTTAACCTCACTGGCCTATATTTCCCAGCATTTTCCCTGCAGCCCTTCTTGAATAAAGGAACAACATTTGCCACCCTCCAGTCGACTGGCGCCTCTCCTGTAATTAAAGACGACGTAAATTTCAATCAGGGCTCCTGCAATTTGCTCTCTGGTTTACCACAATGTCCTTGGATATATAAACATAGCACAAAAAGTAAGGACATTTGTGTTTGGTAGATTATTTCTTTGTTGTAACAATGCTTCTTGGCAATAAATCTTATACCGTTGGAAAGCCTGTTTATTTCCCTTTTAAATGGTGCCACATTTGTAAGGAACGTGCATTTGTGGGATGAGCAGCAGAGCTGAGTATATGGGTTGCGCCCATGAAAAATTTGCCAAATCTTCTCTGCCAATGCCAAACAGCTTATTCTGCTGTTGCTATTGACTCTTGTTTTGAGCTTCTGGTACCCCCAAGTGCTGACAATCAGGTGCCTGATTGGCACCTGATTGGCAGCATCTGTGAGCATGGGCCCTGCTACAGTGGTCAGTAGGTGTCTGCTCCAAGAATCGGCATGCCACGTTTGACTGATCTGGATAGGGCCCGTGCGATAGGGCAACTTCAAGCTGGTGTTCCGCAAAACCAAGTTGCGGCATTATTTGGAGTGAGCCCTAGTACCATCTCCAAAGTGAAGGCCAAGTTCCATATAACGGGGGATGTCAGAGACAGGCCACGAAGTGGGCGTCCCAAGAAGACGACACCCGAAGAAGTCCGTTTCCTCACCCTGTCAGCACTTAGGAACAGTAGGCTGTCTTCTACATATTTGCAGTTAAGGTTTGCAGGACGATATGGCCGACGGCTCTCTGCCCAGACAATTCGGAACAGACTGCACGCAGCCGATCTCCGGTCTCATTGGGCTGCCAGGAGGCCTGCCATGACTGCCCTTCACCGTCAGGCCCGTTTGCGCTGGTGTCGGCAGCACGTGCACTGGAACCTGAACATGTGGAGGAACGTTATGTTCAGCAATGAGTCCAGATTCTGCCTACGGCAGTTGGATCATAGGGTCAAAGTGTGGATAAGACGCGGAGAACGCTATGCTAATTGCTGCACCGATAGAGTAACATCTTTTGGTGGAGGCAGTGTGATGGTGTGGGGCGGCATCTCCCTCACTGGAAAAACGAGGCTTGTCATCATTGGAGGCAATCTCAATGCAGAGAGATATCGAGATGAGATTCTGCAACCAGTGGCAATCCCATATCTCCACAGTCTGGGACCGAACTCTATCCTCCAAGATGACAATGCTCGCCCCCACAGAGCAGGGTTTCTCAGAGACTACCTCCAGAATTTGGGAGTGGAGAGGATGGAATGGCCTGCCAGCAGTCCTGACCTCAACCCCATTGAACACTTGTGGGATCAGCTTGGGCGCGCTGTTCGTGCCAGAGTGACCAACACAACCACGTTGGCTGACTTGCTACAAATGCTGGTTGAAGAATGGGATGCCATCCCACAACAGTGTGTGACCAGGCTGGTGACCAGCATGAGGAGGAGGTGCCAGGCTGTTGTGGCTGTGTATGGTTCTTCCACACGCTACTCAGGCTCCTGTTTATTAAATGAATAAATTGTTAAATTGCCAATATGTCTTGTTTCTTCAGACTTCAATCATCCAATCCACCAAACAACACCGAACAAGAGTCAATGGCAGAATAAGCTGTTTGGCATTGGCAGAGAAGATTTGGCAGATTTTTCATGGGCGCAACCCACATACTCAGCTCTGCTGCTCATCCCACAAATGCATGTTCCTTACAAATGTGGCACCATTTAAAAGGGAAATAAACAGGCTTTCCAACGGTATAAGATTTATTGCCAAGAAGCATTGTTACAACAAAGAAATAATCTACCAAACACAAATTTCCTTACTTTTTGTGCTATGTTTATATGTCTACCTTCATACACAATAGTATCACCTGCACCTCTTCGACCGTAACACTGTGCTCTCAAGACACTGCCATTGACTGCCCCAAGTTCCACCGTCTTTCTCCTCAGGAAATGCAGAGGCGAAATACTCATTGAGGACCTTGCCCATTTCCTGCGGCTCTGCACAGAGTTGACCGCTTTGATTCTTGAGTGGTCCCATTCTCTCTCTCTCTTGTTACCATTTTCCCCTTATGTATTTATAAAATCTCTTTAATGCTGTCTGCCAAAACTATCTCCTGGCCCCTTTTTGCCCTTCTGACTTTTTTTTCACTTTGCTCCTTAGTTCTCAAAACTCTTCCAGGGATACACTTGATCCTAGCTGTCTATACCTGTCCTATGCATCCTTTTTATTCTTAACCAATGCCTATATTTCTCTCATCAGCTAAGCTTCCTTACATTTGCCTGCCTTGCCCTTCACTCTAACAGGGACGTGCATATCCTGAGCTTTAGTCATCACACTTTTAAAAAACATCCCACTTGGCTGATGTTCCTTTCCTCTCAAACAACCTGCTCCGATCAACTAGAGCGAGACTTTCTCTCATACCCTGAAAGTTGGCATTACCCCAATTTAGCATTTTAACACTTGATCCCTCTCTGTCCCATATCCATAACTATCTTAAATATGTCTCTAACATATTTCCATTTTCAGAATGCACTTTGTAAGCTACTGTTTTGACCAAGTTTCTTTTGCTTTATCTAATCTCTTTGCATGTTTAAGGGATTTTTTAAAACTTAATTGTGATCTCGTGAAGCACTGGGGGATGCTGGCACCATATTAACGGTAGACACAAAAAGCTGAAGTAACTCAGCGGGACAGGCAGCAGTTCCTTCCTACACCATATTAATGGTGCTGTCTAAATGGAGGTTGCTGCTGTTGCGGAATGCTTCCTGTGGAATACAACAAACAATTACTGGGTAGTTATCACTCAGTAGTCTTTTCCATCATTTTGATAATATTTTGATAGATTGTCCAGATGAGATATGCACATGGCATATCTGGGCAATCTTCTACAATGTAGAATGTGATGAAATAGCCTGGCTTGGTTCTCAATTTCTTTCCTGTCCTTTATCTCATTGGTGTTGATCCATCCAACAACAGTGGTGTCATGTGCAAACTTACCATTAGAGTAGGCGTTGCACCTGACGTAGTCATGGGTGTACAAGGAATAGAGTAAAGCACACAACCTGAGGGTCACCAGTTGAGGGCCAGGTTGGTGAAAATGTTATGACCAATTATATCGGTTGAGATCTGCCGGTCAGGAATTCCAAAAGCCAGCTGTAGATGGAAGCCGCAAGGCCAAGATCCAGAAGTTTAGTGGAGAGAAGGAATGGGTGACTTTTCAGGTTAAGCCCCTTCAGACTGAAGAAAAGTCCCCAATTCCTTCTCTCCAGAGATGCTGCCTGACCCGCTGAGTTACTCCAGCATTTTGTGCCTACCTTCGATTTAAACCAGCATCTGCAGTTTTTGTTTCCTCCAGAAGTTTAGTGATGAACTTATCTAGGATTATAGTGGTGATGGAAGAGCTTGGACTCAAAAGACTGATGCAGATTTGGGCCATTTGGAATCTTTCAAATAACTTCATTATGGTTGATGTTAGTTTTTCTGAGCAGTAGTCATTGAAACCGGTCACTTTATTTTTCTTGGGGACTGGAATGATGAAGGTTTCCTTGAAGCTGATGGGGATCGGATTGCTGCATTAAGATATGTGATGCACTGCATAGAAACACTTGCTGTTCCTCTGAAATCTGTGATTGGAATTTGATATCCTGAGTAAAGTAGCAAGTTATTTTCCTGAGTATATTGGTGAACCATTGATACTCATATCAGCCAAGTTCTTTTGACAGTCACTTTTCCAGCCGTTGGCTGCCAAATGCTCAGTCATAGTTATACAGTATGAACACGGAGCTTTCAGCAACCTATCCATGCCAACCTGTTTTTTTTAACTGAGCAAGTCCCATTTGCCTGTATTAAGCACATATCTCTCTCAAACTACTATCAAAATGTCTTTTAACCTTTACCATTATACCCTTCTCTACACTTTCCTCTGGCAGCTTGTTCCATACATGCACCATCCTCTGTATAAAGAAATTGCCTCTCAGGTCTTTTTTTAAATAGTTCCACTCCCACCTTAAATCTGTGCCCTTTAATTCTGGACTCCTCTACCCTGGGAAAAAGTCTAAGACCATCTACCTTATCTATACCGCTCATGATTTTGTATAACTCCATTAAGTCACTTCCCAGCCTCCTTTTCTCGAGGGGAAAACATCCCAGCCTATCCAGCCTCTCCTTATAACTTAGGCCCATGAGTCCTGGTAAAATACTTGTGATTCTTTCTGCGCCCTTTCCAGCTTAATGTTATCTTTTCCATAGGAGGGTGATCAGAACTGCACACAATATTCCAAATAACTTTGGTTGCTTTTTGCTATCCAGATAAGGTGTGAGGGGCAAAGTATAAAGAAGATATGCAAGGCAAATCTTTTACACAGAGTGGTGGGTGCCTGGAACACACTACCAGGAGTGGTGGTAGAGGCTGATGTGATGGTGAAATTTAAGAGGCTTTTGGATCAACAAGTGGATATGCAGGAAATGGAAGGGTATGGATCAAGTGTAGACTGAGGACATTTATTTAACATATCGGCATAGACATTGGGGGCCGATAAACCTGTTCCTGTGCTATACTATTCCATGTTCTAACTGCGGTCTCACCTATGATGTACTTCCACGCTCAGTACCCTTGCCGGTGAAGGCAAGCATGTTCAAAACCTTCACCATGCTGCCCACCAATGTTGCCACTTTCAGGGAACTGTGCACCTGTATCCCTTGGTCGCTCATACCCTAGGTTATTAGATATCCAAGATACAATTTGAAAAGGCATTTTCTGATTTGTTTATTCACATCACAAGATCCACCCCAATGATTCTGGGCTGTATATCTAAAGTCTAATTGTGTCTGACAAGATGATAGTGGTGTAGGTACTCCCATAGTGCTGTTGAGCAAGAGTTCCAGGATATAGACCCAATGATAAAGAGGGATTGATTACATATTTCCAAACAGAATGGCACGCACTATGTAGGAGCACCTGCAGATGGTGATGTTTTCATGCGGCTTCTCCCTTCAAACTTATTTTACTTAATAATTTAAACTTAATACTTAAACTAACCTACTACTTATTTTGTTGTAGAGATCAGAGATTTAGATTGTGCTGGCCACAGTAATTTAGGCATGTATTTATTGCACATTCTGCAGAAGATGTATACTGCAGCCAGTGTGTATTGGAGGTGGAGGGAATTAACATTTTGGATGATGAATACTGTATCAAGTATCTGGACAGTTTTAGAAACTACACTCATCCAAGCAAGTGAAAAGTATCCTGTCACACTCCTGCCATGCCTTGTAGATGGTTGGGTGCATTTGGTATTGGAAGTGAGTCATTTGCCACAGGATACTCAGTCTTTGACTTACTTTGTAGCAGGATATTTATACGGCTGATCCTTTTGCATTTTCTGTCAATGGTGACTCTCCCCCACCACCAGCATGAAAGAGTTGATGGAAGGAGACTCAGCGATAACGATTCTTTTGAATATCAAGTGAAGGTGGTGACTCTTGTTCCTTTCTTAGATGTGGACTTTGACTGACATCTTCAGTTTGAAATAACTCTCGCTTGGTGGCCCATATCTGGACGTCATCTAGATCTTGCTCCCTCAGGCATGAACTGCTTTATTTGCAAATGGAATGGAACATTGTGCTCTCAGATACCAGGGTGCCCTTGAGTCAATGCCTCATGGTATATAACTTGGCAAAGACTTCTCTATAATGAGTTGTACAGCATAGTATCAGTGGATCTCAAAATATGTGAAATGGTAATCACAAGAAGTTAGATACAACAGTTAAATTGAAATCGATCTTGCATTTCTTGCCATATGTCTTCATCTCGGTCAGGCAACCTGGCACTAAATCGGAAGTAAGGTGAACACTGTGTAGGAGCCATTAATGTTTAGACTAGCTACTATTGGCATATTATATTATTTTGTCGAGATATATCTTGCCGTATTATTTTGGACACTTGGAGGCGGTCATTAGATGCACAGGGTGGTGTATATATATGGGCAGAAGGGACAGGGAGACACAGGGAGGGAGAGCATACCGTTCTCACCAGACCTGGACAGACCAACGACTGAACAAACCTTGGACCAGACCAGGGACAGAGCAGCCGGTTACGAGTTGTATGCGAAATAAGTAAAGTCTGGTATGTTCATCTCCTTGTTTGCACAACTACTTCAATAAACACCCAATTTATTTGAAAATAACGACTGGAAGATCTGTTCTGTTGGGTCTGCGTAAGATCACTCCTACTCCCTGTCTAGTAATGGCAATTGAAAAAGAAGTCACTGGAAAATTCAGAAAGTTGACATTACATTTTAAGTGAGAACTTGCTCTATGAGTGAGACTGGAGCTTTGAATCAATTGGACAGAAGAATTGTTTTATTTCACAAGCCCAATCAACTGGACAAGGTAGCCACCTGCGCTAATCGGACTAACGGAGATTGGAACCCCCGAAAGCCAACGTGCAGGGAAAGTGAGTACGTACAGCATTAAGCTTTATTGCAGAAGCTATATGTGATTGGCTGTATTGCAAAACGGCTACTGTAATGGAGAATTGAGAACAAAGAAGTGACCTTGAGAATCGTAACGATATCAGTTGTTTGAAATACTTGTGCTGTCGGCTACGGCTTTCACGTCAACGCGCCTCAAAGGGATAGTGTACAAGTATGTATGTGGTTAGATCTGATGCTGAGTCACCAGATGGCGATATCAGAAAGGATTCTGAAAAGGAAAAAAGTGGTCACACATTGGGGCGGTATCCACAGATCAGGAAGAAAATGCACAGAGAAAGGATAGACTTCTTAAAGGAGAAGGGAGTCTGTTTTGGATGTTTGAAAATAGGAACACATGAGCAAAGACTGCAAGAGTTGTTTGACTTGTGACATGTGCAAGCAAAATCATCCTGAAAAACAAAAGGACAAAGAAAAGAAACCAGAACATACAGAACAGAATGAGAAACCAATTGGGAGTAATGCAGTTCTCTCACCTCATATGTGTAGGCACATTGGGGCCAGTGATAAATCCTGCATCTTCTCCATTGTACCAGTACAAGTGAAGAGCCACAAGGGGAGCACAGTGTTACAAAACTACGCATTTTTGGATAATGGAAGTTCATCTACCTTTTGCACAGAAAGCTTGATGAGAAGGTTGAACATTACAGGACAAAAGACCGAAATTCTCTTGCGTACCATGAACCAAGTGATCAGTCGTCATCAGTTTGGAAATATCTAGTCTGGACAAAGACGATTTTATTCAACTATCTGATGTGTTCACACATAAGACCATGCCTGTTTCTCAGCTAAACATTCTCAGCCAGGAAGACCTGATACAATGGTCTTACTTGAAGGATATCAAGATTCCTGAAATAGACTCTGGCATTGACCTACTCATCAGATCAAATGCTTCAAAGGTATTGAAACCTTGGGAGCTGGTCAACAGCCAAGGGGATGGACCATACGCTGTGAGGACCCTACTGGGGTGGGTCATCTATAGTCCCCGACCAAGAGACAACGAAAGCAGGGATGTAAATGGCTGCTCTGCTGCTGCTGTCAATCGAATATCAATGCAAACCTAGAGGACTAACAGCAGACCGCTTCTTAAACAGTAAGAGATGGATCAAGGGATCAGAGTTTCTCTGTAAGCCAGACAGAGAATAGCCAAAACCTCACTTGGAATCTGCAATCTCTGCTAATGATCTTGAAATCAAACAAGACAATGGCTCAAATTTTATCGGAGCGGAAAGATTGAGAGAAATACTCAATGGCTTGAATCAGAACAAGATCCGGGGTGCTATGGTTCAGCGAGCGATAAGGTGGTACTTTAACCCTCCAGCAGGATCCCATCATGGGAACGATTGATCCGCATAGTTCGAAATGTGCTACGCTCTGTTCTTAGCCAATAAGTTCTGGACGATGAAGGATTGAAAACTTTATTTTGTGAGGTTGAAGCAATTTTAAATGGTCGACCCATTACCAAGAGTTGTGGAAGCACTCACACCAAACCATCTTCTTCTGTTGAAAGCCAAGCCAATACTACTACCTGGACTCTTTGTAAAGGAAGACGAACATTAAACGCAGATGGAGACAGGTGGAATATATGGCAGATCTCTTTTAGAAACGATGGACACAAGAATACTTGCCTCTAATCCAAGAATGACAACGGTGGTCAAAGGTAAAAATAAGTTTTGCTCCAGGGGACATTGTTGTGGTGACTGATTCCACTGCACCACAAGGCTCCTGGCTAATGGGCAGAATATTGCAGACCATACCAGATGCACAAGGCCTTATGCGCACAGTTTGACTTCAGACTAAGAGCAACATCTTGGAAAGGCTGATAACAAGGATATGTCTGCTCCAAGAAGTTGACACCTAAGTACAGCAAAGACTGATGGCCCTAATGACTGAAGAATCACTAAAGTAGATTAAATGCCAACACATAGTACATACCTTTTTTTGATTATTTGTAAAAAATGTATAGCTCCTTTTAATGTTTATTGATAATTGTTTCGTTATATAGGTAGAACAATTAGGGGTCGTGGGTAGGAGCCATTTATGTTTAGACTACTGTTGGCATATTATATTATTTTGTCTAGATATATCTTGCCGTATTATTTTGGATACTTGGGGGCGGTTATTTGATGCACAGGGTCGTGTATATATATGGGCAGAAGGGACAGGGAGTGCCAGACACAGGGAGGGAGAGCATACAGTTCTCACCAGACCTGGATAGACCAACGACTGGACAAACCTGAGATCTGGGACCAGACCAGGGATAGAGCAGCCGGTTACGACTTGTACGCGAAATAATTAAAGCCTGGTATGTTCATAATTAAAGCCTTGTTTGTACAACTACTTCAATAAACAACCAATTTAACTGGAAATAACGATTGGAAGATCTGTTCTGTTGGGTCTGTGTAAGATCATTCCTACTCCCTGTGTAGTAATAGCAATCGGAAAAGAAGTCACTGGAAAAGTTGGAAAGTTGTCATTACACACTGTATACTGAAGAACATCATTTTGCTGTTTCCAACTTAGTATATTGGTATACTTGGTGTTGAGGCACTGGTAGATTTAGATTTTTTTTTAGATTTAGAGATACAGCGCGGAAACAGGCCCTTCGGCCCACCGGGTCCGCACTGCCCAGCGATCCCCGCACATTAGGGCGGCACGGTAGCGCAGCGGTAGAGTTGCTGCTTTACAGCGAATGCAGCGCCGGAGACTCAGGTTCGATCCTGACTACGGGTGCTGCACTGTAAGGAGTTTGTACGTTCTCCCCGTGACCTGCGTGGGTTTTCTCCGAGATCTTCGGTTTCCTCCCACACTCCAAAGACGTACAGGTATGTAGGTTAATTGGCTGGGTAAATGTAAAAATTGTCCCTAGTGGGTGTAGGATAGTGTTAATGTACGGGGATCACTGGGCGGCACGGACTTGGAGGGCCGAAAAGGCCTGTTTCCGGCTGTATATATATGATATGATATGATTAACACTATCCTGCACACACTAGGGACAATTTTTACATTTGCCCAGCCAATTAACCTACATACCTGTACGTCTTTGGAGTGTGGGAGGAAACCGAAGAACTCGGAGAAAACCCACGGGGAGAACGTACAAACTCCGTACAGACGGAGCCCATAGTCAGGATCGAACCTGAGTCTCCAGCGCTGCATTCGCTGTAAGGCAGCAACTCTATCGCTGCGCCACCGTGCCGTTGTTTCATGATTGGATTATTATCAAGGCCCAACTGGACAAAACACAAACACTCCTAAATGTACATTACATTTTTGATGGTCACATAGTTCTGTATCTAAAAATTGCATAATTTTATGTTTCCTGCTGTGGTTGACTCCCCCAGAATTACTTTAAATAAATCTCCAATGACGTTCCTCCCTACTGATGCAGAACAGAGGCAATTTTTGATACTTATTATGGACATTTTTCAGGTACCTTGCAAAATATTTTACCGATGACTTCTATCCGATCTCAGGAAATGGTTGAAGATTCTGAAAAAGAAAGGAGCAATCTTAAGGTACTTCTGAATCTCTGTTATTTGACTGTAACACAAAATGCAAAACTGACAACAAAAAAAAATCACAATTGTATTTTCACTCATGGAATGTAAGTATTGTTGGCTGAGCTTATCTCATTTTGGAGAGAAATTAAGATTTGGTCTGTGCTAACAAATGCCAGTATGGGTGAGGATAGCAAACTTCCTTTGTTGAAACACTGTTTTTTCTCTAATATCAATAGTTTCATGGCTATGCGTACTGTACTGTTACTATCATCTAATTCCTGATTTATTTATTTATTTGCTTTTAAGTTTCTTCAATTATTTTGTGGAATTCAAGATTTTGTCTCCAGATCAATTGTCCCGGCCGCTGGATACAATTCCTCCAACTTAACCATGTGGCTATCATATCTCTATTTATAATGCTTAATATTTGTTTACAATTTTATTGTAATCTCCACTAAACAAATCATCTTGCATCACTTCTTTCCTCCGTCGCTTTTGGCACATTGGCCTTCATCTGTCAGAGTATTGAGTAGCGAAGTTGGGAGGTCATGTTGCAGTTATATAAAACGTTGGTGAGGCTGCATTTAGAGTATTGTGTTCTGGGCACTGTGTTAGAGAAAGAATGTTGTCAAGTTGGAAAGGGTCCAGAGAAGATGTATAAGGATGTTACCAGGAATCGAGGTCTGAGCTATAGGGAGAGGTTGAGCAGGCTGAGACTCTGTTCCCTGGAGGACAGGAGAATGAGGGGTGATCTTATAGAGGTGTATAGCATCATGAGAGGAATATATCGGGTAGACCCACAGAGTCTCTTGCACAGAGTAGGGGAATCAAGAACCAGAGGGCATAGGTTTGAGGTGAAGGGGGAAAGATTTTATAGCATTCTGAAGGGTAACTTTCTCATACAAAGGGTGGTGGGTGTCGGAGGAGATAGTTGAGGCAGGGACTATCGCAACATTTAAGAAGCAATTAGACAGGTAGATGGATAGGACAAATCTTAAAGGGATATGGGCCAAATACGGGCAAGTGATACTAATGTAGATGGGACATGTTGGTCGGTGTGGGCAAGTTGTTTCCACACTGTATGACTATGACTTCAGTTGAATTTAAGCAAAGACTTTATGCCTTAACCACGTTTGGGATTAATTGAAAGTGTATTTGCTTTGAAAAACCATGGTTGAATATTGATGCTTCTTTAATGGGTTGTTTATTCTCACATGCTTATTTGAGAGGAAAACAGTGCATTTAACTTATCATAACAAAATCAATTCAGCCCTCTTATTTATGTGTCTCTCTTTACGTGGGATAGTTATCATTTCTTTTATCATGGCAATCACTCTGGAATGAGGGTGATTTGCCTCCACCAACTTTGAGAGGTAGAAGATGGCAATGCCTTAATTATCTTAGCAGAACAACATCTTGGTCAAGATATCATTGTTGCAAAGAGATCCAAAGTCAACCTCCCAGAGCGCTGCACAAACTCACCCTCATTCCACACAAACCTCGCTCCTCTTCAGCCCTATGCTTCTCCCGGGGATGGCGGTGCCAGCAGAGGCTGTTCGCCAGCGCTGGCTCCCTGTAGCCGGTTGTCTGGGTCTTGCTCCCTCGATCATACCACCGCTGCGCGTTTCCAACAGGCTCAATCCTCACAGCCAGCACTGCCGTGAGAGTGGTCTCCGGGACAGGCGGACATATACCTGTCAGGTGCCGCTCCGTTAGGTTACAGGTTTTGCAATTGGAAACGCGTGATCGAGGGAGCAAGAGGAGCGAGGTATGTGTGGAATGAGGGTGAGTTTGTGCAGCACCCGTGTCTGCTCTGGGAGGCGGCACAAATGACATTGCCTGGGGGTGGAAGGGAGCTCTGTAACCTGCAATGAAGCACCAAGCGTGGGGATTTTGTTGTTTTAAAGTTTTTGCACAAGTTTATTTGTCACGGTTTGAGAAGAAGAATTAACGTTTTGTTACTGTGTGCTCATTCAAAGATACTCTATTTATTTTAAACACTTAACTAGAAGATTGCTAACATTTATATTTTGCTGTTTCTCTTTAATGCTCTCTTTATACTTTTTTCTGAGTTGATCTTGTGATATTTTTGTTGTGTGGTTTTATAAAACAAAATTGAAAGTTAACCAATGTCAAGGGTTTGATCTGTTTCGACAATGACTTTGAGATCAACTTACAAAGGAGCTGTAGACGCTGGTTTACACCAAAGATAGACACAAAATGCTGGAGTAACTTACCGGGACGGACAGCATCTCTGGAGAGAAGGAATGGCTGATGTTTCAGGACGAGACCCTTCCTGTAGGGTCTCGACCTGAAACGTCAGCCATTCCTTCTCTCCAGAGATGCTGTCCGTCCCAGTAAGTTACTCCAGCATTTTGTGTCTACCGGGTGATATTATAGGGAGGGTTTGATCAGACAAACCGCTCCGCTGGATGCTGACCTCTGCAGCTGTCTAATCGCTGCAGAAAATACAGATGAAACGCAGGTCTGTATACATGCAGCAGATCAGCCTATGCTCAGTCGAAATACCGAACTCCTTGAAAGTCCTTGAAAATTCACTTTTTATGATAAAAGTATTAATTCATGCAGAGTAATGTGGCGTTTTTTATAATGCGTTTTTAATTAAAAGCCGGAAAACATTGTTAGACATGTTTGTCTTTGTCCCCTATTTTTACCTCCTCACTGCCGCCGCTCACCCCCGGGGCTTCTGAACAACGACTACAACACTTATGTTTGTTCTTATTTTGCTGCGCTAGATGAAGACTGGGCCGGGGAAGAGAGTGGAAGAGCGGCGCAGATCTCACTGGCGCTGGGAGAGAGAGAGAGAAAGAGAGAGAGAGAGAGCAGCCCCCGCAAGTGGCGGTGCTCCTTCACCGGACCTTCTGACCCCCTCCCCGCGCTCCCGCTGCTCCCTTTATCCCCGACTCTCTCTCTACCCCCTACTCTCTCTACCACTGACTCTCTCTCTAACCGACTCTTTCTCTACCCCTGACTCTTTCTCTACCCCTACTCTCTCTCTACCCCCGACTCTCTCTCTACCCTCGACTCTCTCTCTACCCCTGACTCTCTCTACCCCCGACTCTCTCTCTACCCCCGACTCTCTCTCTACCTCCGACTCTCTCTCTACCTCCGACTCTCTCTCTACCCCCGACTCTCTCTCTCTACCCCCGACTCTCTCTCTACCCCCGACTCTCTCCACCCCCGATTCTCTCTACCCCCCCCCCCCCCCCCGACTCTCTCTCTACCCCCGCATCCCGGGGTGAAGCAGCGACAATGGCAATGAGGAGGAAAGTTTCCTTGTGTTTGGTGTTTGCGAGGGGGCGCTGTGATCTCTCGCCTTGTCACGGTTCTGGGTCGGTGGCGATCCGCTCTCCGGTGAACCTTCGCCGGCAGCTTCTGTCTCCAGTCCCCGCCGCCGCGGGCGGTTCCACAGCTCCGGGACAAG
This sequence comes from Rhinoraja longicauda, assembly GCF_053455715.1. Lineage (NCBI taxonomy): Eukaryota > Metazoa > Chordata > Chondrichthyes > Rajiformes > Arhynchobatidae > Rhinoraja > Rhinoraja longicauda. The sequence continues at coordinate 46,546,838 of NC_135959.1, read as the reverse complement.
TTAAAAAGTCGGGGAGAGTTGAGGGGAACTCGCCGCATAAAACAAAAAAACCTACAAAATCATCATAGTTTTTACTAATTAAACATATATACACCAAATTAACAGTTTTGAAAACAGTATTTTCTTACCTATACGAAAAACTGGAAAAAACCATCAATGTTTGCTGGATTTTGATCCTTGAAAATGGGATTTTTGGACCTTGAAAGTCCTTGAAAAGTCCTTGACTTTTTTGCTGTTCCAAGTGTACGAACCCTGGTTGGTCGGCATGGGGAAGTTGGGCCAAATGGCCTCTTTCCATGCAGTATGATTCTATGACTATTATCAAAGTCACCTCAGGTGGATTGATAATCAAAAAAATAAATGATCACACCTTAAGTGTGTGAAAATACATAATCTGATACAGTATTTATCTTCCACTGCACCTGTTATGGTTACCGTTGCCTTATTTTACCCCCATGTTTTAGAATCACGGACATCATTAAAGAGTTTGATTTAATTAATAAATGACTGAAGAATAACTATTCTGATTTATTTTTAGGTAAATAATGGAACCTGTGAAGATATAACCATGAATGATATAAGAATTAGTGAAGTGTATGGATCTTCAAGCCATTCTGTAAATGGTGAATAACATTGAATTATTTCCTGTTATTATTCACATTAATGACAATTATTCACTGTACCTTGACATCAAATGCATTTTATTTTGTTAAATATAATTTCTGATTTTTATTATAATTGTGGCTTTTGATTTGTAAGAAGAAAGCTATGTTTTCCTTTGTGTGTTTATGATAAATATTGAAAATACATTTTGCATATGAAATATTAAGTGTTACATTTAAAAATTCTATAGGATATAAAAATTCTAAGAGATTACAGCAGGAAAGAATTTACTATAAACATTTGCAAAAGACTGATCTTAAAGAAATATCAAACCATAGTGTTGATTTAACTATTTCCGAAGTTTATACAGCATTGATATAACTATTTTTGTAGTCAATAGTGTTGGTTTAACTATTTCTGAAGTGGAATCACACCCCTGCAATAGTTTTCAGACAATTTTATTTTTAATAAATATGCTAAAGATTTCCATTCAGATACGTGTATTAACAGGTTTAGTAAACAATTTGGTAAATTGCTATTTTTTTAATATTAAAATCAAATGTAAAATTTAGATCTAACATTTGACAAATATGAATACTTTATTTCAAGATTCGTGGTTATCACTGCCATCCCCATTGCCTACAAATCGTAAACTGAATGTTTCAGATTCTGTCGTGCCTATGGCGCCACTTTCAAAACCAGTCTTCCAGTCCTCCGGACTTCAGCAACAACCTAAGCCATCTGTAAAAGTCATTTGTGCTCACTGCAAAAAGCCATTGCAGAAAGGTCAAACAGCATACCAGAGAAAAGGCTCACCTTACCTCTTCTGCTCCACTACTTGCTTATCATCGTTTTCTCACAAACCGGCTCCAAAGAAACTCTGTACTACTTGCAAAAAGTAAGAAACTGATTTCTGTGGTACATATATTAGTGACTGTAAAATTGATTATTGTGCAAGAAGTTTAATGATTTTCATGCTTGCAGCATCGGTTTTGATTCGCTCTATTTTGTAAGTTGTGACAATAATGCCAACATATTTCCCGGAATTTGCTGAAGCAGTGGAACATGCCCTGTTAGACTTGTCTTTCCTCACTTTGGTATTTACCTTTGAAAAATTGTGCTGCAAGACACTGCTGTTTAAAATGTCAATTGGAAATAAGATCTCTGGGAGACACAAGAGATGACCGATGCTAAAATCTGGAGCAAAACTCATTCTGTTGGAGGAACACGCTGGGTCAGACAGCATCAGTGGAGGCAAAGGGATGTTGATGTTTCGGGTTGCGGCACTGCATCAGGAAAGATGGCCAGTATAAAGGGGCGAGAGGGATGATTAAGGCAGGGGCTGGCAGACAATAGGTGGAATGGAAGCGAGGAGAGAGATGAGAGGCAGTTGGAGGAAGGGGAGGGATGGAATCGGGACGCAGAGGCTGATGGGTGAGAGGTAGAGACAGATAAGAAAAGAGGAAAACAAATGGAGCGAATAGAGACAGATGGGGGGAGGGTTGGAGTTAGACTCAGCAACTGGAAGGTGGTGAGTGGAGACAAGAGGCTGCAGATATTGAATCCGATACATAAGGAAGGTGATGTGGAACTAGACATGGGAGGCTGATGGGCAGATGGAACCGGGTGGGGGAGGGGAATGAAACTGGATAGCGGGGTTTGAGAAAACTAGGAAAGAGAAAGGATCGTAGGGTGTGGGGTTAGCTGAAGTTTCAGTATTCATACCGTTGAGTTGTTGATCACCCGTGAAGAAGATCAAGTACTGTTCTTCAAGGTATCCGGGATGTTGATGAACAACTGAGCTGACTTAATTAAGGGTTCCTGTAGAAACAGTATTGAAATAGTGATTTAGTCAAATTGGGAATGGAACAGCAAATAGAGAGGAAACTAAAGTTTGGATTAAGGGGGAAAAGGGATGTTTAAATTAACAATGTAGAACAATTTATTTCCTGCAGAAAATACCTTCCATAGTTTTAATTGTTTCTTCCGAGGTCAACAATGAAATTGTAGGGCATTATAGAGGATTATATCTTGTACTATTGTTAACTATATGTAGTGGGATTAATTGCCTGTTAACGTGCAATTTCCTGAAACTCAAGTCAAGCTACTGTCCTGTTAACATCCTGTAACTAATGGAAATTTGCAATACCCCTCCCCCACTACAATCAGCCTGAAGAAGGCTCCCATCTATGCTCTCCAGAGATGATGCCCGACCCGCTGAATTACTCCAGCACTTTGTGTCCTCTTCATAATAAGGTGTACTTTACACATCAATAGCAATGTATCCATTAAGCTTGCAATTACAGTGCCCTCCATAATGTTTGGGACAAAGACTCATCATTTATTTATTTGCCTCTGTACTCCACAATTTGAGATTTGCAATAGAAAAAAAAAAATCACATGTGGTTAAAGTGCACATTGTCAGATTTTATTAAAGGGCATTTTTATATATTTTGGTTTCACCATGTAGAAATTACAGCTGTGTTTATACATACAGTACCCTCCATAATGTTTGGGACAAAGAGCCATCATTTATTTATTTGCCTTTGTACTCCACATTTTGAGATTTGTAATAGAAATAATCACATGTGGTTAAAGTGCACATTGTCAGATTTTATTAAAGGGTATTTTATAGATTTTGATTTCACCATGTAGAAATTACAGCTGTCCCATTTCAGGGCACCATAATGTTTGGAACACATGGCTTCACAGGTGTTTAATTGCTCAGGTGTGTTTAATTGCCTCCTTAATGCTCTCAGCACCAAGTCTTTCCATCACCTTTGGAAACTTTTATTGCTGTTTATCAACATGAGGACCAAAGTTGAGAAACAAGAATAAAACTGTTAAGAGATATTAGCCAAACCCTAGACTTACCAAAATCAACTGTTTAAACATCTTAAAGAAGAGAGAGAGCACTGGTGAGCTTTCTAATCGCAAAGGGACTGGCAGGCCAAGGAAGACCTGATGACAGAAAAATTCTCTCTATAATAAAGAAAATCCCCAAACACCTGTCTGACAGATCAGAAACACTCTTCAGGAGTCAGGTGTGGATGTGTCAATGATCACTGTCCGCAGAAGACATCATGAACAGAAATAAAGAGGCTACACTGCAAGATGCAAACCACTGGTTAGCCGCAAAAATAGGATGGTCAGGTTACAGTTTGCCAAGAAGTACTTAAAAGAGCAAGCATAGTTCTGGAAAAAGGTCTTGTGGACAGATGAGACAAAGATTAACTTATATCAGAGTGATGGCAAGAGCAAAGTATGGAGGAGAGAAGGAACTGCCCAAGATCCAAAGCATACCACCTCATCTGTGAAACACAGTGGTGGGGGTGTTATGGCCTGGGCATGTATGACTGCTGAAGGTACTGGCTCGCTTATCGTCATTGATGATACAACTGCTGATGGTAGTAGCACAATGAATTCTGAAGTGTCTAGACACATCCTATCTGTTCAAGTTCAAACAAATGCCTCAAAACTCATTGGCCGGCGTTCATTCTACAGCAAGACAATGATCCCAAACATACTGCTAAAGCAACAAAGGAGATTTTCAAAGCTAATTCTTGAGTGGCCAAGTCAATCACTCAATCTAAACCCAATTGAGCATGCCTTTTATATGCTGGAGAAATCTGAAGAGGACTAGCCCCCAAAACAAGCATAAACTAAAGATGGCTGCAATACAGGCCTGGCAGAGCATCACCAGAGAAGACACCCAGCAACTGGTGATGTCCATGAATCGCAGACTTCAAGCAGTCATTGCATGCAAAGGATATGCAACAAAATACTAAACATGACGACTTTTATTTACATGACATTGCTGTGTCCCAAACATTATGGTGCCCTGAAATAAGGTGACTATGTATAAACTCTGCTGTAATTTCTACATGGTGAAGCCAAAATGTATAAAAATGGCCTTTATTAAAATCTGACAGTGTGCACTTTAAGCACATGTAATTCTTTCTATTACAATTCTCAAATTGTGGCGTACAGAGGCAAATAAATAAATGATGGGTCTTTGTCCCAAACATTATGAAGGGCACTGTATTTTAGCCAAAGTTTTGAGGTCCATTATTTAGGAGTAAAATCATCTGACAGTTTAATTAAGTAAAATGCAAAGTGCTGGAAGAACTCGGGTCAGGCAGCATTTGTGGGGGGAATAGATAGACGGCATTTTAGTTTCGGACCCTTTTACAGACTGTCTGAATGCTTAAGATTCCATCATCTGCAGTCCCTTGTGTTTCTATTGAGTAAATCATATCATATCATATCATATATATACAGCCGGAAACAGGCCTTTTCGGCCCTCCAAGTCCGTGCCGCCCAGCGATCCCCGTACATTAACACTATCCTACACCCACTAGGGACAATTTTTACATTAACCCAGCCAATTAACCTACATACCTGTACGTCTTTGGAGTGTGGGAGGAAACCGAAGATCTCGGAGAAAACCCACGCAGGTCACGGGGAGAACGTACAAACTCCTTACAGTACAGCACCCGTAGTCAGGATCGAACCTGAGTCTCCGGCGCTGCATTCACTGTAAAGCAGCAACTCTACATATAGATTTGGTTACACACAACATTGAAGTAGGTGGACACAAAATGCTGGAGTAACTCAGCGGGAAAGGCAGCATCTCTGGAGAGAAGGAATGGGTGACGTTTCGGGTCGAGACCCTCCTTCAGACTGATGTCAGGGGAGGGGGCGGGACAAGGTAGAAAGTAGTCGGAGACAGTGGGACTAGTGGGAGAACTGGGAAGAGGAGTGGATGGAGAGAGAAAGCAAGGACTATCTGAAGTTGGAGAAGTCAATGTTCACACCTCTGGGGTGTAAACTACCCAAGCGAAATATGAGGTGCAGTTCCTCCAATTTGTGCCAGACCTCAATCTGACAATGGAGGAGGCCCTGGACAGAAAGGTCAGATTGAGAATGGGAGGGGGAGTTGAAGTGCTGAGCCACCGGGAGATCAGGTAGGTTAAGACGGACTGAGCAGAGGTGTTCAGCGAAACGATCGCTGAACCTGTGCTTAGTCTCGCCGATGTAGAGAAGTTGACACCTGGAATAGCGGATACAGTAGATGAGGTTGGAGAAGGTGTAAGTGAACCGCTGCCTCACCTGGAAAGACTGGGTCCTTGGATGGAGTCGAGGGGGGAGGTAAAGGGACAGGTGTTGCATCTCCTGCGTTTGAAGGGGAAAGTACCTGGGGAGGGGGTGGTTTGGGTGGGAAGGGACGAGTTGACCAGGGAGTTTTGGAGGGAACGGTCTCTGTGGAAAGCAGAAAGGGGTGGAGATGGGAAGATGTAGCCGGGAGTGGGATCCCATTGGAGGTGGCGAAAATGTTGGAGGATTATACATTAAGTAGTTTTGATGATGATAATGTTTTGATGAAGTTTGTGCTTTTTTGGCAAAGATTTTTTGTTTTATTTTTGGACACAGTTTAGTCTGGTTTCAATTGTTTGAACATCAATCTTTGCTAAGACTTTCTGCTGTGGGATTAATTGCCTGTTAACGTGCAATTTCCTGAAACTCAAGTCAAACTACTGATTTTATCACCCGTAACTGGTGGAAATTTGCAATATCCCTCCCCATTAGCATACCTTGACATACTATTTTTAACGTATTATTAGCCTGTCTCTCATGTGAGTCAGAATTCAGTGTTTTCTGCAGCAGTGAGTGCTGAACAATGCTATACACAATGGCTCATGTGGACTGCTGATGTAATGTGACATTAACTTTATTTTCATTGTCTGGATCTTCAAAAGGCTTCCCGTGCATTCTGATTTATAATTCTGCTATTGGGCATTTTTCTTTCAAAATTTAATCTCCAGATTGATGATTACTTTTCCCATTGCTTGTACCTTTTTTGCTTTAAGCCTCCATCTTAATTTAGCAGGTTTAGAAATAGGTACGGAGAAAGTGAGATAGTGATAGGCACCGCGCGAGGGTCTAGGAATTTATACTTGGCAATGGTAATTAAGATTCAATATACTGGCACGTACTCAATTGAAGGGTAAAAAAGATTTCAATTAATGTTTTTTCTGATCTTTGCGAATTCTATATTTTATATGAACAAATTAACTATATTGAATGACACTTTTGTCAATGATGTGCTGTTCTTCATAATAAATATCCTTTGGTTACAGCGTTATCTAAGAGGCCAAACCTTAGTTTGACATCCCATCTGAAACTATTGCTTGAAGATTTGTACTCGATCTCTAGGGAGGGATTTGAATTTCAATCCTTTTAAATTAGAGATAGAATGGTTAATACTATGCCAGGCTTAAAACCAGTGCAGACACTACAGGGATCAGGTTGATCTTACATCTTGCACATAGAACAGTACAGCACAGGAACAGGCACTTCAGTCCACAATGTCTGTGCTAAACATAATGCCAAGATAAACCAACCTCCCATTATCCATAATGTGTAGGAAAGATCTGCAGATACTGGTTTAAATCGAAGATAGACACAACAATACAATACAATATATCTTTATTGTCATTGTACAGGGAGGGGTACAACGAGATTGGGAATGCGCCTCCCATACGATACAATAAATTAATTAGCTAGTCAGTATTAATTTAAACAACCCAATGAAACAAATTAGAACAGTTTGAAAACAGAATAAAGTGCAAGTAGATCTGTGCCGGTTCACTGTGCGATGTGACCATCCGGCTCAGCAGGACCGGTTCATAGCAGCAATGGCCCTGGGGATGAAGCTGTTCCTGTCTGGAGGTGCGGGCGTAGAAGGCCTTGTATCTCTCCAGAGATGCTGCCTGTCCCGTTGAGTTACTCCACCATTTTGTGTCTACCTTCACATTATCCATACCTCTCCATTCTCTGCATATCCATATAAAATCCATATAAAAGCCTCTTAAACCACTATCGTAAGTGCCTTCACCACTACCCTTAGTACGCATTAAAGGCACCCACCGCCCTCTGTTTAAAAAAACCTGAGCCGCGCATCCCCTTTAAACTTTGCTCTTCTCACAAAGCTATGCCCCTTAGTCTTTTAGGGAGAAATTAAAAGAGAGAATTATATATACTTCTGTTAACTAAAGAAAAGATGGTAGGAATGTATTTATTTTACTTTAATAACATGACCTGATGGGAAAAAAAGATTCCTATTCTTTAACATTTCATTGAACATTATCTGATATGAATCTATGCTTCCTACATTTTAAAACGCATAAAGCATACTTAGTTTTATATTTGAACTGTGAATTCACATGCTCAGCTTTTAATTATTACATTTAGGAACATTTTCCCCCCAAATGCTGAATGACCTTAATAAAAGGCCTGGCGCTCACTTTTTGAAACCCCGTTTATTGATTTCACACTATTTTGTTTGTCTGCCAAGGCAGCAGAGGTTACTCACATCAAGTGCTGAACTTGCATGTTTGACATGAAACCAAACTATACTTAAGCTATTTTGAGTAGGAAGACGTTTATCATGATTGACATAGTAGGCTAATAGATTGAGGAGAAACACTATGTTTATGGGAAAAACAGCAAAAGTAAACACAAAATTCAAATTCACCTTACTGTTAAGTTTTTTAAAAATTGAAGGAAATTATACTCTGATTGTCTAGGTAAAAGAATGATTGATCCACTATGAACTTCATAACAAATGTTTGCTTTATTCCTAAATTTCAACAGAAGTATCTTGATTGGTAATAAACGAGCATTTGTGACAGATTATGTATAAAATTTAACTATGAAACAGAACTGGAAAGGAAAACAATCATTGTTTTCTTTTTTAAACACATCCTAAAAAGTTGCATTCTGTTTGCACTACAGTTCCCATTAATCTTGTAACTTTATTTTAAAGTAGTACTCCATCGTGTTAATTTCGTGTTTGCAAACAGTTCAAAACTGATTTCATTGGCATTTATCTTTTTCACAAAGCCAGGCTTTAGTGTTGGAATATTATATAGGGTGGTCTGTCTAATAAATGATGCGATAATTTGTCAAATGATTTTATATATTGCAAGAACTAGGGAAATAATCTCAGGGAGAAAAGGTCTGAAAGTTCTGTTGTGTTTGGAACTCTCCACACTGAAGAGTTTTGGTAGCTGAATAGTTACATATATTCAAGATTCATACCTACTACTATTCCTTATGTTCCTATGGTATTTGAAAGTTAATTAATCGGGTAGATTTATGGCAAATGATGAGCGCCATATTTCCCTCTATCCTTTTGAGAAACCATTTATCCTTCCATGTCGTTTTCATTTTAAAATTGCCGCTTAAATGATTTGATATCTTAAATGATTTGATATATTAAATTGACTTGTTATCCTGTTTTGCAGAGAGATAACTAATATGAAGGGAACAATCGTTGCACAAGTAGATTCCAGTGAAACATTCCAGGAATTTTGTAGCACATCCTGCTTATCTTTTTATGAAGAAAAACAAAAAGCTCCTGCACATACAAGTCATGTTACCCAAGGGAATTATGGGAAATGTACCATTTGTGGAAAGATGACTGAGGTATACTTGATAACTTCAGTTTTTTTACAATCAATATTCTTAAAAGTAGCATGTATAAAATTACTTTATCCGATTGTTTATCAGGTAGATTTAAGATCAAATACTTAGCATTTTTACTCACATCAACTTGCATAGAAAACTATTAGCCAACTTCATCGAGCCTCATTCATGCCCTCTTTTCCCATCTTGTTTTAATGCTTATTTAGTCTACTCTTAAATGCACCTCTACTAGTTTCTCCATGTGCTCTATATGGTGAGACATTCCTTATTTTTTATCACCCATGGATAAAGGATTTTGTTTGAATTCTTGAATATTTCAACATGAATGGTCTTTGATTTAATTATGGGTAGATTTCACTCTGCTCTATCAATTTGAAATATAGTCAACTTTCAAGTGACGAGATTCACCCTTTTTATCTGTAGGAAGGAACTGCAGATGCTGGTTTACACTGAAGATAGACACAAAAAGCTTGAGTAAGTAAGCTGGTCAGTCAGCATCTCTGGAAAAAGGAAGAGGTGAAGTTTCGTTTCAAGACGCTTCTTCATACCCGACCCAAAATGTCACCTATTCCTTTTATCCAGAGATGCTGACTGGCCTGCTGAGTTAATCCAGCTCTTTTTGTTTATCTTCATCCTTTTCATGCTTTGCTGAATGGTGTAATGTGTGTGCAGAGGCAAACGGTGTGCATTTGACACTTCACAAAAGATAGAAAATACAAACATTGTAAATAAGGAAGAGAGTGAGATTTGAATGAGATAAATATAATGTTGGATGAATTTTATGCAGTTTAGCATCTATGAAAATTGATACTTCACCAGGCCCAGATTTGATGCGTCTCCCAGATGGTTAAGGGAGTAAATAGGAGTGACTCCAACTATTATTTTCCCATTTACTCTAGTTACAAATACTAATAGTCAATAACTACTTACAAAATAACATTGATGTTGGGAAAATTATAGGAAAGATTCTGAAAGTGCATAAAGTTTCAATTGAAAATTTGAAGAGAAATATAGAAGATGGGTTTTGACTACATATAAATGATTCAATCCTAAGCATAGGTACTCGGGTGCAAAGTTGCAGATGACGCAACACCTGATTGTGTGGTTGATAGGAAGAAAGCTGTGGGTTGCAGGTAGCTGTCAATGGACTTATTAGATCCGAATGGACACAAAACATGGACAGGTGAAGTTATGAGCCAGGACCCTTCTTCAGACCTGCTGAGTTACTCTAGTACATTGTGTTCATTTGTGTAAACCAGCATCTGCAGTTCCTTGATAGACAAAAAATGCTGGAGTAACTCAGCAGGACACAAAGTGCAAGTCTTTGGCTGCGAGTCTTCGGCGAGGAGGGTGAGGTGAGGAGGTTACACTTGTTTTTGAGCCTGATTTGTTTTTAGACTATAAAATAATGGCCGATAAGTTGGTGCAGTGCGTTTCCTGTAGGATGTGGGAAGGTAGGGACACCGCTGGACCTTCTGGGAGCTACACCTGCAAGAACTGTGTCCAGGTGCAGCTCCTGAATGGACGTGTGGTGGAGTTGGAAAAGCAGCTGGATGACCTCAGGGCCATCCGGGAATGCGAAAGCTTCCTGGACAGGACCTACTGTGAGGCTGTCACGCCAAGGGTCCAGGTCGAGCGAAGGTGGGAGACCGTTTCAAGGGGGAGTGAACGTGGACTCCAGGAGACCCCCGGTGGCTGTTCCTATTGCAACCAGGTACACCCTCTTGGGTAGACTGGGAAAATCATGTTGGTAATGGACCCCAGGAAAGAGAGTTTGTGGAGTGCCACCGAGATGTATTCTTAGAACAGCTTGTACTGGAGCCTACCAGGGAGAAGGCAATTCTGGAATTAGTGTTGTGTAATGAACCTGATCTGATAAGGGGACTCAAGGTAAAAGATCCATTAGGATACAGTGATCATAATATGATAGGTTTTACTCTACAAATTGAGAGGGAGAAGGGGAAATCGGAAGTGTCAGTATTACAGTATAGCAAAGGGGATTACAGAGGCATGAGGCAGGAGCTGGCCAGATTTGACTGGAAGGAGGCCCTAGCAGGGAAGATGGTGGAACAGCAATGGCAGGTATTCCTGGGAACAATGCAGAAGTTGCAGGATCAATTTAACCCAAAGAGGAGGAAAGATTCTAAGGGGAGTAAGAGGCACCCGTGGCTGACAAGGGAAGTCAAGGACAGCATAAAAATAAAAGAGAAGAAGTATAACATAGCAAAGAAGAGTGGGAAGCCAGAGGATTGGGACTCTTTTAAAGAGCAACAGAAGATAACTAAAAGGGCAATACGGGAAGAAAAGATGAGGTACGAGGTAAGCTAGCCAGTAATATAAAGGAGGATAGTAAAAGCTTTTTTAGGTATGCGAAGAGGAAAAAAATAGTCAAGGCAAATGTGGGTCCCTTGAAGACAGAAGCAGGGGAATTTATTATGGCGAACAAGGAAATGGCAGACAAGTTGAACCGGTACTTTGGATCTGTCTTCACTAAGGAAGATACAAACAATCTCCCAGATGTTCTAGTGGCCAGAGATCCTAGGGTGACGGAGGAACTGAAGGAGATTCACATTAGGCAGGAAATGGTGTTGGGTAGACTGATGGGACTGAAGGCTGATAAATCCCCAGTGCCTGATGGTCTGCTTGCTAGGGTATTTAAGGAAGTAGCTCTAGAAATTGTGGATGCATTGGTGATCATTTTCCAATGTTCTCTAGATTCAGGATCAGTTCTTGTGGATTGGAGAGTAGCTAATGTTATCCCACTTTTTAAGAGAGGAGGGAGAGAGAAAACGGGAAATTATAGACCAGTTAGTCTGACATCAGTGGTGGGGAAGATGGAGTCAGCATGGATTTACGAAGGGGAAATCATGCTTGACTAATCTTCTGGAATTTTTTGAGGATGTAACTAGGAAAATTGACTGGGGAGAGCTGGTGGATGTGGTACCTCAACTTTCAGAAAGCCTTCGACAAAGTCCCACATAGGAGATTAGTGGGCAAAATTAGAGCACATGGTATTGGGGGTAGGGTACTAACATGGATAGAAAATTGGTTGGCAGACAGAAAGCAAAGATTGAGGATAAATGGGTCCCTTTCAGAATGGCAGGCAGTGACTAGTGGAGTACCGCAAGGCTCGGTGCTGGGACCGCAGCTATTTAGAATATACATTAATGACTTGGAAGAAGGGATTACAAGTACCATTAGCAAATTTGCAGATGATACAAAGCTGGTGGTAGTGTGAACTGTGAGGAATATGCTATGAGGTTGCAGGGTGACTTGGACATGTGTGAGTGGGCGGATGCATGGCAGATGCAGTTTAATGTGGACAAGTGTGAGGTTATCCACTTTGGTGGTAAGGATAGGAAGGCAGATTATTATCTGAATGGTGTCAAGTTAGGAAAAGGGGACGTACAATGAGATCTGGGTGTCCTGGTGCGTCAGTCACTGAAAGGAAGCCTGCAGGTACAGCAGGCAGTGAAGAAAGCCAATGGAATGTTGGCCTTCATAACAAGAGGAGTTGAGTATAGGAGCAAAGGTGTCCTTCTGCAGTTATACAGGGCCCTAGTGAGACCACACCTGGAGTACTGTGTGCAGTTTTGGTCTCCAAATTTGAGGAAGGATATTCTTGCTATTGAGGGCTATTGAGCAGGTTTACTAGTTTAATTCCCAGAATGGCGGGACTGTCCTATGTTGAAAGACTGGAGCGGCTAGGCTTGTATACACTGGAATTTAGAAGGATGAGAGGGGATCTTATCGAAACATATAAGATTATTAAGGGGTTGGACACGTTAGAGGCAGCAAACATGTTCCCAATGTTGGGGGAGTCCAGAACCAGGGGCCACAGTTTAAGAGTAAGGGGTAGGCCATTTAGAACGGAGATGAGGAAAAACTTTTTCAGTCAGAGAGTTGTAAATCTGGAATTCTCTGCCTCAGAAGGCAGTGGAGGCCAATTCTCTGAAAGCATTCAAGAGAGAGCTTGATAGAGCTCTTAAGGATAGCGGAGTCAGGGGGTATGGGGAGAAGGCAGGAACGGGGTACTGATTGAGAATGATCAGTCATGATCACATTGAATGGTGGTGCTGGCTCAAAGGGCTGAATGGCCTTCTCCTGCACCTATTGTCTATTGACACGCAGCATCGCTGGACAGGATTGGGTGATGTTTAGAGTTGAGACCCTTCTTCAGACTGAGTCAGGGGAGAGGGCAACTAGAGATATGGAAGGGCAAGGTGTGAAAATGACAGATTAAAGTAGACAATGTTAAGGAAATGTAGAATGGTTCATTATTGGCTGAGGGGAAGGTGCTGCTGAGTTACTCCAGCATTTTGAGTCTATCTTTGGTGTGATCCAGCATCTGCAGTTCCTTCCTACACATTTCATCTACAGTTCCTTGTTTCTACTTATTGGATCCAAAATTCAATCTGGAAAACTTCAACATTTAGAAACGGCAAACAGGTACTATCATAATGCTTAAGAGACATTTTGGACAGGTACACGGATAAGATAGGTTTAGAGGGTTGGGGCCAAACGCAGGCTAATGGGACTAGTGTAGATGGGGCATGTTGGTCGGCATGGGCAAGTTGGGTCGAAGGGCCTATTTTCACGCTGCCTGACTATGACAATGGCAAATAGAAGAATTGGTGAGGAAATGGGACACTTATTACCATTGCTTGGTCTTACTATTCTGAAGTGCAAATAAATGTTGTTGGTTTATTCACAAAATGCTGGAGTAACTCAGCAGGTCAGGCAGCATCTCGGGAGAGAAGGAATGGGTGACGTTTCGGGTCGAGACCCTTCTTCAGACTGATGTCAGGGGGGCGGGACAAAGGAAGGATATAGGTGGAGACAGGAAGATAGAGGGAGAACTGGGAAGGAGGAGGGGAAGGGAGGGACAGAGGAACTATCTAAAGTTGGAGAAGTCGATGTTCATACCACTGGGCTCCGTCTACACCGCATCTGCGCCCGGGATGAGGTGTTTCACACTTGGGCTTCCGAGATGTCCTCGTTCTTCAGGAAACGGGGCTTCCCCTCCTCCATTATAGATGAGGCTCTCACTAAGGTCTCTTCTACATCCCGCAGCTCCGCTCTTGCTCCCCCTCCCCCCACTCACAACAAGGACAAAATCCCCCTCGTTCTCACCTTCCACCCCACCAGTCAGCGGATCCAACATATCATCCACCAACATTTCCGTCACCTACAACGGGACCCCACCACTGGCCATATCTTCCCATCCCCTCCCCTCTCTGCGTTCCGCAGAGACCGTTCCCTCCGTAACTCCCTGGTCCACTCATCCCTTCCTACCCAAACCACCCCAACCCCGGGCACTTTCCCCTGCAACCGCACGAGATGCAACACCTGTCCCTTTACCTCCCCCCTCAACTCCATCCAAGGACCCAAACAGTCTTTCCAGGTGAGACAAAGGTTCACCTGCACCTCCTCCAACCTCATCTATTGCATCCGCTGCTCTAGATGTCAACTTATTTACATCGGCGAAACCAAGCGCAGGCTCGGCGATCGCTTCGCTAAACACCTGCGCTCGGTCCGCATTAACCAAACTGATCTCCCGGTGGCCGAGCACTTCAACTCCCCCTCCCATTCCCAGTCTGACCTTTCTGTCATGGGCCTCCTCCAGTGCCATAGTGAGGCCCACTGGAAATTGGAGGAACAGCACCTCATATTTTGCCTGGGCAGTTTGCACCCCAGTGGTATGAACATCGACTTCTCCAACTTTAGATAGTTCCTCTGTCCCTCCCTTCCCCTCCTCCTTCCCAGATCTCCCTCTATCTTCCTGTCTCCACCTATATCCTTCCTTTGTCCCGCCCCCCTGATATCAGTCTGAAGAAGGGTCTCGACCTGAAAAGTCACCTATTCCTTCTCTCCCGAGATGCTGCCTAACCTGCTGAGTTACTCCAGCATTTTGTGAATAAATCGATTTGTACCAGCATCTGCAGTTATTTTCTTATACTAAATGTTGTTGGTTGTTTGAAAAGAAAAGGCAAGATATAATAAATACACAAGTATGCAGCCAATATCATTGTTCATTTCTATTATAGATTCGACATGAAGTGAGCTTTAAAAATTTTGTCCACAAACTTTGCAGTGATGGTTGCTTCAATAAATATAGACAAGCCAATGGACTTATAATGAACTGCTGTGATCAGTGTGGAATTTACTGTTACAATAAAGGATCTGGAAGCCACTTTCTTTTCCATGATGGTCATCACAAAAGATTCTGTAGTACTAAATGCCTCAATGGTTTTAAACAGGTAAAATCTTGAGACTACCGAGCAAGCAAATGTGTCCAAAACTTTAAAAATCAAATAATAGAATTTACTTCAAGTAGCTTATTGTGACTGTACAAATCGAGCACATATATTAGTAGATATGTACACAAGAGTTTAATCTATATGCTATGAAGTTTGTAAAGTGTTTTTTTTAACATGAAAATATTTGGGATGGATCAATGTGATAATATTTGACTGATTCAGTGAAGGGCTAAAGTCTCATTTCATTCTTTTCTCGAAATATTTTTGCCTGGGTGCCGAGTATTTTGGACAGTTAATTACTTGAGCAATGTCACCAAATTCATTTCTCCTACCGTTCCGCACCTACACACACTGCAGGAGTGACAGGGGCAAGAGGTACTGAGAAAGATTATTGATGAAATTATATGAACATATCAATTATGTGTACCAATAGATTCCTCAAGCTTGCTGTGTCATTCAGTGAAGTCATTATTAATCTAACCCAGCTCCCACTATCATGTTATTGAACCACCATATTGAATTGCTATTGATATTTTTGTTAAACTATATTTTCATTCCTGATGGTTAGAAATATTTAATTAACTGTTTGGCAATCAACATCTAAGTTATTCTCTTTGTGTAATTTTGGTAAGTAAGTAGTAAAAATAGAAAATTACAACTGAGATTGAAAAGTGCACTTTTTTGGGCTTGTATATTTTACTGTGCCAGAAAAACTAAATGTTTATATCTTGATTTTAGAAAAACAGCAAAATAATTCCCTGCTCAGCATGCAGAATTCCATGTAGAAGCTTTGATATGACTCAGAGTGTAGAATCTGGTGGGAATATTGAAGCATATTGTTCAGTTGCATGCATGTCAATGCATAAAACAAGATGTCCAAAACCAACAGGTAAAATTAAGATTAGCTGTTTCTTCATCATTTTTATATTCTATTCATCATCATATAACATTTTCAGATTATTAAGACTATAGAACCTTTTTTTCTTCTGAAGTTCTAATCAGTTTTTTAAAATGTGTCTTGCCACAACTGTCAGCTACAGTGTAATGATAAAAATAGATTCATGGAGATATTTAATGTGTCTTATCTTAATCTTTTAAGTGTAAATGATGATGTCATATCTTACCTCCAGCATTTCTGGTGATATGTACAACTTATGCCTTCATTTGTACTGCCACTGAATCCGAGAAAATTGTAAAAAAAAAGTTTTTTTCAAAGCTGCATAGTATTAAAAATGACTTAGAATCAACTGTTTTAGAAAAATATTTAGAACAATTATTTGCAATAATCATGTTTATCATGTTACTGAGGAGAACCACAAGACATCTGCATTGAACAGTGTGCTGGATCTTCCTGAACCCAGCTGGTCACCTATGTTTACTGACATAAGATGCGGTGGGTCCATCTTAGAAACATAGAAGTATAGAAAATAGGTGCAGGGGGAGGCCATTCGGCCCTTCGAGCCAGCACCGCCATTCATTGTGATCATGGCTGATCATCCACAATCAGTAACCCGTGCCTGCCTTTTCCCCATATCCCTTGATTCCACTAGCCCCTAGAGCTCTATCTAACTCTCTCTTAAATTCATCTAGTGATTTGACCTCCATTGCCCTCTGTGGCAGAGAATTCCACAAATTCACAACTCTCTGGGTAAAAAAGTTCCTTCTCACAGTTTTAAATGGCCTGACTGTGCCCCCTGGTTCTGGACTCCCCCAACATTGGGAACATTTTTCCTGCATCTAGCTTGTCCAGTCCTTTTATAATTTTATATGTCTCTATAAGATTCCCTCTCATCCTTTTAAACTCCAGTGAATACAAACCTTCTTGCTGGTCCTTCGTGTCCCCAAATCAGGCAGCATACTGTTGAGATCCAGAATGCTTGACAAGATTTGACAGCAGACAAATATGCACATGATCCATATCCCTCCATTCCTTGCTAATCCATGTGCCTATCTAAAAACTTCTTAAACATCCCTACATCCCTATTGTACCTGCCTTCACCATCAGCCCTGGCAGTACTTTTCAAGAACCCACCACCCTCTGTGAAAAAACATGCCCCACACATTTCCTTTAAAATTTACTCCTCTCACCTTTAAGCTATGCCTTTTAGTCTTTGGCATTTCCACCCTGTGGAAAAAAGTTCTGACTGCCTATCCTAACTATGCCTCTCATAACTTCATATACTTCTATCAGGCCTTCACTCAACCTCCAGGGCTCCAAAGAAAATAATCCAAGTCTGCCCAACTTCTCATTTGCGCTAATACTCCTTAATTTTGGTAAACCTGTTTTGCACTCTCGCCAAAGGCTTCACATGCTTCTTGTAATGGAGCGACCAGAACTCCCCGCAATACTACACGAAATGAATAGAGTGTCCAGATCAATCTTATTGGTATTAATTTAAAATTGTTCCGAGTACTGAAGTACAGCAAAAACTTTGTTTTGCATGCTATCCAGGCAGATCTTACCAGACAACAGGTAGTGCAGAATATAGTGTTACAAATGTGTTTTCCATATAGCAAATCCACCATCCAGGAATCAATCTGGTGAACTTTTGTTACATTCTCTCTTTTCTATATAATTACTGAGGTAGAGAGATCAGAACTGCACACAACATTCCAGATACATCTCACCAGGGCTCTGTGTAATGGGAGCAAGATGTCTCTATTTTGGTACTCAGATCTCCTTGCAATAAAAGACAACATGCCATCTGCCTACAAAACTTGCATGTTCATTTTCAGTGATTCATGTACAAGGACACCCAGGTTCGTCTGAACACCAACACTTTTTATAAAATGTGCCTTTTCACCTGCGTTACTTCATACTTCTGCATATTAAGTATCATTTCTCACTCTTCCATTTATGATTTTATGCAGATTTATTGCGAGACTATCATGTTATATGTTGAAATCTCACAGTAGTTCATTTCTTATTTTAGGTATGGGATCTTGCCCCTTTTGTAAAAGAAGTGCTTTACCTCAATATCAAGCCACAATGCCTGATGGAAAACTGTACAACTTCTGCAGCTCTAGCTGTGTTGCTAAATTTCAGGTTTCTATGTTTTGTTCTCTTTATTGATAAATGACACACATTTTTCTTCTGCATGTTATATTCTAGATACATTCTGACTCATGGGGACCATTTCAAAATCTTTTGAGTTGGTTTTCAATTCTATAGATTTGAATGCAGTTCAGGAGTCTCCTGGCAAATTAAGAGTCAAACGTGTTTAGTTGTCATCTGTACCAACAGCAAAACAAGCAATTCTTACAGCAGCATAACAGTCTTGAAAACACAGTACTCAGGGATAACAAAATAAACCCCAAAAAATCAATTAATTAAAAAGCCCAATATTAGTGCAAAAAGCCTAATATTTAAAAAGCTCCAAATTATATTTCATAGGTACATTGACATAAGTTTCTTAAGAAAGAATGTATGACATTTATGTAGTAAATGTGTCTAGGATAGTTAACTAAGCATAAATTACCTGCATATGTTGGTATTTCAGAAGTGGGGGTTCTTTGGGTGATTTTGTTTAAAGGATCCATCAAAGTCTGGAAAAGAAACGTGCCTTGTCTCGGTGCTTACTCGTTTTTTTGGAAAGGTTAACGAAACTTCACAGGCCTAAAAAGACAAAATATGATTAAGCACCGAGACATGGTATGTTTTTTTCCAGATCTTTGGTAAATCCTTTAAACAAAGGATCCTTAGTGAAGATACTATATGAAATAAATTCTGACATTTTGTGATTTGTTTCAAAAATGTAAGTCCACCTTGGGACATTGGTCAGTTTCCCACGTGGTAATTTTATAACTAGCTGAAGACAATTTTTTTTCACTGAAAAGTATTTATATTGACAACCTGTAATAGGTTTGAACATCAACCAGTCATTGCAGCCATTTTGATTGTGGATCAGTTGCTTAATATCAGGCAAAGTCATGAGCTTTGCAGATTAAAGCATGTGGATACGTTGGGAAGGAATTATAAATATTAGCACAAAATTTATCATGATTATATTTTAGTCCTACAGTGCAGGGACAGCTACAAATGGTCAGGTCGTAACAAGTGATGTGCAACTGAAATGTATCTACTGCAAAAATGGATTCGGTGCTAAGCCAGAACTATTGGAATGGGAGGTAAGATTAATATAAATGTTAATGCAGTTACAAATAACTCAACTGTTGTAAATAAAAGCTGAATATAACTGGGTCAGTCCTTTATAATTTTACAACCTACAGAAGATATAAAATAATTGAGTTTTTATGATGTATAAGATGTTTCATGTCAGGCTGGGGAGGATGATGTAGGATGAGAGGCAGTAAAAGCATATTTAGGGAGGAGAATCCAACAGATTTCAGAAAT
The DNA here is from genome assembly GCF_053455715.1 of Rhinoraja longicauda. NCBI lineage: Eukaryota > Metazoa > Chordata > Chondrichthyes > Rajiformes > Arhynchobatidae > Rhinoraja > Rhinoraja longicauda. The sequence goes on along the minus strand of NC_135959.1, from coordinate 46,527,131 downwards.
AGAGAGTAGATAATAAGGGAGAGATCTTGAGAACAAGTGGGGGGGGGAATTGAAATTTAGGTTAGCTGCATTAAATTCTCTGAATGAAAATATCATTTACTAGACCAAGTGGACCCGTTGGGCCCAAACTTCTCCTGCATTGGTCAGCACCCTCTCCTCCCCACCCCTCCCCTCCCTCCATCCCCCTCCCTCCACCCCCCCTCCCCCTTCCCCTCCCCCTTCCCCTCCCCCACTCCATCCCCCTCAACCCCCCTTATCCTCCCTCCATCCCTCCCTCCCTAGGAGATAGATTTAAACTTTAAAATGTGAATAACTTTAAATATATAACCGATTTCAATGAAACCTCTTCCTAAATTAGCACCAAAGGGATGACGGTGAGCAAGATGGGCCTAAAATTGTCGCAATATCACGTACTGTTTTGGCTGTAGTTCAGGAACAAACAAACGAGAGTTTTAGTATATAGATTATATATCTATATACTAAACCTCTTGGTTGTTTGTTTATTTGTGATCGAACTACAGCCAAAATGGTACACGATAGCTTGACAATTTTAGGCCACACCTTTCTCACTGTCATCGCTTTAATGGTAAAGCAAGTAGTTTTATTGAAATCGGTGTTATATTTTTTAAGTTATTCACATTTTAAAGTTTAAATCTATCCGACGGAGGGAGGGAGGTGGGGGGGAGGGAGGGAGGGGGAGGAAGGTGGATAAGGGGGGTTGAGGGGGATGGAGAAGCGGAAGTGGGGAGGGGAGGGAGGGAGGAGGGGGGTAGGAGAGGGTGCTGCACCAATGCAGGAGAGGTTTGGGCCCAACGGGTCCACTTGGTCTAGTATATTACTAAAACTCTCACTTTATATATATTGATTGTTTGTACCAGAAATGCAGCCAAACCGGTACACCATTTTAGGCCCACCTTACTCACCATTGGCCTGCAATTCAAATGGTTGGTATATTTTAAAAGTTATTTACTTTTTAAACTTTAAAAATCACTTTTTAAAATTTAATAAATCCCTTTTCCACTTGCCCTGCCCGTCAGCCGCGCCTGCGCAGTAATACCTCCGTGTTCGACGTCACAATGGGAACCCAACATGTCCGCGCTTGTTGATCTAATACTTACATAAGATGGCTGCCGGATCCGTGCGTCCACTCAAAGCGCGCAGGTTGTCCGCAGAGGGCTCTTCCCGCTCAAAGCAACGGCAGTTGCCGTCAATCTGCCGCTGCAGGAGAGGTTTGCGTCCAAAGGGTCCAAGGGTCGCTCTGGACACCGCGATGGCTGCCCGGGGCCAGGGTGAGTGGCTCCCTCTCCCCTTTCCTCTCCCCCCTCGCCCACCCCTGGCCCCTGGGGAGACTCCCAGCGGCAACGGGTCCACGGGTGGTCAGTTGGGGGAGGGTTGCCGGGCCCACAGGAGAGGTTTGGACGGAGGGTTGCCAGGCCCGCAGGAGAGGCTTGGACCCAAAGGGTCCACGCCTGTCTCGTAAATCTGACCTTATTCATAGGGTGCATCCATCATTGAGCATTGCCCAACTTCCCACTTATAAATTTTATTTGAAAAAATGCCAACCTTTTTCAAAGTGTAGTCAACTTGATTGACTGTGGTAATAGAGAAAACCACCTCTGTGGATAATATTTTAAAAAACATTGATAATTCAAAGGATTATATAAAATCAATTTAAAGAAAACAGGTATATTCAACTGTATTTACTTTGTTTATCACAGAATCATAAGGTATATCCAGAGAAAGAGACCATTTGGCCCGTCATGTTCTCAAGAAACATTCCAATTCCTGCCATTAGCCTTTTCTCCATATTCTTGAATATTCACTAGTAAAGCAGTTTACCTTGTGTCATTCTAGGTTCTCTTTCTCTGTATTTTACACATACAACCTCTTATCCTGAACCCCCACCAGCAAAGGGAACAGAATCCAACCCATCATCATTTTGTATACTTTTATCAAATCTCCCCTCAGTTTTCTCTTCAAAGAACCCAACCTTTCTAAATTTTCCTTGTATTGGTAGTGCATCTCCCAAGAACCGTTCTCATAAACCTCTTTTGGATCCTTTCTAATGCCTTTACATTTTTTCCTTTGATATGGTGACCAAAATTAAATACAATAGTCTAATTGAGGCTTGGGCCATTATCCTATAACTGTAAAAATATATACCTAGAAATGTTATTCTTATCTGGTTTAAGAATTCTTGTTTCAGAAACATTTGAAGAACTTATGTTGCATTTGGATCTGCAGGATTTCAAAAGTGCACTTGGTTAATTTGATTAGTTTGGTCAGTGAAAACAAAGATTCTGTAATTTACTTTTTTTCTTCAGAATAACGTATTTCAGTTCTGCAGCAAAATGTGCTGTGAGGACTATAAGAAGCTGCATTGTGTAGTGTCATACTGTGAATACTGTCAGGAAGAGAAAACTATATATGAAACTGTGAAGTTCTCAGGAGTAAAGAAAACATTCTGTAGTGAAGGTATGTTTTATTAAATTGCCATGTAGCTGGCGTTAAATTTTTATGATTGAAAATGATTGCTGTAATAAAGAAAACGGGCATCTAATTGGCGCAACGATCATGGTAATGAACAGGTCTGCTTTTTAGTACACTGATACCTGCTTACTGCTACCCTTTTGAATGGTTATGACATTCTTTGTTCTCCAGTCCAAATGTTTAAAAACCCCATGATCCTGGCTTGAATCACTGATGCTGTCTCGCTTCTTTGTTTACCTGCATAACTCAATATTCTGAGAGGGAGATACAGAAGCTTCCATCACATTAAACAGGTGATGATGAGGGAGACCGTAGGATTCGGGAGATCTGTCAGCGCACAGATCAAGTACTGCCGGTCATCAGCAATGGCACATGCTCACCATGTCAGCCACGGTGCAGCCCTGGCCCATCCCCTTCTCATGGTGCTGTGATTGATTTATTACAGGATTGCACCAACTTCCCAACATACTGCAATGGGAGGGGTTGGGTTTCGGCCGGGTTCCCAAAATAGCGGAAGGGAGGGCAAGAAATCACTCCTGGTTATCGATGCTATCAATGATATGTATAATGTTAAAATTACTTATTTTAGTGTTAATTCCATTAGTGCTTTCATTCCCGAGAATAATATTGAATGAGAGATAAATATTACATAAGACCCAAATCGTCTTCCAAATGCTGTCACGAGATAGTTTACATCCATATGAGAGAACATCTGTGGACTAGGTTTATTCTTTCATTGAAAGACAATACCACTGCAATCCTCGCTTAGTACAGCACCGGTGTCAACCTGGGCCTTTTGTCCATCTGACAAAGTAACAAAAAAACTCTGTTGTATCTGATAAATTACATAGGATCAAAAATGGGCAGTTCAGCTCCAAGAGAATGTTCTGCTTTTTAATTAAGTCATGGCTAACTGAAATCTCAATTCCATTTTCCTAAAATCTATAAATTCTGAAAATCTATTTAATTCAGCACCCACCATCTTTTGAGGGAAATAAAAATGTTCCCGGTGTGAATGCGTTTTTTTTGTTGGAGTTGAAACATAATAGGGGGGCACATATTAAAGGGCATTACGGGTAAATAAGATTTTGATTAGAGCACATTGGGAATACTGCTTACAGTTTTCATCTCTTAATGGAAAAAAAAGCTTCATTTTCTTCATGGGCCGAGCAACCGTAGTAGATTCCAGGGAAGAGGAACCTTTGAGCTGTTAAGCCCTATATTCTCTGGTGCTTAGAAACTAGAGAGCTGATTATTTTTAAAGATACATGGTGTGAATGGGCTTGACAAGATGATTCAAGTGTTTCTGTGTGAGAGTGCAGTACTTGGGGCATTGTTTCAGGAAAGGGGTCTGTCATTGGCAATTGACTTTAGGATGAATATCTAAATTAATGAATCTTTAGAAATCTCTTCTACAGAGGCTTGTTATTTCTGAGTATTCAAGTACTAAATAGATTTTTGGATGAGAGTGGAAATAGAGGTTACAGGAAACTGGCAAGTAAATGATGATAAAATTAAAGATGAGATCAATTCAGCCATGATCTCATTTTATTAGCAGAGCAATTTGGCCTTAACTGCTCCTCCTTCTTATGTACCAGGGCTGAAATAAATAATGCATTTTAACTTAATGGTTTTTTTTAATAATGCATTTTCCAGTTCTTAAAAATCCTGTCTGTTTTCAGGCTGCAAGCTTCTATACAAGCAAGACTTCGTAACACATTTGGGTCTGCGCTGTGTTACCTGCAGTTATTGTTCCCAGATGTGTAAACGAGCTGCAGCTAAAGAAATTGATGGAAAAGCACGAGATTTCTGTAGTGATGACTGCTGCAAGAGGTTCATAGATTGGTACTTTAAGGTTAGTGTCATTTATCGTATTTCTGTGTTTTTTTTACCTTACATTATTGCACACAGTTAAAATCCCAAAATAGATTGCAAATAGTTCTTTTCTTTGAGATCAGATCTATTCCTAGGAAACAAAAAGTTGTGCGGCCAGGGGAGAGTATATGAAGGAAAAATTGTAGATGATGACCTTTCAAATGGTTTCATTTTGCTGTAATTATATAAAATAATTGATAATTATTTATTGGATGTTTGACAAAAAAAAATCACAATGGAGTGGAAATTAACCTAGGTATTTATTTCACAAAATGCTGGAGTAACTCAGCAGGTCAGGCAGCATCTCAGGAGAGAAGGAATGGGTGACATTTCGGGCCGAGACCCTTCTTCAGACTGATGTCAGGGGGGCGGGACAAAGGAAGGATATAGGTGGAGACGGGAAAATAGAGGGAGAACTGGGAAGGGGAGGGGAAGAGAGGGACAGAGGAACTATGTATAGTTGGAGAAGTCAATGTTCATACCGCTGGGCTGCAAGCTGCCCAAGCTGTTCCTCCAAATTTACTATTTACAAATCTACTATTTGTTAGGGTTCATTCTATTTGAAATTTTTTCTTGTGTGGTAGAATTATTTCAGTAAATTAAGGCTTTTAAATTTTTATAGTAATTATGAAATCTTACTTCCAAATGAAGTTTTCTGACTGCCTTTTCTTGTACAGTTGTGTAGCTTGACATAGATGAGCTAATATGAAATTAAATTAAATTGTTTGAACCAATGCAAGTTGTACATTTTAAGATAAAGTCATAGAGTGATACGGTGTGGAAACGGGCCCTTTGGCCCAACCTGCCCACACCGGCCCGGCGCGGCCGCGGGACACCATTCTGCTTTAGTTAAACATTTTGTTCAAGATGGCCGCGCCGTTGTGTTTGGCTGCCTGCCACTGTATGTTTCTGTTTTTTTCCCTTAGTACCTAATCAGATGTGCAGCATTTTGGTCAACGTGGGTTGTTTTTAAATGTGCTATACAAATAAAATTGACTTGACTTGACTTGACATGTCCCAGCTACACTAGTCCCACCTGCCTGCGTTTGGTCCATATCCCTCCAAACTTGTCCTATCCTTGTACTTGTCCAACTGTTTATTAAATGTTGGGATAGTCCCAGTCCCAACTACCTGCTCTAGCAGCTTGTTCCACACACCCACTATCCTTTGTGTGAAAAAGTCACCCGTCAAATTCCTATTAAATCTATTCCCTTTCACCTTGAATCTATGTCCTCTGGTCCTCGATTCCCCCACTCTGAGCAATAGATTTTGTGCATCTACCTGATTTATTCCTCTCATGATTTTATACACCACTATAAAATCACCCCTTATCCTCCAGAGCTCCAAGGAATAGAGACCCTGCCTACTCAACCTCTCTCTGTAGCTCAGACCATCTAGTCCTGGCAACATCTTCGTAAATCTTTTCTGAACCCTTTCAAGCTTGACAATATCTTTCCTATAACATGGTGCCCAGAACTGTACACAATACTCCAAATGCGGTCACACCAACGTCTTATACAATTGCAACATGACCTCCCAACTTCTATAGTCAGTACTTTGACTGATGAAGGCCAATGTGCCAAAAGCCTTTTTGACCACCTTATCTATGTGCGACTCGACCTTCAAGGAACCATGCACCTGCACTCCCAGATCCCTCTGTTCTACAACTTTCCCCAGAGTCCACTGTGTAGGTCCTGCCCTTGTTAGACGTCCCAAAATGTAACACCTCACACTTGGCTGCATTAAATTCCATCAACCATTCCTCAGCCCACCTGGCCAATCGATCAAGATCTTTCAATCTTTCAAAACCATCTTCACTATCTGCAAAACCACCTACTTTTGTTTCATCAGCAAACTTGCTAATCCTGCCCTGTATGTTCTCATCCAAATCATTGATGTATTTGACAAACAGTAACGGGTCCAGCACCGAACCCTGAGGGACACCTCTGGTTACAGGCCTTCAGTCCGAGAAGCAACATTCTACCATCACCCTTCCTTCCATGAAGCCAATTTGCTATCCATTCAGCTATCTCTCCTTGGATCCCATGCAATCTAACCTTCCAGAGTAGCCTACCATGCGGAACCTTGTCGAATGCCTTACTGAAATCCATGTACAGGTACTCCTCAACTTACGATGTGGTTCCGTTCCGAGAAACCCATCGGAAATTGAAAATATCGTAAGTCGAAATGCATTGAATACATGTGAGCACGTGGCCAGAAGCGAGCTACAGCTCGCTGCCGTTTGAATCATTGCAAAGTCGAAATATCGTAAGTCGAAGCATCGTAAGGAGGGGTGCACCTGTATACAACATCTCCAGCTCCACCATCATCGGCCTTTTTGGTCACGTCTTCAAAAAACTCAATCGGATTTGTGAGACATGACCTCCACGCACAAAACCATGCTGACTATCCCTAATCAGCCCTTGCGCATCCAACTGCCTGTAGAGCCTATCCCTCAGAATACTCTAGTAACTTTCCAACTACAGATGTTAAACCCACTGGCCTATTGTTCCCAGCATTTTTCCTGCAGCCCTTCTTGAATAGAGGCACAATATTTGCCACCCTCCAGTGTTCCGGCACCTCTCCTGTATTTAAGGACGACCGTAAATTTCAACCAGTGCTCCTGTAATTTCCCCTCTAGTTTCCCACAATGTCCTTGGATATATCTGGTCAGGCCTTGGAGATTTGTCTACCTTCATACACGATAGTACGTTCAGCACCTCTTCGATCGTAACATTGACTGCTCTCAAGACACTTCCATTGACTGCCCCACGTTCCTCTGTCCTCCTGTCTTTCTCCTTGTTAAATACAGTCTTGTAAATTGTTATCTCTTCCTCATGTAAATTTTGTATTTGGATTTTTGCACATTGTGATAGCATTAAAGGATAACTGTAATTGTTACGGCATCAAGAAATTGAAGTCATGTTGTCTACTCCAAATAAACAATATGACAGTGGGAGTTTCTGACAAAGGTTATGAATTGTGGTAGATCTGGGTTTAAATTAGATTGGCAGGGGGGTGGGATCTCATACAGGACAAAGACAGGTGAGAGGTTAGAGGTTGGTATGGAAAGTGGTGAGGGATAGGTCAATGGACAGAATAGGCAGGTGAAAGGCGGAGAGCGAGGAAGGAGGATTGGTTTAAACTACACGTATTTTAATGCAAGGGGCCTGACGGGTAAGGCAGATGAGCTTAGGGTACGACTGGGACATTGTAGCCATTGCTGAAACCTGGTTAAGAGAGAAACATAGAAAATAGGTGCAGGAGTAGGCCATTCGGCCCTTCGAGCCTGCACCGCCATTCAATATGATCATCGCTGATCATCCAACTCAGTATCCTGTACCTGCCTCCTCTCCATACCCCCTGATCCCTTTAGCTACAAGGGCTACATCTAACTCCCTCTTAAATATAGCCAATGAACTGGCCTCAACTACCTTCTGTGGCAGAGAATTCCACAGATTCACCACTCTCTGTGTGAAAAAAAAATTCTCATCTTGATCCTAAAAGACTTCCCCCTTATCCTTAAACTGTGACCCCTTGTTCTGGACTTCCCCAACATCGGGAACAATCTTCCTGCATCTAGCCTGTCCAACCCCTTAAGAATTTTGTAAGTTTCTATAACATCCCCCCTCAATCTTCTAAATCCCAGCGAGTACAAGCCGAGTCTATCCAGTCTTTCTTCATATGAAAGTCCTGCCATCCCAGGAATCAATCTGGTGAACCTTCTCTGTACTCCCTCTATGGCAAGAATGTCTTTCCTCAGATTAGGAGACCAAAACTGTACCCAATACTCCAGGTGTGGTCTCACCAATGCCCTGTACAACTGCAGCAGAACCTCCCTGCTCCTATACTCAAATCCCCTCGCTATGAATGCCAACATACCATTCGCTTTCTTCACTGCCTGCTGCACCTGCATGCCTACTTTCAATGACTGGTGTACCACGACACCCAGGTCTCGTTGCATCTCCCCTCCTCCTAATCGGCCACCATTCAGATAATAATCTGCTTTCCTGTTCTTGCCACCAAAGTGGATAACCTCACATTATACTGCATCTGCCATGCATTTGCCCACTCACCTAACCTATCCAAGTCACGTTGCAGCCTCCTAGCATCCTCCTCACAGCTAACACTGCCCCCCAGCTTCGTGTCATCCGCAAACTTGGAGATGTTGCATTCAATTCCCTCGTCCAAATCATTAATATATATTGTAAATAGCTGGGGTCCCAGCACTGAGCCTTGCAGTACCCCACTAGTCACTGCCTGCCATTCTGAAAAGGACCCGTTTATTCCTACTCTTTGCTTCCTGTCTGCCAGCCAGTTCTCTATCCACATCAATACTGCACCCACAATACCGTGTGCTTAGAGTTTGCATACTAATCTCTTATGTGGGACCTTGTCGAAAGCCTTCTGGAAGTCCAGATATAACACATCCACTGGTTCTCCCTTATCCACTCTACTAGTTACATCCTCGAAAAATTCTATAAGATTCGTCAGACATGATTTACCTTTCATAAATCCATGCTGACTTTGTCCAATGATTTCACCACTTTCCAAATGTGCTGCTATCCCATCTTTAATAACTGACTCTAGCATTTTCCCCACTACCGATGTTAGACTAACTGGTCTGTAATTCCCTGTTTTCTCTCTCCCTCCCTTTTTGAAAAGTGGGGTTACATTAGCTACTCTCCAATCCTCAGGAACTACTTCAGAATCTAAAGAGTTTTGAAAAATTATCACTAATGCATCCACTATTTCTGGGGCTACCTCCTTAAGCACTCTGGGATGCAGCCTATCTGGCTCTGGGGATTTATCGGCCTTTAATCCATTCAATTTACCGAACACCACTTCCCGACTAACCTGGATTTCACTCAGTTCCTCCATCTCATTTGACCCCCGGTCCCCTGCTATTTCCGGCAGATTATTCATGTCTTCCTTAGTGAAGGCAGAACCAAAGTAGTTATTCAATTGGTTTGCCATGTCCTTCTTCGCCATGATCAATTCACCTGTTTCTGACTGCAAGGGACCTACATTTGTTTTAACTAACCTTTTTCTCTTCACATAGCTATAAAAGCTTTTGCAGTCAGTTTTTATGTTCCCTGCCAGTTTTCTTTCATAATCCATTTTCCCTTTCCTAATTAAGCCCTTTGTCCTCCTCTGCTGGACTCTGAATTTCTCCCAGTCCTCTGGTCGGCTGCTTTTTCTTGCTAATTTGTATGCTTCATCTTTTGGTTTGATACTATCCCTAATTTCCCTTGTTAGCCACGGATGCACTACCTTCCCTGATTTATTCTTTTGCCAAATTGGGATGAACAATTGTTGTAGTTCATCCATGCGGTCTTTAAATGCCTTCCATTGCATATCCACCGTCAACCGTTTAAGAATCAATTGCCAGTCTATCTTGGCCAATTCACGTCTCATACCCTCAAAGTTACCTTTCTTTAAGTTCAGAACCGTTGTTTCTGAATTAACTATGTCACTCTCCATCCTAATGAAGAACTCAACCATATTATGGTCACTCTTGCCCAAGGGACCACGCACATCAAGACTGCTAACTAACCCTTCCCCATTACTCAATCCCCAGTCTAGAATAGCCTGCTCTCTCTTTGGTTCCTCTACATGTTGGTTTAGAAAACTATCCCGCATACATTCCAAGAAATCCTCTTCCTCAGCACCTCTGCCAATTTGATTCACCCAATCTATATGTAAATTGAAGTCACCCATTATAACTGTTTTACCTTTGTTGCACGCATTTCTAATTTCCTGTTTGATGCCATCCCCAACTCTACCACTACTGTTTCTGTTGCGTTAATCTCCTCTCTAACCAGCAACGCTACCCCACCGCCTTTTCCTTTCTATCTATCCCTCCTGAATATTGAATATCCCTGGATGTTCAGCTCCCAGCCTTGGTCACCCTGGAGCCATGTCTCCGTAATCCCAACTATATCATATTCATTAATAACTATCTGCACATTCAACTCATCCACGAATGCTCCTTGCATTGAGACACAAAGCCTTCAGGCTTGTTTTTACAACACTCTTACCCCATACAATTATGTTGAAAAGTGGCCCTTTTTGATTTTTGCCCTGGATTTGTCTGCCTGCCACTTTTACTTTTCACCTTGCTACCTATTGCTTCTACCCTCATTTTGCACCCCTCTGTCTCTCTGCTCATGCTCCCATCCCCCTGCCACATTAGTTTAAATCCTCCCCGACAGCACTAGCAACCACTCCCTCAAGGACATTGGTTCCATTCCAGCTCAGGTGCAGACCGTCCTGTTTGTACTGGTCCCACCTCCCCCAGAACTGGTTCCAATGTCCTAGAGATTTGAATCCCTCCCCCTTGCACCATTTTTCAAGCCACGTATTCATCTGAAATATCCTCCTATTTCTACTCTGACTAGCACGTGGCACTGGTAGTAATCCAGTGATTATTACCTTTGGGATCCTACTTTTAAGTTTATCTCCTAGCTCCCTAAATTCACCTTGTAGGACCTCATCCCGTTTTTTACCTATATCGTTGGTGCCAATGTGCACCCTCCCCCTCCAGAATGTTCTGCAGCCGCTCAGAGATATCCCTGACCCTTGCACCAGGGAGGCAACATACCATCCTGGAGTCTCGTTTGCGGCCGCAGAAACGCCTATCTATTCCCCTTACAATTGAATCCCCTATCACTATAGCCCTTCCACTCTTTTTCCTCCCCTCCTTTGCCGCTGAGCCACCCACGGTGCCATGAACTTGGCTGCTGCTGCCTTTCCCTGATGAGCCATCTCCCCCAACAGTATCCAAAATGGTATATCTGTTTAGGAGGGAGATGACCGCAGGGGACTCCTGCACTACCTGCCTACTGTTACGCTGGCTAGTGGCCACCCGTTCCCTTTCTGTCCGCTTAACTTTTACCTGCGGTGTGGTCAACTCACTGTACGTGCTATACAGAGGGGGCAGGACTGGCAGCTCAATGTTCAGGGGTACAGGAGCTTCAGGAGAGACAGGAGTGAGGGTAACATCTGTAGTTGGAAAGTTACGAGAGAGTATTCTGAGGGATAAGATATACTGGCATTTAAACGTACATGGGCTGTTTAGGGATAGTCAGCATGGTTTTTGTACGTGTCTCACAAATCTGACTGAGTTTTTTTGAAGACGTGACCAAAAAGGCCGATGAGGGCAGAGCTGTAGATGTATATATGGACTTCATCAAAGCATTTGACAAGGTTCTGCATGGTCGGCTGCTCTGGACGGTTAGATCGCATGGAAGGAAGCAGAGGGTGATGGTGGAAGGTTGCTTCTCGGACTGGAGGCATGTGACTAGTGATGTGCCTCAGGGTTCAGGGCTGGGCCCGTTTCTGTTTGTTATCTATATCAATGATGAGAACATACAAAATGGCGGTGCTGCGCAGCAGCTGGACTCGCCTGCAGTCCGTTTGTCTTTTGTGTTTTTTGTTGTTTTTTGTCGTAGGTTCACTAGGTTAATTCCCGGAATGGCGGGACTGTCGTATGTTGAAAGGCTGGAGCAATTAGGCTTGTATACACTGGAATTTAGAAGGATGAGGGGGGATCTTATTGAAACATATAAGATAATTATAATTAGGGGATTGGACACATTAGAGGCAGGAAACATGTTCCCAATGTTGGGGGAGTCCAGAACAAGGGGCCACAGTTTAAGAATAAGGGGTAGGCCATTTAGAACGGAGATGAGGAAGAACTTTTTCAGTCAGAGAGTGGTGAAGGTGTGGAATTCTCTGCCTCAGAAGGCAGTGGAGGCCAGTTCGTTGGATGCTTTCAAGAGAGAGCTGGATAGAGCTCTTAAGGATAGCGGAGTGAGGGGGTATGGGGAGAAGGCAGGAACGGGGTACTGATTGAGAGTGATCAGCCATGATCGCATTGAATGGCGGTGCTGGCTCGAAGGGCTGAATGGCCTACTCCTGCACCTATTGTCTATTGTCATAATTTTAGTGTTTAGATGTGATGTTGTGGTTGTGTACTGTGGGGGGGGGGGGGGGGCTGTAAAATTGTTTCTTCCGAACGGAGACCCGACCTTTTTTTTCTGGGTTGTGTCTCCGTTCCCACTGCCGTCTACCATTGGCCAAACACCTGGAGCTGGCGGCCACCACCTGGGCTCTGGGTCGCAGAGCCCACGGACCGGACTTACCATCTGCGGAGCTGGCTGCCTTCGGAGGCTGTGGTGGAGCTGCGAGAGCGGCTGGGACTCGCCTTCGGAGGCTTCGGCCGCGGGCCGCATGGATATCGGAAGCTCGCTGGTCCCTGAGTGGAGGGGCGACATCGGGAGCAGCGGCAGCGTCTTCGTCCACCCCGAATCGCGGGGCTTGGGTCGGCCTGCTGTGGACCTTTCACCATCCGGTGCGGCCTGCAACCGGCCGCGGGATTTTCTCCGCCCGACGGGGGCTTCAATGTTGGGAGCCCCGACCGCCCTGACGTGGCAACTTCAACAGCCTGACCACGGGAGAAGACGGCAGGGGAAGAGAAAAGACATTCTGTCCTTCCATCACAGTGAGGAGGTGACTGGAGGAGACTCACTGTGATGGATGTTTCTTTTTTTTTGTTTTGTGTTGGTTTGTGATTGTGTGTGTTATTGCTTATTTTTATTGGTCTTATTGTTGGACTGTGGGTAACGGAATTTCGTCCAAAAGACTTGTTTTTTTGGATGACAATAAAGGTTATTCTGATTCTGATACACAGCAAGATTAGCAAGTTTGCAGATGATACAAAAGTGGGTGGTTTTGCAGATAGTGAATTTGGTTGTGAAAAATTGCAGCAGGTTCTTGATTAATTGGCCAGGTGGGCTGTGGAATTGTTGATGGAATTTAATGCAGAGAAATGTGAGGTGTTGTATTTAGGAAAGTCTAACAAGGGCAGGATCTACACAGTGAATGGTAAGGCTCAGGGTAATGGTGTAGAGCAGAAGGATCTTGGAGTGCAGATGCATGGTTCCGTGAAGGTGGAGTCGCAGGTAGATCAGGTGGTCAAAAAGGCATTTGGCACATTGGCCTTCACCAGCCAGAGTATTGAGTTTAGAAGTTGGGATGTCATGTTGCAGTTGTATAAAATGTTGTTGAGGCCGCATTTAGAGTATTGTGTTCAGTTCTGGGCACTGTGTTATCGGAGAGATGTTGTCAAGCTGGAAAGGGTGCAAAGATTTACAAGGATGTTGCCAGGACTAGAGGGTCTGAGCTGTAGGCAGAGGTTGAGTAGGCTCGGACTCTATTCCTTAGAGAGCAGGAGGATGAGTGGTGATCTTATTGAGGTGTCTAAGATCATGAGAGGAACACATCGGGTAGATGCACAGAGCCTCGTGCCCAGAGTAGGTGAATCGAGAACCAGAGGACATAGGTTTACGGTGAAGATGAAAAGATTTCATAGGAATCTGAGGGGTAACTTTTTCACACAAAGGGTGATGGATGTATGAAACAAGCTGCCAGTGGGGTAGTTGAGGCAGGTACTATCCCAACATTTAAGAAACAGTTAAACATGTACATGGATAGGACATGTTTGGAGAGATATGGACTAAATGCGGGCAGGTGGGACTAATGTAGTGGGACATGTTGGCCGGTGTGGGCAAGTTGGGCTGAAGGGCCTGTTTCCACACTGTATCACTCGATGACTCTATGACTTAAGCTATTAGACAAATAGTCAAGTGAATTCTTTCATCAAATTTGGCCTAACCTGTAATTTAATTTGAAGCATATAAGGTTTTTATAAATCTATGCTCTGATCTTTTATGCTATTTAATTAGAAATAAGTTGTATTTTGGAAAGTTTTTACTTGAAGTAACTGAATTTCCTTCACTTTAGGCTGCAAGATGTGACTGCTGTAAAGATCAGAGAGAGCTGAGTGAAACAGTTCAGTGGCGAGGAGAAATGAAGCATTTTTGTAATCAGCAATGCCTTCTTCAGTTTTATAGTCAGCAGAATGAACCTAACATGTTTACACAAAAAGGTCCTGAGAACATGAATGTGGGTAGGTGCTTCATTACCAGAAAAGATATACTGTACTTAAAGATATTTACGCGTATTGTGGTTGAATACTTCTGCCAGTTGACTAAAGAACAGAATTTAGGACATTCATTGAGAAATGAGCAGTCCAGATTTGCCATTTTCCTGATTTCCTGATATTCCATCAATTGATAAGAGTATGGAAAAATTTATTTTCTCACTTTTCTGTAACATGACCTGTATGTCTGTTTAGTGTCAGCTATTTCCATGTAATCTGTAATGTATTAAAGGTTATATAATCCAGAAGTTATCTTCATTCTCAAATAATTGTTCTCATTTAATCATATTTACTCCAGATATTAAAACTGTTTTGATGGCTAACACATTTGCTTGCCTACTTGGCAATTCTGTTGACGGAGTGAACAATGGTCAATCGTTTTGATGCTTCTGTTTACTAATGTCACCCACTACAGCTTGAGTATAAGTTTATTTTACAAGAAGGTGCATGAAGTTGTACATCACAGGATCCCATTTGATTCATTGTGCAAGTGATGGCACTAGAAAAACCTCTCCAATCAACTGTACAGCCCCATCATCCTGGAAAATGTTCAAGTATATATTCCATTTCCCTTTCAAAGTTACTAAATCTGTATTCACACCCCTTTGGCCTGGAGTACCCCACATCATAATGATTCACTGGAGCTACATTTAAAAAAAAGTCATCCCCATCCTGCCCTATTCCCAGTTGTGTTAAAATACTGTGTGAAGCTCTTAAGCTCCTTATAACTTTGTACAACACTTTTGAATATCAGAAATCGTTACAGGAGAAAGATTTTATCTACTCCAGTCACTGCAGATAAATGAAATTCCTCATCTTTGACTTTCATTTTCTTTTTGCCAGAAAATCAGGTGTAGATGGCAATTTATCATAAATATATAATTGAAGTGTCCTATGTGATACATGTGTGTTCTTTGCCCATATAATTTTTTTTATTATCTGTTCTTATCGTGTTCTGGTAAGTTAAGCACTAACACTATAAAATTATATTATGCAACGCTGAATTAAAGCAAAGAAACCTTCTCCCTAGACACTCAATAATAAATCATATCTGCAAAATCGCTTCTTTATTTCGCACAAGCTCTCAATTTTTTCTCTCACTTTCTCTCCTACCCCCCTCTCTTTCCCCCCTTCTCCCCCCCCCTCTCTCTCTCTCTCTCTCTCTCTCTCTCACACACTCCTTCAAATCATATCTAAAAACATAAAATTCTTAAGGGATTGGTCAGGCTAGATGCAGGGAAAATGTTCCCGGTGTTGGGGGAGTCTAGATCCAGGGGTCACAGTTTAAGAATAAGGGGTGGGCCATTTCGGACTGAGTTGAGGCAAAACTTTTTCACTCAGAGTTGTGAATTTGTGGAATTCTCTGCCACAAAAGGCAGTGGAGGCCAATTCACTTGATGTTTTCAAGAGAGAGTTAGATTTAGCTCTTGGGGCTAATGGAGTAGAGGGATATGGGGAAAAAGCAGGAACGGGTAACTGATTTTGGATGATCAGCCATGATCATATTGAATGGCGGTGCTGGCCCGAAGGGCCGAATGGCCTGCTCCATCTATGTTTCTATTAAATTAATATCAAACATCAGAGTTACACTTTTGGAAGTAGATTTCATGATTGTATATTCCTATAATTGTTGAATTAAATTAGTGGTCGACTACAGCATCTTTACTTCTACATTTCACCATTTTTAATTTCTTACTTTTTAAAATAATTTTTACATCAATCTTTCCACATTCTATTCTCAAGGTGTTGACTCTCGGATATATAAATGGCAGGCCTTTTGCTCAGAGGAACATTATAATTAACACATTTATGCTCAGCAGGTTTTCATTTAAGTTATTACTTCATTTAGTCATCATAGCAAACAATCAAGTCTGACCTGTGGATGGCAGTCTCCCTCCATTCCCCATCATTTCTAAGACTAGGGCACTGTCCAACTTTATTATTCCTGTTGCAGCAATGGGCGATATTAGCTTACTCTAGTCGACAGGGTTTGAATTTAGGCCATTGCTACTCCAAAAATATTTGATGTTTACTAGATCTGCTCACCAGATTGTTGGGTGTAAAGATTTTTTTTTGCTTGTATTTCAGATTAAAATCATTGATTTGTCCACAATTGTTTCAAATATTTTGTTCAGTGTACAACTTTGCCTGCTTAAAGTTTTTCATTTTTTCAGTTTCAGATCAAAATGTTCAGACCCAGACTTTTAAAGTCACAGTAAGTATTCTGCAAGTTAATACATTTTCTATAACTGTAATTGTTCATGAACCTAATTTTTTCCCAAGAATGCCCCGTGCCCTCCCAACGTTTTATTTTATGGTATTAGGGTTTAGAATTATATTCATAATTTAGCAAAATGCAATCATTATATGTATCTTACTACATTAATTTATCAATAAGGTCAGAAGTAGACATTTATGGAACAAAATACATTGCAACACAGGAACAGCCCTTCAGCCCGTTCTATGCCAAACATGATGCCAAATTAAACTAAACGCTCTGTCTGCATGTGATCCATATCCCTGCATGATCATGTATCAAGCCTAAAGCCTCTTAAACACCACTATCCTGTAACACGTTCCAGGCACACATTACCCTCTGCAAAAAGGTTGCCCTGCATATATCATTTAAACTTTCCCCCTCTGATCTTAAAGCAATGCCCTCTAGCACTTAACATTTCCACCTGGGGGTGCTGCTGGTCAACCTTAACTATGCCTCTCATATAATTTATAAACCTCTATCAGGGTGGCATGGTGGCTCAGCGGTAGAGTTGCTGCTTTCCGTACTTGCAGCGTCGGAGACCCGGGTCCGATCCTGACTACAGGTCCTGTCTGGACGGAGTTTGTACGTTCTCCCCATGACCGTGTGGGTTTTCTCCTTATAGGTTTGTAGGTAAATTGGCTTGGTAAATGTTCAAAATTGTCCCTAGTGTGTGTAGGATGGTGTTAATATGTGGGGATCACTGGTCAGCGCGGACCCGGTGGGCTGAATGGCCTGTTTCCGTGTTGTATCTCTAACCTTAACTAAAGGTCTCCCCTTAGCCTCCAATGCTCCAGAAAAAACAATCCAGGTTTGCCCAATCGTTCTGAATAGCTAATGTCATCTCATCAGGTAGCATCTAGATAAAACTCTTTCGCCCTCGCCAATGCCTCCAAATCCATCCTATAATGGGGCGACCAGAATGGCACACATTGCTGCAAATGCAGCCAAAACAAATTTTTTAAAGCTGCAACTTGACTTTCTGACCGCTATGCTCAATGTCCCAACTGATGAAGGCAAGCATACCATACACCTTCTTTATCACTCTATATACCTTTGATGCTCCTTTCAGGGAGCTAAGGACTTGAACCCCCAAGATTCCTTTGTACATCGTTGCTGTTAAGGCTCTCGACATTAACTGTGTACACTCCTCTTGCATTTAACCAAATTGCTTCACATTACACTTATTTATTTATTCGTGTCATTACACAGCTGTTTGCCATTAGCGAGCAAATTTTAGTGCCACGTCGTTGGCCTCTGCAAGATCCTTTACAGTGCATGTCTCATGCAGCGTGACACGGCTCAGGAAATGTTCCATAGTCTGGAGGCCCCATCCGCACTCACAGTCTGCCGCATCTTCATTTTTACACTTATCCGGATTGAACTTCGTCTGCCATTTCTCCTGCCCAAATTTTATAATAATAAATTTTAATAATAAATTTTATTTGTCATATGTAGGTTGGCACAGGGTCAATGGTACAATGAAATGTATTTGACAAGACAACGGGTCATCTCAGCAGTAATATTCCACGGATAAATAAGATTTTTTAAATGACATTAGTAAGGTAAAAAGACAATATTAAAAATAGGTAAAAAGACAATATTAAAAATAATCTGTTGGTATGCGCAGTCATTCTCCTGTATCGTCTGCCTGACGGTAACATGGATAACAGCCTGCGTGCTGGGTGGCTGTGGTCCTTGATGATGCTGCGTGCCTTCCACAGGCACCGCCGGTAGAAAATGTCCTGAATGGCCGGGAGACAGTTGCCAGTGATGTGCTGTGCCGTCTTCACCACTCTCTGTAGTGATTTGTGGGTGTGGGCAGGACAGTTCCCATACCAGACTGTAATGCAGCCCGTCAGCAGGCTCTCGATAGTGCATCTGTAGACGTTTGAGAGGATGCTAGCGTTCATGCCAAACTTCCTCAGTCTTCTCAGGAAAAAGAGCCGCTGGTGGGCCTTCTTTGTTATTGTGTCCATGTGCAGTGTCCAGGAAAGGTCCTCAGTGATGTGCACACCGAGGAACTTAAAACTGCTGACCCTTTCAACCTCAGCATCACCGATGTGGATGGGGAGGTGTCCACTCCCCCGCTGTCTCCTGTAGTCCACGGTCATCTCTTTAGTTTTGCTGACATTGAGAGAGAGGTTATTTCCTGGCACCAGCTGTTTAGTGCCTTTACCTCCTCTCTATAGGCCGTCTCATTGTTGTCTGTGATGAGGCCCAAGATGGTCGTGTCGACAGCAAACTTTAGGATGCTGTTTGAGCTGTGCATAGCAGTGCAGTCGTGCATGAACAGGGAGTGCAGGAGAGGACTGAGCACACAGCCCTGTTTCTAACTAAATTGTTATTTTTCTGTATCCTTTAACCAAAACTCCTATAATTTTCACATCATCTGTAAACTTACTGATCAACCCACCTATATTTTCATCCAAATCATTGATAAATCTAAACCTAACAAGTGGGATTAGTGAAGATGGCCATCTTGGTCGGTATGGGTAAGTTGGGCCAAAGGGCCTGTTTCCGTGTTGCATGACTGACACAATTTCCTCCACCGAGTTAGACGTCAGCAGCAGACATATGGGAATACAATTACCTGTTGAGTTCCAAACCAAATTGTGCATTTGCGTGAGTTGGATATATAATTGTTGGGCATGAATACCATAACTATTATCCAACAGCACTTGGAGTTTCTTCAACACACAGATCGCATCAGCTCAAGAAGATGGTTTATCACCATCTTCTCAAGAACTATTGGGGCTAAGTAATAAACACTGGTCTTGCCAGTGAAATCCATTTGTCAAATGAATTTTTAGATAAACTCTAAATGTAATGTGTACCATTTGAAAAAATATGCTGAGAAGGACAAAATGCTTAAAACCGGCTCTGCTGAAACGTAGATACAATAAGAAACATTAACATCCATTTCCTCTGATTATTTATTTTAACTACATAACTGGCTTTAATAGAAAAAAAGCAGGTGAAGTAATGCATTCCAAAATAATCCAGTGAATTAGGAGATGAAATAGAAACTAGTTATTTAGAACAATAGTATAACTTAGAGAGTTTTTTTACAGAGTAGATTCCAAGGGGTTGTTTTCTCTATCGGGGAGTTGAATAGTATTTTCGAGAGGATTCATCAATTTACACGTGAAATGAAGAGAAGTTCCTTTACGTAGGCGGTTGAAAATCTTCAGAATTCTCTACCTCAATAAGCTGCAGGTACTCTGACATTATGTCTAGGGTGTGATCATTATATTTTTGGACGTTAAGAGAATCTGAGGATATGGGGAAACGGTCTTGAGGCACAGGATCTACAACAGTGTTCTTGAACACTACTACAGTGGCTGTTTGTCCGATTCCAACAATGACTTAAATCATAATTCAAGAATTGATCCGGAGTTTCTTTTTTTTTTTGTGTGAGGTTATCCACTTTGATGGCAAGAACAGGAAGGCAGATTATTATCTGAATGATGTCAGATTAGGAAAAGGGGAGTTACAACGAGACCTGGGTGTGCTTGTACATCAGTCACTGAAAGTAAACATGCAGGTACAGCAGGCGTGAAGAAAGCTAATGCATGTTGTTGGCCTTCATTGTGAGAGGATTTGGGTTTAGGAGCAAGGAGGTCCTGTAGTTCTACAGGGCCCTGGTGAGATCGCACCTGGAGTATTGTGTGCAATTTTGATCTCCTAATTTGAAGAAGGACATTATTGCTATTGAGAGAGTGCAGCGTAGGTTCACCAGGTTGATTCCCGGGATGGCGGGACTGACATATGATGAAAGAATGGGTTGATTGGGCTTGTATTCACTGGAATTTAGCAGGATGAGAGGGGATTTTATAGAAACATATAAAATTCTTAAAGGATTGGACAGGCTAGATGCAGGAAAAATGTTTCCGATGTTGGGGAGTCCAGAACCAGGGGTCACAGTTTAAGAATAAGGGGTAGGCCATTTAGATCTGAGATGAGGAAAAATTTCTTCACCCAGAGAGTTGTGAACCTGTGGAATTCTCTGCCACAGAAGGCAGTGGAGGCCAATACACTGGTTGTTTTCAAGAGAGAGTTAGATTTTGCTCTTGGGGCAAAAGGAATCAAGGGATATGGGGAAAAAGCAGGAATGGGGTACTGATTTTAGATGATCAGCCATGATCATATCGAATGACGGTGCTTGAAGGGCCGAATGGCCTACTCCTGCACCTATTTTTTCTATGTTTCTAATAGATACAATTAAACTAAATGATAGCCCCTTTTTTGCAATTCATGGGCCTTTTATCCGGGTAGCTCAGTGTTTGTAATTGTGTCACATAAATTAAAGCTGACAGAAATTGTGTTATAATATAAAAGTCGGAATTCTGTTATTTGCCCAAATATTGTATGTAATCAAATCTGTGAAGCATTCATCGTCCATTGTGGATGAGTAAACATTATAATATGGGAAGTTTTAAGTTCAGCAAATAGAACAGCGCTTTTGTTTGGGAGGGAAATTCATTTTCTATTTTGCTTTGGCTTCATCACAAATAACAGATAAAGAATCCATCCTGAAATATTCCTTGAATCTTTCAGGCCAGGTGAATGATTTCTTCTTGGGACAAAACAGCATAATCCCTTTCCTGATTCAGGATTGAGCTACAGTTCAATTCCATTCCTCTACAGCTCTTTTGAAAAATGCTGAAACTACTTTATACAAAAATGAGAAGCAGTAGCCCCAAAGATTCGAGCAATGTCACTTCTTCACAAAATATAAAGAAAATTACCATTCCAGTAGGCACTCCATTCGATACAGTTGTCCAACGTCACTAAAAATCGTTGGATCCTTCTGTGGAAGATGACTCTCATTATCTATTTGAACTTTTTCACCTTATTTTTAAAGTTGGGCAGCTTTGTTTACCATTAAGTACTGCCTGCCTTTTAATCATATCTACAGAAGAATATGCCCCATTCTGTTTGTGCACAGGAAGATAGCTTTCATACAAGAACTGAAGCGGTTGTATATCATCCATTCCTAGAATGTTTGCCATATGAGAAATGGCATTGTGCAGAATTTTAGCTAGTTATGGAATGTAAACAAAATTTGGGTTGTCACATAACTTTTGATTGAAGCCCAACTGCAGTCAACATTTGAGCTTGAATTAACAGATCAACCTACTCATCAGATAAATTCACACAATTTTTAAGCCGTTATTACAAACAGCAGCAATTTTCACTATTTCTGGTAATGACTAAATTTAGAACTAACAGCCATAAATGCAGACATCCCCAAAGCCATAAAATGCAGGCAAAATGACTGCTACTATTCATTGAAGAGAGTTCAGTGAAAATTATGCAACTCCTTTTCTTTTTCTTTTTTGTTTGGGTACGTGCAACCCAAGAGCAATGAATTTATTGTTCTTCCTTGCTCAATCTTCTATCAGATGAGGACCTCCAAGGGATGTAGATTTAGCAGTGGTAATGGTTTTGTGCATGATGGGGTAATTCCGTGGATGATGGCAAGCACAAATAAAAGCAGAGCATGCCATGTAGAGGGCGAAGCATCAATTAACTTCATCCTCAACATTGGCCCAGCATTTCAGTGATTATGAAAATCAAAACAATTGCAGATGCTGGAAATCTGGAATAAGAGTAGAAAATGCTGGCAATGCTCAACAGGTCAGGCAGCATCACTGGAAAAAGAAATTTCATGTTTCAGGTTGAAGATCCTCAATCAACGTGTATCAACCACCACCCTCAATCAACCACTAATAATTTATGCACATGGACACAGAGGTCCCTCTGTTCCTGCACAATCTTTAAAACCTTGTCATTTTGTCCATCCTATTTTTTCGAAAACAAATCATGTCACATCACTCCATATTCAATTTAATCTGTGACAGGTGCGGACATTAAGCCAAAATCTATTGGAAAGGAGCCTTTGAATATAGTCAACCTGGCTGTCAGGTTTGAAATCAATTCTCTTTTTTTTCCCTGTAGTATCAAATGTGTATTTCGCCATTTATTTAAATATCAGAAATAGGTGAAAATTACACTGGAATGAAGCAGTAGAAATCTGGAATTTTATCAGAATATCTGGAAATACTAACTGTCCTGTAATTTGCAGCATCTTCTGTTTTTTTAAACCTGAAATCCTTTCCAGCATATTTATCTATCTGTTATTGTTTCACACTTATTACACGAAGTCAAGATTGTTTAATTGTCATATCTACTGAAAATTGTGCAATTTTAAATTCTTATTTGCAGCATAACAGGTCTGTAAAGCAGTACTCATAAATAACATGGGAAACAAAAAAGAAGTTCAATAAATTAAAAATATATATATTAGTGCAACTCCCGATGGCAGAAGTAAAATGAGAGTGTGGCCAGGGTGATGTGGGTCCTTCATGTTGATGTTGACTGCCTTTTTTCAGAAGGCATAAATAGTTTTTCTTTCATTAACAGTATTTTTGTTTACTATTTAGGCTTCTAATCAGACATTGCCACCATCACCAGCACCTGTAAAAGAGCTGAAAAATAAAGCATTGCTGTGCAAACCTTTGACACAAACAAAGGCCACTTACTGTAAACCTCATATGCAGTCAAAATCCTGTCAAACAGGTATGAACTTTAATCTTCTAACTGCAAGGTGTCAGGAAGTTCTGTTGCTTACCGAGACTTTTGTCTCGCAATAAAAATGCCTAATTATAACCTCAGTAAAATATTAGCATTTTTAACAATTACGAGCAACCCTGTTCAGAGCTTCGATGCCGACTATTGCAGTGTAATTTAGGCCATTTGTAATGGTTTAATGTGTAGGGAAAAAATTGCAGATACTGGTTTAAATCGAAGGTAGAACATAAAATGCTGGAGTAACTCAGCGGGTCATGCAGCATCTCGGGAGAGAAAGAATGGGTCTTGACCCGAAACGTTACCCATTCCTTCTCTCCCAAGATGCTGCCTGAACCGCTGAGTTACTCCAGCATTTTGTGTCCACCTGTAATGGTTTAATATTCCCAAGTAAATGAGTCAATCTACGTAGAACTTTGTGTGGTGATTTTAGAAAATAAAATCGTAAGATGAAAAGTCAGGAGTTAACAACACCAAGTATACTATGTTTTCCAATCCTTATATTAAAATATCTTATTTGGCTATTACTTTAACGTTGTATTTTGATTTAATATTGATAGTTAATTAACACAACTCACACCTGTTTCAGAAGCAAGGCAGAGCTGGTTGGAGCACATGGGTTAGTCTCTTGTAAACGCAAACAGCTGGGAGCTGCAAAACGGAGGCATAATATTTCCGCCTCTGGCAGACAGATATCATTACAATTGGCATATTTCATGGGCAATTTCATTTTATAGATTTGAACTTGTAATGGAATAAGGTGACACAAAAATCTGGAAAAATAACATCAGAAGATGAATGCAAGCATTTATATTTGTAACATTATTTATTCCAAGACATTGCATATCAGGATCAATGGCAAGTGGAGTCTTTCAATGAAATGGAAAGAGTGTATGCAAATGTAATATCATTCCTACTGTACTCAATTTAATACCACCATTAGAAATTCCTAGCTCTTCATTTATAATAGACAGCTGTCATAAACTACCATAAAGTAATGAAACACTCATGCCTATGGTAATATGCAAGTGTAAAATGATAGCAGAGAGATTTGGTTTTGATAAAAATGTCACAGCAAAAAAGTTGAGATGCTGAATATAAATTCCCTGAGATATCAGTTAATGTGTGTGATACGTTTGTTGACCCAGGGGAGAGGGATTGACAAGGAGAGAAAGAGGAACAGGAAAGATGAAGTCAGATCTGATCGCAGCTGAGGCAAAAAGAAATTGGGTCAATAAAAGGGGGTGACATTTGCAGTATTATGAAGACCTGTTAATTTATGGAACAGAGCAAGGAAGAGGCAAGGGCATCAAAAGATGAGAGTCTTACATTGTATTTACATAGGTTACAACAGCAAATAGCTTTTATTGTATCATTCAGATATGCTTTTTAAAATTGTTTAATATTTATACTAAAAATTGTGTTTAATATTTTTCTGACCAGCAACACTGAGCACAGATAACTAACTGATGGCTCCGATGCATTCGGGAAATATGGTTATTTTTGTTGGGGGCTGTCAGGGTTGCAATAAGATCTCAAAGTATATTACAAAAATGAAAATATAACAGGCAATTTAACTTTTTACCAGTAATTTTTAATTTATCCTGCCTCTTACCCCAATCAATCTTTCTCCTTCAATTTCACTCCGTCTTTCACTCCTGGTTTGTTTTTATCTTTGTATCTTAGACATGAAGATATTTATGTGCTTCATAAACTTCCTGTTTTCTTATTTCAGAGGATGATTGGAAGCCTCAGTTTGTTCCTGTGCCTATCCCTGTGCCCGTCTATATTCCAGTGCCTATGCACATGTATTGCAACAACTATCCAATACCAATTTCTATGCCTATTCCGGTAAGTTCATTCTTTAAACATAGTCATGATATTAAAACTAAAACCGTGTTAATTTTCTTTGCCATAGTGTTTGAGTAAATGAAATATAGTTTCCTCTTTCCCAGCACACTAAACTTTGGCTATTATCCATTCTTAGCTTATTTCTCATATGATGTGCAACCATTAATGCAATATTTCTGGAGCAGGTACCTGTTCCAGTATTTTTACCTATAACCCTAGAGAATGCTGAGAAAATAGTCGAAACAATAGAGGATATAAAGAGGAAGGCACCTTCAAATCCCATTGAAGCTGATATACTTGCAATGGCAGAAATGATTGCCGAAGCAGAAAGGAATCCTGTGTCTATGGAACTTTGTGGTAAGCTTTGACACTTAAGTGAAAGGGGAGGGCAAAAAACAAGTAAGATACGGTGTTTGACGTGTTTCCAATAGCCCCTGCAGAATAAAAGAAATAGAATTGAAACCCTGGTTAAATCCCATGGTTACTAACATCGTAGTATTATTTCCTACCACCAGAGTGCGCCTTGAGTACCAGCTTCATTGTATATCATTTCAAATAAGTGTTACAGCGTGGAAATAGGCTCCTTGGCCCACCGAATCCACGCCAACCATCGAGCACCCAATCACACTAATTCTATTCTACACACTGCGGACAAATTACAGAAGCCAATTAACCTACAAACTTGCACCCAGAGAAAACCCATGCCGTCACAAGGGGAACGTACAAAGTCCGTACAGATAGCACCCATAGCCAGGATCGTACACGGATCCCTGATGCTGTAAGGCATGAACACTACTGCTGCTGCGCCACTGTGCTGCCATAAATACTTTTTTTTTAATGTTATAGATTCTTCTTTGTATTTTCAGTCTTAAATTGGAAAACGTTGCTCCTCAGGTTCCTATTCAATCTTTCCCCTCTTACCTTAAATCTATGGCCCCTAGTTCTTGATTCCCCTACTCTGACTAAAAGACTGTGCATTCACCCTATCTATTCCCCTTGTATTTTATACACCTCTATATGGTCACTCCTCATCCTTCTGTGCTCTAAGGAATAAAATCTTAGCCTGCCCAACCTCTCCATATAGCTCAGGCCCTCGAGTCCTGGCAAAGGGCCGCACAGTGACGCAGCTGGTAGAGCTGCTGCCTCACAGCAACAGAGACACAGGTTCAATCCTGACCTTGGGTGCTGTCTGTGTGGAGTGTGCACGTTCTTCCTGTGACCGCGTGGATTTCCTCCGGCTGCTCCGGTTTCCTCCAACATCCCAAAGACGTGCGGGTTTGTACATGAATTGGGCGCTGTAAATTGCGCCTAGTGTGAATGGGTGATCGATGGCAAACACGGACATGGTGGGCCATAGGCCATGTTTCCCTGCTGTATCTCTAAACTAAACCAAACATCCTTCTAAATCTTCTCTGCACTCTTACCAGCTTAACAACAGCCTTTCTATAGCAGGGTGACCAAAACTGAACACGGTACTACAATATTGGTTATCATTTTTTTTAAAGAAGCAGATCAGGTACTGGATTTTATTTAGACTAAGTCCAATCATGCTCAAAGAGTGTTACAAATGTGCAGTTCACCAGCCACAAGCAAAAGTCATGATGAATATAATTAATAGGGAGCTGCATAAGAGAGAATGCAATCAAAGGATATGTTGATATAATTGTCGATAAAGGAGAAAAAGAAGAAGATATGGAGAGAAAATACCTGCATGGATTAGTTGGTCCAAATGGCCTATTTTATCAAGTGACATTTAACATCTGCATTCCTTCAGAAGATATACCACTCGTGTAGCAGCAATTTCAGGTGTGCGGTTAACTTGCTTGAGAAAGGATACAAGTTTAATAGAAAGGTTCAAAAAAGAGTCATTGGAGCTTTTAAGATGAAATTAAGGTATGACGGAAAAGCTTAATTTTCATATGACTAAAGTGAAACAGAAAAGAGATCTTCAGAGAATAAGTATAAAGAAGTACAATTGAATCAGCGATGTTGGCTTATGGGTGGTCACTCTACTGCCAATTGGACATCTATATACTAAAACTCATGTTTGTTTGTTTGTTCCTGAACTACAGCCAAAATGGTACACAATAACACGACAATTTTAGGCCCACCTTACTCACCGTTGTCCCTTTGGTGCTAATGAAAGAAGTTTCATTGAAATCGGTGTTATATTTTTTAAGTTATTCACATTTTAAAGTTTAAATCTATCTTCTAGGGAGGGAGGGGGAGGGGGGATAAGGGGGGTGGAGTGGGGGGAGGGGAGGAGAAGGGAGAGAGGTGGAGGGGAGGGGAGTGGGGGAGGAACGGTGCTGCACCAATGCAGGAGAGGTTTGGGCCTAGTTTCAAACAAAATTTCAGCAATCAATTACACATTTCTGGTTTGAATATTTGCCTCCTTCTAAAAGAAGCAAATTGCAAAAGATATTGCAGACTTGTAGATTTTCGGAGTCATTTAGGACAGAAACATGTCTTACTGCCCACCATGTTCCATGACAATCTATAATAATCCCACGTATCAGCACTCGTTTCAAACTCTTGCTTATGCGGACAATTCAAATGCATGTCCAGATACTTTTTAAATGTTGTTAAAGAGTACCTGTAAATGTTCCTGTAGTGTTGTGAATTAAATTGATGGTAAGTAATGCAAAGAATTTAACATTTATTCCAGGGACCATTTAAAATAAATTAGATGCAATGAGAGCCATCTCAGGAAATATCTATTAGCTGCTTAAATAAATTAAACATTAATGTGCATTGTTTTCTTTTATTTTTCCATTTTTCAACATTGTATAAATTGGTTTGATGACTGATCTCAAGCAGTATGTAGAGTCCCCCACACGTTAGAGGGCAACACTGGATATTGGGAAATTAGAAAATGAAGTGTTTGTGGAGGAGCCTTTTGGGACCAGTGAACACAGTTTGATTAGGTTTAAGATATTTATGGATAGGGACAGAGAGGGCCCACGTGTTAAAATGCTCAACTGGGGTAAGGCCAACTTTGATAAGGGCAGAGCTGCAGATGTTGAAAACATGGATTTCAGTATGGCATTCGACAAGATTCCGCATGGTAGGCTGCTCTGGAAGGTTAGATTGCATGGGATCCAAGGAGAGATAGCTCAATGGATAGCAAATTGGCTTCATGGAAGGAAGCAAAGGGTGATGGTGGAAGGTTGCTTCTCGGACTGGAGGCCTGTGACTAGTGGTATGCCTCAGGGTTTGGTGCTGGGACCGTTACTGTTTGTCATCTACATTAATGATTTGGATGAGAACATAAAGGGCAAGAATAGCAAGTTTGCTGATGGTGCAAAAGTGGGTGGTTTTGCAGATAGTGAAGATGGTTGTGAAAAATTGCAGCAGGACCTTGACCGATTGGCCAGGTGGGCTGAGGAATGGTTGATGGAATTTAATACAGAGAAATGTGAGGTGTGGCATTTTGGGATGTCTAGCAAGGGCAGGACGTACACAGTGAATGGTAGGCCTCCGGGGAGTGTTGTAGAGCAGAGGGACAGTTACTGCTTGTGTTACTGCTAGGAGTGCAGGTGCATGATTCCTTGAGGGTCGAGTCACAGGTAGAAAAGGTGGTCAAAAAGGCTTTTGGCACATTGGCCTACATCAGTCAGAGTATTGAGTATAGAAGTTGGGAGGTCATGCAGTTGTATAAGCATTGGTGAAACTGCATTTAGAGTATTGTGTTCAGCTCTGGGCACCATGTTATAGGAAAGATATTGCCAAGCTTGAAAAGGCTCAGAGAAGATTTACGAGGATGTTACCAGGACTAGATGGTCTGAGCTACAGGGAGAGGTTGAATAGGCTGGGTCTCTATTCCTTGGAGCGCAGGGTGGTGATCCTTGAGGGGTGATCTTCTTGAAGTGTATAAAATCATGAGAGGAATAAATCAGGGAACAGTTAGACAGGTACATGGATAGGACAAGTTTGGAGGGATATGGACCAAACGCGGGCAGGTAGGACTAGTGTAGCTGGGACATGTTGGCCGGTGTGAGCAGGTTGGGCTGAAGGGCCTGTTTCCACACCGTATCACTCTATGACTGACTCATTTGTACAGGTAAAAAGACCCTTAAATGGTTCTTTGGGTGGTTATGGGAGATTTCAACATTCAGGTAGACTGGGAAAATCAGGTTGGTACTGGACCCCAGAAAATGGAGTTTGTGGAGTGCCTCCGAGATGGATTCTTAAAACAGCTTGTACTGGAGCCTACCAGGGAGAAGGCGATTCTGGATTTAGTGTTGTGTAATGAACCTGATTCGATAAGGGAACTCAAGGTAAAAGAGCAATTAGGAGGCAGTGATACGATATGATAAGTTTGAGAGGGAGAAGGGAAAATCGGAAGTGTCAGTATTACAGTATAGCAAGGGGGATTATAGAGGCATGAGGGAGGAGCTGGCCAGATTTCACTGGAAGGAGACCCTAGCAGGGAAGACGGTGGAACAGCAATGGCAGGTATTCCTGGGAATAATGCAGAAGGTGCAGGATCAATTCATCCCAAAGAGGAGGAAAGATTCTAAGGGAGTAAGAGGTGCCCGTGGCTGACAAGGGAAGTCAAGGACAGCATAAAAATAAAAGAGAAGAGGTATAACATAGCAAAGAAGAGCGGGAAGCCAGAGGATTGGGACTCTTTTAAAGAGCAACAGAAGATAACTAAAAAGGCAATACGGGGAGAAAAGATGAGGTACGAAGGTAAGCTAGCTAATAATATAAAGGAGGATAGTAAAAGCTTCTTTAGGTACGTGAAGAGGAGAAAAATAGTTAAGGCAAATGTGGGTCCCTTGAAGGCAGAAGCATATGAATTTATTACGGGGAACAAGGAAATGGCAGATGACTTCACTAAGGAAGACACAAACAATCTTCCAGATGTTCTAGTGGCCAGAGATCCTAGGGTGACGGAGGAACTGAAGGAAATTCACATTCGGCAGGAAATGGTGTTGGGTAGACTGATGGGACTGAAGGCTGATAAATCCCCAGGGCCTGATGGTCTGCATCCCAGGGTACTTAAGGAGGTAGCTTTAGAAATTGTGGACGCATTGGTGATCATTTTCCATAGATTCAGGGTCAGTTCCTGTGGATTGGAGGGTAGCTAATGTTATCTCACTTTTTAAGAAAGGAGGGAGAGAGAAAACAGGAAATTATAGACCAGTTAGTCTGACATCGGTGGTGGGGAAGATGTTGGAGTCAATTATAAAAGACAAAATTGCAGAGCATTTGGATAGCAGTAACAGGATCGTTCCAAGTCAGCATGGATTTACGAAGGGGAAATCATGCTTGACTAATCTTCTGAAATCTTTTGAGGATGTAACTAGGAAAATGGACAGGGGAGAGCCGGTGGATATAGTGTTCCTTGACTTTCAGAAAGTCTTCGACAAGGTCCCACATAGGAGATTAGTGGGCAAAGTTAGAGCACATGGTATTGGGTGTAGGGTACTGACATGGATAGAAAATTGGTTGGCAGACAGAAAGCAAAGAGTGTGGATAAATGGGTCCCTTTCAGAATGGCAGGCAGTGACTAGTGGGGTACTGCAAGGTTCGGTGCTGGGACCGCTGCTATTTACAATATACATTAATAACTTGGATGAAGGGATTAAAAGTAACAGCAAATTTGCAGACGACACAAAGCTGAGTGGCAGTGTGAACTGTGAGGAAGATGCTATGAGGTTGCAGGGTGACTTGGACAGGTTGTGTGAGTGGGCGGATGCATGGCAGATGCAGTTTAATGTAGATAAATGTGAGGTTATCCACTTTGGTGGTAAGAACAGGAAGGCAGATTATTATCTGAATGGTGTCAAGTTAGGAAAAGGGGAAGTACAACGAGATCTGGGTGTCCTAGTGCATCAGTCACTGAAAGGAAGCATGCAAATACAGCAGACAGTGAAGAAAGCCAATGGAATGTTGGCCTTCATAACAAGGGGAGTTGAGTATAGGTGCAAAGAGGTCCTTCTGCAGTTGTCCAGGGCCCTAGTGAGATCACACCTGGAGTATTGTGTGCAGTTTTGGTCTCCAAACTTGAGGAAGGACATTCTTGCTATTGAAGGAGTGCAGCGTAGGCTCACGAGCTAATTTCCGGAATGGCGGGACTGTCGTACGTTAAAAGACTGGAGCAACTGAGCTTGTATACTCTGGAATTTAGAAGGATGAGAGGGGATCTTATTGAAACATATAAGATCATTAAGGGATTGGACATGCTAGAGGCAGGAAACATGTTCCCGATGTTGGGGGAGTACCGAACCAGGGGCCACAGTTTAAGAATAAGGGGTAAGTCATTTAGAAAGGAGATGAGGAAGAACTTTTTCACTCAGAGAGTTGTGAAGCTGTGCGATTCTCTGCCTCAGAAGGCAGTGGAGGCCAATTCTCTGGATGCTTTCAAGAGAGAGTTAGGTAGAGCTCTTAATGATAGCGGAGTCAGGGGATATGGGGAGAAGGCAGTAACGAGGTACTGATTGTGCATGATCAGCCATGATCACGGTGAATGGCGGTGCTGGCTCGAAGAGCCGAATGGCCTACTCCTGCACCTACTGTCTATTGTCATTTAAGTGAGTCCTAGTATTTGTAGCATATGTCACACAGCCTCAGGAATTGTCACTGCCTTCCTGGTTCTCCCAATTTTAAGTGAATTGGGTTGTTTAAAACAGAGAATCTGGTCATTCATTAGCCTTATGTTTGCCTGTACTTTAGATGCCGTCAATAGAGGGGAAAGTCAAAAGAGGAAAAAATGTGGTTATCTTGAGGAATTTATAGTGTGTGATAGGTTGCTTTTTTATTTTTAAATTGCTTCTATCTTGGAGGCATATGTGACTCTGCATCTCAGCACCATTTGTCAGATACTAAATGTCTCTGTCTCTATGCCCCTATATCTCTAGTATATAAGCTTGATTAGGGTGAACAATGTTGCTGGTGATATAAGAAAATAACTGCAGATGCTGGTACAAATCGATTTATTCACAAAATGCTGGAGTAACTCATGTTGCTGGTGATCTTGATCCTTGAATAGGATGTTCCTGCATGAGAATTACCCTCACTGTGTCAATTTACAACATAACTGTTCCTCCACTGGGTAAAATGTGTTGTTTCATTAGCAACTGTGAATGTGAGTGTACCAAACCCGAAAAAATCAGCTAGAAATTGAGCAGAGTGGGCAACTGAAGGAAGGAGAGAGAAACTTTATAAACTGGGGGAGTGTGATAGTTGCACAAATTAGTGTAATATATTTTCACTATTTTTACCATTATTATTGTGGAGTAACCCAGAAAGAATTAAGTTGCCCTTTGACAATTGAATATTAAATTATTACATTTATGGATCATTTACATGGTTGCCTATCACCAAAAAAGTGATTCAAAAGTATACATGAATAGAATGTAATCTTTTCTAAAAAACTGCAACCTCTATGATGTGTTATGGTGAAAATCTATTCTTAGGTATGGACAATGATGACAATGGTGAAAGTTTCTTGGATGTTTTTGGAACCATTAAAGATGACCTGGAAGAACATCCCAATATGCCTGGTAATCAATATGAACTTGGACTGGATCTAGAGATCGATTTTCCCAGAAGTATGTTCCTTAAGTGAGAATTACACTGCCCTTTATTTTCAAATTTACAAGTATATTTGAAGTGTCTTTCCAGAGTAACCTCATTTTAATGTTATAGGTACATGTTTTGAGATGTAATCATAAACCGCATATTATTTTCATTTGGACGAACATATTTTAGTTGTTTTTACTTGTAGAGCCTTTGCAATAACCCAATCTAGAGGGCAGACGTGAAACGCTCCCAAATCATTGTGATTCAGTGCTGAAAAAATGTAAAAGTAATGCTTTTGGAAATAAAAATTCAGAGGATATAAATGGTAAAATTATAAATTTATAGAGGAGAGTACTCGAGTTGACAAATATGTTGCTCAAGAAAGGTATTAGACCATGGCAAAGGACCAAATAAGGTCCATGTATCTTTTTTTACAACATTAAAAGCATTGCTAATGTAGATTTAAAGGGATTGCGTAGGAAAGAACTGCAGATGATGGTTTAAATCGAAAGTAGACACAAAATGCTGAAGTAACTCAGCGGGACAGGCAGATTATCTGGAGGGAAGGAATGGATGACGTTTCAGGTCGAGACCCTTCTTCAGACTGATCTAAAGGGATTGTGATATTCAACAGCACTGTTTCAAAGCACCATTGTTGATTTCCACAGTATAACTTTGTATGTCATAAATGGCAAACGTTACTCAATGCCATAACACTCAGTTACTGCAGATACTGTGTATTTGCAGATTACAGTACTAGTGATTCCTCAGGGCAGGGAGTGTGTCCAAGGGACCTTGTGATTGGGTGATCTGCCCCCCCCTGTTGGAGGAGTAGACTTCACGGCCTTCGACAGCAGCACATTGCACTGGCTACAGCGCTTGGAGGGCGTTACATAACTTCTGCTGCCTCAAATGCAAGAAGAAGTAGAGATTGGGGGATGCTGGCATAGATTGCAAAAAAATAGGCAGTGTTGTTAAATATGTACAAGGCATGAGTTAACTTGCAATCTCAGAATTATTTGGAAGCTCAGTGATATGGACATAAAATGAATGGAAACAGTACAGTATAGAATTTCTGGGGTATTACCAAGGATGGATTTACAATCATGAAGGGTGGTTTGAGAAGTTGAGGAGTTTACCTGAGGATTAATGAAAGGTATATATTAAAGATAACATTGAAGAGACACAAATTTCAGATGATTACAAAGGAAGTAATGGTAAGCTTGATGCGATGGTGATTGGGTGGATTTCTCTGCCACAAAATGTTGTCCAGTAAAGTCCAGAAACACTTTAAAAGAAAACTAGATAGTTACTTGAAAAGAACAAGTAAAGAGTGGTGTATCAAGGAAAACGCCAATGCTGACAATGCAAAATTGAATAGGATGATGCTGTCAGTGTTGAAGTGGGAACAGAGGTAACAAGTCAACACGCTTTTGATAAATCTAATACAATCAATATGTTGACGTTGGTGACATCCTTACATTATAGCCCCCTTGTTCTGTACCTTCCCATGAATGAGAATTGTTCTTTTGTATCGGATCATGGCAAATCAGGCAACTAAAACTACATATTCCTCATATTTCTACCATGTAAAGCACACACTATAAGTACATCATATGGTCTGTGCTTGTGGTACAGTTTGATCACTATAGTACGCCGAATAGGTAAAATTATTTCCTCTGAATGATCAAGAGCCCATTCCTTCTCTCCTGAGATGCTGCCTGACCTGCTGAGTTACTCCAGTATTTTGTGAATAAATACCTTCGATTTGTACCAGCATCTGCAGTTATTTTCTTATACTATATATATCCTCTGATTTTAAAATCATCTATTTCGAAATTCTCACCATAATAGTAGGGGAGGTGTGGGCAATGAGATTAGGATGAATATGGCATGCATTACCACAGGAAGTGGCAAATTCAAAGACCATTGCATCTTTATTTGAATTTGGTTGCAACTTTTGGCATATCAGGTTATTCTCAATACGTCATAGATTGCAGTGCTAACTCCCCTTAATTGGGAAGTGAGCTTTGAGATTAATATGTTTGCTCTGGAGTTGGAAATAACCATCTGTAAAAAAAAACAGCACTTAATGAAGCAATATTCTTGAAAACTGTATATGCAGATGATTTCTCTGCCATGAGGTGATGATGATAATTGGGTTTGTGATGTTTGTGGGTTTTCTTTGACCATGTGTACAAGCAAAGAGAATTTTGTGTATCAACAGCTGCAGAAGAGTTGGATACTGAGGGTGATTATCTGTTACCTCCAGTGTTTGGGGAAGAATATGAAGAGCAACCCAGACCTCAATCTAGAAGAAAGGTATGAGGATATGTTTCCTAACTTAGTCATAGAGTGATACAGCGTGGAAACAGGCCCTTCGGCCCAACATGCCCACACCAGCCAATATGTCCCAGCTGCACTGGTCCCACCTGCCTGCGTTTGAACTATATCCCTCCAAACCTGTCCTTTCCATGTACCTGTCTAACTGTTTCTTAAATGTTGGATAGTCCCTGCCTCGACTACCTCCTCTGGCAGCTTGTTCCATACACCCACCACCCTTTGTGTGAAAAGGTTACCCCTCAAATTCTTATTAAATCTTTTCCCCTTCACCATAAACCTATGTCCTCTGGCCCTATATTCATCTACTCTGGGCAAGAGATTGCACCTTAGGCAGCATATTTGTTGATTTGTACTTCAAATTGAAAATTTAACTTTGCATTCTACACTTAGTATTTCATTAAATATTGGTTATAATTTTAATTATAAAATGAGCTTAAATCTAACTTAATGAAACTTTGTCCTATTCATATTCTTTGGTGTCAAAATATTCCGATTTTCTTCCTCCTCGTCAACTTTGCCTCATTATTTTACTAAGTTAACATCCTGTGACCATGTAATTAAGTTTTATTTTCTTTAACCAACTTCCACTAAAGTCGGGAATTGAAAGTATCTTGTTATTTTTGTTAAATAAATAAATTACAGGATTCTAAGGGTTATTTATGGTTTGTATGTGCACTGCTGTTTAAAACTAACTAATCTACAAACGATGCATTCTATCCTGTTGCATGTTACTACTTAAAAATATCACTGACTTATTTTACTTTCATAGGGTACAAAGCAAAAGGCACTTTCTGATTATCATTCCCAAGATGGCAGTATCTCCACTCCTGAAATTGGATTCACATTAAGTTGCATTTATGGTATAAATGCATGGAAGCATTATATTGTAACCAAGAAAGCAAAGCGTGAAGATACAGTCAAAGTAGATGGATATAACTCTGCGTGTAAGTTGATTTTTTAAAAAATCAGTACTTTGATAATGGTATAGTTCTAAAACAGTTTGTTGTCACTGAGCAGGATAGATAGCTGTATCTCCATTAGCTGATTGGTTATCTTCATTTGTATTCTCAAGCAGAATTTGATGCCAAGTTACATACGGTAATAATTATTAGGAAAGATTGTCAAAAACGGTCAATCTGAATGAGTAGATAGGAAATTGTAGACCTCAATGATATGATACCAATGATTAACCAATGATTAACCAATTAAAATGAGGGTATGGAACGGGACGCAACAAGAATAGGACAGAGAAATTGGAGGAGCAGATAGAGACAGGGAAGATGGAATAATTGATGTATTTTTAAATCAGAACATTGCCACTGGGCATTAAAATAGTCAAATATATAAATTATTTTCCACTTTCCTTTCAGTGCTGGCAAAGTCAACACAGTATAAAGAGGACTTGTTATCATGTACGGCAGGGGAACTTGATTGTGGATTGGCAAAGTTTGTAAAGGAAGTTCGAAGGCCAAATGGGGAACGCTATACAGCAGATAGTCTATATTATCTATGTCTTGGAATCCAAAAGGTTAGTTACATGTACTAATTCATATTTATATGGAAATCTGAATAGCTGTTGTTTTCTTTGTTTATCGTTTGCTGTTTAATACGGTCACTCCACATTCCAGGGAAGGAATAGCGTTCCTAGAAAATTTTCATAACATAAGCTATAACCATATCTGCGAGTGCTTCAATGAACGCATGCTCAAAGAAATTAAATTTTGTTTTTATTTTTCTCACATAAATTTTGTAAGAGTGCATTTTGATCCATGAAAGATTTTCGGAGAGTGATTTGTGAATTCTGCAAGGATGGATTTCCGTAACCTGAACAGCCATAACACCGGGCTCGCCAGTAATATGAACTGTGTTTTGTCATTGACTTTGTTTGAATGAGTCTCAATGTTTGTTCCATATGCAACATTTGAGTGGGTTCATTAAGTAGCGTTCCACTTTGGTATACTGCATTTTGTTAAATGTAGCTGGAATTTGGCTACCTTTGCTCAATTTTCTCCTTAGTCAATTTTTATCATTCATTACAGCATAAAAGAAGGCCATTTGGCCCACTGAGTCAATGCCAGCTCTCAAAATCATCACATCTATCCCATTGTCCCAATTCTGTATGTAAGGCATCTTTACCCAACTTAGTTCTAATTTTAAATGTTCTGTATCCTACACTGGAATGCAGTGGTTCATTGTCTACCCTGGCATAACATAACTTTTGGGAAATATCACCTTTGTTACATCAATAAGCAATGGTGCTTTATTTGTCACATGCAACTGTACGGTGCAATTCTTTTTGCATATATTACACATGCGGGCGACGCCATTTTGGCGCCGTTATTCAAAGTCTGGTCTACTGGAGCAGTTCCTGCAAACTGACTTCCCTCTCCTCCCCCAGCCATCTTTGTTTCCTGGTGACACTTCCTGCAGCCTACGTGAAGGCACTGGAGGCATTACCCTGGTTCACCCACCATGTTCCTCGCGTCCGACTTCTCCAGCTCTCCCCACCCCCTCAGGTCACTCCGTCTGCCGAGCCTTCATGCAAGGTCCCGCTGACCTTGAGCCTTTCACTATTCTTTCACTGCTTTCACAATTGATAAGTTCCTTCACAAAACATACTCTGGTAAATGGTAATTTTCCAATACCTATATGTGCTTCCCAATGAATAATGCACCCAAACAAATTTGGTTGTCCAATATTCCTGATCCTTTCTCAGCACTGCTGTGATTTTTTTGATGATATATGCTTCCTTCTCATATTTTGTACTTTATTGCAAACTCAGCTTTAAAATCATTTCAGCCTTCTATTAAATCTATATACTTTTCTAGTTTTCTCTCTCCTTTAAGTTCGCCATACCTCTTATTATATTTTGCCCATTTATTAAACTCCTGCCCAATCCTAAATCTGATCTCTTATGTATGGAATGGAAAGCTAGACCGTGATTCCTAGAGCTGGTACTTTCTACCCATCAAAGAACATTGCTTTAATGCAGCACACTGCGTCCTGACTAACGCACACATAGTTTAAGATGATCAATGTCGCATGTTGATGGGCGTTATTGAAGAGGACGTGTTGGCAAATCATACTGGTTGAGTAAGTTGAGAATCCTATTATATAGGGATAGCAGAGACATAGTTCTCTGATTTTGACGATCAGTTAGGAGGGGATGATGGTATTAAATGCCGAGATGTTGATGAACAACAGTTTAACAGTTTGGCGTACATTTTCTTATTGTCTAAGTGATCTGGGGCAGAATGGAGAGCCAGCAAGGTTGCATCCGCTGTCATAAGGTCATAAGTGATAGGAGCAGAATTAGGCCATTCAGCTCATTAAGTCTACTCCACCATTCAATCATGGCTGATCTACCTCCCCATCCTAACCCCATTCTCCTGCCTTCTACCCATAATCTCTGACACCCGTATTAATCAAGAATCTATCTCCATCTTAAAAATATCCATTGACGGCCTCCGCAACCTTCTATGGCAAAGAATTCCACAGATTTACCACCCTCTGACTAAAGAAATTCCTCCTCATCTCCTTCCTAAAAGAACATCCTTTAATTCTGAGCCTATGACTCTCCCATTAGTGGAAACACCCTCTCCACATCCACTCTATCCAACCCTTTCACTATTCTGTACATTTCAATGAGGTCTCATTCTTCTAAACTCCAGTGAGTACAGGCCCAGTGACATCAAACGCTTATTATATGTTAACCCACTCATTCCTGGGATCATTCTTGTAAACCTCCTCTGGGCCCTCTCCAGAGCCAGCACATCATTCCTCAGATATGGTGCCCATTATTGCTCACAATACTCCAAATGGCCTGACCAGCGCCTTATAGAGCCTCTGTATTTGTATTCTAACCCTCTCGAGATAAATGCTAGCATTGCATTTGCTTTCTTTACTACCGATTCGACTTACTGATTAACATTTTGGGAATCCTGCATCAGCACTCCCAAGTCCCTTTGCACCTCTGATTTCTAGATTCTCTCCCCATTTAGAAAATAATTTACACCTTTATTCCAACTACCAAAATGCATGACTGCACACTTTGCTACACCATATTCCATCTGCCACTTCTCTGTCCACTCTCCCAATCTGTCCAAGTCCTTTTGCAGAGTCCCTGCTTTCTCTACACTACCTGCCCTTCCACCTATTTTTGTATCATCTGCAAACTTGGACAAAAAGCCTTCAATCCCCTCATCCAAATCATTTATATACAATGTGAAGAGTAGCGGCCCCAGCACTGAGGAAATTGATATCCACTGGCAGCCAACCAGAAAAGCCCCCTTTATTGCCCTGTTGATTTGTTGTGGCGGTAGGTGATTTATAGTGGGTCCAGGTCCTTACTAAGGCAGGAGTATGCGTCATCTCCACAAATGTTATTGACACCGGTCGATAGTCATTGAGGCATGTCACCTTACAGTTCCTGGGCACCAGTATTATTGATGCCTCTTGAATAGTTACATTTCATTCTCAGTGAAGCCAGAATGTTTTGTTGTGAAAATTCTCAATATTCTGGAGTTAATAAACTTAGATATTTAGTTTAGTTTATTGTCACATGTACAGCGTGTGCAGTGTGTACAATATGTACAGACCTCCTGAGCTTCCTGCTGTTTGTCCAATAATCCAAGCTGTTGGGGCATCTCCAAGTTTGCGGATGACACAAAGCTGGGTGGCAGAGTGAGCTGCAGGGTGACTTGGATAGGTTGGGTGAGGGGGCAGATGCATGGCAGATGCAGTACAATGTGGATAAATGTGAGTTTCTCCACTTTGGGGCAGGTTCAGGTTATTTTTTTTATTCTGACTTGGAGAGCAAATATTTTCTATTCTAATGGAAATTTAAAGCATGCTCCTAGTTTGCACTTCAAAGATCACTTCCAGATTAAAATTTTCATCATTATAAACTGATTATGTACAAGAATAACTCTAGCTAAAAGAATGTTGAGGGATAAACCCTTAATGCAAGCACTTAAACATCTTTATCACTGAAGAGGTCATCATTTTACTTTCTAACAACCAGCCTATTTACTGAGATAATTCTGAAGTGGTATGTTTAAGAACCCAGACATGCAATTTCTTGGAATCGGTTCTCAGAAAGTCATTATCATTTGCGAGAACCATCACTCTTTGCTCAAGTGCAGAGATGATCATCAAGCTGGCAAAGAAAAGGAAATGGACAGCCTTCTGGTTAGTTTATGCCCGATTACCCAAAGTAAATTTAGTTTTAAATATGATGTATTTCAGAATCTGGTTTCATGTTAAATATGAATAATTGTTAATTATTGTTCCACGCTTTTAAAATAACACAACTATATATATTTTAAAGTGGTTACTTTGACTGTGTGTTGCCAAAGGACTTGAGCTCTGATGCATTATAGAACTAAGTTGTCCACTAATCAAATATTATTTTTCTTTTATGGATGGAATTAAATAATATTGATCCATTTTTGGCATTCAGGTGAGTGGTTCACAGGATTTATAAAATTTTGCTTTTCCTTCTCCAGTATCTTTATGAAAATAATAGGAATGAAAACATATTTAGTGACCCCTGTTATCAAGTCTTTAATGAAGAGTTCAACACAATCTTGAGAAGTTGGCGACCAAGTATACTGCCAAACGGTAATAAATGTTCGTATACATTTCTCCAGTCACTGTTTAAATAAATCGAATTACTCCAGCTTTTCATGTACTTTAACTTTGTTGTACAGGTTTAAAAACATTTATATATTTTGTAAGTGGCTAAGATATAGTATTATTTAAATTAACATACTGGGTTACACTTGCACATGGATTCATTCACAATCCAGCGGCATTAAGAAATTACAATCAAAACTAATGAAACATCTTCATTTCAAAATTTCAATGAAAGAACTAGAACTAGTAAGAACTAGGGCAACACAGTGGCACAGCGGTAGAATTGCTGCCTTACAGTACCAAAGTCCCAGGTTCAATCCTGAGTACGGTCACTGTTTGTTCGGATTTTGCACGTTCTCCCTGTGACTGCATGGATTTTCTCCAGGTGCTCCAGTTTTCTTCCACATTCCAAAGAGGTGCAGGTTTAAAGGTTAATTGACTTCTGTAAATTGTCCATAGTGTGTAGGATGGAACTAGTGTATGGGTGATTGCTGGTCAGCGCAGACTCGGTAGGCCCGAAGGACCTGTTTCCACACAGTTTCACTAAACTAAACTGCAATTTTTAATTTAAATTTTGACCAGCTGCTCATGGAAAAAGTAGTTAAATACCACTCATTATGATTGTCTGCTCCTCAGAACAAGAAAGCACGTATAAGGATGAAAACAGCTGCAAAATGGATTATTTTAATATCCACAGAAAGTTGTTGACATGCAGCTCCTAATGCAAGTATATTCAGTAGAATTCCCTAACTATACTAGCTTTCAGGTATAAGGTAGCATTGCAGTTAAGTTACTGATCTTGTATCCAGAGGGCTGAATTGTTGATCTGAGGCAAATGTCTGAATCCCAGAATTTAAATGTAGGTAATTCTTATCTAGAATAAAGATATAGTATTATCAGTGGAAACCACAAAGCCATCAGATTGTTTCAATAATAAACTGATTCATTAATGCTCGGGGAAGGAAATCAGTCGTTCTTATTTAGTAAGGGCATGCATGACTCCAAAACTATGAATTTGATAGGTTCATAAATGCCCTTTAAAAGGGCAGCTAGCTAATTAATTCAAAGGGCAGTTTAGAGTGGACAGTAAATGCCAACTTTGCCCTAATCCAAATCATAATCAAATTTAATTAAAAACAAAGTCCATCCAAATATTTTTTTTAATATTTGAATACCTGACCACCCCCTTCTCATTATTTTCTTCCATAACATCTCTATCTCAATGAAACTTTTAGCAATCCTACTGCAGGATGTCATGAACAAAGGCTCCACTTTCTGCCCTCGATAAAATTGCCTCAGAACTCTTCCTCCTCTTCCTCATTATATCTAAGGGATCTGATGTTACTCAAGGACGTAGCTCCCTATTCACATATGCACTGCACTACCTCTCCACTGCCTTTCTGCCTCAGTTTCTTTTGTTTACGCATTGGGAAGATTGACTTTGGGGTAAACTTAATCTGCTGTTGATTCAATATCCCTCTTTCCTCCTTGCAGATTGAACCTGACCTTTCACAACCTAAAGATCCTTTGTAACTGGGGGATCTTTTCATCTCACATTCTGTCAGTTTCCAAAACTCAGCTTGCTCGTACCCTCGCCCTCTTTCAACTACTGCTGAAACTTCATGTTAAACATTCCAATGCTTTTGGGTCAGATTGCCATTCTTTGCCCTCAATCATCTTCATGCTGGCTTCCACCTGCGACCAAAATACATTGTATCAACTTAATCTATATTCTGGGATTTGTAACAAAATATTTCCTTTGTTGTTTTGTTTTAGGATCAATATTTTCACGAGTTGAAGAGGATTATCTCTGGAACAGCATGCAGCTAGGGCAACAGTCACCATGTATACTTCTTAATACTTTGCTCTATTTTAACACTAAACACTTTGGGTTAAGGACCATTGAGCAGCATTTGAGACTTTCATTTGGCAATGTTGTCAAAAGATGGAATAAAAACTCCAACAATACAGCATGCATTCAATACGAGGTACCTGCTTTGTGTACAAATGACAATCAAGGTAAGGAATTAATTGGCATAATGCAGATTATATTTTATTTACCCCTTATACTTCCACCAGTACATTGCTAAACATATTTTTCCTTTGCCTCATGCTAGCTATTCTAGATACTAACATGTGTGATATAGATGTTTACCAAGTTCATTTTTAATTTTTTTTAAACTTATAGTTTGCTCGCTGATCTGAACAACACAAGTAAATCATACTTCTGATGTACAAGTGGGTGTCAATTCTAGCTGGAGCTATCAGTCAAAGACCACCTATCTGCCAATTGCCATTCCCCCCCCCCCCCCCCATCTGTATCACCCTTCCATGTTCTCGAGGGATGCTGCCCGACCCGTTGAGTTAATGCAGCATTTTGTGTCTTTCCTTGGCAAACCAAGATCTGCAGTTCCTTGTTTCTACCACCAGATAGATAATCGTTTAATGGTTTGCTTCTTAAAGACATGTTTCAGCCATATCATCAAATTGAAAGTGATTAAATTGTATTTCCAGACAAAATTACACCAGGAAAACGAAAACGCGAGGAGGATGAACTTATATTTGAACATAGAGAAAATGCGGCTAATCCATCAAGATGTCCTGTAAAAATATTTCAGTGCTACCTCTCAAAGTGGTAAGATTAAAGCTAGCAGATTTATATCAACTTTTTTTTAATGCATCTGATTACCTTTGCAATGAAGTGCATTGTTTCTAAATTCAATCTCAGGATATTTAACTCTGGCTGGGCCAGTATTGTTGCCCATCAATATTTCCCCAGAAAAAGCACAGGTAACCCCTGCGTAACGGAGTGGTTGCATTCCAAGTAAAATGTAGGTATTGTATTTCCCCTTTCCCATTGAATCCCATGTTACAGGCAAAGATGTGGTGCAA
Organism: Rhinoraja longicauda; assembly: GCF_053455715.1. Classification (NCBI taxonomy): domain Eukaryota; kingdom Metazoa; phylum Chordata; class Chondrichthyes; order Rajiformes; family Arhynchobatidae; genus Rhinoraja; species Rhinoraja longicauda. The sequence continues at coordinate 46,483,653 of NC_135959.1, read as the reverse complement.
AGAGTTTTTCTCCCAAGTTAAGTCATTGAATCGGTGATGATGAAGTGACCCATCACCATTATTTAACAGCTGAGGCCAACATTACACTTGGGGGTAGGCAAGGTTCATGCAAAATAAATAATACATTTTGCCCTTTTTTGTTTTCAATAAGATGTGGATATGGCGTCACCATGTTGAGTGAGTTGGTAGTTGCTCCCAAGTCCCTCCTTTATCACGCTCTGTCCAGTCCGAGGAGATGTGAACAGACATCTCAGACTGTAGCACTGCAGCGCTCTTCATCTGCACGACATTTTCTCTGATGCGCAAGGCTTCAGGATTCAAGCTTGAGGAAGTGGCATTATCAAGGAAAGCAATGGGATTTGAGAATCAATGGGAAAGGTGGTGCAGAAGGACTTTTGAGGTAATGGGTTAATGACTTTGTGGAATTGGACATAAATCCAAAGGGTTTAAGGATCTGGCCTTAGCTTCTGGAGCTCCCCACAATGCAGCACTTCAGAGAAAATACCTCACAGTGAAGAGCGCTGTGATGCCATTTCCAAATCTTAATGCCCCACAATATTGTCTGACAAAATATAAAAACTGATGTAACTTGTTGTTTGTTTCGCATTTTGTGCTTATTTACTTTTCCCTAAGTAAATGCCGCAAGAGCGACCTTTATTCTGTATCTTCAATTTTTAATGAATGATTTTTGAATTCCGGAAGGTCTACTTTCTGTAACCCAAATGGTCGCAATGCGGGGTCACCTGTAGTAAATAACTAATTGAATACAGGCTGCAGCTTAAAGTCCAGGCGACCTCTATGTTACAGCAGTCCAGGTAATGGAACTTCATTCTTGCAGAATTCACCAATCACTACCAAAAAAATCTGGGGCCCGTGAAAAAATTTGCTCGTACTAAATTTATGTGAGGAAAAGTAAATAAGTGACTTTAAAATTGTTTTCACATTTCTTGACATGCACAGATGACACGGCTTTGCATTTTGAAAGATGACAATACAGACCGTTGTCTCTTGTAAAACAACTCCACTATAATGTGGGAGGATCGCCTGTACTACAATAATTTCCATTTATAATAATTTGATTTATATTAATCCTGTCATGAATGTCTCAATTTTTCGCAACATTAGAGAAAACATTGTACTATCATAGTTATAAATAGCATTAAATGTTAAAATGTTGACACTTAAATAGCATTAAATGTTAATTGTTAGTGCCTAACAATCACTTCACAGACGGATTAAAATATACTTGTAGGTTTTAGATAATTGAGGCAAAAGGATTGCCTTGGACGATAACAGATGGAGGAAGAAAGAAACAGGCTTGCTTCAAAATCTATACAGTTTTTAGGATGCTATTGGTAAATAGACATGTGTACACTTCCATGAGAATGCTTTATCACAATACCACAGTTTGCTCTTGTATTTATTTCTCTAGCGGTCTTAGTGCATGAAATAAATAACAGAATGAGTAATTAAATAATATCCAATATGTTAATACTAAATAACAGGCTGTTTTAAACTCGTTAGGCTGGTGGTCTGAGTGGTATTGTGCTGAAGAGCCAGTAATCATATTAACTAAGATTTGGAATAAATATAGCGTGAATGCAGACTTCTATAGCCGGGATAGAGGAATCAAGAACCAGAAGGTATTTATTTACAAAATGCTGGTCAGGCAGCATCTCAGGAGAGAAGGAATGGGCGACGTTTCAGGTCGAGACCCTTCTTCAGACTGAAGAAGGGTCTCGACCCGAAACGTCGCCCATTCCTTCTCTCCTGAGATGCTGCCTGACCTGCTGAGTTACTCCAGCATTTTGTGAATAAATACCTTTGATTGTACCAGCATCTGCAGTTATTTTCTTACACAATCAAGAACCAGAGAACGTAGGTTTAAGATGCAAGGTTTAAGATTTAATAGGAACCTGAGGAGCAATGTTTTCATGGTTTATGGATTGAGCTGCTACAGAAGGTAGCTGAGGCAGGTACTTTAGTTTTTTTTTAGAGATACAGCGCGGAAACAGGCCCTTCGGCCTACCGGGTCCGTGCCGACCAGCGATCCCCGCACATTAACACTATCCTACACCCACTGGGGACAATTTTTACATTTACCAAGCCAGTTAACCTACAAACCTGTACGTCTTTGGAGTGTGGGAGGAAACCGAAGATCTCGGAGGAAACCCACGCGGTTCGACAAGGTCCCACATAGGAGATTAGTGGGCAAAATTAGAGCACATGGTATTGGGGGTAGGGTACTGACATGGATAGAAAATTGGTTGACAGGCAGAAAGCAAAGAGTGGGGATAAATGGGTCCCTTTCGGAATGGCAGGCAGTGACCAGTGGGGTACCGCAAGGTTCGGTGCTGGGACCCCAGCTATTTACGATATACATTAATGACTTAGATGAAGGGATTAAAAGTACCATTAGCAAATTTGCAGATGATACTAAGCTGGGGGGTAGTGTGAATTGTGAGGAAGATGCAATAAGGCTGCAGGGTGACTTGGACAGGTTGTGTGAGTGGGCGGATACATGGCAGATGCAGTTTAATGTAGATAAGTGTGAGGTTATTCACTTTGGAAGTAAGAATAGAAAGGCAGATTATGATCTGAATGGTGTCAAGTTAGGAGGAGGGGATGTTCAACGAGATCTGGGTGTCCTAGTGCATCAGTCACTGAAAGGAAGCATGCAGGTACAGCAGGCAGTGAAGAAAGCCAATGGAATGTTGGCCTTCGTAACAAGAGGAGTTGAGTATAGGAGCAAAGAGGTCCTTCTACAGTTGTACCGGGCCCTGGTGAGACCGCACCTGGAGTACTGTGTGCAGTTTTGGTCTCCAAATTTGAGGAAGGATATTCTTGCTATGGAGGGCGTGCAGCGTAGGTTCACTAGGTTAATTCCCGGAATGGCGGGACTGTCGTATGTTGAAAGGCTGGAGCGATTGGGCTTGTATACACTGGAATTTAGAAGGATGAGGGGGGATCTTATTGAAACATATAAGATAATTAGGGGATTGGACACATTAGAGGCAGGAAACATGTTCCCAATGTTGGGGGAGTCCAGAACAAGGGGCCACAGTTTAAGAATAAGGGGTAGGCCATTTAGAACGGAGATGAGGAAGAACTTTTTCAGTCAGAGAGTGGTGAAGGTGTGGAATTCTCTGCCTCAGAAGGCAGTGGAGGCCAGTTCGTTGGATGCTTTCAAGAGAGAGCTGGATAGAGCTCTTAAGGATAGCGGAGTGAGGGGGTATGGGGAGAAGGCAGGAACGGGGTACTGATTGAGAGTGATCAGCCATGATCGCATTGAATGGCGGTGCTGGCTCGAAGGGCTGAATGGCCTACTCCTGCACCTATTGTCTATTGTCTATTGTCAGATCACGGGGAGAACATACAAACTCCGTACAAACACTACCCGCAGTCGGGATCGAACCCGGGTGTCCGGCGCTGCATTCGCTGTAAGGCAGCAACTCTACCGTGTCGCCCAAAACAGCATTTAAAAGGCACTTGGACAGATACATGCATAGGAATGGTTTCGAGGGATGAGGGCCAAATGGGACTAGCTGAGATTGAGTATATTGGTCGACATGGATGAGTTGGGCCAAATGCCCTGTTTCTGCATTGTAGGATTCTATGACTTAACTCTGAAGGAAAACTATCATTATTATGTCAACAAACTACTATTTTTATTTTATACTAGACAACGTGGACCCTTTGGGCCCAAACCTGTCCTGCATTGGGGCAGCACCCTCTCCTCCCCTCTCCTCCTCCCTCCCCCTCTCCCTCCCCTCCCCCTCCCTCCTCCCCTCCCCCCCACCACCCCCTCCCCCCCCCCCCCCCCCCCACCACCCCCTCAATCCTCCTTATTCTCCTTCCCACGTCCCTCCCTAGGAGATAGATTTAAATTTAAAATGTGAATAACTTTAAAAACATAACACCATAAACAATGAAACTTCTTCCATTAGCACCAAAGGGACGATGGTGAGTAAGGTGGGCCTTAAATTGTTGCGCTATCGTGTACCGTTTTGGCTGTAGTTCAGGAAAAACAAACAAACAGACGAGAGTTTTAGTATATAGATTTTAGAATCTGAAAATGTTACTGATCTGAAGGAGCAGTTTGACTCATCGCACCAACACTGATTCTTTGAACACTGTTATTCCTACTTCTGTTGATCTTTCTCCACAGCCCTTCATCATATATACAATTTGCTATTGAATCTGTTTCCACTAACCTCAGGCAGACAAAATATGGTGGAGTAACTCAGCGGGTCTGGCAGCATCTTGGCAGAGAAGGAATGGGTGAAGTTTCGGGTCGCGACCCTTCTTCAGACTAATGTCAGGGGAGGGGGTGGGACAAAGATCGAATGTAATCTGAAACAGGAAGACCAGTGGGAGAACTGGGAAGGGGGAGGGGATAGAGAGGGAAAGCAGGGACTATCTGAAGTTACCTCGTGGTCTCTACTAACGTCAGACTATGTTCTTTTTATTTTATCTTCACTAATTGCATTTACTACAGGTGGTACATTATATGAAAGAAACGAGGAAACTACTGATTTTATTCTGAATGTATTCTACAATTGACTTTGTTTTATGCAATTCTTTTGTTCTCTAGTCCTCCAAATCTACAACAGAGAAGCGACCTATTTTATCTCCAGCCAGAACACTCCAGTGCCCCTGATAGTCCGATTTGGTTCTCCAGTATCCCTTTGGACCGCAACGTCTTAGAAAATATGCTTGTACGGATTCTTGTGATTAAGGACATATATGAAGAGAATGAAAAGGACAGTTCAGAAGTAGATGAAGATGATGTTGATTGAAATTTCCCTACAACTGCAAATGGGCAAAGAATCATGACAATGTAATGTCAGGCCACTAGATTTCATACAGGAAAACTATGATGTGGATTTCCTGGAACAACCTCGATAATTAAGTTTGTAGCAACATACCCAGATTGGGTATCATGTAAATAACCCTAAATGAGAGGAGAATAGGAGATGTTAGCAGTCTCCTTAGTGACTTTTAGGATATGTATACTTTAAAACAACTGCTCTCATTTTTTAAAAATTATTTATTGAATTGGTTTGTTGTCAGAATGCATTTCCATTTGTAACTTTTTACATTACAAACTAAGGATCTCAAATGTGTTGTGTATTTTTTTTTTGAATTTAAAAAATTTGCATTAAAACAAACTACAGTGTTTTGGAATTTCCCTTATTTTCTAAGGAAGGGGTGGTTTTAATGGGTGCTAACTCCACCAGATAGGTTTGCATCTACGTAATTAATATAGTCTTAGCACTATAATTCAATTTAGAGCTAGCCTCCTGATGGTTGTCCTTTCACAAATGTACCAATTGGTGGAGTTTTTACCACAGATTCTGTAAGCATTAATTATTTGTTACGCTGATGGATGGTGCAGTCTATTTTAATTCTGTGTAAAATAACTGCTTTTATGGAAAGAAGTCCTGAAATAAAGAATTAAGAGGATTACTGAAATCTGGCTGAATGTTATAATAGAAGGAAAAGTTTGAAGAACCAGAGAAGTAATCTCCATGAATTCAAGGCTCTGGAGAGGAAAGTCAATGTTTTTATTTAATATTGTTTAGTTGCTTGAAGAACACTAAGATTGCAATGCAAAGCCAGAGTATTATCATTAGCAGCAGGTCTGAGGCAGCAGATACATCATCACATGAAACGGGCAAAGGATAAAATGACACTTCTAAGGTGAGAATAGTTTGCAGCAGGAAAATTGCTGAATTCCTTGCCTTTAGAAATTGCTTCATCAATTGGATTTTCCTCAATTAATCCCAATGTACACAGTAAACCAACGGATGGAATTTGAAAAAGTGTCAGAAATCCCATTGGATGAACCCATCACACAACATACTAAGTCAACGTGTATTATCATCCTTTCATTGTTGTTGGGTCCTAATCCTATAGTTTGCTCCCCAAAAGCACAGAAGAACTGCTGCACAAAAGTTGTGGATCAGTTGGCACTGGCATATGTGAAAAAGGTATATACCTAAATTAAACATGCAGCTTTTGACAGTACTGTCTAAATCTCATACAATAGGTTTAAAAGAAATGGCGTGCTACCTTTAGAACCCAATAAAACAGAATTGTGTGTTTGTGCAATGATTATGCACTGTGGTCTGCTTGCAGAGTCCTACAATGTTCAACAGCGGTTCCTTACATACCTGGTGTGTGCTACACAACCACTCAAATCATGAAGCCTAAACTTTGGTTACCAGCTATAAGGGGAGCTGGAAAATGGAAGGAAGAAAGGAAGAAAGCTCCTTTCAGTCTGGATGTTCAAAGCAACTCATCTTTTACTAACAAGCACATTCCCATTTCACCATTACAGCAAAATAAATGCCAATGCAAAGTCAGCCTTACAAGCCGATTTAAACATCATGTCAATGTTTTGCCCAGACATTGTGGGCCGAAGGGCCTGTTCTTGTGCTGTACTGTTTTATGCTGTATAAATACTATATGAACAAACTTACCAACCTTGGGTATTCCCTTAGTATCAGTCTGCCTGATACATTTGCTCATGCTAACTTCCAGTTAGTGTTAAAATAAAGACCACAAACTTCACTATGGAGAAACAAGAAACTGCAGATGCTGGATTACCAAGGAAAGACACAAAATGCTGAAATAACTCAGCAGGTCAGGTAGCATCCCTGGAGCTCATGAATAGGTGACGTTTTGGGTCGGGACCATTCTTCAGACTTCTTTCGGGTCCTTCAGACCAAGAAGGGTCCCGACCCTAAAGGTCACCTATTCGTGTTCTCCAGGGATGCTGCCTGACCCGCTGAGTTAGTCCAGCACTTTGTGTCTTAACTTCATTCTGGGTGTGTGAGGCCCAACTGCATTGCACCATCTTGATACGTATTGCCATTTTGTTCAGTCATTCTCCCCTAATTACAAATGAGTCATTTCCTGGTGCTGGAGGGAATGATGGTTAATGGGGTGTCAGTGACCTGATGATGGAAGGATGGTTATGAAGCAGCTGATAACAGGTGTGACTAAGATGCTGCCATAAGAATAATATTAGCTGCCTTTTTGAGTGTTTTTCAAGCAGCTCCTCTCAATGGTGGAGACATCAGCACCCATGATGGACCGGACAATGCCTACCACATTCTGCAGCTTCCTTTGTTCCTGGAACTTAAAGTTACCGAACCGAGCCGTGATGCAACCAGTTAGTATACTCTCTATGTACTTATGTAGAAGTTCAATACATGCCAAATCTCATCCTCTAGAGCTTTTTTTTTGTTGTAATTTGCATCAGTGTGCTGGGCCCAGGACAGATCTTCAGAGATCCTCAGATTTCAGTTCTTGGGTCAATGTGATAGGTCTGGAACTGAGATTTCTTGGCAAAGCCCAAAGTGGATAGCTGCGAGCAGATTATGCGTAAAAAGTCACGTGGCATCAGTTCAGATCGCTCCATTTTCATTTCTTCTCTGTTTTTGCAGCGCAGTATTTGCACAACTGAGTAGCTTGCTGGGTCACTGAAACCTTAAATGATACGCCAGGAAGAAGAAAGTGCTGTCAGTAGCCCTTTTTTAACCAAATATACACCATGCTGTTCTTATTTCTATATAATTCTATTTATATTTTACACGGCACGGTAGCGCAGCGGTAGAGTTGCTGCTTTACAGCGAATGCAGCGCCGGAGACTCAGGTTCGATCCTGACTACGGGTGCTGCACTGTAAGGAGTTTGTACGTTCTCCCCGTGACCTGCGTGGGTTTTCTCCGAGATCTTCGGTTTCCTCCCACACTCCAAAGACGTACAGGTATGTAGGTTAATTGGCTGGGTAAAATGTTTAAAAAAATTGTCCCTAGTGGGTGTAGGATAGTGTTAATATACGGGGATCACTGGGCGGCACGGACTTGGAGGGCCGAAAAGGCCTGTTTCCGGCTGTATATATATGATATGATGATGATATACCAGATTTTGTTGTTGAATGAAATTCTGATTTCTTTAATATCTGACTCCACTATTAATTTTAAGTTCATCATCCAAAATGTTATTTACTGTGGTCCTTTGATTTGAATTGGTTCTACCTTCTTCCTTTGCATTGAATACACATTCTCACCAAATTTCTAAACTAAGCTGTGTTTGCATAAGAAATATTATAGTTCATACCCAAAATAATGTTTTTATTTCAACGTACCGAATGTTATAAGTATTACTGTGATGCTTTGTGTTTTATTCATGAATCGTAACTTTTTATTTCATTGCATGCTTGCAATCTCTTACAAGTTTTGTACATGGTGTATGTTGGATCATGGTCAACATCAGTAGCTTTAATTGCACCACAAGTCAGTCATTAAAATGTCCACCCACTCATCAACTGGCTTAAAATATCTCGCTGATCGAATGTACTGCTTCGTTAAAGCATTAACACGTATTGAGTCAATACAAAACACATAAAGAATAACAGATTGATTTAATAATGCATTTTGGAATAAAGAGCCAGGGAAAGAAAGCAGTTTAAATAGTAGAAATTGGAGTAATGAGAACATGGAACTGTTCCCACAGGAATAGTGCAGACAATTGGTGTAAATTAATATTAATATTGCAACAATCTGAACATGTAAATACATGAGAAAAGAATATGAGAAAATATTGATAGGATTCGATGAAGTAATGAAATAGGTTCACAGAAAGCATAAATACCAGCATACACAGGGAAGAATGACTTCTTAATGTACAGGTCATCAGAAGAGAATTGTTGGTCTAAACAAGCTATTTTTATATCGTAAAATATATTTGGAGGCCAAATGAACAAAAGGGACTGTGAACATATTTTGACCAAATATTTGTTTTATCAATAATGGATTTATTACTGAATGTATAACCTAGTGGGATACATTAGGAATGGGTGATCGATGGCCGGCATGGATTATGTGGGCTGAAGGATCTGTTTCTGTGCTTTATTTCTAAAACTCAAAAACTCTAGTCTTGATTGGTTCAGGAACATTCAAAACGCAATAAAGTCTATCATAAAGTATGAGTTCATGAGAACAGCAGAATTCATTTAATCATTTTTAGAACCTTTTGAGTGACATATAAATAACAGTATTTATTACTACTGGTATAAACCTTATTAAATTCAGTTTAAGCTTGTGGAATAACAATGGAATATCATTGTTGATTGCAGTACACAAGGAACTGTGAACATATTTGATTTGGAGAAGGATGCAAATTACAAAAGGCCATTTTACAAAATCTATAAACAACCTCGTCATAGATTGCCTTCGGGATATTTAAAATTAGTGACATTAAATGCTCTGCCAGCTCTCTAATTATTTCTTAAGCTGTGCTTACCCACTAACGGACTTTTTGTGTGATAATGGATGGACAGATGGCTGAAGAAAGTTCCCACCAGTACCTGTGGCCTGATGGCCCAAGTTTGTTGATGAAAATTTAAAGAGTTACAATGAAAGATATTTTAACAGGTTTTAGATCAAAGCTCGCCTTTATACCTTTGATATTTTTTCAAACAATGCTTGGGCTTTCATGTGTCTTTTCTGGCATATTTTAGGTTTGCTTTGCTCTCTATCTCAATCCTGGGATCAATAGGTTTTGTCCATCTTTGGTATTTGGAAGAAGATGACCAACAAAGAGATCTTATGTCTGTGCAGACCATCATCTGCTCATCTGCACATGGAGATGAACATAAATATATTTCAAAATTAACACCCTCAGAAGTTGAACCCGTCTAAGGAGACTAGCAAATATCTCACCAGCCATTGTGCTGAAAGTTTATTTATAAGAATACCAGTCGCAGCATTTCATGCTTTACAATGATACCTCCAAAAAAAGGAATACTAGGATAATCGCTAAACAAAAATTTGCAAGCATTAAATAGCAGAACTATTCACAGTATTTGAACTAATGGAGAGCCGGGAGTAATATCTATTATGAGCTCATTACCACCAGGGAGCGACGTATGATGGCTGCCTCGCCTACAGTCTGTCCTTTTTGAACTCTGTTATTTTTAGTGTGTTTTAAAAGTTTGTGTAAATGTTCTCTGGTTTGTTTTATGTGCGGGGTGGGGGAGGGACGGAGAAAACTTTTTTCCAATCTCTTACCTTGCCGGACATGCGATTGTTTTCTGGATCGTATCTCCAGTCGCTCTGCGGCCTAACATCATGGAGCTGGAGGCCTTGCCTGGGACTGACCTTGAGCCCCTGCGGGGGCGTGGACTTAACACCTGAGCCGATTCCTTGCCTGGGATCAACGCTCCAACACGGCCTGCGGACTTAACATCAAGGAGCTCGCATTCTCGGGTTGAGACCGGTCGGGAGCTCCAAGCTGCACGAGGTTCGACTGGTCCCGACCCGGGGTAGATTGCCAGCACAGGGAGCTGAGATCCCACCCACCCCGCCCCCGGTGCAGGAGCTTGATCGCCCCGACGAGGAAGGCCCGCCGCCGGCTAGGGGAGTCAAGATTGTCTTGTCAACGGAAAGTTAGAGGCCCCCGACCGCAGGAGAACAAAGAAGGGAGAGATTGAACGTTTTTTCTCCTTCCATCACAGTGAGAAATGCAGAGGAGTCACTGGTGGATGTTCATGTTAAAATGTATTTTGCGTGTCCTGTTGCTTTTTATGTTATCCAAGCAAATTATACCTTCTATGAGTACATCAAAGTAAAGTGTAGATAAAACATTCTTGCAATTTCTGCCACAAGGTAGACTGGAAAATTTGTATCTGGAGAAGTCATAGGAGCAGAAATGGGCTATTCGACCCATCGAGTCTACTCTGCAGCTGTAGTTCTTCAGGTGCTTTGGTTATAGAAAATAGGTGCAGGAGTAGGCCATTCGGCCCTTCGACAGCACCGTCATTCAATATGATAACGGCTGATCATCCAAAATCAGTTCCTGCCTTTTCCCCATATCCTCTGATTCCGTTAGCCCTAAGAGGTAAATCTAATTCTCTCTTGAAAACATCCAGTGACTTGGCCTCCACTGCCTTCTGTGGCAGAGAATTCCTCAGATTCGCAACTCTCTGGATGAAAAACCTTTTCCTCATCTCAATCCTAAATGGCCTACCCCTTATATGTTATATAACATAACATATAACATATAACTACAGCATGGAAACAGGCCTGTCCGGCCCTACCAGTCCACGCCGACCATTCTCCCTGACCTAGTCTCATCTACCTGCACTCAGACCATAACCCTCCAATCCCCTCCTATCCATATACCTATCCAATTTACTCTTAAATAATAAAATCGAGCCAGCCTCCACCACTTCCACCGGAAGCCCATTCCATACAGCCACAACCCTCTGAGTAAAGAAGTTCCCCCTCATGTTACCCCTAAACCTTTGTCCCTCAATTCTGAAGCTATGTCCCCTTGTTGGAATCTTCCCCACTCTCAAAGGGAAAAGCCTACCCACGTCAACTCTGTCCGTCCCTCTCAAAATTTTAAAAACCTCTATCAAGTCCCCCCTCAACCTTCTACGCTCCAAAGAATAAAGACCCAACCTATTCAACCTCTCTCTGTAGCCTAAGTGCTGAAACCCAGGCAACATTCTAGTAAATCTCCTCTACCCTCTCCATTTTGTCGACATCCTTCCTATAATTTGGCGACCAGAACTGCACACCATACTCCAGATTCGGCCTCACCAATGCCCTGTACAATTTCAACATTACATCCCAACTTCTATACTCGATGCTCTGATTTATAAAGGCAAGCATACCAAACGCCTTCTTCACCACCCTATCCACATGAGATTCCACCTTCAGGGAACAATGCACAGTTATTCCCAGATCCCTCTGTTCCACTGCATTCCTCAATTCCCTACCATTTCCCCTGTACGTCCTATTTTGATTTGTCCTACCAAAATGCAGCACCTCACACTTATCAGCATTAAACTCCATCTGCCATCTTTCAGCTTAAACTGTGACCCCTGGTTCTGGACATCCCCAACATCGGGAACATTTTTCCTGCATCTACCCTGTCCAATCCTCCAAGAATTTTATATGTTTCTATAAGATCCCCTCTCATCCTTCTAAATTCCAGGGAATACAAACCCAGTTGTCTCAATCTTTCATCATATGTCAGTCCTGCCATCCTGGGAATTAATCTGGTGATCCTACGCTGCACTCCCTCAATAGCAAGAATGTCCTTCCTCAAATTAGGAGACCAAAACTGCACAAAATACTCCAGGTGTGGTCTCACCAGGGCCCTGTAGAACTGCAGTAGGACCTCATTGCTCCTAAACTCAAATCCACTCGCAATGAATGCCAACATGCCAATAACTTTCTTCACTGCCTGCTGTACCTGCATGCTTATTTTTAGTGACTGATGTACAAGCACACCCATGTCTCATTGCATCTCCCCTTTTCCTAATCTGACACAATTCTGATAATGTGTAATAAGGAACTGTAGATGCTGATTTAAACCGAAGACAGACACAAAAAACTGGAGTAACTCAGGAATATATATACTTTGATTTAAAGCAACGCTCTATTTCATCTTATTTTTTACAGGATGTACATAAACCATAAAGGCGATTTGACCATGATGTGTGTTAATATATATACACACATATATATATCTCTAGTTTCTTTCTTGTGATTTCCTCTAATTATTTGTTTAGCAAACTTTTTTCTCTCTCTCTCTCTCTCTCTCTCTCTCTCTCTCTCTCTCTCTCTCTCTCTCTCTCTCTCTCTCTCTCTCTCGTAAGGCACACTTCTCAGCACTTCCTATCACGATCACTGTTCTCTCACATACATTTTATTAGGGCCTGCCCATACACATTCGCAATCAGTGTCATCAAACTTATTTTAAAAAATCCTAATATTGTGAATAAAATAACTATGAACACATGTCAAGATATTTTTTCTTTCTTTTCATTCTAAATGTAATACCTACACTGATACAGAAGTGCTAGCTTTAGACATGAATAATGTACATTGCTACCATAGTTTAGTTTTGAATTTAACATATAATTGAGGGGGTCGGTGCAATACAGTGCTAACCCTCACTTTTGTGAAAAATGAGTTACATGCATTAAAATGATCTTTACCCATTATCCTATAACCTGTAAAAATTTCATATTTAAATTCAACCGATAAGTTGGTCAAATAGCATAGGCACCTTCTTGTTTTTTTTTGTGATTTATGGATTTTTCAAATGTGAATATCTCATAATGACACATTTGTGGGTTAGCAGTTTATTGCACTAATCCCCTCAATTATAAATTATTCAAAAATGAATTTCATGAACAAGAATAACAGTTTTTATTTCTGTCATTCATGGTAAGATTTACATCATTTTGTGTGCGAGATATACAGGGTTGCACTGTTTCGCATATCAGCTAACCAATGAAAAGATCAGATCCTGATTTATACCAGCTCTTCACCTTCCCCCCTTGTCTGAAAAAGAGTCCCAACCTGAAATATCACCCATCCTTTTTCTCCAGAGATGCTACCTAACCTGGTGATTTACTCCACCACTGTGTCTATTTGAATTGGATTCATGCTTCTGTACCACACCAGGCAGCATTGGTCATTGTAGTGGCTGTCAAGACTTTTTAACTAATCAATTCAATTCAAATTTTCTTGGCTCTAAGTATAAAGTTAAATGTCTAAGTATAAATTTCAATTATATTGTGGATACAGTAGAGTTTTATTGTTTGCAAATGCCTAATCTCTGCTTCCATGACTTTTTAAAATAAAACAAAAACAGATACATATCGCGGAAGTGAAATTAAAATGAACAGAGAAAGCAAAGAACAGTTCATTAAATATGATTAATTGGCCTGATACAGAGTGGATCTCTAGTGCAAATATTCAAGCAGTAACATCCAAAGTTTAAAGATCACGAAGCAGCAACTCTTCAAGAAATAGTTATAAATGTCAACTATCAACTTATCCAAGAAGTTGAACAAAAAGAATTGTTTGCAAACATTTTATATACGAAGAAATTGCCGAGTTGTGAATACTGCCCAGTCTAGCACACAGAATCTGCTTACTAAAATGGCGCTGAAATTTACCCATGACCTACTACGGTTTTTAGAGTCGAGTGGTCTATCTTGCTCCTCTATTATCTTTGATTGCCATTGACTTCTCATTGGCCAAATGTTGGTGCTTTCATTAACAGAGTATCAAATCATCTTATTGGATGTGTGAACTGAGCAGGAGTTTGCATGTGGGGTGGTATGGTTTGGTAAGATCATCAACGTTAAAATTATCATTTATGCTGACTTTTTTCAGCTTTTAGTAATTCCCCTCCTTCCACCGAAGGGCCTGTTTCCATGCTGTATCTATAAATTGTACAGTAAGCATCTGCCAATCAAGAGGATGAGATGGCATTTGGGGCTTGCAGCAGTCCTAAATGGACAAGGCGGACTGTACCAAACAATATTTGGTATAGGTCCTGTTTGATAGCTATTGATAGTAATTGAGTGATGGGAGTGGGGCATATTGAGCAGAGTGTGAGGCTCTAGTGTGAGCGATAGAAAATTGTATTTGCAGGCTGATTACTGACCTGTCATTCCAGACGACTCATGAGGAGCGTCTGCCTTTGCAGTGTGAATGCAGAATCTCCTGATTCTAAGTGGAAATTAGACATCACTCCAATTTTACGCCTCCTCTATCAAATTTTCCAGTGCAGTTTTGGAAAATCAGGGAGCCTACAATCCCCACTGTTACACCATCCTTGATGTCGCCTGATCAAAGTGAGTGCAAGAATGCCCCGCGGTAGTTGCTACAGCTGCAATGGCTTTCATTTAAGAGGCTGGGCTAGCTTCATGCAATGACTGTCTCCTGCTGAGATGATGAGCCAATGAACACTGCAGTTAATTGTGGAGCATGACATTTGTGTGCCGTCTACAGAGAGGCTCGAGGAGTCAGTTAATTGTGCATTGTGATTCTCACTAGTATTGTGGCCACCAAGTCACACAGGTAGAATTTTGACAGCCCAGAGCCCAGTGCTGTGTTCATTTAATTCTCAGTCCAGTCAATCCCGTGTCCAGTCCAGCCCAGTGTCCTGTCCAGTCAGTCCCCAGTGACCAATCCAATCTCCAGTGTTCAGTCCAGTCTCCAATGTCCAGTCCTGTGCCGACCAGCTGGCAGAAATATTCCTGGACATGTTTAACCTCTCCTTACTCCAATCTGAGGTTCACATGTGCTTTAAGAAGACCACTATCATTCCGATCCCAAACAAAAGGTGGTGTGCCTTTATGACTACCGTCCAGTGGCTAGCACCTCCTTCAACGCCATAGTTCCATCCAAACTCAAATCCAAACTCCTGGACTTAAGCTCCAGTAACCCCTCTGTAGTAAGGATTGACAACATGTTCCTAGGTGTAAATATCACCAACAATTTGACCTGGTGTAATGATATGGCCAAAATGGCACACAATTGCCTCCACTTCCTCAGAGGTTTAAGGAAATCTGTCAGAATCTCCAACGACTCTACTCAATTCCTACAGATGCCTTCTGTAGAGGGTACCTTCTCCGGATGCACTAGAATTTCATACGGCAACTGCTCTGCCCAAGACCGTAAGAAATTGCAGACAGTTGTGAACTCAGCATCCTGTTACCTCAGGAAAGAAGCCAACATAATCAAGGACCATTTATACTCCGGTCATTCCTTTTTCTCCTCTCTCCCAATGCACAGAATTTATAAAAGTTTGAAAGTATGGACCACCAGATTCAGAACAGTTTCTTCCCCACCGTTATCAGACTCTTGAACAG
Organism: Rhinoraja longicauda; assembly: GCF_053455715.1. Lineage (NCBI taxonomy): Eukaryota > Metazoa > Chordata > Chondrichthyes > Rajiformes > Arhynchobatidae > Rhinoraja > Rhinoraja longicauda. Next base: position 46,467,957 of record NC_135959.1, on the reverse strand, counting down.
ACCTCTCATATACTAAGGATCTACCCACAGATCTACCACAAAGATATCTAACTTTTTAGATCCATAAATGGTGCCATAAATTGAAAATGCTGGTTATACACAAAGGTTAGTCTATCTGAAGGGGTGAATACAAGTCTTAACATTTTACACAATAAGTATTTTCATGGAACTAACTCTCTTCTTTATGAGCCGACTTTAGGCTGAATTTTCTGCCAATGCCTCTCCTGATTTTACAAATGTAGACATTTATCTCTATCACTAGATGGAGCTGCAGAGAGCTCATGCAATTGAAACACGAGTCCTGTAGTCATATTTACATTTAATAAACCTAGCCAGTGTCCTGAAGTCACAAAGTGCTGGAGCAACTCTGGAGAACATGGATAGGTGATGTTTTGGGTCAGGACCTTTTCTCAGACTGATTGTGTGGAGCTGGAAGAGGGGAGTAGCAGTACAAAGCCTGGCAAGTGACAGGTTATGGGAGGGGTAGGGGGTTGATGGTTAAATGGTTGGACAAAGGCCAGAGATGAAAAGACAAAAGGTGTGAGATAAGGATAGAAGAGGTGTGAATTATGAAGCCAAATGTAGGAATATAGGTGGAAGGGGAGTTACTCCAGTACTATGTGTCATTTTTTCTGTAAACCAGCATCGGCAGTTCCTTGTATCTACTATCTTGAAGCCATTATGCCTATTTAATTTTGGTACTTCTCTTTTCCAACAGAACATTTTTTTAAAGTGAAAGAAGAACTTTATTCCTTGGAGCACAGGAGGATGAGGTGTGATCTTATAGAGGTGTATAAGACTATGAAAGGAATAGAAAGGGTAAATACAGTCTTTTACTGTATCTCTAAAAAAAAAGTAGGGGAATCAAGAACCAGATGACATAGGTTTAAGGTGACGGGGAGATATTTAATAGGATCCTGAGGGGCAACTTTTTACTTCCCCTCCCCCCGCTCTGTCCCCTACCTCCCCCCCCCCCCTCCCTCCACTCCTCCCTCCACCCTTCTCCCTTCCCCCCTTCCCCTCCCCCCACTTCATCCCCCCCTTATCCTCCCTCCTCCCCCTCCCTCCCTAGGAGATAGATTTAAACTTTAAAATGTGAATAACTTTAAAAATATAACACCGATTTCAATGAAACTTCTTCCATTTGCACCAAAGGGACGACGGTGAGTAAGGTGGGCCTAAAATTGTCACGCTATCGTGTACTGTTTTGGCTGTAGTTCAGGAACAAACAAACAAACAAACAAGAGTTTTAGTATATAGATATTCAGAAAATACTTCAGTGACAGACAGCATCTAAAGTCAGGATCGATCCCGGGTCTCTGGCACCGTGAGGCGGCTCTCCCAGTTGCACCACTGTGTCACAATGTTCCTCCTTTTTGTTTAGTTCAGTGTAGTTTCGTTTCGTTTAGTTGATCATTGTCATGTCTACAGAGGTACAGTGAAAAGCTTTTGTTTGCGTGTTATTCACTCAAAGAAAAGACAATACATGATTACAATCAACCCATCTACAGTGCACAGATAAAGGATAAAGGGTACAACATTTAGTGCAAGATAAAGTCCGTTGCTGAATGTTTCCAACACATTCTGTTTTTGTTACAGATTTCAGCAATTGCAGTTTCTTTGGTTTTGAACTCCATGAGCTGCTTACACTTCTTCTTGTAGTAGAGGCTGTAGGAGCTGGACGAAAAGATGCTCTGAGCTTAGTTTAGTTTCGTTTGTGATTGTCATGTGTACCGAAGTACAGTGAAAAGCTTTTGTACGCTTGCTATCCAGTCAAAGCAAAAACGATACATGATTACATGAATTAGGAATAAAAGACCCAGGTCATCCTGGCATTCTGAAATTGTGAGCGGACTTGGCAGAAAATTATTGGACGGATGGACACAAAGCTGGAGTAACTCAGCAGGTCAGTTAGCATCTCTGGAGAACACGGATAGGTGACATTTCAGGTCAAGACCCTTCTTCAGACAGACTCTGTTCGAACAAGGGTGCCAACCCGAAACGTCACCTATCCATGTTCTCCAGAGATTACCCACTGAGTTACTCCAGCATTTTGTGTCCTTTTGCATATTAACCAGTATCTGGAGCTCCTTGTTTCTACATAATGATTGGACTGATCTTGGGTTGTTTGGTCCATTGAAATCAGTTGTCCACCTTGAATTTTAAATGTGACATTTGCTGGACTAAGTGATATGGAGATGGGAGCCTTGTCTCCTGGAATAGCCTAAGTGAAAGAGAATAATGGTTTAAAAGGGAACCAATGCATCAATCATTGACTTGTGGACCAGGGCTAAAACTGGCTTCCTATGTGAAATATAATAATAATAATAATAATGCATTACATTTATATAGCGCTTTTCAAACACTCAAAGACGCTTTACAGGGATTTCTAGAACATAGAGAATTGAATAAATAGATAAATAAGTAAACGTACAGAAAAAGGAGACAGAAGGTGAGGTGACCTTCAGTGGTTGAAGGCAGTGCTGAACAGGTGAGACTTCAGTGATGTTTTGAATGTGGTGAGTGAGGAGGAGTCTCTGATGGTTTGGGGTAGTGAGTTCCAGAGGTTGGGAGCAGCGATGGAGAAAGCCCTGTCCCTCCGGGATCTGAGTTTGGTCCGGATGGGGGGGGACAGGAGATTGGCAGCAGCAGAGCGGAGGGTGCAGGTGGGAGTGTGCCTGTGGAGGAGGTCAGTCAGGTAGGATGTGGCCAGGTTATGGAGGGCTTTGTAGGTCATGAGGAGGATTTTGTACTGGATTCTCTGGGGGATGGGGAGCCAGTGGAGTTTGTAAAGGACGGGGGTGATATGGTCACGGATCGGGGAGTGGGTGAGTAGACGGGCAGCGGAGTTTTGAATGTATTGAAGTTTACTGATGATTTTTGAGGGTGAGCCATAGAGGAGGCTGTTGCAGTAGTCCAGACGGGAGGTGATGAAGGCGTGGGTGAGGGTTTCTGCAGCTGTGGAGGAGAGGGATGGACGGAGACGGGCGATGTTGTTGAGGTGGAAGAAGGCTGTCTTTGTGATGTGTTTGATGTGTTTGTCGAAGGAGAGGGTTTGATCAAAGATGATTCCAAGATTCCGGATGTGAGGGGAGGTGGATACTGGGAGAAAGGAGGGAGAGAGAAAACGGGTAATTATAGACCAGTTAGTCTGACATCAGTGGTGGGGAAGATGCTGGAGTCAATTATAAAAGACGAAATTGCTGAGCATTTGGATAACAGTAACAGGATCATTCCGAGTCAGCATGGATTTACGAAGGGGAAATCATGCTTGACAAATCTACTGGAATTTTTTGAGGATGTAACTAGGAAAATTGACAGGGGAGAGTCAGTGCATGTGGTGTACCTCGACTTTCAGAAAGCCTTCGACAAGGTCCCACATAGGAGATTAGTGGGCAAAATTAGGGCACATGGTATTGGGGGTAGGGTACTGACATGGATAGAAAATTGGTTGACAGTCAGAAAGCAAAGAGTGGGGATAAATGGGTCCCTTTCGGAATGGCAGGCAGTGACCAGTGGGGTACCGCAAGGTTCGGTGCTGGGACCCCAGCTATTTACGATATACATTAATGACTTAGACGAAGGGATTAAAAGTACCATTAGCAAATTTGCAGATGATACTAAGCTGGGGGGTAGTGTGAATTGTGAGGAAGATGCAATAAGGCTGCAGGGTGACTTGGACAGGTTGTGTGAGTGGGCGGATACATGGCAGATGCAGTTTAATGTAAATAAGTGTGAGGTTATTCACTTTGGAAGTAAGAATAGAAAGGCAGATTATTATCTGAATGGTGTCAAGTTAGGAGGAAGGGGAGTTCAACGAGATCTGGGTGTCCTAGTGCATCAGTCAATGAAAGGAAGCATGCAGGTACAGCAGGCAGTGAAGAAAGCCAATGGAATGTTGGCCTTCATAACAAGAGGAGTTGAGTATAGGAGCAAAGAGGTCCTTCTACAGTTGTACCGGGCCCTGGTGAGACCGCACCTGGAGTACTGTGTGCAGTTTTGGTCTCCAAATTTGAGGAAGGATATTCTTGGTATGGAGGGCGTGCAGCGTAGGTTCACTAGGTTAATTCCCGGAATGGCGGGACTGTCGTATGTTGAAAGGCTGGAGCGATTGGGCTTGTATACACTGGAATTTAGAAGGATGAGGGGGAATCTTATTGAAACATATAAGATAATTAGGGGATTGGACACATTAGAGGCAGGAAACATGTTCCCAATGTTGGGGGAGTCCAGAACAAGGGGCCACAGTTTAAGAGTAAGGGGTAGGCCATTTAGAACGGAGATGAGGAAAAACTTTTTCAGTCAGAGAGTTGTAAATCTATTGTCTATTGAGACCATCAATATTGAGGATGAAGTTTTGGGTGGATTTGGTGAGCGTTTTTGGACCAATGATGATGATTTCAGATTTGTTGCAGTTGAGTTTGAGGAAATTTGATTGAAGTGATGCAGTTTGTCAGTGTAGAGTGTGATTGATTTGATGCAAAAATGTTGTGAGTGTGGACCAAAGGATAGATAACTGGCAATTTTGGTTTGATCATCTGTGGGAAGAGTTTTGGTCTAGGGTTGGACACAAAGGGAATGGGAGTGGGGAGGGGAAGGAACTTGTTAATGCAGAAGGTTACAAGGAAGGACAGACAGACAGACAGACAGACAGACAGACAGACAGACAGACAGACAGACAGACAGACAGACAGACAGACAGACAGACAGACAGACAGACAGACAGACAGACAGACAGACAGACAGACAGACAGACAGACAGACAGACAGACAGACAGACAGACAGACAGACAGACAGACAGACAGACAGACAGACAGACAGACAGACAGACAGACAGACAGACAGACAGACAGACAGACAGACAGACAGACAGACAGACAGACAGACAGACAGACAGACAGACAGACAGACAGACAGACAGACAGACAGACAGACAGACAGACAGACAGACAGACAGACAGACAGACAGACAGACAGACAGACAGACAGACAGACAGACAGACAGACTGCGAGTTAGCTGGCAAGGAGGGGGAGAGAGCGATGAGGTCAGACAGAGTTGAGATGACGAGGATGAGAAGTTACTTGTGCAGATAGGGAGGGAGGGGAGGGATTGGCGAGTATAACTAGCCAAGATTAACGATCAGACATGACCTAGTTTAATTTATTGTCACGTGTACCGAGGATCGAGGTACAGAGAAAAGCTTTTTTGTTGCATGCTATTCAGTCAGCAGAAAAACTATAGATGATTACAATCAAGCCATCCACAGTGTACACATACAGGACAAACATTTAGTGCAAGATCAATAAAGTCTGATTAAAGATAGTACAAGGTTCTCCAACGAGGAAGATGGTAGGTCAGGACCGCTCTCTACTTGGTGACAGGAAGGTTCAGTTGCCTGATAACAGATGGGAAGAAATTGTCCCTAAATCTGAAGGTATGTTTTTTCACATTTTTGTATCTCTTGCCTGATGGGAGAGGGGAGAAGAGGGAGTGAGAGGAGAGAAGAGGGTGAGACTCGTCCTTGATTATGCTGGTGACCTTGCCGAGGCAGCGCAAAGTGTAGATGGTATTAATGGAAGGAACCTTATTAAATGTGTAATTGAGAGGAAATCTGTCTTGGGAAAGTTGGCATGATACTTGGATGGATTGTAAAGAACAAAAACTTTCAAAGGAGGGGTTCAAAGTGCTACAAAATGGTAAAATATCCAAAGGTTCAACCATAAAAACGGAGGGAACCAATATCATGAAAGTTACGTATCTGACATATTATTAGGCAGCACTTTTTAACAAATACAGACCGAAGAAGGGTCCCAAGTCAAAATGTCACCTATCCATAGATAGACACAAACTGCTGGAGCAACTCAGTGGGTCGGGCAGCATCTCTGGAGAAAAGGAATAGATGACGTTTTGGGTTAAGACCCTTATTCAGTCTGAAAGTCAGGGGAGACAGAAACTAGAGGTTTGAAAAGGTACAGAACCAAATCCATGTCACCTATCCATGTTCTCCGGAGATGCTGCCTGACCTGCTGAGTTATTCCAGCACTTTGTGTGTTTTAAAGAAATAAATTCTTACTAAGTTGCAATTCATCATCTTTGTTATTCCACACTTATAAAAAACCATATGAATATTTTCACCTATTGAAAACTATGACACAAATTAACCTTAGGCTGGATCAAATATCAAAATGTTATTAATAACCTGCTATAAATTAGCATGGGAATAACAAAAAGTTAACAGAGGGAGATCTCTGCAGCCTGGCGAAAAAGGGGAGGAACAGTTTACAGTTTTGCAACTGCACAAGGCCAACAGTTTCACACAGAAACTACAAGATGGTTCAAAACTCGACGAGAGACATTGTTTCTCTTTTCCACTTCACACTAGTTCACCCTCTTGCCTCATCTTGACTTTCAATCTCTGTTGATTGTTTTGGATTTTAAATTTTCTCTGAGCTTCTCTGTGCCTTATCTCACTATGATAGGATGCTCCTCTTTGCAAAGCAGAATCTGTCAGCAATATATACTCTACCAGCAATACAGTGCTCACTTTATATAATCTGTCAGCAATACATACTCTACCAGCAATACAGTGCTCACTTTACATAATATGCCATCTACTCTGCCGTCCAATGTAGGCCCACAAATTAAATCAAACTGAACATAACGCAAGAACTGGTAGCATAGTAGGCCATTCAACCCCTCATGTCTGCTCCACCGTTCGTCATTTCATAAGTTCCATGAGCAAAATTAGCCCATTCGGCGCATCAAGTCTACTCCGCCATTCAACCATGACTGATCTATCTTTCCCTCTCAACCCAATTTTCATGCCTTCTCCCCATAACCCTTGACACCCTTACTAATCAAAAATCTGTCAATCTCCACCTTAAAAATATCCATTCAATACAATCATGACTGATCTTCCATGACAGTGCCACTTTAATTGATTGATGTAGAGATATAGCATAGAAACAGGCCCTTCAACCCACTGAGTCCACGCCGAACATAGATCACTCGTTCACACTAGTTCTATGTAATCCCATTTTTGCATCCATTCCCTACACACTGGGGCAATTTACAGAACCCAATTAACTTACAACCCTACACATCCCTGGGACGTGGGAGGAAACCGGGATAGAAACATGGAAACATAGACAATAGGTGCAGGAGGAGGCCATTTAGCCCTTCGAGCCAGCACCGCCAATCATTGTGATCATGGCTGATCATCCACAATCAGTAACCTGTGCCCAACTTCTCCCCATATCCCTTGATTCCACTAGCCCCCAGAGCTCTATCTAACTCTCTCTTAAATTCATCCAGTGACTTGGCCTCCACTGCCCTCTGTGGCAGAGAATTCCACAAATTCCCGGATACCCGGAGGAAACCCACGGGGAGAACGTGCAAACTCCACACAGACAGGATCAGAGGTCAGAATTGAACCTAGGTCTTTGGCGCTGCAAGGCAGCAGCTCTGCCAGCTATGCCCTTGTTTCGCCACCCCCCCCCCCCCCCCCCCCCACCACCACCAGTTATCAGCACTAACCCCACATTCCTTGATTCCCTGAATATCCAAATGTCAATCTCCATACTGAATGTGTCAAGTGGCTGACCTTCCACAATCTTCTTGGTGGAGACTTCTAAAGATTCACTAGTCATAGAGTCTTACAGCATGGAAACAGGCCCTTTGGCCCAACATGCCCACACCAGCCAACATGTCCATATCTACATGTCCCATCTGCCTGCGTTTTGTCCATATCCTTCTAAAGCTGTCATATGCATGTACCTGCCAAAATGCTTCTTAAACGTTGCGATAGTACCTGCCTCAACTACCTCCTCAGGCAGCTCGTTCCATACACACAACTCACTTTGTGTGAAAAAATTACCCTGCAGGTTCCTATTAAATCTTTCCACACTCACCCTAATCCTATGTCCCCTAGTTCTCGATTCCCCTAACCTGAGCATGAGACTCTGTGCATCTACCCAATCTATTGCTCTCATGATTTTGTACACCACTATAAGATCACCCCTCATCCTCCTGCACTCCAAGGAATAGAGCCCTAGTCGGCTCAACCTCTTCCTGGAGCTCAGTTCCTCAAGTCCTAGCAACATCCTCGTAAATCTCTATACCCTTTTCAGCTTGCACTACGCTCTGGCTGAGGAAATTTCTTCTCTTCTCATCCCTGAACAATCAACTGCTTGGATTGAGACCCCAGTTCTAACTGCTTCAACTAGGAAAACATCAGCTCTGCATTTATTCTATCCTGCCTCATTAGAATTTTATATCCTTCAACAAATTGACTTTAATTTTCTAAACTCCAGAGTAAAGCTCCAATCTCTCCTCCCAGGGCATCTTATGGAACAAATAACATTGTGATTTACCAAATGACCATAGTTGATTTGTGGTATTCAACTATTAACCTTGCCAAAGTGGAATGGAGGTTAATGGTGGAGTTTCATGGAGTCCCTTTGAACAATCAAGAGAAAATATTTTTATTATTTTAATGATATATTTATTGAGGATTGCTATTAACCTCTTTCACTCAGAAAGTGAACAGTTAAGAGTTTTCACCATCTGTGCCAGAATTCTGCCTGGATTACAGGTACTAGCTTCAAGGAGAGGTGTACAAACGTAGATTGATTTCTCTAGTACGTCGGAGGATGAGGGGAGACTTGATAGAAATAGATAAAATTATGACAAACACCTTTTAGTTGTTTTAGTTTTAGAGATACAGCGTGGAAACAGGCCCTTCGGCCCACCGAGTCAAGAAGCCAGTAGCTCTGGCAACAGAGAGTGCACTTCTGTACCACGGGAGATTAACTAGTGATCTTTGAGTGTTTGAATTTTGAATCTTTGAATGTTTTACAAGAATATATCAAAAAAATACGAATGCATTGCAACTGTGCGATGAATATGATTATGAACGGTTTATTGGAGATTGAACATTTTGGGAAGATGTTGCATTAGGCTGTCTCTTTCCTTAAATACTGTACTCCATTTATTCTGTGGGTTCTTGATGAGTCATGTTATAAGATTCTTTCTGAGTTATTATCAAGCCTTTGATGTGATCCTTTTCCATCACAGCAACATTCTGTGATCTATAAATGTTTAACACTTCGGGCCACACAGTGGCACAGCTGGCAGAGCTGCTGCCTCACAGCGGCACAGACCAGGATTCTAGCTTGAACTCGCCCCCCCATTGTGGGTGGGATACCTCAGTCTGAAGGGTGGCTACTGTTGGACCTTTATATAAGACGGACTGCAAGGACAAGCCAGGAAGTACAGGCCAATAAACCTGATAACAATGGAAGGTAAGTTTAGAGTAGTTTTTTTAGTTTAGTTTAGAGATACATGGCAGAAACAGGCCCTTTGGCCCACCGAGTCCCCGCCGACCAGTGATCCCCGCACACTAACACTATCCTACACACTAGGGACAATTTACAATTATACCAAGCCAATTAACCTACAAACACATATGTCATTTGAGTGTCGGAGGAAACCAGAGATCCCGGAGAAAATCCTCGCAGGTCACAGGGAGAACGTACAAACTCCGTACAGACAGTATCCATAGTCAGGATTGAACCCGGGTCTCTGGTGGTGTAAGGCAGCAATACCACTGCATCAGAGGAGTTGAGTTGTACAGAGAGAATAGAAAGTTTGGGATTCTTTTCCCTGGAGTATAAGAGACTGAGGGAGTGACCTTATAGAGATACCCAGATGCACCACAGAAAAGCATTTTATCAGGATGCACCGCAGCTTGGTTTGGGAACAGCTCCATCCAAGACCGCAAGAAATTGCAGCGAATTGTGGAGGCAGCCCAGACCATCACACAAATCAACCTCCCTTCTACTGACTCCATTTATATCTCATGCTGCCTCGGCAAGGACAGCAGCATAATCAAGGATGAGTTGCACCCTGGCCACTCCCTCTTCTCCCCAGGCAAAAGGTATAGAAGTGTGAAAACGCACACCTCCAGATTTAGGGACAGTTTCTTCCCAGCTGTTATCAGGCAACGGAATCATCGTACCACAACCAGAGAGCAGTGCTGAACTACTGTCTAACTCGTTGGTGACCCTTGAACTATCCTTGATCGGACGTTGCTGGCTTTACCTTGCACTAAACGTTATTCCCTTATCATGTATCTATACACTGTAAATGGCTCAATTGTAATCATGTTTTGTCTTTCTGCTGACTGGTTAGCAAGCAACAAAAGATTTTCCTCAATACACTTGACAATACACTTGACAGTACCTCGGAACACGTGACAATAAACCAAAACTAAACTAAAATCATGAGAAGCATTGTTAAGGTGAATGATCACAATCTTTTTCCCATGGTAGAGGAGTCTAATACTAAATGTCATAGTGATAGAGTCATAGAATCATGCAGTGCGGAAATAGGCCCTTCAGCCCAACTTGCCCACGCTGACCAACATGCCCCATCTACGCTAGTTCCACCTGCTTGCGTTTGGTCCATATCCCCCTAAACCTATCCTATCCATGTCCCTTTAAAATGCTTCTTAAACATTGTGATAGTACTTGCCTCAACTACCTCCTTCAGCAGTTCGTTCCGTACACCCAACATCCTTTGTGTAAAAATGTTACCCCTAATGTTCCTATTAAATCTTTCCCACCTCACCTTAAACCCGTATCCTCTGGTTCTCGATTCCCGTACTCTGGGCAAGAGACTGTGCGTTTACCCAATCTATTCCTCTCGGGTGTAGGTTTACGGTGAGGGGGCAAAGATTTAACTGATACTGAGGAGCAATTTCTTCATGCAGAGGGGAATGCATATATGGGAAGCTGAGAGGAAGCTGTAGAAACAGGTGCAATGGCAGGGAGGGGGGAAGGGGGAGGGGGGGGGGAGGGGGAGGGGGGAGGGGGAGGGGGGAGGGGGGGGAGAAGGGAGGGGGGAGTGGGGGAGGAGAGGGTGCTGTACCAATGTAGGAGAGGTTTGGGCCCAACGGGTCCACTTGGTCTAGTATGATAATAAAACACTCTTGACTGGTAGTTAACTGATAATGCATTTGACTTAATTGAGCTTGTGAGATCATTAAACCTTTTCTTTGTCTCGTAAGTGGGCAGTTTGAAATTTCGTTACAACCAATGGAAACCTGTATATGGTTCTGATGCATGTGATGGCTTCTTCGAACAAACGCTTCACGCACTTCCCTAATTGAAGACTGCAGTGTTTACACATGCGATTCTGAAAAGCTTTCCGATTCTGTTGCAAATTGCATTTAATTCCCTATTGCCTGGGGATTCAGCCATTTAAACGTGAAGATTGTATCCTTGTGATACCCTGTTTTCACAATTTGCACCCCTTCAAGCACACTGTGCGCCGACCAACATGAAATAAATTATCTTGCCACAGGGGGCTTCTGAAAGGCTCCCTTTTCATTTCACCAGACTTAAGGATGCTGAAATTCCAGGGCTATTGAATGACCAGAAATATTTAACTGAGGAAGTGAATCCCTTGCTGATTCTCCATTTATTTTCATAAAAATTGTCCACGTTATGTCCTTGAAACACTTTGTCATGTCTAAAAGTTATTAGTCACAGAATACTGGTTGTTCTGTGTATCTATTTTATCAACTTTGAGCACTTGGCATTGGGGATACATATAGATATGCACTTTGTTGAAAAATCCCAGCTCTCAGTCACTGAAGGCTGAATCTTGTCTGGATTATTTGATTGAGGTAAGAATAGCCAACAATGTTATTCATTGTCCTTCATTATCTTCCTTTGGCACAAGAATCCCTTCTGATTAAGATTTGGAATATCTTCAATTTTATCTGTTACAAGCAGTTGCATTAAAACCGTTGAGCTTGTTCATTGTTTTCTGTGAACTGTCAATTAAGATATAAACTTGGACAATCCTCATTCTCTGACCCTCCCTGCAACCTTCTTTTTTCTCCTTCCCTGTTCTGGTCAAACATCTTTGATCTGAAACATTAGCTGTGCATCTCTTCCCACACATGTGGTCTGACCTGCTGAGTATTTTCAGCATTTTCTGTTTTCATATTGGACGATCCAAAGACTTGAGAATTTTTTTGTCACTTTTTGTCATTTTTGTAAATGTTTTTAAGATGTACAGCCCAGTACAGCCAGGGCATGTTAGAGTTGTTGTCTCATAGCACCAGAGACCCGTGTTCAATCCTGACTATGGGTGCTATCTGTACGGAGTTTGTACATTCTCACTGTGACCATGTAGGTTTTCTCCATGCTCTCCAGTTTCCTCCTACATTCCAAAGACATACAGGTTTGTCGGTTAATAGGCTTCGATAAGAAATGTAAATTGTTCCCAATATGTAGAATAGTGTTAGTGTAAACATAGACATAGAAACATAGAAAATAGGTGCAGGAGTAGACCATTTGACCCTTCAAGCCAGCGCCGCCATTCAATATGACCATGGCTGATCATCCAAAATCAGTACCTCGTTCCGGCTTTTTCCCCATATCCCTTGATTCCCTCGGTGGGCCAAAGGGCCTGCTTTCGCACTGTATCTCTAAACTGAACTAAACTAAAAAAGTGAATTCAATGTCCCATGCTCACCATAAACTTTTCTCTTCATAAATCACATATCTAATTTTCTCTTATAAAATGTAATTGAATCTGCTTCAATCTCTCCTTTAACTGCAATTGTTTATTTGCAAATAAATTTCTTCTCTATTGCTGGAACTAAAGGACATGTCTTTCTGGCTTCACAGAACACCTCTAATGAAATCACAACGACATACCTGAGCTCCCAGACACCGGTCTCTATCATTCTCAATCAGGCAGACACAGTGGCACAGTTGGTAGAGCTGCTGCCTCATAGAGCCTCATAGAGCCAGATTCAACCCTAATAGCTACAGAAGAAATTTAATGCAGATATCAATTTTTCTCACTCCAAAATCTATCGTTCCCACCATTTGAAAGATGCCAGACACGTCTGAGCTGCTACCTCACAGCGCCAGAGACCCGGGTTCGATCCTGACCTCGGCTACTGTTTGAGTGGAGTTTGTACGTTTCTGGGTGTTCCAGTTTCCTCGGCCCAAAGACGTGCAGGTTTATAGGTTAATTGTCCTCTGTAAATTGCCCCTAGTGTGTAGGGAGTGCATGAGATAGTGGGATAGTATAGAACTAGTATGAACGGGTGATCGATGGTCGGCGAGGACTCAGTGGGCCGAAAGCCCAGATTCAATGCTATATTTTTCAATCAATCCATCACTGTCCTATAATCTGCAGACTGTTTCAGTAAATCATTAAACATGAAAGGCGTCCCCGTGTTCTGGTGGACAGGGGGTTGGGGAGAGTTGCGTCCCTAGAAAACAGTCCATATCACAATTTTCTGTAATGTGAAACTACATAATCTACAGATGTGTCAAGAAATGTAAGTTGAAAATATATAATTTTTATGATTTAATAGGGCACAAAGTGCTGGGGTAACCTAGCAGGTCAGGCAACATCTCTGGAGAACATGGATAAGCGATGTTACATACAAAATGCTGGAGTAACTCAGTGGGTCAGGTAGCATCTCTGGAGAAAAAGAATAGGTGACGTTTCAGGTCAGAACCCTACTTCTGTCTTCACACTTGAGTCTGAAAGGTTCCAACCGAATCGTCGCCTATTCTTTTTCTCCAGAGATGCTGCCTGACCTGTTGAGTTACTCCAGCATTTTGTGTCTATATTCAGTATAAACCAGCATCTGCAGTTCCTCCCGACACATGGATTAGCGATGTTTCCGGTTGGAACCCTTTTTCAGACAGATTGTGGTGGGGGGAAGTGGGGGGGGGGGGGGCAGAAAGCTGAAAGAGAGGAGGGGCAGGACAAAGCCTGGCAAGTGATAGGTAGGTACAGATGAGGGGGGGGGGGGGGGGGGGAGGGGGTTGTTAGGCAGATGGTTGGAGAAAGGCCAGATCTTGACACAGAAAAAGGGAATGAGCAGGAAATGTATTGCATCAATGACCAAAATGACGCAAAGGAATCTGAGAGTTGTCTGAAGGCACAAACCAAGCCTCCATATATCTGGTAGATGAAAACCAAGACCGTGAAGAGGTTTTACCTGATTTTAACAGATGTTTGAGAACCAGAGGACATAGGTTTAAGGTTGAAGGGGTAAAGTTTTAATCAGAACCTGAGGGCTAACGTTTTCACACAAAGGGTGGTGGGTGTATGGAACAAACTGCCAGAGAAGGTAGTTGAGGCAGGTACTATCACAACATTTAAGAAATAATTAGACAGGTGCATGGATAGGACAGATTTAGAAGGGTATTGGCCAAATGCGGGAAGGTGAGACGAGTGTAGATGGGGCATGTTTGTCGGTGTGGGCAAGTTGTGCTGAAGAGCCTATTTCCACGCTGTGTGACTATGATTCTATGACTCTCTTTTCTTTCTACCTCTACAGGAGAAAAATGCTTCTGGTCACTCCGTCCAGAAAGCGTTTTGCGTGAATTTGCTGCCTTACATCTGATAGGTAAGTTTACAATCCGACAGTGCGAGTGATTTGAAGGTGAGGATTGCTGGAATTAATGAAGTTTGGAAAGACAGAAGGTGAAGGGATTGTAGGGCGGCTGCTGAGGGTACAAATCATGATGCCTTAATTGGCTTCAACGTGGTAGGTTACTTGTGCCCTACTTCTTCCATATCTGGTGCACTTTTGTGTGAAGTTTAATTTGATCTGAATGAAAACAATAAAATCCTATGTTTAAAAAACACAGGGCACAATTTTATTTTGGATTTGTACATTGGCCTTGAGGCTCTGTCTTGGTAAGGAATTTGTTTTCTGCATGAAAAACTAAACAGATAATACGTTCATTGTTAGTGATTAATAAATTGTGCCTTGGAATTCTACATGCTGTCAAGAGAAGTAGCTTTGTACACTGTACGTACACCCCAAGACTATTTTCTCTGGCAAAAGGAAAAAATAAAGGGGTGGTTAGGGAGCGTTAGACGGCACTGGGCCTGTACTCGCTGGAATTTTGAAGGATGAGGGGGGACCTCATTGAAACTTACCAGTGAAAAGCCTGGATAAAGTGGATGTGGTGAAGATGTTTCCACTAATGGGAGAGTCTTGGACCAGAGAGCACCTCAGAATAAAAGGACATAACTTTAGAAAGGAAATGAGGAGGAGTCTGTTCAGTCAGAGAGTGTTGAATCTGTGGATTTCATTGTCACAGACGGCTATGGAGGCTAAGTCATTGGGTATTTTTAAAGCAGAGATTGATGGATTCTTGTTTAGTTAGGGTGTCAAGGGTTATGGGTAACAGACAGGAGAATGATGTTGAGAGGGAAAGATACATCAGCCATAATTGAATGGTGGAGTAGACTCGATGGGCCAAATGGTCTAATTCTGTTCCTATAACTTATGAACTTCAGTCGGTGAGAGACATACATCGCTGGACAAAGTACAGTTGATCAACCATGTCAATATTGGAGTCAAATAACTCCATATACTTAGCTTTCCAAGTAGCTCTTGGTTTGTTCCACAAATACACAAACAAACAAATTAAGATGTAATGCTAAGGCTACATCAGGTGCTGGTGAGGTCACATTTGGAGTATAGTGAGCACTTTTGCGCCCCTTATCTGAGGACGGATGTGTTGGCTTTAGAGAGGGTCCAGAGGAGGTTTACGAGAATGATCCAGGATGATTAGGTTAACCTATGAGGAGCGTTTGAAGACTCTGTGACTGTACTCACTTAAGGATGAAACCTCATTGAAACCTCATTGAAAATAATGAAAGGTCGAGATAGAGTGGACGGGGAAAGGATGTTTCCAGTAATGGGAAAGTCTAGAACCAGAGGGCACAGCCTCAGGAAAAATAGGACATACCTTCAAAATGGAGATGAGGAGGCATTCCTTTAGCCAGAGGGTGGTATATCTGTAGAATTCATTGCCATTGAGTATTTTTAAAGCAGGGATTGCTTAGGAAGGTTGTCAAAGGGTTGAGTGGGAAAAATAGATCAGCCTTGATTGAATGGCGGAGTAGACTCGATGGGCTGAATGGCCTAATTCTGCTCTTATGTCTCATGACCATGATTAGGCGCACGCTTTGGCCCCTCAAACCTGATGCACCATTCATAAAACCCTCGACTGATCTGACAATCCTATCGGAATTTCTTGAAGATGTAAGTGGTAGAACATATAAAGAAGAATATGTGGATGTGGTGCCTTCTGATTTTCAGAAGTCCTTTGATAAATTTCCTCAAAATGTTAGTTCACAAAATTGGACATAATATGTCAACAAAGATTGAAAATTGGGGGATGGACAGGATACAGAAAGTAGGAATAAATGAGGCAATCTCAGGATGGCTATCGTAGTCATTCAAGATGGGAAAAAAACAAGGTTCAACCAAGAGCTAGAGAGCATAGGTTTAAAGTGAGTCTTTACTTTAGATGTTAGACTTTAGGCTTTAGGGATACACTACGGAAACAAGCCCTTCGGCTCATCGAGTTCACATCGACCAGCGATCACCCCATACACTAGCACTATCCTACACACAAGGGACAATTTACAGAAGTAAATTAACCTACAAAACTGTATGTCTTTGGAATATTGAAAGAAAATCTCACGCAGTCACAGGGGAACGTACAAACTCCATTTAGACAGCACCTCTAGTCAGAATCGAACCCGGGTCTCTGGCACTGTAAGGCAGGAACTCTACCGTTGCACCACTCTGTCACCCAATGTGCCTCTCACTGTGCCTCTTGACTGTGCCATGAGAGAGGAAAGATTAATAGGAACCTGAGGGACATCTTCTTCACACAGAGCGTGGTGGGTATGTGCAACAAACATATACCCACCATGCTAATCAAGATGCCCTGTCTAAGCCCGTCCAATTTGCCTGCATTTGCCCCATATCGCTCTGAACCTTTCTTATCCATGCACATATTCAAATGTTGTTATTCTACTGGCTTATTCCATATACCCACCATCCTCTGTGCAAAAATGTTTTCGTTTTAAAGAACAGCCCAACCATCATAGGCTAAGTGCCCCCTTTCTTTGCAGTAGCATTCCATGATTCTAAATCTTTCCTTAATCTTCTATGTTGTAGGGAGAATGATCCCAAATTCACTATTCTCTCCTTGGAAGTGTTTTCACAATCCTATTACAATTCTATCAAAAGCTCCTCTACTTTCTCTCGAAGGCCTTGACATTGATCCTAAAGTGTGCCATCTAGAATTAGACATAATAGTCTGCCTGAGGTCTAAAGATAATTGCACTCCATGCTTTCAAAAACATTACAATTTAAACCTCGATTTATGGAGCCAAGGAGTCATAGAGAGATAAAGCATGGTAACAGGCCCTTCCGACCACTGAGGCTACATAAACCATCAGCTACCCATTTACGCCAATCCTGCATGAATCAAATTTTATTCTCCCCATGTTCTCTTCAACCTCCCCCAGATTCTACCACCCTTCTACTCACTAAAGGCAATTTGCAATGGCCAATTTTAGTTTAGTTTAGAGATACAGCGCGGATACAGTGTGGATAGTGCTCTTAAACGCATTTTCCCCCATTTCCCACATGTCTGTTCTCACCTTCTTTCCACCGGGACAGAACAAAGGCAAAGTTTCCCTGATACCTAACCTCCACATCCCCAACCTTCCAATTCAATGCAGTATTATTTGCTGCCTCCACCAGCTCCAACATGATCCCTTCACTAGTCAGCGTCTGTGGAGGGAATGGATAGACCACGTTTTGGGTTGTGATCGATCCTTCACCTCTGTCTGAAGAAGGGTCCCAACCAGAAAAATCGTCTGTCCATCCCTTCATTATGTGCTGCCTGTTATTGTCAAAGGCAGTTATTTTCAAAGTACATTGTTGGGTCAGTTATTTTCAAAGTGTATTCCCTTGTTTTCTTTAAACTATTTGAAATAAAAACACAGAGGGATCGGCAATCAGATTGCAGACATTCTGATGATAATTCTATTTGACATGTTTTATGTGAATGCTTTACGAATTGACATTCCACTTGTAACAGCAATGTAAGGGTCCCAAGGTTTATTTTATATAGATTTTTACATTCTCTTCCCTCAGTAAATGCATCCTCGTGCTTTCCAGAATTAAAAAAATAGATTTATTTACTAGTAAGTATCATTCAAATGCAACCACATGTTTAGCACTCACAGATGGGAGATCTTTGCTGTGAAACACAGAAGTTATAAATCAACATTGGCCAGACTCCAGCTTGCTTTCCATTGATCTAGAGCTACAACAGTACTGAGTGCACTCAATTCACACAGCCATGAGTGTGAAAACAATTTTCACCCCTGCATTTTTGTTTCTGTTCAATCCCATGTCTTTCTCCCGACATAATAAAAGTGCAGCAGTAAGCAGGGTCAAGTATGATACATCAGTGAGAAACGTGAAAGTGAGACTATAGGCTGTGATTATGGGCTCAAATGTGTGATGAATCCTTTTTAATCACATGATATGAACTAATGTCGCCATTTATTTATAAAACAACAAAGTGTTCTGCTACAGGAGGAAGAGAACGATGACAACGGCAGTTTCTGATGTTTTGTTTAAGCATTGGCATGATAAGCTTTCAGAGTTTCTTTCTATATTGAATACAAAATACGCACAGATGTAAAACTAATTAAATATACAAGTGGCTTTAAAATGCTAATAATTAAAAATAGGCCTTTTCCCAAATCAAGAACGGCTCAATCATTTTGCGAACAGCCACATTAGAGCTTTTCTATTTAACGATGCAAACATGTGGAAGGGCTGAGACATTTTAAATGCTGTTAATGTCCAAGAGAAACTCAGAATAATACCAAGTTGCATTGTTTTCAGTGTTCAGGTTAGAACATCACTAAACACGAAGAAATATGGAACATGAAACATAGAACAGTACAGCACAGGAACAGGCCCTTTGACCCACAATGTCTGTGCCAAACATGATGCCCGAGTCTCGAGGTCGGGCCGAGGTGTTGCTGAGAATAAAGGAATCCCAGCATGGGGGGCCATTGAGAACAAAGGGGTTCCAGCATGGGGGGGGCACTGAGAACAAAGGGGTTTCGGCATCGGGGGGGGGGGCACTGAGAACAAATGGGTTTCGGCATCGGGGGCCACTGAGAACAAAGGGATTCCAGCGTGGGGGGCCATTGAGAACAAAGGGGTCCCAGTGTGGGGGGGCACTGAGAACAAAGGGGTTTCGGCATGGGGGGGCCTTTGAGAACAAAGGGGTCCCAGCATGGGGGGGTATTGAGAACAAAGGGGTTCCAGCATGGGGGGGGCACTGAAAACAAAAGGGTCTCAGCATGGGGGGGGGGGGGGGCACTGAGAACAAAGGGGTCCCAGCGTGGGGGGGAGCACTGAGAACAAAGGGGGGGGGAGGAATGAAGAATGGTCGAGTACTTTTTGTAACTTTGTTGGTGCCTTTGTGGCAATTCTTTTGTGTACTTTGTATGCAAAAACAAAGAATTTCACTGCACCTAGGTATCTACCTACGTGACAATAAAGTATCATCATCATCACCAATTCTTATCTGCCTGCACATAATCCATATCCCCCCATTCCCTGCATTTCCATGTGCCTATGCATTAGTCTCTTAAATGCCACTATCATATCTGCTTTCATCACCACCCTTGGCAGTACGATCCAGGCACTCAACACGCTCTTTTTCACAAACTTGAAGCCACACATCTCCTTTAAACTTTTCCCCTCTCACCTTAAAGCTATGCCCTTCAGTATTTGCCATTCCATCCTGGGAAAGAGGTTCTGACTGTTTACCTTATTTATGTCTCTCACAATTTTATATACTTCTATGTGGCCTCCCCACAACATCTGGGCATTCCAGAGAAAACTATCCAAGCCTGTTCAACGTCTTCCTGTAGCTAATATCCCCTACTCCATGCGTCATTCTGGTAAACCTCCTCTGCACCCTTTTTAAAGAATCCACATCCTTCCTGTAATGGGACAACCAGAACTGCATGCAGTACTCCAAACGCAGCTTATCTAAAGTCCTCTAGAGCTGCATCATGATTTCATTGACTTGAACTCAATGCTCTAACTGATGAAGACAAACATGCTATATGCCTTCTTTACCACTATCTTCTTGGGCTGCCTCTTTCAGGGAAGATATCTAATTGAAGGATCTGTAAATTATCCCTAGGGTGCCAAAGGATCCAGAGCATACCTCCCTGAAAGTCGCAACTTTCAGGGAGGCTCAGATAAGATAGGATAAAATGATGGGCCGACGGTCCTGTTTCCATGCTGTGTCCCTAAACTAAACTAAACATGTCGAATCCGATAAATGGTTCTGCTGAGGGAGTTGGACAGACTCTCACTGGTGACAATCCCTAGAGTTTCATGAGTTCCATGCAAACTGGCATTAAAATCAAACAGATGCGAGAGATGAGTCCATTAGAAAAAATAGGTGCAGGAGTAGGCCATTCGGCCCTTTGAGCCAGCACCGCCATCCAATATGATAATTGCTGACCATCCAAGATCAGTACCCTGTTCCTGCTTTCTCCCTATATTCCTTGATTCCGTTAGCCCCAAGAGCTATATCTAACTCTCTCTTGAAAGCATCCAATGAATTGGCCTCCACTGCCTTATGTGGAAGAGAATTCCACAGATTCACAACTCTCTGGGTGAAAAAGTTTTTCCTCATCTCAGTCCTAAATGGCCTACCCCTTATTCCTTAACTGTGACCCTTGGTTCTGGACTCCCCCAACATCGAGAACATTTTTCCTGCATCTACCCTGCCAATCCTCCAAGAATTTTATATGTTTCTATAAGATCCCCTCTCATCCTTCTAAATTCCAGTGAATACAAGCCCAATCGACCCATTCTTTCATCATATGTCAGTCCCGCCATCCCGGGAATTAACCTGGTGAACCTACCATCTCCTTGAGTACTCTGGGATGTACTCCCTCAATAGCAATAATGTCCTTCCTCAAATTAGGACCAAAATTGCACACAATACTCCAGGTGCGGTCTCACCAGGCCCTGTACAACTGCAGTAGGACCTCTTTGCTCCTAAACTCAAATCCTCTCACAATGACAACCAACATTCCATTAGCTTTCTTCACTTCCTGCTGTACCTGCATGCTTACTTTCAGTGACTGATGTACAAGCACACCCAAGTCTCGTTGCACCTCCCCTTCTCCTAATCTGACACTATTCAGATAATAATTTGTCTTCCTGTTCTTGTTACCAAAGTGGATAACCTCACATTTATCCACATTATACTGCATCTGCCATGCTTCTGCCTACTCACCCAACCTATCCAAGTCACCCTGCAGCCTCATAGCATCCTCCTCGCAGCTCACACTGCCACCCAGCTTTGTGTCATCCGCAAACATAGAGATGTCACATATAATTCCCTCGTCTAAATCATTAATATATATTGTAAACAACTGGGGTCCTAGCACCAAGCCTTGCGGCACCCCACTAGTCACTGACTGCCATTCTGAAAAGGACCCATTAATTCCTACTCTTTGCTTCCTGTCTGCCAACCAGTTCTCTATCCATGTCAACACCACATCCACTGGCTCTCCCTTATCCATTCTACTTGTTACATCCTCAAAAAATTCCAAAAGATTAGTCAAGCATGATTTCCCCTTCATAAATCCATGCTGACTTTGACCGATCCCGTCACTGCTTTCCAAATGCGCTGCTATAACATCTTTAACAATCAACTCCAGTATCTTCCCCACTACCGATGTAAGGCTAACTCGTCTATAATTCCCCGTTTTCTCTCTCCCTCCTTTCTTAAAAAGTGGAGTTACATTGGCTACCCTCCAGTCCACAGGAACTGATCCAGAGGCGAGAGAACATTGGAAAATAACCACCAATGCATCCACGATTTCTAGGGCCACCTGCTTGAGTACTCTGGGATGCAGACCATCAGGCCCTGGGGATTTATCTGCCTTCAGTCTCAACAGTTTACCTAACACCATTTTCTGACTAATGTGAATTCCCTTCAGTTCCTCCCTCCCACTAGATCCTCAGTCCCCTAGTATTTCCGGGAGATTGTTTGTGTCTTCCTTAGTGAAGATAGAACCAAAGTTCTGCCATTTAAATGTTCTGCCATTTCTTTGTTTCCCATTGTAAATTCATCTGTCTCTGACTGTAAGTGACCTACAGTACATTCATCTTCACTAATCTTTTCCTTTTTACATACCTAAAGAAACCTTTACTGTCAGTTTTTATATTCCCCGCAAGCTTTTCTCGTGTTCTTTTTACCCCCTCTTAATTAATCCCTTTGTCCTCCTCTGTTGAATTCTAAATTTCTCCCAGTCCTCTGGTTTACTGCTTTTTCTGACCAATTTATATGCCTCTTCCTTGGATTTAACACCATCCCTCGTCAGCCACGGTTGAGCCACTTTCCCAGTTTTAATTTTTCGCCAGACAGGGATGAACAATTTTTGGAGTTCATCCAAGCGGTATTTAAATCTTTGCCTTTGCATCTCCACTGTCAACCCTTTAAGTATAATTTGCCTGTCTATCCTCGCCAATTCTCTTCTCATACCTTCCAAGTCTCCTTTATTCAGGTTCAGGACCCTAGTCTCTGAATTAACCGTGTCACTCTCCATTCTAATACAGAATTCCACCATATTATAGTCACTGTTGCCCAAGGGGCCTTGCACAACAAGATTGCTAACTAATCCTTCCTCATTACACAATACCCAGTCTAGGATGGCCTGCTCTCTAGTCGGTTCCTCTACATTAAAAACCCATCCCTTATACATTCCAGGAAATCCTCCTCCTCAGCACTGTTACCAATTTGGTTGGCCCAATCTTTCTGTAGATTAAAGTCACCCATGATAACTGCTGTACCTTTGCTACCCGCATCCATAATTTCCTACTTGATGCTATCCCCAACCTCCCTACAGTGATCTGTATACTACTCCAACAAGCGTTTTCTGCCCTTGGCTATTTCGCAGTTCTACCCATACCGATTCTACAGCATCCAAACTAATATCTCTTCTTGCTATTGCATTAATCTCCTCTTTAACTATCAATGCCACCCCACCTGCTCTTCCTTTCTGTCTATCCTTCTTGAATATCGAATACCCCTGCATGTTTAGCTCCCAGCCTTGGTCACCCTGGAACCATGTCTCCGTAATTCCAACTATATCATATTCCTTAACTATTAACTGCGCATTCAATTCATCCACCTTATTTTGAATGCTCCTTGCATTAAGGCACAAAGCATTCAGGTTAGTTTTTTCTTATCTCCCTTCTACCTTTTGCTTCTGTTTTCCTTTTATGGCCCTCTGTCTCCTTGCATTGGGTCCTATCCCCCTGCCCTGTTGGTTTAAACATGACCTTTCCTACACTCTCTTTCCCGTTAGCTGCACGGATACGCTTCCACATTGTTGACTCTACTCCCTCCCCCCACCCCCACTTTTTAGTTTAAACCCATCCTTGTAGCACTAGCAAACCTGCCTGCCAGAATGTTGGTCCCCTTCCAGGCTCTATTTAAAAAGGGAGCTTGTAATCTAAATGAAAGGGCTGCAGACAGGTGTTTAAAACAATAAGGGGGATGAAGGGTTAAGTTGAATGAAACTTGCAGCACGGTGGCGCAGCGGTAGAGATGCTGCCTTATACCACCATAGACCCGGGTTCAATCCTGACCATAGGTGCTGTCTGTACGGAATTTGTACATTCTCCCTGTGACCGCATGGGTTTTCTCCGGGTGCTCTGGTTTTTTCACATAGTGCAAAGATGTGAAGGTTTATAGGTTAATTGGCTTTGGTAAGTTGTAAAATTGCCCCAAGTGTGTAGTGCGCGTGTAAGGGGTGATTACTGGTTGGCGCAGACTAGGTGGGCCGAAGGGCCTGTTTCTGCGCTGTATCTCTAAAGTCTGAAGTCTAAAGTCTAGTAACCTGCAAACTGTCCCTAGTGGGTAGGATAGAACTAGTGCATGGAGTGATCGATGGTCGGCACAGATTCAATGGGATGAAGAGTTTGTTTCCACGCTATATCTCTAAACTAAACTAAACTAAATTAAACTAAATTATACATTTCAAGTAAAAAGTCAAGACCTTGGATCTGTGCAGTGTTTTGGGCAATAATAAGCCTTGTGTAACAGCATAGATCAACTATGATCACATTGAATGGTGGGCCTGCTGACCAATTCCTGCCCCTTTTTTCTTGGGTTCCTGTGTTCTTGGGACTGAATTTAACAAACGAACAAGTTTATTTTAAAACAGTCAAGAAAATCTTCTGGAACATCATGGACGCACAAGGGTAGAGGTTATTTTCAGTGATGACTTGGATAATGAAACAAGTAATTAGTAGGGTGATACAGTGACAAGTTAGTACCAGGGTTCGATCCTGACCTTGGCTGCTGTCTGTGGATTTTGCATGTTCTCCCTATGAAGGCATGGGTCACCTCTGGGTGCTCGTTTTTTTTCCACATCTCAAAGACATGCGGGTTTGTAGGTTAATTGGCCTCTGTAAAATTGACCCAAGTGTGTTGGGAGTGGATGAGAACGTGGGATAACACAGAACCTGTTTGAATGGGTGACTGATCATCGATGTGGACTCAGTAGGCCGAAGGGCCTGTTTCCATGCTGTATCTCTCAACTAAACTAAACTAAAACTAAACAAGTAAGCGGGAGACACCGGGAACTGCAAATGCTGGAATCTTGATCAAAGCACAAAATGCTACTGGAATTCAGCAGGTTAGGAAGCATCTGAAGAAATGTCCCAACCCGAAACATCGCCTGTCCATTCCCTCCACAGATAAGTACCTCCAGCCACTTTGTGTGAAAATTGGAGATTTTATAGTTTGTAAACTTCTAAAAAAGTGTGATCGTGGTTTGATAACACTGAGTTCATGAGTGACATCCCTGAGAACAAAACTATTGTCTTAAATCCAAATAAAACCGATTCCTTTTTTATAAGAGGTACTAAACCAAGTGGACCCGTAGGGCCCAAACCTCTCCTGCATTGGTGCAGCACCCTCTCCTCCCCCATTCCCCTCTCCCCCCCTCCCCTCTCCCCCCTCCCCCCCTCCCCTCTCCCTCCCTCCCTCCCTCCCTCCCTCCCTCCCTCCCTCCCTCCCTCCCTCCCTCCCTCCCTCCCTCCCTCCCTCCCTCCCTCCCTCCCTCCCTCCCACACTCCCTCCCTCCCTCCCTCCCTCCCTCCCTCCCTCCCTCCCTCCCTCCCTCCCTCCCTCCCTCCCTCCCTCCCTCCCTCCCCCCCTCCCCTTCCTTCCCCTCTCACCCCCTTCCCCTCCCGTCCCCCTCCCCCTTCCCCATCCCCACTCCATGCCCCTCAACCCCCCTTATCCCCCCTCCCTCCCTCCACCCCTTCCCTCCACTCCCCTCCCTCCCCTCCCCTCCCCCCTTCCCCTCCCCTCCCCCTCCCCCTTCCTCCCCACTCCATCCCACTCAACCCCCCTAATCCCCCTCCCTCCTCCCCTCCCTCCCTTCCTCCACCCTGCTTCCCCTCGCTCCCTCCCTCCCTCCCTCCCTCCATCCCTAGGAGATAGATTTAAACTTTAAAATGTGAATAACTTCTTGTGAATAAAATATAACACCAATTTCAATGAAACTTCTTCCATTAGCATCAAAGGGATGACAGTGAGTAAGGTGGGCCTAAAATAGTTGCACTATCATGTACCATTTTGGCTGCAGTTCAGGAACAAACAAACAAACAAACAAACGAGAGTTTTAGTATATAGATGTCTACATGGTAAATTGGGAAATTAAATTAAAAAGTTACAATGGGAGATATGACGTGAGAAATAATCATTCTGGAGCACAATGATCTGTCCATGTATTCGTCGTGGCTATCCCTTGAGGTCGAGGATGATGGTCTACGTTCCGAAGAACGAAGACGCCTGTGCGTGTGTTTGTTTAATGTGTACTTGATGTGGCACTCCAAGAAGCACAATATAAGGACTAATGCTTCAGAATTCCCGAGATTCTGAAAAGGTCCTCGTGGGAAGAAGATATAATACCATTATCCAAACAAAGGGAGAAAGTAAAATAGGGAATAACAGATAGTTATTGTAGCTTGAAATCAGTTGTTGTAAGCCACATTGCTGTAATTCATTGCTAAGGATGTAGTTAGAGGGTGGAATGTAAATGTATAATATGATTAGCTTGGGTCATCAGAGATTAATGAAAGGGAAAGAGAAAGGAAAATCTAATCGTTTTTTTCAAGAGGCAACAAGCAGGTGGCACAATGGCACAGCGGTAGAGTTGCTGCCTTACCAGGGACCTGGGTTTGATTCTGACCAAGTGTGCTGTCTGTACGGAGCTTGTATGTTCTCCCTGTGACTGCCTGGATATGCAACGGTGCTCTGGTTTCCTCCCACATTCTAGAGACATGCAGGTTTGTGGGTTAATTGGCTTCTGGAAATAGTCCCCAGTGTGTGATAGAACTAGTGTATGGGTAATCGCGGGTCAGCGTGAACTCGGTGGGCTGAAGGGCCAGTTTCCACACTCTATCTCAAGCTAAACTAAACTAAACTAAAAGCAGGGTAGATAAGGAGGAAACCCATGCATGTGGTACACTTTCAAAAGGCATTCAACAGGATACCACTCACAAATTTGCCAGACAAAATAATGACACATGTGTTTCTATAGAGGATTATGTAAAAGACAGAAAATTGTAGGTAACTAGGTCTCTGCCTCTCCCTATGAAACTTGATCCTCTTGATGAAACTTGGATTTCATTGTTCCTCAATCCTTCTACAGTTAACCTGATCAACATATTCTGTTTTTTCTTCTCTCTCCAGGATTGGTCCAGTTTCCCTTTAAATTCATCACCACAACTACTCCTCCCAGTAGTGAGATTCACTTTCTTCTGCAAGTACACAATAAAAAGCATACAGTTGGGTTGCATCACAACTTGTGTTGGGGAACAGCTCTGCCCAAGATCTCAAAAAATTACAGAGAGTTGTAGATGTTGCCCAGTGCAGCACACTGACCTGACTGTCCACTATTGACACCATCTACACTTCATGCTGCCTTGGAAAGGGAGCCAGCATAATCAAAGATTTGTCCCACCCTGGTCATTCCTTCTTCTCCCTGCTCCCGTCTGGCAGAAGGTACAGAAGCTTGAAAGCACACTTCACCAGACTCTGGAACAGCTTCTTCCCCTCTGTATT
This sequence comes from Rhinoraja longicauda, assembly GCF_053455715.1. Lineage (NCBI taxonomy): Eukaryota > Metazoa > Chordata > Chondrichthyes > Rajiformes > Arhynchobatidae > Rhinoraja > Rhinoraja longicauda. Next base: position 46,440,893 of record NC_135959.1, on the reverse strand, counting down.
TAGTCTTCTGGACGGTCCGACCTTAAGTTAGGCTATTGTCTGATTCACTATCCCATTGTGGACATTGGACTTTATCTATGAAACTACTGTGCTGCACTGTTGAGAACTATTTTCTGCCTCTGTATCATCCCCTTTGCTCTATCTGTGGTACTTGAGTTTGATTTGATTGTAATTATATATAATATTATTTGATCTGTTGAATTGCATGCAAAACAAAGCTTTTTACTTCGGTACATGTGACAATAACCAAACCTAAACCCAAACCTGACCACTTTCTGGGAAAATAAGTGTTTCCTGAATTTCCTAATTTTTGGGGGATTATCTTATTTTTTAAGGAGATAAAAAGAACTGCAGTTGCTGCAATCTTGAGCCAAACACAAAGTGCTGGAGTAACTCAGCAGGTCAGGCAACATCTATGGAGGCAATGAATAGGCAACTTTGGACTTTACTTTAGACTTTGGAGTAACTGTGCAGCAGCAGACCCTTCGGCCTACCGCGTCCATACCGACCAGCGATCCCCTTGTATACTCGCACTATCCTATACACTCGGGACAACTTACAATATTTTTAACTAAAATAAATTTACCTGTAAACCTGTACATCTTCGGAATGTGGGAGGAAACCGGAGCACCCGGGGAAAACCAACCGGGGAGAACGTGACAACACCCGTAGTCAGGATCGAACCCGGGTCTCTGGCTCTGTAAGGCAGGAACTCACCCACTGCGCCCGTTGCACTGCCCCACTTGTTTCGGATCAGGACCCTTCATCAGATCCAAGAAGAGTACCGACCTGAAATGTCACCTATCCATTTTTGCCACAGATGCTACCTGACCCACTGAGTTACTCCAGCACTTTCTGTTTCTATGTTAATTTTATGATGGCTGGGTCTCCAAATTGTGATTTAGTCTTCATTTCTTTTCTTGTTCTTTTGTGTTTCTGTGCACAAAAAAAACCATCTGGCATAATTTCTTCATTCTTGTGCTAAAATCTTTGGAATTCGTTCTCACGGTTTATCTTAGCCCATAATCAATATAGTTTTCATTAAGAAGTTATTAATTGTAAAAATGTTCTATAAGTAACTGGAATGTAAAATTTTCTAAATATAAAAGAAGAACAGCGGTGCAGTTGGTAGAGTTGATGCCTCACAGCACCAGAAAGTTGGGTTCGATCCTGACTTTGGGTGCTGTCTGTGTGGAGTTTGCACGTTCTCCTAGCAATTTCATAACTCTTCTGCTGAAGTTACTGGACAAGAAGGATACATATCATGGAAATATAGTCATAGAGTCATACAACCAACATGCCCCATCTACACTTGTCCCACCTGCCCATGTTGGTCCACAAACCTCCAAATCTTTCCAATCCAAATACCATGAACGCTGTGGACACATAATTTTAACCATAGGATATCAGAAAAGAAAAATCTGGATATGCTCAACAGGTCAGGAGCTACCTGTGAAGAGAGAACTTGTTAAGATTTTGGATATGCATCCTTTCATTAGAACATGGATCTTGTGCATATATTTGTTTGAGCAAATCAAAAAAAACATAAGACAAAAAGATATAGGAACAGAATGAGACCATTTGGCCCATCCAGTCAGCTTTACCATTCGATCATGGCTGATCTATTTTTCCCTCTCAACCCCATTTTCCTGCCTTCTCCCCATAACCTTTGACGCCCTAAGTAATCAAGAACCTGTCAACCTCCAGTTTAAAAATACCCAATGACTTGGGCTTCACCGCCATCCATGATCCTCCTCTACCTGAATCATCGACAATTCCTACACCCCCACCACAGACTCTGCTCAACCCACTGAGTATCTCCTGCTGTAGGTTTTTTTGCTCCAGATTCCAGCATCCGCAGTCTCTTGTATCTCCATCTGTAATCTTACGTGTACTCAGTGTGATTTCACGGCAGTTTGTTTTATATTAGATGCAAGTTTTCACAACTCACTGTCGCCAAGTGAAGTACGGAGCTGCAGCTGAAGATGGGGCATCTTGGTCGGCATGAACAAGTTGGGCTGAAGGGAAACTGGAGCACCCGGAGAAAACCCACGCAGGTCACAGGGAGAACGTACAAACTCTGTACAGAGAGCACCCTTGGTCAGAATCGAATCTGTGTCTCTGGCGCTGTAAGGCAACAACTCTACCAATGCAGCACCATGCCATCCTTGAAAAATGTAGAATGTAGAAAAATGTCTGACTGTTACTTCATATAGTTGTTACTCTGCTGTCTTATAAACTGGAAGTTATAATAGGAAGCTAATGTTCAAAAGTCACGACAACCATTTCAAATGAAATACATTAACTCGGTCATCGTCTGAGGCTTTATATATTGCAATGGAAGAAGATGGCTGTTTTAAATAGAATTCTTTTTTTGTTCTTGTTCCTGCTCTCTCTCTCTAGTGATGACAGCAAGCTGAGTTCACAACTAGGCCAGAGCTTTCTGCAGGCAAAGAAATAGTTTCACACTCTCTTGTTGATAGGGGGGAGGGAGATGGAGGCTAAACATGTAGTTATTTTATAGCTCTGGAGTTTGAGGAATAATTTCAATGCAATGGCACATTTTGTTTAGCAGAATCACAATTTCACATTCCTTTAAAGCACCATTGTTCAGATTGGAATGGTGCTCCGTAAGCAGTTTCCCACTGGAAGTGATATTTGTACTGGCTGCTTTTGTTCATTAGTCTCCTGTTGATAATGCCTGACCTTGGAATCTGTGAACATCTCTCAATTTCTGCCAGCAATGGCTTACAATCATATGAAGCAGACAGCTGTGCGTGTGTGCCATCTGAGATGTTTCATACTAAAAGAGACAGTCTTCAAAGTAACATTATACACAAGCTTTTGAGGAAAAATATTTCACACCAGAATAATCAACATTGCTAAGAAATTTCCAAATTTGTTACAGACATGAGTTTACCTCTAAGATATACACAAACTGCTGGAGCAACTCAGCGGGTAAGGCAGCATCTCTGGAGAAAAGGAATAGGTGACGTTTCAGGTCTGGACCTTTCATCTATTCGTTTCTTTTCTAATTTTCTGCATGTTGCTGTGAATTGAATTTAACTTAAATATTACATTTCAACAGAGCTACCCAATCTGTTAATAATGAGGAAAAAGCAGAAAATGAAAATGCTCAGCGGGTCAGGCAGCATCTGAGGAAAGAGAAACAGTAAATGTTTGAGGTCCCTACCTTTCATCAGAGCTTCATATCAAATGTTATTATTTGGCGTAGGTTTTTATAGTTATCGTTTAAATGGTATTATTTGGGTTAAACTTGTCACGATCATATCTGCCTCGAAGGTATCACAAAATGGTGGAGTAACTCAGCAGGTCAGGCAGCATCTTGGAGAGAAGGAATGGGTGACATTTCGGGTCGAGACCCTTCTTCAGACTGATGTCAGGGGGGCGGTACAAAGGAAGGATATAGGTGGAGACAGGAAGATAGAGGGAGATCTGGGAAGGAGGAGGGGAAGAGAGGGACAGAGGAACTATCTAAAGTTGGAGAAGTCGATGTTCATACCACTGGGCTGCAAGCTGCCCAGGCGAAATATGAGGTGCTGTTCCTCCAATTTCCGGTGGGCCTCACTATGACACTGGAGGAGGCCCATGACAGAAAGGTCAGACTGGGAGTGGGAGGGGGAGTTGAAGTGCTGAGCCACTGGGAAATCAGGTTGGTTAAGGCGGACTGAGCAAAGGTGTTGAGCGAAACGATCGCCGAGCCTGCGTTTGGTCTCGCCGATGTAGAGAAGTTGACATCTGGAACTGTGAATACAATAGATGAGGTTGGAGGAGGTGCAGGTGAACCTCTGTCTCACCTGGAAAGACTGTTTGGGTCCTTGGATGAAGTCGAGGGGGGAGGTAAAGGGACAGGTATTGCATCTCCTGCAATTGCAGGGGAAAGTGCCTGGGGAGGGGGTGGTTTGGGTCGGAAGGGACAAGTGGACCAGGGAGTTACGGAGGGAACGGTCTCTGCTGAACGCAGAAAGGGGAGGAGATGGGAAGATGTGGCCAGAAGTGGGGTCCCGTTGGAGGTGACAGAAATGTTGGAGGATAATTTTATTGGATACGCTGGCTGATGGGGTGAAAGGTGGGGACAAGGGGGATTCTGTCCTTGTTACAAATGGAGGGAGGGGGAGTAAGAGCGGAGCTGCGGGATATAGAGGAGGTCCTAGTGAGAACCTTGTCTATAATGGAAGAGGGGAAGCCCCGTTTCCTAAAGAATGAGGACATCTCTGATGCCCTAGTGTGAAACACCTCAACCTGGGCGCAGATGCGGTGTAGACGGAGGAATTGGGAGTAGGTCATACATTTTACCACTAATTTCCATCCTGCTCTGAAATATACTTGGACCATCTCCGACATCTCCCTACCATTTCTGGATCTCACCATCTCCATCACAGGAGACAGACTAGTGACTGACATCTATTACAAACCCACTGACTCCCACAGCTATCTGGACTACACTTCTTCCCACCCTGTCTCCTGCAAAAAGTCTATACCCTACTCCCAATTCCTCCGGCTCGGCGATCGTTTCGATCAACACCTTCGCTCAGTCCGCCTTAACCAACCTGATCTCCCAGTGGCTCAGCATTTTAACTCCCACTCCCAGTCTGACCTTTCTGTCATGGGCCCCCTCCAGTGTCATAGTGAGGCCCACCGCAAATTGGAGGAACAGCACCTCATATTTCGCTTGGGCAGCTTATAGCCCAGCAGTATGAACATTGACTTCTCTAATTTTAGATAGTTCCTCTGTCCCTCTCTTCCCCTCCCCCTTCCCAGTTCTCCCACTGTCTTCCTGTCTCCACCTATATCCTTTCTTTGTCCCGCCCCCCCTGACATCAGTCTGAAGAAGGGTCTCGACCCGAAACGTCACCAATTCCTTCTCTCCAAGATGCTGCCTGACCTGCTGAGTTACTCCAGCATTTTGTGATACCTTCGAGGCAGATATGATCGTGACATTTAAGAGGCTTTTAGATAGGTCCATGGATATGCAGGGAATGGATGGGTATGGATAACGTGCAGGCAGAGGAGATAAGTTGAACTTAGTATCGTGTTCGGCACAGACATTATGGGCCGAAAAACTTGAATCTGTGCTGCATCATGCAGCAGGGAAACAGACCCCTCAGTCCAACTTGCTCATGTCAACCAACATGTCTCATTGATGTTAGTCCCACCTGCCTGCATTTGGCCCACATCGCTCTAAACTTGAATAACATCCTCGTAAATCTTCTCTGCACTCTTTCCAGCTTAACAACATCCTTCCTATAGCAGGGTGACCAAAACTGAACACCAATGTCTTGTAACATAATATCCAAAATTCCTTCTGTTTGAAGAAGGGTTCCGACCCATAACCTCACCTTTTCCTTTTCTCCAGAGATGCTACCTGATCTGCTGAGTTACTCTAGCATTTTGTGTCTATCTTTGTTATAAACCAGCATCTGCAGCTCTTTCCTACACATCCCAACTTCAATAATCAATAACCTGACTGATGACGGCCAATGTACCAAAAGCCACTTTCAGCATACCATAGACCTGCACTGCTAGATCCCTTGGGATCTTGGGATCTGACCGTACTAAAAAATAAAATCAGGATTCAGGAATGGCGGACTAATCCTGTGGATTGGCAGAAAGGTAGAAGATACTGGACTTTGGAAGTGATTGTGGGTGAACTGGCGGAAAGAGACACTTCAAGCAAGGAAAAAGGAAACCAGAACAGCGTTAGTGTTTCAGTGCCCTGCAGGAACTGCTAAACCCTTTTATTTCACCTTCTTCTTGCAGCTCCCATTCTGAAAGTATTGACTAATTCTTTGTCCTCCATCAGCAGCCATCTTTCCATTAGCCTCAGGGGAAAAAATAATCTGTTCTTCTTTGTTTCTCTAATAACAGGAGATGCAGTTATAATCGGTAGACGCAGCGGCCCCACACTCTCCCGATTTTTCGAGTGTTTTTAATGTTTTATCAAGTTCGTCATGTTTGTCACTTCAACAACTCTGGACAGTCAGCAGTGGACAGTATAGTCGTGAGTTCTTGCTGGACAAGAAAACAACATCATCAACACTGGACGCTACGCTTGCAGAGGAACTTAGCGGCCTCAGAATACTCTGCCTGACCTCGACCTTGGCCTCGAGTGCTGCCCCCCGGCTGGAAAGGAGACACCGCAGGCGGTGTGAGAGGAAGCAGAAGAGGGGTAAGCGCGGAGGCATCCGGGCTAGGCTAGCGGCTAGCCCACACAGACCGGCTATTCCGAGCATGCTAATGGCTAATGTACGCTCACTGGACAATAAAATGGACACTATAAGACTTCTCCGGTCGACCCAGCGTGAGGTGAGGGAATGCTGTGTTTACGTTTTTACGGAAACATGGCTTAATGACAACATCCCGGACTCCGCTGTTCAGCTCGACCGGCTAACATGCTACCGATCGGACAGAGCTACGGTTAGCGGGGGGAAGACTCGCGGCGGCGGTGTGATTGTTTACATCAGTGATGCTTGGTGTCGGGACGCTGTGTTGGTCTACAAACACTGTTCACCGCTGGCGGAGTTTATGGTTGTGAAGTGCCGACCTTTCTACCTCCCGAGGGAGCTAACAGCTATCCTGTTAGTCGCTGTTTACATCCCTCCCAGTTCCAACAACAAGGACAGAGAGGAGGCACTCTGCGAACTGTACCGGGCCATCTCTGAGCAGCAGACAGCACACCCAGATGGCTTTCTCATCGTAGCTGGGGACTTCAACCATGCTAACCTAAAAACTGTCATGCCCAAAGTATACCAGCATGTTGATTTCCCAACACGAGAAAACAACACCTTGGACCTTGTTTACACGACCATCAAAGGAGCATACAAGGCTTCCCCCCTCCCCCACATCGGCCTCTCTGATCACCTCACCGTTCTGCTGAAACCGGCATACAGACCCCGGGTGAAAGTCACCAAACCGGTTTCAAAAGAGGTACGTGTGTGGTCAGAGGACAGCACAGCTGCACTCCAAAACTGCTTTGAGACTACAGACTGGGACATGTTCAAGCAGGCAGCAACATACAACAACACAACCAACATTCAGGAATACACAGAGACAGTTACAGGATACATCACCAAATGCATTGACGATGTGACCCACACCAGAGCCATCACCATCTGGGCTAACCAGAAGCCATGGCTGACAGGGGAGGTCCATGGGCTGCTGAGGGTCCGCAACGCTGCCTTCAGAGAGGGCAATCCAGCCGGTCTCAGAGCAGCCAGGGCCAACCTTTCCAGTGGCATCAGGAAAGCCAAACAACACTACACCCGGCGCATCACAGCCCACTTCAGTGACAGCAGAGACACACGGAGCCTGTGGAAGGGTATTAGGACTATCACGGACTACAAACCCTTACCACAGACCTGTGACAGTGACACCTCTCTCTTGAACGACCTCAACGGCTTCTTCGCACGCTTTGAAGCACAGAGCAACACACCTGCGCAGAAAACAACTCCCCCCCCAACGACCAGGCTATTTGTCTGTCTCCAGGCAGTGTGAGGAGCACACTGTTAAGGATTAACACCCGGAAAGCTTCTGGACCTGACAACATTCCTGGTCGTGTGCTAAAAGACTGCGCAGCTGAGCTCACAGATGTCCTCACAGACATCTTCAACATCTCCCTGAGCCAGGCTGTTGTTCCCTTGTGCTTCAAAGAAACCACCATCATACCTGTGCCCAAGAAGTCTTCTCCATCCTGCTTCAACGACTACCGCCCTGTAGCGCTGACTTCAACCATCATGAAGTGCTTCGAGAGGCTGGTCATGAAGCAGATCAGATCCAACCTCCCCCCCTCCCTGGACCCGTTTCAGTTTGCATATCGAGCTAAGCGGTCCACTGAGGATGCCATCTCCTCTGCTCTACACCCAGCCCTCACCCACTTGGACACTAAAAACTCATATGTTAGGATGCTGTTCATAGACTTTAGCTCAGCATTTAACACCATCATCCCCCAGCAGCTGGTTTGTAAACTAACAAATCTGGGCCTCAGCCCCCTTCTCTGCAACTGGCTGCTGGACTTCCTCACTGCCAGACCCCAGTCCGTACGGGTCGGCAGCAACACATCGGACACCATCACGCTGAGTACGGGTGCCCCACAAGGATGTGTGCTAAGCCCCCTGCTCTTCACCTTGCTGACCCACGACTGCACACCCACCTACAGCTCCAACCACTTCGTCAAGTTTGCGGATGACACAACAGTGGTGGGTCTCATCAGCAACAACGACGAGACCCACTACAGGAAGGAGGTGGACCAGCTGGCCGCGTGGTGCACAGACAACAATCTCTTCCTGAATGTGGAGAAAACAAAGGAGATTGTTGTCGACTTCAGGAGAACGCACACCCAACACCCCCACCCATTGACCATCAATGGTGCTGCTGTGGAGCAGGTGAGCAGCACCAAATTTCTGGGGGTGAACATCACCGAGGATCTCTCCTGGAGCAACAACATCACGTCCATCGCCAAGAAAGCCCAGCAGCGCCTCTACTTCCTCCGCAAACTGAAGAGAGCGGGAGCCCCCACACCCATCATGTACACTTTTTACCGAGGTGCCATCGAGAGCATCCTCAGCAGCTGCATCACTGTGTGGTTCGGAAGCTGCACAGCCTCCAGCCGTAAGACCCTGCAGCGCATAGTGAACACTGCTGAGAGGATCACTGGCGCCTCACTCCCAACACTCCTGGTCCTTTACACCACCCGCCTCACCCGCAAAGCATTGAGCATTGTGGGTGACCCCTCCCACCCCTCCAACAGCCTCTTCACCCTCCTGCCTTCAGGGAGAAGGTTTCGCAGCCTGAGGTCAAGCACCACCCGACTAAAGAACAGTTTTTTCCACCAGGCTGTCAGGATGCTGAACTCTCTCCCCTCCCTTCCTCCTCTCTCCCCTGCCCCTATGGGACCTGGACTTTAACACCCCACACACACGCACATCCAGCACCAGACACTTTAAAAAAAAAAAAAAATTTGAAGTGACTATATTTTATATTTTATATTTTATGTTGATTGTTGTTTGCTGTGCCTTTTGTTTTATGCACTTTGTTCCTCGGGATTGTGGGAAACGGTATTTCGATTTTCTGTCTGTGTAAACTGGCTGAGGATTGACAATAAAATTGACTTTGACTTTGACTTGACTTTGACTAGTTTAAAATCCTGTTTTGTAAATACCTTTTTAAAATGTTTTGCCTTTTTATCTTATTTCTTTACCATTTCATTTTTCATGCTTTCTTTTTTCCCCACCAACTTGATCATTCATTCTACTTTCACTTGCTCTATAAATTATATTTATCTATTTTTCACAACTTTTTCATTTTATTTTCCATGTTGCTAGAAAAACTTACCAGTTTTTAAAATGGCCCTTCCTTCAGTCACATTGCCCATTTTATTTAACCTTTCTTCTTCCCAATTCTGTTATGCCTCTTTTCTTTTCTTTGCTACTTTTCTTTGTCCTTCCCAGATTTTTCCTTCTGATTACATTTCTCATCATTTACTTCATCTATTTATTTTTATCTTATCATACTTCAATGTACTATTTTTTCCGATGTTCTCATTTGTACTCTGCATGAACAAATCCCACAATTAGGCATTTCCATCTCTTACTTATTGTTTCCTTTCTTGTTTCCCTTCTCATTTGTCCCGCCTTTCAAATCAGCTATGTTAAAATAGGATTACCCTTCAAAAATATCTTCATCCCAGTAAAGCCTTGTGGCATGTTCTGAAGTTGTTAAAAGTGCCATAGATCAGGATATGATCATATGATACTCAGATGATCAAGGTCATTCATTCTGCTTACTATGCATTTCTTCCCATTTCATTCTTCAAATTTTAATGCTGTATTGCTCTCATTTTCTCCTTAAAGATTGCCTCTTCGAAGTGATTTTTTTTCCTCCCATTTTATTTTCCTCACTATGGTATCTACTTATTTTTCATTTATTGTCTCCTGTTTGTTCAAATCCTGCTTCATTTCCCTTATTATTGCCATAATGCTGCTTTCTCTTTAATTTCCATTTATAGTTTTTATAATCTCTCTGCTCTTATTTCCGACTGCAGTGATTATTCTTCCCCAATAAATAGTTTATTTTATACTGACATGTTTTGTGCATTGTGCTCATGTTCTTTATTTAACTTCAGCATATCTTACATGTGTTCTTTACATCTGTGTATGTAATTACCTTCAGAGGAGGTTTTCCAGAATGATACCAGGCATGATGCCCGGATTAGAGGTTATTAGCTGCAAGGCTGAGAACTATATTCTCTACTCTGTATCTTCCCCTTTGCTCTATCTATTGTACTTGAGTTTGACTTGATTGTATTTGTGTACAGAGCATTCAGAAAGTATTCATACCCCTTCACATTCCACATTTTGTTATGTTACAGCCTTATTTTAAAATGGATTAAATTCATTTTTTTATCATCAATCTACACACAATACCCCAGAATGAAGAAGCGAAAACAGGTGTTTAGAAATTTTGAAAAGTAATTAAAAAGAAAGAACTGAAATATCATATTTACATAAGTATTCAGACCCTTTGCTATGACACTCAAAATTGAGCTTAGGTTCATCCTGTTTCCTTTGATTATCCTTGAGATGTGTCTACAACTTGAGTGGAGTCTACCAGTGGTAAATTAAATTAATTGGACATGTTTTCGAAAGGCACACACCAGTCTATATAAGGTCCCACATTTGACAGGGCATGTCAGAGCAAAAAAGAAGCCTTGAAGATGAAGGAATTGTCCGTAGACCTCCGAGACAGGATTGTGTCGAGACACAGATCCGGGGAAGGGTATAAAACAATTTCTGCAGCATTGCAGGTCCCGAAGAGCACAGTGGCCTCCGTCATTCTTAAATGGAAGAAATTTGGAACCACCAAGACTCTTCATAGAGCTGGCAGCCCGGCCAAACTGAGCAATCGGGGAGAAGGGGCTTGGTCAGGGGGGTGACCAAGAACCCGATGGTCACTCTGACAGAACTCCAGAGTTCATCTGTGGAGATGGGAGAACCTTCCAGAAGGAGAACTATATCTGCAGCACTCCACCAAACTGCCCCTTATAGTAGAGTGGCCAGAAGGAAGCCACTCCTCAGTAAAAGGCACATGACAGCCCATTTGGAGTTTGCCAAAAGGCACCTAAAGGACTCTCAGACCATGAGAAACATGTTTCTCTGGAATGATGAAACCAAGATTGAACTCTTTGGCCTGAATGTGAAGCATCACGTCTGGAGGAAACCAGGCACCGCTCATCACCTGGCCAATACCATACCTACCATGCTGTGGGGATGTTTTTCAGCGACAGGAACTGGGAGACTAGTCAGGATTGAGGGAAAGATGAACGGAGCAAAGTACAGAGGTATCCTTGATGAAAACATGCTCCAGTGCGTTCTGACCCTCAGACTGGGGCGGAGGTTCACCTTCCAACAGGACAACGACCCAAGACAATGCAGGAGTGGCTTCGTGAATGTCCTTGAGTGGCCCAGCCAGAGCACGGACTTGAACCCGAACGAACATCTCTGGAGGGACCTGAAAATAGCTGTACATCGACGCTCCCCATCCAACCTGACAGAGCTTGAGAGGATCTGCAGAGAAGAATGGGAGAAACTACCTAAATATAGTTGTGCCAAGCCTAGCGTCATACCCAAAAGACTTGAGGCTGTAATCGCTGCCAAAGGTGCCTCAACAAAGTACTGAATAAAGGGTCTGAATACTAAATGTGAAATTTCAGTTATTTCTTTTTAATTACTTTGCAAAAATGTCTAAACACCTGTTTTCACATTTTTATTATGAAGTGTTTTGTGTAGATTGATGATTTAAAAAAAAAGAATTTAATCCATTTTAAAATAAGGCTGTAACGTAACAAAATGTGGAAAAGGTGAAGGGGTCTGAATACTTTCTGAATGCACTGTATAGCATATCTGATCTGTTTGGATAACAGGTAAATCAAAGCTTTGCTCTGTACTTCAGTACATGTGACAATAATAAACAGTATAACCTAAAAGAAACCTTGTGGATGACTGGCTGCTTATCTAGCAGGTACATAGAGGGGACCAGGTTTGGTGTCATCAGCAGTATTTGGTACCGTTGAGAATTGTAGACCCGCTGCCTCACAGGGACAGAGACCCTGGTTTGAATCTGACCTCAGGTGCTATTTGTGTGGGTTTTGCACGTTCTCCCTGTGACTGTGTGGGATTCCTCAGGGTGCTCCAGTTTCCTCCCACATCCCAAAGACGTGCGTGTTTGTAGGTTGATTGGCCTGTGTAACATATCCCCTACTGTGTAGGGAGTAGATGAGAAAGTGGAATAATATAGAACTAAAGTTTTAATTTAATTTAGTTTAGAGATACAGTGCGAAAACAGGCCCTTCGGCCCACCGAGTCCATGCCGACCAGCGATCCCCGCACATGAACACTATCCTACACACACTAGGGACAATTTACACATACACGAAGCCAATTAACCTACACAGCTGTACGTCTTTAGAGTGTGGTAGGAAACTGAAGATCTCAGAGAAAACCCATGCGGTCACGGAGAGAACGTACAAACTCAGTACAGACAGCACCTGTAGTCAGGCTTGAACCCGGGTCTCTGGTGTTGTAAGCACTGTAAGGCAGCAACTCTAACGCTGCGTCACCGCGGCCGCCGTAAAGTGTATGGGTGAACAGTAGTCAGCATGGACCTGGTGGGCTAAATTGCTTCTTTCTATGCTGTATCTCTAAACTAAACTAAAACTAAACTAAGGAGAGGTTGGACACACTTTCACTGTTTTCTCAGGAATGCCGGAGGTTGTGGGGAGCATGTTGGTTGGTGTGGGCGTGTTAGGCAGAATGGCCTGTTTCCATGCGGTGTGACTTTATGGCTTTGACCCTATCAATGCTATTACATGGTACCTATTGACTATTAACCAGCTCCTCAATGCTCAGCTTGGTTACCAACGGAACAACATCTTCTGCCTCAATAGAACTCTAATCCAAACATGGACCAGCTTTCCTGAAGAGTGCTGTTACACCCGTAACATTAAAGCATCATTAAATCAAATGAAGAAACAAAGAATTCAAACAAAACTAAATGCAATGATGATCAGTGGGAGATCTCCCGATGGATTCACATGTAGCATTAATAGGAAATTATAACGATGGTCGAAGCTAATCAACGCTGGCCCACTGTTGAAAAAAATCCTCAGGTCAGAGTCTTGTGTCCAATAAGTGAAAATCGAGGCAAAAAACTGCAGGAAATATAAAACAAAATCTGAAAATACTCAAAAGGTCAGGCTGCATCTGTGGGAAGAGAAACGGAGTCTCCACTTCATTTCTGATGAATAGTCTCCATCCTGAAACGTTGACTTTGTTTTGCTTCCCAGAGATGTCGCCTGACCTGCTGAGTATTTCCAGCATTTTTGGTCTTTGTCCTTTTGTCCAATAACTCAACTGCTCGACTGAAGACTTCCAAAGTCAGGATGTTTGCTCTCCACTGCACAATACTCATTTCTGTTTGCATTTCATCTGATAAGGAAGCATTCTTTGGATGTTTAACACCTCAGCTTTAAATGAGGAGTCCAGCGCTACAAACACTTAGTCAGAATTCACCTGTATCACCTGGGCTCAAAGAAAATCAGAGATAGTCAAGAGTCAAGAGTGTTTCATTGCCATACGTCCCAGATAGAACAATGAAATTCTTACTTGCAGCAGCACAACAGAATATGTAAACATAGTACACTGTAAACAATATAATAAACGAGAAAGAAATAGAAGTTCAGTGTGTGTATATATACATACTCATAAATACACACACACACACACACACACACATACATACACACACATAGGTACAAACAAAAAAACAAACAATAATAGTGCAATAATAGCAATAATAGCCTGTGTAGTTCAGAGCTTATTTGAGATTGTAGTGTTTAATAGTCAAATGGCTGTAGGGAAGAAGCTGTTCCTGAACCTGGACGTTACAGTTTACAGGTATTGGAGTTATTAGTCCAGCACGGAACCAGGCCCTTCAGTCCAAATGCCCGTGCTGACCAAGATGCCCCATCTACACTAGTTCCACCTGCCTCCTGTGCAGTTATAAAATAAGAAAACTCCACAGTCAGGGAGAGAATTCAGCTAAGAGGACTAGGCAGATACTCATGGAAATAGGGATTCATGGACTACATTCGTAGAGTCATGGAATCTTACAGCACAAGGTCCTTCAGCCAAACTAGTGCATGCTGATCAAGATGCCCCCAGCTACACTAGCCCCACCTGCCTAGAACCCCTGAAATAAGGTGGCTAAATTGGGCAAAGCTATATTAAAAACTGCACAAAGGCACATTTAGCACGAAGGTTCATCCTCTGAAATAGAAAAGCAGTTCTGTTGGGAACTGCATGCAGGGCTTGTAGCTAGTTCAATATTGTGTGTCGGCCCCTGGGAAGGGAGTCAGTGAGTGAGGAACTCTGTGTGTGTGTGCCAGAATGCAGCAACAGGAGAGACTGCCATGGGGCTGTGGGGGTGCTGGAACAATGCTCTCCATGTGCTTGGGATTGACTCCCTCCTGATGATATAAAGTGCTGGAGTAACTCAGCGGGTCAGGCAGCATCTCTGGAGAACATGGATAGGTGATGGTTAAGGTCGAGACCCTTCTTCATTCTCAATCTGAGAAGTCACCTATCCATGTTCTCCAGAGATGTTGCCTGACCTGCTGAGTTGCTGCAGCACTTTGTGTCCTTTTGTGTACTAATCAGAATCTGCAATTCTTTGTTTCTACCCCTCATCATTGAACTCGCCTGATGTGGCCATTCATGGCAAGAGAGCGCACACCGAGCTAGAGGCAGATCAAAGGGCCATTGATTGCAGCATGCAATTGATTTTTAAAAACTGTTGCAATCAGTGAAGGGAGCACCACTGATTAATTTTCCACAATGCTGACTACAGGGAGATGCTGTGTGTGTGACATCGATGTGACAAGAAAGACTTTTGAAATGCCATCTCATTCACAACCTTGCATGATGTGCTCATGACTTTTATCCTTGGGTATTAATGAACAGCAAAGATCATGGGTTTCTACCAAAAGCTCCAATTTTTGTCAGATGCACAGAAATGTGAGCTGTGTGACCCATGAAACTGAGAGAACATCATTTGTACCAAAGAGAACTAATTTTCTGATTGGCACTAAGTGACCTGGAAATGATCGCTCGTGTGATCTGATGCGCAGACAACTGCTTTTTTAATGCGATTTTCACACAAAAACACGTGCATAAAAAGAGTCCAATTTCTAGATATACATACTTAAAAGCACTGTAGCAAATTGAATTATGTGTGTGTCTGTTCAGTGGAAAAATCCTTTGGATTTTTTGAGTGGTGGTATTGTTTAGAGAACATCTCTATGAAATTACTCAATCTAAAAATTGGATGTCACATGTTTAACACATTCTACCAATTTGTATATAAAATAAACACTTGTTTTAAATACTTCTTTGGTTATTAAGATCACTTACATCAATCTCAAACTTGATCCACATGTCTTTTGAGACACTAAAACTTTATTGTAGTTTGTTGTTGGGGAAAGTCACATAAAGAATAACTTCAATTGCAAGGTTCTTGGGATTTCAATGTTTGCACAAAAAAGAAATTTGGGTTGTAGTGTAGATTTATGCATGGATGTGTTAGGTTGTCATTTCTAGGTTGTCACCATGTAACCCGCCAGGTACAATCTTTGCAGGAAGCTTGTAGAGACAAACTGGTAGAGTTGCTGCCTCATGGCACCAAAGACCCGGTTTCAAACCTGACCTCGGCTGCTGTCTATGTTTGCACATTCTCCCTGTGACTGTGTGGATTGCCTCCGAGTGCTCGGATTTCCTCCCATGCCCTGAAAACGTGCGGGTTGATAGGTTAGTTGGCCACTCTTAAGTTATACCCTTTAGCTGGCCAATAAAGTTATACCCTTTATCCTGGATATTTCAAAGTCCACTTTTTGCCCTTGACCTACAACAAGGGGTAATTTACAACAGCCAATGCTTGCATGATGTGGGATGAAACTGGAGTTATCCTTGTGGCATGGAGAAGAACATACAAACTACATGGATGGCCGGCTAGGTCAGGATCCAACTCAGGTTCCTGGAGCTGTGAGGCAGCAGCCTAACTGGTATGCCATAAGGGTTCTCCCTAAAGGAGCAGTGAGCAGCAGACTGTTGGATGTCCCCAACTAGCCTTGCTAATTTCTACAGATGCGCCGTAGAAAGCGTTTTATCAGGACGCATCACAGCATGGTTTGGGATCAGGTCCATCCACAAGAAATTGCACAAAGTTGTGAACGTAGCCCAAACCATCACGCAAGCCAACCTCCTTTCCATTGAATCCATCTACACTTCACACTTCAGCAAGACCACCAGCATAATCAAGGACCAGTCTCACCCCAGTCACTCCCTCTTCTCCCCTCTCCCATCAGGCAAGAGGTACAGAAGTTTGAAAATACATGCGTCCAGATTCAGGGACAGGTTCTTCCCAGCTGTTATCAGGCAACTAAGCCATTCTATCACCAACTAGAGAGTGGTCCTGACCTCCCATCTACCCCTTTGGAGACCTTCAATCTATCTTTAATTGGACTTCACTGGACTTTATCTTGCACTAAAAGTTATACCCTTTGTCCTGTATCTGTGCACTGTGGGCGCTTTGAGATTGTAACCATGCTTTGTCTTTTCACTGACTGGATAGCACGCAACAAAAAAGCTTTTTACTGTAGCTCAGTACATGTGACAATAATAAACAAAACTAAACTAAAGTAAAAGATGTGGTAGAGACCAGTTGTAACAGCTCTAACAGTAATAAATCTCTAACTAGAAAGATGAATGTGACTGTAAGCCTGATGGCCAAGGTAGTCAAGGTATTTGTGCCATTATGTGTGTGGTGACATGGCCTTTCAGTATGGACCATATAGTGGTTTACGTGTTGGCTCTTCGAGTTGCAAATCTTCACAGGAAATTAGTTCAGTCAAACCTAGCTGCACTGTGAGTAATTAAGAACAGTTGCTTCTCAGACAAATTATGTTAAAATTATCTCCACAGATGAATTTTCCATGAATTTTGAGGTCAGTTGGGAGAATTGTATGCCATGTTTCCTGGGATAGGGTTTTGTTGTATGAAGAGAGATTAAGTAGATTGAGGTCACAAGAGATGCTGGGATCTGGAGTAAAAAAACAAACTGCTGGAAGAACTCAATGGTTCATGCAGCATTTGTGGAGAGAAACGAATCATAAAATCATAAGGTCATAAGTGATTGGAGCAGAATTAGGCCATTTTGCTATCAAGTCTACTCTGCCATTTAATCATGGCTGATCCACCTCTCCCTCCTAACCCTATTCTCCTGCCTTCTCCCCATAACCCCTGATACATGCACTAATCAAGAATATGTTTATCTCTGCCTTAAAAACATCCACTGATGGTCTCCATAGCCTTCTGTGGCAAAGAATTCCACAGATTCACCACCCTCTGACTAAAGAAATTCCTCCTCAGCTCCTTCCTAAAGAAATGTACTTTAATTCTGAGGCCATGACCTCTAGTCCTAGACTCTCCCACCAGTGGAAACAGCCTCTCCTCATCCACTCTATCCACGCCTTTCACTGTACGTTTCAACGAAGTCCCCCCTCATTCTACTAAACTCCAGCGAGTACAGGCCCAGTGCCGTCAAACGCTCTTCATATCTTAACCCACTCATTCCTGAGATAATTCTTGTAAACCTCCTCTGGACCCTCTCCAGAGCCAGCACACCCTTCCTCGGGTATGGTACCCAAAATTGCTCACAATACTCCAAATGCAGCCTGACCAATGCTTTACAAGAGCCTCAGCATTACATCCCTGTTTTTGTATTCTAGCCCTCTTAAAATAAATGGTCTATGTTTCAGGTTGAAACCAGCATCAGCACAATTAACCTACAAACGCATGTGTCTTTGAGATGTGGGAGGAAACCGGAGCACCCTGAGGAAACCCACACAATCACAAGGAGAATGTACAAACTCCACACAGATAGCACCCAAGGTCAGGGTCAAACCTGGGACTCTGGCGCTGTGAGGCAGCAGCTCTGTCAGCTGGACTATTCAGGTCATGTATGTCTGGCAGCTTATTAACCAGGAAAAAACATAAATATACAAATTAGACAAGGAGTGCCTTAAGCACCACATTTGAAAGCTTTGATCCAGATATAAAAGTTATCTTATCAAAGAAGAGTGCTGAAAAGTCAAAGCAGTAGACCATGGAGTTTGATTTTCCACACATGTCTTACTATGCCTTGTATCGAACAGCAGATAAGTAGAACATTTAGCTAACTAAATATCGAGAAGGCAGAGGCTGCTGTCCTTGACTCCAGCCTCAAATCTAGTTCCCTAAACCCAGTCCTTCTCCATCATCTGTCTGATGCCTAGCCAGAGTGTTGTATTTTGTTTCCCCGTTCATCTGCTCCATCTCCAAAGCAGCTGGTTCCTCCTCTGCAACATTTTTTACCCTAAAAATAAGAACACAAAATGCTAGAGCAACTCAGCGGGCCAGGCAGCATCCCTGGAGAATACGAATAGGTGACTTTTCAGGTTGGAACACGTCTTCAGGTCCTGACCCAAAATGTCATCTATCTGCGGTCTCCAGAGATGCTGCCTGCAGGAAACCCACTGTATACTCTCTTCTAATATTCAACTTCCCAAAGTGCGACACCTCACACTTGCTCGGGATAAATTCCATCTGCCATTTCTCCGCCCATTTCTATAATTCCTTCCCTGAAATTTACTACCCATTAACCTGTCACTCCTTCAAAATAATCCTTGCCCTACTTCTACATTTCATACACACCACCACCAATGCCTTGAAACATCATCTTAATGTCAAATGGATGAACCAGAAGTACACCAAGCTTTCCGTTGGAGGGCCAGATTGATGATCCACATCATGGTGGCACGGTGGCGCAGTGGTAGAGTTACTGCCTCACAGCCCCAGAGACCCAGGTTCAATCCTGACTACAGGTGCTATCTGTACAGAGTTTGTACTTTCTCCCTGTGACCGAGTGGATTTTCTCTGAATGCTCTAATTTCCTCCCACATACCAAAGACATACAGCTTTGTAGGTTAAATGGCTTTGGTAAAATTGTAAATGTCCCTAGTGTGTAGGACAGTGTTAGTGTATGGGGTGATCATTGGTCAGTGCGGACTCGGCGGGCTTGTTGACTTGTTGACTTGTAATTATATAATTCGATGGAAATCAGTTTTTAGGTTCACCAGTCAGTGAAATTCAATAGCTGTTTGGGTCATAATGAATACAACATTTCATCATAGATTTTAAAATATGTTCTGCACATACACCAATCACACATCAGCCAAAACATTATGACCACCTGCCTAATATGCTGTTGGTCCTCCATGTGCAGCCCCTTGCGCAGCAGGGTGCGATGCACTGTGTATTGTGACACATTCCTCCCGTGACCACCATTAAAATTTTCCATGACTCATGCCACAGTAGACCTTCTGTCAGTGCGGACCAGACGGGATAGCCTTCGTTGCCCTCACGCATCGATGAGCCTTGGGCGCCCTACACCCTGTCGCCAGTTTGTGGTTTGTCCCTCCATGGACCACTGTCAGTAGGTACTCACCACTGCTGACCGGGAGCACCCCACAAGCTTTGCCATTTCAGAGATGCTCTGACCCAGTTGACTGGCCATAACAATTTGGCCCTTGTCAAAATCGCTCAGGTCTTTACTCCTGCCCATTTCTCCTGCATCCAACACATCAACTTCAAGAACTGACTGTTCACTTGCTGCCTAATATATTCCACCCCTTGACATGTGCCATTGTAACAAGATAATCAATGTTATTCACTTCGCCTGTCAGTGGTCATAATGTTTTGGCTAATCGTTGTACTTATTACAAACTATTCCACATCAGACTTACTAAAAGTCTACTGCACCTCCTGTAGATCAACTAACCTTCCATATTCCTTTCATAAGATTGAACCATTATTGGTGTATTTTCTTTTTTGCACGACCGAATACATGAACTGCTTGGATAAGACGCCAAGAGTTTCACGTTTTCTCGGTATAACTGACAATAATAAACCAATACCAATACATGAGGGTAGACATAAAATGCTGGAGTAACTCAGCAGGTTAGGCGGCATTTCACTGAAGATAGACACAAAATGCAGGAGTAACTTCAGATCCAGCTATATCACTTGCTGCTGACTTTGACATTTTAGGCAGCAAGAGGAAAGTTTAAAAAAATGTTATTGAAATTGTCCAGCAACTATTTAATCTGTTTAAATAACGCTGCATCACCCGCTGAGTTACTCCAGCATCTTGTGTCTATTTTTGGTATAAACCAGCATCTGCAGGTCCATCCTACCATGGCACGGTGGCGCAGCAGTAGAGTTGCTGTCTTACAATGCTTACAGCACCAGAGATCTAGGTTCGATCCTGACTACGGGTGCTGTCTGTACGGAGTTCGAACGTTCTCCCCATGACCTGCGTGGGTTTTCTCCGAGATCTTCGATTTCCTCCCACACTCCAAAGACATACAGGTTTGTAGGTTATTTGTCTTGGTATACTGCAAGAGCAAATTGTCCCTAGTGCGTGTAGGATAGTGTTAGTGTGCAGGGATCGCTGGTCAGTGTGGACTCGGTGGGCCGAAGGGCCTGTTTCCGCATTGTATTTCTAAACTACACCAATAAGTGAGGGATTGGTTGTAGAAGCTACTACGGGAAATGGCTTGGAATTCATCAGGATGGATTCATATTAAGGACAAGGAGCTCAGCGGAGGAGAGGGAGTGGAATGAGTTGCTAGTGAGGAATCTTACCAGCAACTTGTTGGCATCTTTGACACTCTAATTAACAACTTAGAGCCACATGCTTGAGAAAACAGCAGTCGCAACAGAGCACACATTTGTCCTTTCAGTCCTAGAATCTAAACAAAAATAATTAAGTACATATTATGCATTCTATGCACATCATCACTTTTGTTACCTCTGAATTGTATTATGTCACATTACCATGGAATTGAAACTGCCTTAAATAATTTTAGAGTTTGACAACCAAGGAAAAATAATCAGGGATTATTCTTTCTTTAGACTTTAGACTTTAGAAATATAGTGCAGAAACAGTTCCTTCGGCCCGCCAAGTCTGCCGCCGATCAGCGATCACCACATACATTATCACTATCCTACACACTAGGAATAACTTACAATTTTTCCAAAGCCAATTAACCTACGAACCTGTATATCTTTGGAGTGTGAGAGGAAACCGGAGCAGCCGGAGAAAAGCCACGCGGTCACAGGGAGAACGTACAAACTCCATGCAGAGAGCACCCATAGTAAGGATCGGACCTGATTCTCTGGCACTGTAAGGCAGCAACTTTACCACTGCGTCACTGTGCCACCCCTTTCCTGGTGCTTTAGTGTAAAAATCTTTGATAGAACCGTGGAAGCATCAGAAAATGTATCAGTCTGAAGAAGGGTTTCGACCCGAAACGTCACCCATTCCTTCTCTCCAGAGATGCTGCCTGTCCCGCTGAGTTACTCCAGCATTTTGTGTCTACGATTTAAACCAGCATCTGCAGTTCTTTCCTGCACATAAAAATGTAGCTATTGGCTTTAATCCCATATTTTTACCATAAAATCAGAGTGAAAGGACCTTCATGAAAATAGACATTTTCAAGCTTCTGAGTGAATCATTATAACTGTGTTTCACAGAAGAAATACAGATCATATGACTGCATTTCTTGCCCCTGGCAACAACAGTACTCAAAGCTAAAACAAGCAAAGGCTGTAAATCGAACAAAGAATATCTTAAGTTCTGGGCTCTAAATAAACTGAGGATAACTTTTTGTGTATACATGCACAGATGTGTCATGATCTAGAAAATTTTGTTTTCATAACTTACTGCCAAAGGAGTTCTGTCCTCTGGAAAAAAGCATGATGTCACTGCTTTTATTAAAGATGAATAAGAAGCTTATTATCATGACAATAGATGTATTGATTCTTTCGTCTTATGGCTTCTCTTACACAAGATAGAATTCTGCTTATATTCCATGTTTTAAAAATCAGTCTATTCTGACAACTCATTTTATCATCCCTATAGGACACTTGTTATTTTTTGGTCTTACACAAAAACAGTACAGTAAAAGAGTTGACGTTTCGGGTCGAGACCCTGAAGAAGGGTCCTGACATGAGACATCACCTATACATTAGAGAAACAAGAAACTGCAGATGCTGGTTTATCAAAGAAAGAGTAATAGAATCATACAGCGTGAAAACAGGCCCTTCCACCCAACTTGCCCATGCCGACCACCATGCCCCATCTACACTAGTCCCACCTGCTGGCATTTGACCTGGGTGTTTCTGTCAGGCAGCATCCCTGGTGAACATTTGAAGAAAGGTCGCAATCCAAAACGTAACCTATCCATGTTCTCCAGAGATGCTGCCTGACCCGCTGAGTTACTCCAGCACTTTCTGCCTTTTTTTTGTAAACCAGCATTTGCAGTTCCTTGTGTCTCTAGGATACCTTAATGCTAGGGTAAAACATATTGGAGTACTAAGTGGGCGGCACGGTAGCGCAGCGGTAGAGTTGCTGCTTTACAGCGAATGCAGCGCCGGAGACTCAGGTTCGATCCTGACTACGGGTGCTGTACTGTAAGGAGTTTGTACGTTCTCCCCGTGACCTGCGTGGGTTTTCTCCGAGATCTTCGGTTTCCTCCCACACTCCAAAGACGTACAGGTATGTAGGTTAATTGGCTGGGTAAATGTAAAAAATTGTCCCTAGGATAGTGTTAATGTACGGGGATCACTGGGCGGCACGGACTTGGAGGGCCGAAAAGGCCTGTTTCCGGCTGTATATATATGAAATGAAATATGAAATATGAAATAAGTCCAAACCTGTGCAGCTCTTGAGGAGTAAAATGAAGATGACATCCAAGGATCTCTATCTGACAGGCCAGATGTCTCCATATGTTCCAGGTAAGACCTTCTAGTTTCTCAGCCGCATACGTTCATCCGGTGTCAAAGAATTTCTTATGGCATCTCAATACTCCCTACGTCTGTATCTCCAACCCAGTCACACCATGTGCAGCAACTATTTCACGTGAGAACGTTGCTTTCAGATTTGCATTCCGTGGCTGAACAAGTTGAGTCTCCCACTGTCCAGATTCTTACTTGGACCGGTTGCAAAATTACTTTGGGTCCAAGTTCACAAAAGAATGTTCACTGTACTTTGCTACACATATTAATAAAGGAACCATTAAACCATTGAACACCAAAGACAGAGTAATTTATGGTGTAGAACTCAACACCACAAAGTCTTTCTACCATAAGTACAGTTCAAGTCTATGATGAAATACCCTCTAATTAGTTGAATGAATATCAGACCAGTGACATTTGGGAGTTTATCACATCCGAGACAAAAAGCTTATTTGATAGACACTTAATTTAGTATCTTGAATATTTGCTTCAGTTGCAAAATGAAAAGTTCCGTTTCAGTTGCAAAATGTACAGCAACTACATGGTAATTTATTTTGGCAAAGCTGGAATACTTATGACCTTTACCAACAACAAGGTAAAGATAGCAAGCATTGTGTATAAAAGTGAACTTTATTAAGAGAATGTTGGGTACCTGGAACATACTGCCAGGGATGGTGGTGAAGGCAAGTACAATAGTGGGATTCAAGAGGCTTTTAGATTGGCACACGGATAAGCAGGGAATGGAGGGATATGGATCACAGGCAGGCAGAGGAGATAAGTTTAACCAGGCATCATGTTTGACACGGACATTGTGAGCTGAAGAGCCTGTTCTTGTGATGTACTGTTCTATTTTCTATGTTCTATGTTCTATATTCTAACCCAAGTAAGATTGTGAGTAAAGATGGATTGAGTTTAAGAAACAAAATTCAGGGACAGAATTAGTAGTAATTGGGCTTTTCCTAATGGCCAATGTTGCATAACTAACTTGATAGTCTTTTGATGCAAGGTGGATGACAATGTAGATGAGGGGCAGCACAGTGGTGCAGCGGTAGAGCTGCTGTCTTACAACCCCAGAGACCGGGTTCGATCCTGACTACGGGTCCTGTCTGTACGAAGTTTGTACATTCTCCCTGTGACCGCGTAGTTTTTCTTCGGGTGCACAGGTTTGTAGGTTAATTGGCTTTGGTAACTTGTAAAATTGCCCCTAGTGTCTAGTGCGAGTGTAGGGGGTGGTTGCTGATCAGCGTGGACTCGATGGGCCAAAGGACCTGTTTCCATGCTGTATCTCTAAAGTATGAAGTCTAAAGTCTACAGTAACAGCCATTGGGCAAATGGCTCATGGTGGAACTTTAATGGGGAGCGAAACTGTGTGCCATTGACATTAATACACACAATTTCTTTCTGGTATCAGTAACACTCCAATTATATCTCAAGCTGCAGATTACAATTTTCCTATCTTGGCAGCATAAAATGGAGCTTCTCAGTGCAACCTAGTACCTTTGGCCCAGGAGCGGTTGGAGCGGTTGGAGCAGCGTCCGGGCGGTAGGTTTAAAAACCGAGCGCGGGGCTTTGTTTCCACAGAGGCCCAGGAGCGGTTGGAGCGGTTGGAGCAGTGTAAAAACGTTCCATCTCACTTCAAAATAAGTGGTCTGGAGGAAGCCGCTGATTGGTGGAAGCGGACTAGAGAAAGCAGCTGATTGGGCGTAACCCCGGGGTTGTATTTCTGCTTTTTGTTCGTACTTTTAGTTAAGGGTTCAGTGAGTTAAGGGTTCAGTGAGTTAAGGGTTCAGTGAGTTAAGGGTTCACTGAGTTAAGGGTTCAGTGAGTTAAGGGTTCAGTGCTTTTTAGTAAAGGTACAGTTTAAAGGATTAAGAGGGATTTGATTTAATTTGGGGGTAAGACATGTCAGGTGAGATCGGCCCCGTGGAGTGCTCATCCTGCAACATGTGGGAGATCAGGGATATTGTCGGTGTCCCTGATGACTACGTGTGCAGGAAGTGTGTCCAGCTGCAGCTCCTGGCAGACCGCATTGAACGGTTGGAGCTGCGGTTGGACTCATTCTGGAGCATCCACGATGCTGAGAAGGTCGTGGATAGCACGTACAGTGAGTTGGCCACACCGCAGGTAAAAGATAAGCGGACAGAAAGGAAACGGGTGGCCACTAGCCAGCGGAGCAGTAGGCAGGTAGTGCAGGAGTCCCCTGCGGTCATCTCCCTCCTAAACAGATATGCCATTTTGGATACTGTTGGGGGAGATGGCTCATCAGGGGAAGGCAGCAGCAGCCAAGTTCATGGCACCTTGGGTGGCTCTGCAGCAAAAGAGGGGAGGAAAAAGAGTGGAAGGGCTATAGTGATAGGGGATTCAATTGTAAGGGGAATAGATAGGCGTTTCTGCGGCCGCAAACGAGACACCAGGATGGTATGTTGCCTCCCTGGTGCAAGGGTCAGGGATATCTCTGAGCGGCTGCAGAACATTCTGGAGGGGAAGGGTGAACAGCCAGTTGTCGTGGTGCACATTGGCACCAACGATCTAGGTAAAAAACGGGATGAGGTCCTACAAGGTGAATTTAGAGAGCTAGGAGATAAACTTAAAAGTAGGACCTCAAAGGTAATAATCTCTGGATTACTACCAGTGCCACGTGTTAGTCAGAGCAGGAATAGGAGGATATTTCAGATGAATACGTAGCTTGAAAAATGGTGCAAGGGGGAGGGATTCAAATTTCTAGGACATTGGAACCAGTTCTGGAAGAGGTTGGACCAGTACAAACAGGACGGTCTGCACCTGAGCTGGAATGGAACCAATCTCCTTGGGGGAGTGTTTGCTAGTGCTGTCGGGGAGGATTTAAACTAATGTGGCAGGGGGATGGGAGCATGAGCAGAGAGACAGAGGGGTGTAAAATGAGGGTAGAAGCAATAGGTAGCAAGGTGAAAAGTAAAAGTGGCAGGCAGACAAATCCAGGGCAAAAATCAAAAAGGGCCACTTTTCAACATAGTTGTATAAGGGGTAAGAGTGTTGTAAAAACAAGCCTGAAGGCTTTGTGTCTCAATGCAAGGAGTATACGTAATAAGGTGGATGAATTAAATGTGGAGATAGTTATTAATGATTATGATATAGTTGGGATTATGGAGACCCGGTACGGCTCGGCCGTGGGGCCTTCCATCGCCCGGCTCGGCCACGAGACGTTTCAGCACCCGGTACGGCTCGGCCGTGGGGCCTTCCATCGCCCGGCTCGGCCACGGGACGTTTCAGCACCCGGTATGGCTCGGCCGCGGGGCCTTCAATCGCCCGGCACGGCCGCGGGACTTTTCAGCGCCTGGTGCGGCTCGGCCGCGGGGACTTCCATCCCCTTGCGGGGACTGTGCGGGTCGGTCGGGGACGAGCTGTCTGTCCGTGGGCGTGGGGAAGAGAGTGGAAGTTTTGTTGCCTCCATCACAGTGAGGGGGTGTTTGGAGTCACTGTGATGGATGTTTGTGTTGGGGTCATGTGTCTTGTGTTCTTTTTTTTTTTGTGTGTGACTACAATGTAATTTCGTTCGGTACCTCGGTACCGAATGACAAATAAAGCTCTGTATTCCTCTGTACATGGCTCCAGGGTGACCAAGGCTGGGAGTTCAACATCCAGGAATATTCTATATTCAGGCGAGATAGACAGAAAGGAATAGGAGGTGGAGTAGCGTTGCTGGTTAGAGAGGAGATTAAAGCAGTGGAAAGGAAGGACATTAGCTTGGAGGATGTGGAATCGATATGGGTAGAGCTGCGAAACACTAAGGGGCAGAAAACGCTAATGGGAGTTGTGTACAGGCCACCTAACAGCAGTAGTGAGGTTGGGGATGGCATCAAACAGGAAATTAGAAATGCGTGCACTAAAAATGGGTGACTTCAATCTACATATAGATTGGGTGAACCAAATTGGCAGGGGTGCTGAGGAGGAGGATTTCTTGGAATGTTTGCGAGATGGTTTTTTAAACCAACATGTCGAGGAACCAACGAGAGAGCAGGCCATTCTAGACTGGGTATTGAGTAATGAGGAAGGGTTAGTTAGCAGTCTTGTTGTGCGAGGCCCCTTGGGCAAGAGTGATCATAATATGGTGGAGTTCTTCATTAGGATGCAGAGTGACAAAGTCAATACAGAAACAAGTGTTCTGAACTTAAAGAAAGGTAACTTTGAGGGTATGAGGCGTGAATTGTCCAAGATAGACTGGCAATTGATGCTGAAAGGGTTGACGGTGGACATGCAATGGAAGGCATTTAAAGGTCGCATGGATGAACTACAGCAAGTGTTCATCCCAGTTTGGCAAAAGAACAAACCAGGAAAGGTAGTACATCCGTGGCTAACAAGGGAAATCAAGGATAGTATTAAAACAAAAGATGAAGCATACAGATTAGCCAGAAAAAGTAGCATACCAGAGGACTGGGAGAAATTCAGAGTCCAGCATAGGAGGACAAAGGGCTTAATTAGGAAAGGGAAAATAGATTATGAGGGGAAAACTGGCAAGGAACATAAAAACTGACTGCAAAAGCTTTTATAGATATGTGAAGAGAAAAAGATTAGTTAAGACAAATGTAGGTCCCTTGCAGTCGGAAACAGGTGAATTGATCATAGGGAACAAGGAGATGGCAGACCAATTGAACAACTACTTTGGTTCTGTCTTCACTAAGGAAGACATAAACAGTCTGTCGGAAATAGCGGGGGACCGGGGGTCTAATGAGATGGAGGAACTGAGGGAAATCCAGGTTAGTCGGGAAGTGGTGTTAGGTAAATTAAATGGATTAAAGGCAGATAAATCCCCAGGGCCAGATAGGCTGCATCCCAGAGTGCTTAAGGAAGTAGCCTCAGAAATAGTGGATGCATTAGTGATAATTTTTCAAAACTCTTTAGATTCTGGAGTAGTTCCTGAGGACTGGAGGGTAGCTAATGTAACCCCACTTTTTAAAAAGGGAGGGAGAGAGAAAACGGGGAATTATAGACCAGTTAGCCTAACATCGGTAGTGGGGAAAATGCTAGAGTCAGTTATTAAAGATGTGATAGCATCACATTTGGAAAGTGGTGAAATCATCGGACAAAGTCAGCATGGATTTACAAAAGGCAAATCTTATAGAATTTTTCGAGGATGTAACTAGTAGAGTGGATAAGGGAGAACCAGCCGATGTGTTGTATCTGGACTTTCAGAAGGCCTTCGACAAGGTCCCACATAGGAGATTGGTGTACAAACTTAAAGCACACGGTATTGAGGGTTCAGTGTTGAGGTGGATAGAAAATTCGTTGGCGGACAGGAAGCAAAGAGTAGGAATAAACGGGTCCTTTTCGGAATGGCAGGCAGTGACTAGTGGGGTACCGCAAGGCTCAGTGCTGGGACCCCAGTTATTTACAGTGTATATTAATGATTTGGACGAGGGAATTGAATGCAACATCTCAAAGTTTGCGGATGACACGAAGCTGGGTTGCAGTGTTAGCTGCGAGGAGGATGCTAGGAGGCTGCAGAGTGACTTGGATAGATTGGGCGAGTGGGCAAATGCATGGCAGATGCAATATAATGGGGATAAATGTGAGGTTATCCACTTTGGCGGCAAGAACAGGAAAGCAGAGTATTACCTGAATGGTGACCGATTAGGAGAGGGGGAGATGCAACGTGACCTGGGTGTCATGGTGCACCAGTCATTGAAGGCAAGCGTGCAGGTGCAGCAGGCAGTGAAGAAAGCGAATGGTATGTTGGCATTCATAGCAAGAGGATTTGAGTTTAGGAGCAGGGAGGTTCTACTGCAGTTGTACAGGGCATTGGTGAGACCGCACCTGGAGTATTGTGTGCAGTTTTGGTCTCCTAATCTGAGGAAAGACGTTCTTGCCTTAGAGGGAGTACAGAGAAGGTTCACCAGATTGATCCCTGGGATGGCGGGACTTTCATATGAAGATAGACTGAATAGACTAGGCTTGTACTCGCTGGAATTTAGAAGACTGAGGGGGGATCTTATAGAAACATATAAAATTCTTAAGGGGTTGGAGAGGCTAGATGCGGGAAGATTGTTCCCGATGTTGGGGGAGTCCAGAACCAGGGGTCACAGCTTAAGGATAAGGGGGAAATCTTTTAGGACCGAGATGAGAAAACATTTCTTCACACAGAGAGTGGTGTGTCTGTGGAATTCTCTGCCACAGAAGGTAGTTGAGGCCAGTTCATTGGCTATATTTAAGTGGGAGTTAGATGTGGCCCTTGTGGCTAAAGGGATCAGGGGGTATGGGGAGAAGGCAGGTACAGGTTACTGAGCTGGATGATCAGCCATGATCATATTGAATGGCGGTGCAGGCTCGATGGGCCGAATGGCCTACTCCTGCACCTATTTTCTATGTTTCTATGTTTGTCGAACAGTTACAAAGAAACTGGTCGCACATTGTGCTGAAATCATCAATGGGACAACCATCACTGCTTACTCCACTGATTCTACCCTTTGTGTGCTGTGCACATCCTAGTTACGTGATGTCATCTCTGCCTCATTGACCACCCAGTAGTTCACCCTGGCACGGAGCACTCACAGAACACAGCCTTTCATGGCAGGTGACCATTTGTGGTTGTCCACCTGTATTTTCGGGCAGCACACAGTGACACAGTGGTAGAGTTGCTGCCTTAGAGAACCAAAGACCTGAGTTCAATCCTGACCTTGGGTACTGTCTGTAAGGAGTTTGTATGTTCACCCTGTGACTGTGTGGGTTATCCTCTGGTGCTCCGGTTTCCTCCCACATCCCCATGACATGCGGGTTTGCAGGTTAATTGGCTTTTGTAAATTGTCGCTAACGTATAGGATGGAACTAGTGTACAGGCGATCTCTGGTTGGCGTGGACTCGATGGGCATAAAGGGCCTGTTTACACCCTGTATCTCTAAACTAAATTTCCCTTCACTTCCACAGTGAGTTTTGAAGCAGCTATTTTCTGGTTACCATGAGAGTTTCTTCAGGGTCGATACTCTTCCCAATGAACAGTGCAGTAAAGACGTGGGTGCCATTGATGCTACAGCTCTTGCAATCCAAGCAGCTCCCATTGCTTAAAACACAAAGTGCTGGAGAAACTCAGTGGGTCAGGCAGCATCTGGGCATGGAATGGACAGACGATGTTTTAGGTCGGGATCCTTCTTTGGACATGGCACAAAGGGTAAACAATCGGATTCTGGGTGAAAACCAACTTTTAGGCACATTGCTCCAAAACCAATGAAGCCCAAGAAGGTTGCTGGGATTAACATGGTGGGTCACATTTTGCAAGAAACCTATCAACAGGAGAACCAAGTCTTAAATCTTCTCATACATTGCTGCTATCATGTTCATTAATAAAATAGACACACTCAGGCAAATATAACACCTTTCTGTTAAAAACAAATAGTTCTGTTCTTTTTTGTTCTTGAAATAATTTATAGCCTCTAG
Organism: Rhinoraja longicauda; assembly: GCF_053455715.1. NCBI lineage: Eukaryota > Metazoa > Chordata > Chondrichthyes > Rajiformes > Arhynchobatidae > Rhinoraja > Rhinoraja longicauda. Next base: position 46,410,522 of record NC_135959.1, on the reverse strand, counting down.
TTCGACTAAGGCCATAGATTCCTGGAATGTGTCAATATAGATTATATTGACACATTCTTCCATTATAGATGAGGCTCTCATTAGGGCCTTCACTATATCCTACAGCTCCGCTTGCTCCCCCTCCCTCCATTCGTAACAAAGATAGAGTCCCCCTTGTCCTCACCTTCCACCCCATCAGCCAGCGTATACAATAAATTATTCTCCAACATTTCCGTCACCTCCAACGGGATCCCACTACTGGCCACATCTTCCCATCTCCTCCCCTTTCTGCTTTCCGCAGAGACCGTTCCCTCCGTAACTCCCTGGTCCACTCGTCCCTTCCTACCCAAACCACCCCCTCCCCAGGTACTTTCCCCTGCAACCGCAGGAGATGCAACACCTGTCTCTTTACCTCTCCCCTCGACTCCATCCAAGGACCCAAACAGTCTTTCCAGGTGAGGCAGAGGTTCACCTGTACCTCCTCCAACCTCATCTAATGTATCCGCTGTTCCAGATGTCAACTTCTCTTCATCAGCGAGACCAAACGCAGGCTCGGTGATCGTTTCGCTCAACACCTTCGCTCAGTCCGCCTTAACCAACCTGATCTCCCGGTGGCTCAGCACTTCAACTCCCCCTCCCACTCCCAGTCTGACCTTTCTGTCATGGGGCTCCTCCAGTGTCATAGTGAGGCCCACCGCAAATTGGAGGAACAGCACCTCATATTTCACTTGGGCAGCTTACAGCCCAGCGGTATGAACATTGACTTTTCTAACTTTAGATAGTTCCTCTGTCCCTCTCTTCCCCTCCCCCTCCCCAGTTCTCCCACTGTCTTCCTGTCTCCAACTATACCCTTTCTTTGTCCCGCCCCCCCCGACATCAGTCTGAAGAAGGGTCTCGACCCAAAACGTCACCCATTCCTTCTTTCCAGAGATGCTGCCTGACCTGCTGAGTTACTCCAGCATTTTGTTATACCTTCGATTTGTACCAGCATCTGCAGTTATTTTCTTACACAAAAGGTAATTGATGGTAAGGTAACTATTAGTACAAAAATATTCACACAATTAATCATAATAACTTTATTTGTTTTACCCTGAAAAGTATTCTTTTATTTTCAAATCAGTATCCCTACATAAATTTGTAGCCTGGTACCTATTATTGCTTCAGGGTGGATTATGGGAACATAAACAGGAACTTTTCATCTTTAAACACAGAAAAGTTTCAGCATGAGGCAAAGAAATTGATTTAATTTTGCCTGTATACATTTAGCCCCAATGTGCACTCTCCTTCCTTTGTACATGGAAAGGGTGCAGATTTCAGCTGATCAATGATAGTTCTCCACGCTACACTAGAGAAGCACAAATGTCAAGGTCAAAGCACAATTACCATCAGCACAAATTGCAGACAATAATATTATAATACGAGTTGCCAACTCATTTTAGATTTATTCTTTAGGAATTTATTAGTTAACATCCCAATGATGGAAACATAAAGCACATTTTCTTGCGGGGGATATCCTGGATCAGAATGTAATATAGTCATTTGATGTTTAATAGTAAGGAATACTTGTCAATTGTGTATTGTGGTAGTGGGGGTTTTGTCACTGTTTATTGTGTGAATATTATTGTAAATAATTGAATAACTTTCATTTTGATTTTTTTTTAATCTCATTTTCTCAATTCTAATAAGCTGAATAAAAACGTAAAATACACAACATTTATTTTTTGCTTCCTAAGTATCTGCATGTGGCTGGAATCATGAACTAATCAGCTATCAAGTAGCGATATTCTATTGGAATTTAACCAATCATTCTATTGGAAGGCAGGACCCCTCAATTCATTTCTGCATAATTTTACATCGTGTTTGTGTTTCAAACTGCTGAAAGCTAGGAGATGGAGTTTGCCGGTGCCATTTGCAGTTGGCAAGAGTGTTGACAATGTTTAAAAAATAAATTCTGAAGTGAGTTAATGAGCTTAGCAGGTCCAGCAAACCATACGAACAATTCATATGAACAATGCCGCAGGGCAGCACGATGGCGCAGTGGTAGAGCTGTTGCCTTACAGCGCCAGTGACCCGGGTTCTATCCTGACCACAGATGCTATCTGTACGGAGTTTGTATGTTCTCCCCGTGACCCACGTGGGTGGTCTCTGGGAGCATTGGTTTCCTCTTGCATTGCAAAGACACAGGTTTGTAGGCTAATTAGCTTGGAATAATTGTAAATTGTCCCTGTTGTGTGTAGGATAGTCTTAGTGCGGGGATTGCTAGTCGATGCGGACTCTGTGGGCCAGAGGGCCTGTTACCGCACTGTATCTCTAAACAAAAATAAATTAAATTTAAAAATCAGAATCACACCATATTTGATTTGTACTCTGTACAGTTTCTGTCTGCAGCTGTTCTGAAGCTCTAATTCCAGATGTTGAATTTTGTCTCTGGAATGTTGCACTATAATGATGAGAACTATATTCTGCACAATGTATCTTTTCCTTTGCTCTACCTATTGTACTTGAGTTTGGCTGATTGCATGTATGTATAGTATTAGACAATAGACAATAGGTGCAGGAGTAGGCCATTCAGCCCTTCGAGCCAGCACCGCCATTCAATGCGATCATGGCTGATCACTCTCAATCAGTACCCCGTTCCTGCCTTCTCCCCATACCCCCTCACTCCGCTATCCTTAAGAGCTCTATCTAGCTCTCTCTTGAAAGCATCCAACGAACTGGCCTCCACTGCCTTCTGAGGCAGAGAATTCCACACCTTCACCACTCTCTGACTGAAAAAGTTCTTCCTCATCTCCGTTCTAAATGGCCTACCCCTTATTCTTAAACTGTGGCCCCTTGTTCTGGACTCCCCCAACATTGGGAACATGTTTCCTGCCTCTAATGTGTCCAATCCCCTAATTATCTTATATGTTTCAATAAGATCCCCCCTCATCCTTCTAAATTCCAGTGTATACAAGCCCAATCGCTCCAGCCTTTCAACATACGACAGTCCCGCCATTCCAGGAATTAACCTAGTGAACCTACGCTGCACGCCCTCCATAGCAAGAATATCCTTCCTCAAATTTGGAGACCAAAACTGCACACAGTACTCCAGGTGCAGTCTCACCAGGGCCCGGTACAACTGTAGAAGGACCTCTTTGCTCCTATACTCAACTCCTCTTGTTACGAAGGCCAACATTCCATTGGCTTTCTTCACTGCCTGCTGTACCTGCATGCTTCCTTTCATTGACTGATGCACTAGGACACCCAGATCTCGTTGAACTCCCCCTCCTCCTAACTTGACACCATTCAGATAATAATCTGCCTTTCTATTCTTACTTCCAAAGTGAATAACCTCACACTTATCTACATTAAACTGCATCTGCCATGTATCCGCCCACTCACACAACCTGTCCAAGTCACCCTGCAGCCTTATTGCATCTTCCTCACAATTCACACTACCCCCCAGCTTAGCATCATCTGCAAATTTGCTAATGGTACTTTTAATCCCTTCGTCTAAGTCATTAATGTATATCGTAAATAGCTGGGGTCCCAGCACCGAACCTTGCGGTACCCCACTGGTCACTGCCTGCCATTCCGAAAGGGACCCATTTATCCCCACTCTTTGCTTTCTGTCTGTCAACCATTCTATCCATGTCAGTACCCTACCCCCAATACCATGTGCCCTAATTTTGCCCACTAATCTCCTATGTGGGACCTTGTCGAAGGCTTTCTGAAAGTCGAGGTACACCACATCCAGTGACTCTCCCCTGTCAATTTTCCTAGTTACATCCTCAAAAAATTCCAGTAGATTTGTCAAGCATGATTTCCCCTTCGTAAATCCATGCTGACTCGGAATGATCCTGTTACTGCTATCCAAATGCTCAGCAATTTCGTCTTTTATAATTGACTCCAGCATCTTCCCCACCACTGATGTCAGACTAACTGGTCTATAATTACCCGTTTTCTCTCTCCCTCCTTTCTTAAAAAGTGGGATAACATTTGCTATCCTCCAATCCACAGGAACTGATCCTGAATCTATAGAACATTGAAAAATGATCTCCAATGCTTCCACTATTTCTAGAGCCACCTCCTTAAGTACCCTGGGATGCAGACCATCAGGCCCTGGGGATTTATCAGCCTTCAGTCCCATCAGTCTACCCAAAACCATTTCCTGCCTAATGTGGATTTCCTTCAGTTCCTCCATCACCCTAGGTTCTCCGGCCCCTAGAACATTTGGGAGATTGTGTGTATCTTCCTCAGTGAAGACAGATCCAAAGTAACGGTTTAACTCGTCTGCCATTTCTTTGTTCCCCATAATAAATTCCCCTGCTTCTGTCTTCAAGGGACCCACATTTGCCTTGACTATTTTTTTCCTCTTCACGTACCTAAAAAAACTTTTGCTATCCTCCTTTATATTATTGGCTAGTTTACCCTCGTACCTCATCTTTTCTCCCCGTATTGCCTTTTTAGTTAACTTTTGTTGCTCTTTAAAAGAGTCCCAATCCTCTGTCTTCCCACTCTTCTTTGCTATGTTATACTTCCTCTCCTTAATTTTTATGCTGTCCCTGACTTCCCTTGTCAGCCACAGGTGTCTCTTACTCCCCTTAGAGTCTTTCCACCTCTTTGGAATAAATTGATCCTGCAACCTCTGCATTATTCCCAGGAATACCTGCCATTGCTGTTCTACCGTCTTCCCTGCTAGGGCCTCCTTCCAGTCAATTTTGGCCAGCTCCTGCCTCATGCCTCTGTAATCCCCTTTGCTATACTGTAATACCGACACTTCCGATTTTCCCTTCTGCCTTTCCATTTGCAGAGTAAAACTTATCATGTTGTGATCACTGCCTCCTAATGGCTCTTTTACCTCTAGTTCCCTTATCAGATCAGGATCATTACACAACACTAAATCCAGAATTGCCTTCTGCCTGGTAAGCTCCAGTACAAGCTGTTCTAAGAATCCATCTCGAAGGCACTCTACAAACTCTCTTTCCTGGGGTCCATTTCCAACCTGATTTTCCCAGTCTACCTGCATGTTGAAATCTCCCATAACCACCGTAGCATTACATTTTTGACACACCAATGTTATCTCCTGATTCAACTTGCACCCTATGTCGAGGCTACTGTTTGGAGGCCTATAGATAACTCCCATTAGGGTCTTTTTACCCTTACAATTTCTCATTTCTATCCATACTGATTCAACATCTCCTGATTCTATGTCACCCCTTGCAAGGGAATGAATATCATTCCTTACCATCAGAGCAACCCCACCCCCTCTGCCCACCTGTCTGTCTTTTCTATACATTGTGTACCCCTGAATATTCAGTTCCCAGCCCTGGTCCTCTTGTAGCCATGTCTCAGTGATCCCTACAACATCATACTTGCCCATGACTAACTGAGCCTCAAGCTCATCCACTTTATTTTTTATACTACGCGCATTTAAGTACAACACTTTAACTTCTGTATTTACCTCCCCTCTCACATCGGTCACAATTGGCCCTGCCCTTAATTTCTTTTCCCCTCTAGAACTTCTGTTCCCATTCTTCCGAGAGTCTTTTGCAATATCTCCTGTATTCCCTTTTACCTCATCTTCATATTCACAATTTGTTAACCCCTCCCCCCCACTACTTAGTTTAAAGCCACAGGTGTCACACTAGCAAACCTGCCTGCCAGAATGTTTGTCCCCCTGCTGTTAAGATGTAACCCGTCCCTTTTGTACAAGTCACCCCTAGCCCAGAAGAGATCCCAGTGGTCCAGAAATCTAAATCCCTGCTCTCTGCACCAGCCCCTCAGCCATAAATTCATACCCTCTATCTCTCTGTTCCTGGCCTCACCAGCACGAGGTACCGGTAGCAGTCCAGAGATAACCACCTTCGACGTCCTACTTCTCAGTGTTTTTCCCAACTCTCTAAACTCCCGTTGATTGGATAGCATGCAACACAAGCTTTTCACTGTACCTTGGTACAAGTCACAATAATAAAGCTAAACCTAAACTTATGTCTTTACACAAAAAGCTAGAGTAACTGGAGTGACGTTTCGGATCAAAAAACATTATCCTTTCCTTCTCTCCAGAGATGCTGCCTCAGTAACTCCCACTGAGTTACTCCAGCTTTTTGTGTCTATCTTTGGTTTAAACCAGCATCTGCAGTTCCTTCCTACAACATGTCTTTTCACACTGCCCTATAAATGCTACAAAGTGTCACTGTGACACATGTTTTTTTGTGGCAATAAGGAAGGGCAAAAACCTAGATCTTTAAAGGATAATTACACTCTAACTATAATTAAAAACAAATTGAAAATGTACTTGACTGGATGGATTTAGCTTTGAATGTAAATATGCCTAGAAATTAGAATTCCCCTTGATTTAGATGTTAAACAGATGCTGTACCAATACTAATTGAGCAAATCAACCCACCCCCCAAAAGAAAATCACAAACTGAGGAAAACTTAGTTTTAAAAATTAGTTGGGATGGTATTAAACCTGGTCATAGCCGCAGTGAGGAATCATGGGAAGTGGGTCTCGGTCGGTGTCCCATGCAGTACAGCAGCAGAAGAAGATGCCATGGAGGTGAGGGAAGACTTAGTGTGGTGGAGGACATTGGTCTCCATTGTGTGTGGAGGTGCAGTCATTAGCACCGAACAAGTCCTCTATCCTGTGTAACCGCAAACCACACTGCAGACATCACAATTACATCTGAAGAAGGGTTCTGACCCAAAACATCGTCTCCCATTCCCTCCCAAGATGCTGAAGAAGGGTCCTAAACTGAAACGTCGCCTGTCCATTCTCTCCACAGATGTTGCCTGACCAGGCTGACTTCCTTCAGCACTTAGTGTTTGCACAAGACTCCACAAACTGGAGTCCCTTGTTTCTACAAGTATATCTGCAGTAAATATTGGAGTTCAGTATTGAAAATGAGAGCTGATGCAGTTTTCCTCAGTAAGACAGAGATGGACATCATGCATGTTGATGATGTTCGAATGACGCTGGGAAATTGTCAGCTATTCGAAGGTGAACCATGGCAGCAAGTGCTCGGTCCAATTTGGTGAAAGGAGATTTTCAATAGGAAATGGTCCTTTTCAAGTTAAACTTACACAAAATGTCAAGGACAACACAGTGGCACTGCAGTAGAGTTGTGTCATCTATCACCTATCCATGTTCTCCAGAGATGTAGCTTCACCTGTTGAGTTACTCCAACACTTTGTGTCTTTTTTTGTAAACAAGCATCTGCAGTTCCTTGTTTCTACAAGTTAGTCTGCTCATTTACAAAGCACTTCACTAGAAGCCGTAAACATCTCTGAGGTGTCTACTTCAAGCACACGTGATTCCAGAGAATCACCTCTTCACGTAGGTCTCATGCACATTTGGTCGGGAATCCTCCTCTATATTTGTTACAATAACATAGTTATTACCATAAGTTTGAACACATTACAGTACAACAATTACGTTGACTTTTAACAATTCTAAATAATAAAAGTAATTGGTAAAAACGGTGAAGACGTTGTGGTGAGGTGTTTAAGGCAGGGTGCTCAGAGTGAGAGACAGTGGGTGGGTGAGGCTGACACTGAGAGACACGTGGAGTGAGGCTGGGAGTGATGGACAGTGAGTTTAGTTTAGTTTATCGTCACATACCGAGGTACAGTGAAAAGCTTTTTGCTGCGTGCTCTCCAGTCAACAGAAAGACGATACATCATTATAATCAAGCCATCAACAGTATACAGACACAGGATAAAGGGAATAACATTTAGTGCAAGATAAAGTCCAGTAATATCTGATCAAAGATAGTCTGACGGTCTCCAATGATGTAGATCGTAGCTCAGGACCACTCTGTAGTTAGTGATAGAATGATGATAGTGATACGGGGAGTGAGGGACAGTGAGTGCGGCTGGGCATGAGGGACATGGGCATGAGGCTGGGAGTGAGAGCATCTTTGAAAAACATGGATAGGTGATGCTTCTTTTCGGATCTCTTCTTTCGACTTCCTGACCCGAAGCGTCACCTATCCATGTTCTCCAGAGATGCCTGACCCGCTGAGTTGCTATGCACTGGATCTTTCTCCCTCCATACTCAACATAACTGTCGTGTCTGTGGTATGTTTGGTATTGACACGAGTACTATGACTCCAACTAGACAGGACAGAATATTTATTATTGAAGGCAGCCATCCCAAAACGAAACTGAAATGTCTGGTATGACAATGCCCTGTGGTGTATCTTATCTTATACCCTGTGGTGCACTCTGTGCTTAAAGGCACTGTCACACTCATGTAACTTGCACTGAAGGCATTTAAAAGCAAAGATGAGGAAATTAGAGAGGAGACTTTTGAGAAACTGAGTCAGAAGCTGAGTGGCTGTTCTGCAAACTTACACTGAACTTTTTGCAACAGTATCAAAGACAGAAAGGGGAATGAAAGGCAAAATAACAGATGCCTACAAGTTCAGGACTACACTTAAGTGAAGATGTTCATCAATGCGGTTGTCCGATCTATAGTTGGTGTCTCCAATGTAAAGACCGCATTGTTAGCAGTGAATAGACAAAGCAACTGGGTGAATCCATCAGGCAACTGAACCATCCATCACCAACTGGAGAGCAGTCCTGACCTACCATCTACCTCATTGGAGACCCTCGGATTATCTTTTAGTTTAGTTTAGTTTAGAGAGACAGCAGAAACAGACTCTTTGGCCCACCGAGCAAATGCCGACCAGAGATCACTCCATACATTAGCACTATCCTACACACTAGGAACAATTTACACTAGGGACACAAGCTGCAATTCACAGCTGTTTCCATTCTTTGCAAAGTCGCTAAATTCTAAATAAATAGATCCCATGCAGCTTGTGCGAAACATAAATAATACAATTTTCTCTTTTCTCTGCACCTTCCCATGCAACTACAGGAAAGTCAATGCCTTCCATTTTACCTCCACCTCATTAAACACTCCACATGAAGCAGTTATTTACTTACACTTTCCGCTTCGTTTAGTTTAGTTTAATATGGTCACGTGTACCGAGGTAATTTGCTGAAGCAAATTAACTTAAACCTGTATGTCTTCGGAGTGTGGAAGGAAACCGGAGCATCCAGACAAAACCCACGCGGTCACGTGAAGAACGTACAAACTCCGTGGTCCAATAGTCGGGATCAAACCCGGGTCTCTGTCGCCATAAGGCAGCAACTCCACCGCTGCGCCACTGTGTCGCCTTTTTATCTGACTTTACTGGACATTATCTTGCACTAATCGTTTTTCCCTTATCCTGTACCTGTACACCATGGCTAGCTTGATTGTAATCATATATAGTCTTTCGCTGACTGGATAGCACACAACAAAAAAGCTTTTCACTGTACCTCGGTACACGTGACCATATTAAACTAAACTAAACGAAGCGGAGAGTGTAAGTAAATAACTGTTTCATGTGGAGTGTTTAGTGAGGTGGAGGTAAAATGGAAGGCATTGACTCTCCTGTAGTTGCATGGGAAGGTGCAGAGAAAAGAGAAAATTGTATTATTTATGTTTCGCACAAGCTGCATGGGATCTATTTATTTAGAATTTAGCGACTTTGCAAAGAATGGAAACAGCTGTGAATTGCAGCTTGTTCACTGAGAATCTCTTCCAGATCTCCCAACTGTATATCTGAGCTGCCACAATCACATAATAATCTAAATGTTGAAAACATGGATCATACTTCAAAAAACTTTATCTTCACTCCCTTCTGCAACACTGAATTCCTTAGCCCCTTAGTGGAGGAACAAATTGAGTAGCTGTTCAAGGATCAATAACCAAAACTGAGGCAATTAAAAGGTTCCTGTTGCCATTTGCTCATTCACATGACCGTAATTCCTGGAAGTTTCATCAGTTCCTAAATCTTATTGTTTTAATTCACGACCACTGTTTCATCTATCTTCACTCTCTTTCTAGCTGTGTAATTAGTTCTCAAATTACCTTGTGGGCCGGGCATTCAACAAGTTATAGTCTATTGATAAACCTGCACGAGATAGCCCAGCTGTTGGCGGTTATGCAGCAGAAAACAGAAACAGAAACTCAGATTTGAGTAGAAATCTATCTTGTTTGTCAGAATCTTCCAACATTTTTTTCTCCCTTTTCCTATGCAGTTTAATTGATGCTCCAGAGTTTTGATTCCATAGTGAATTAATTTGTTGTGAAAGAGTATATCCACAATCTTCAAAAGAGGTACTCTTCATTTTCACAAGAAAAACTAACCATTCTTGGTCCTGCTAATAACAGCATAAACTTAGTAATGCAATAATATATAAACATATGTGTTCCTACCTCTTGTTCCCTGCCGCCTCTACTTTCAGTCTGAAGAAGGGTTTCTGACTCGAAACATCATCCATCCTTTTTCCCCAGAGACCTGTTGGGTTACTCCAGCACTTTGTATCTTTAAGTTACTAAGTGTTGTGCTTTTTTGTCATTGTTACCTCTGTGAGCGAATTTATATTTAGATGTGACATAATGCATTTTAATGGTATTTCTTTGTTTTACACGCCCAGGTTGTAAGACAAGGGAGGACAAAATTAAGGTAAGATATCTTTCTGCAAAATAATTATGGTACAAAAAAGTTTATTAGGTAACACATTTGTAAACATTTGAGGTAAAGTAACATTTACATCAATTTGTTCTTACAGAATAGAATACAAAGGCACTTCTTTAAAGACAGCACTTAGAACAGCTTTGTTGCTTTCGCTCCAAATCATTAAATGTCCCTGACTGCCCAGCAAGTTCTTTACCTCTAATGGGAGCTGATATTTGGTAAATAATGGGTTTCATGGGCAACAAGCAGGCTTTGAAGCCTGTAAGCAAGACTAGCTGTTAACAGCAAGGCATAGTATGAAGCAACAGATATTGAATTAAGAAACCTAATCAGTTAGATTCAAATCCCATGTATAAAATAATTTATCTCACTTAATATCGTCTTTTGGTCAAGTACATCTTTTTATGACTAATTACCAAATATGGTACATAGCTCTCATTGTCATGGTGATATATTACAAAGTGAATTACTCTGTTACTATAGCTATGTAGTTCTCATAATCAGTAAAAATAAAGTGTATACAGTAACAACCTAAATAACTTCCATTTATATGCTGTACTGTCTTTTTTGTAAGAGCTCTAATTTTTTATTAAGACATTACATTTGGGATTTGCTGCATGAGGGCCGGCCCATTTTCTTAGAATTTGCTGTCTAATAATGTAAACTTTTTTTTGTTGAGATGTGCAATTTTTGATAATGTAAACTTTCAGGAACCAAAACATAGTTACAAAGATACAAAACATTGTACAAAAAAATGAATGGAAAAAAAACGCATTAAGAAAATACACCTACAAATCGATTCCTTGATTTATTCATTATCATAGTGTTTCAGTAATTAATATCATATCAAGCTAGAAACTTAAATCAATCCGGGGAAAACATAAAAGTTAGCTTATGATTTCTTAATTCAAGGAATACATAATTTTTGCATGTATTTAGTTGGCTAGTTCTCTAGTATATTCATCAAAGCCAGAGCCTCTTGTTTAAAATGATCTATGAAATAACTTTATTCATAACAGTTGATTTGTTTTGTTTCAGTGCATCTTTTTCAGTGTAGCTAAACAGAGGGCGACAAATAAACTTGTTCTAAAGTGAATTCTCTAGGGAATCTCAGGCAAGAAACTATACTTTGAAAACAGCTCCTGCACAAAAGTAGCCAATTTGAGCAAATAAACATTTCTTGATTTAAAAGATATGAACATTTTAGTAAAACGTGTTTCCTTCAACCAATATGCCTTAGAAAATGAAACCTAAATAACTTCCAAGATATATGAAAGTCTCCATAGATACATAATTCATTTCCAAGCATTCACACTTTTTATTAAAATGTTTATGTCTGAGAAACAATTGACATTTAGAGTCTTTGCAACTATGTGTCAGATAATTTGCAAGTTTCTACTGAAAGTGTCAGTAAGCAAATGGTATTTCATTACTTTGTTTTCCTGATATTAGCCAAGATTACTAATCTTGGGAAATACAGCAAAATCGAATGCCAAAGGAACAAAATGAAACTACTTTCCCTCTGGTTCCACATCCCTACTCCCAATTCCCCACCCAACGATAACAGGTTTGAGATTACACTACCATGCTCTGTATTAAATATAGTCTGGAACATATACTCTGGAATATTAGTAATATTTGCTCGGAACATTTACTGCAACGAGTACAGTTATTTAGAACTTCCAAACCTAATTGTGTTTAAAAGGTAGTGTGTGCAAAAATGTTATGTTCTTGAAGAAACACTGGGACCATTTCAATTTCATGATAAACAACCTAAAAACCTTTTTTCTATGAAATGTAACAACGTTATTCTATAAACGTTTTTCTTTACAGCAAACCATAGTTTTATTTTACTTCTTGGTGCTTCAAACCATCGTTTCCTTTGATGCGGCAGTGCCCTTAATTTGTTAGAGCACTATTGTATCTACTAAAACACACAAACATGCCCTCACACATAAACTGCAGTGCATACCCCTTTAATTTATAATTGGTTTGAGCATATTGCCTAGCTTTGATGCTTTTTATGAACAAAAGGCATTCAAAATCATGTTCCGTGCTTGTCTCTCAAAACATGTACTCAGTCCTTCTACTTTAGTTTGCCACCACGTATAGTGTAATTTGAAATCTGCTCTGATAAGTGGAACAGTGATGGATGAAAACCAAGAAGTTAAATATTTAACCATGCGATAGCACTAAATTGAGGATGTGTCATGCATGATGCATTCTGTGATTTGAAGTTCAGCTTTAGAGACTTATTTTACCCACTGCATTAGTTCAAAGATGACTGCTTAGCATCACAGAGTGCATATGTCTAAACAGGAGCAGCTTTCAATGAGTTGAATAAGACATTTAAGGAGTTGTGTTACTGCAGACGTCTTACCTTGCCATGAAATAAATGACATATTAAAAAAGTACAGTTCTTAAGTCAACGTGTGGTGGTGGGTTTGGTAAAATGAGTGTTTAGAGGTGCAATTAATGGTCATGCATCAATTATAATTACAACATGCTAATTCAGGCATCGGTCCAACATGATGGGAATTGGAAGCATTGTTTTAAGTTGTCCATATGTTTATTTCCCCCATTTATTAAAAGTGATAAAATAGCGCATGTATAAATGTTAAGGCTAATTGGTATGTAACCCCATTTTAACAAAAGAATCGTCATATCTGTGCAAGCCACAACTCCCAGAGCGCATTGCAATCACCAGCATTCCAATACGGATGCTTTTCCCACCCACCCGACTTTTTTTATTTTGCATTAAAACCTTTGCACTGCTTTTTGGAGGAGGAGAGGGATGGGATGGGAGGAGGGCAAAGCCGGCGCTAGACGGCCAGGTCGTCGGACCTGGCTCTGGCGCTGCTCGCGCGGCTTAGGCGGCGCGTGTTGGCGCCGGGCGGCTCGTGCATCTCCACCGTGGCGGTCACGTGACCGTCGCCGCCCGACGGCGCGCTGTCCTCATTCGTCGGCGTGGGAGGCGCCGGCCCGGCAGCAGGGAGGGTCACGCTGCCTCCGCCTCCATCACCTCCTCCGGCAGCGGGCTTCAACTCGCGGGTGTGCTCGGCGGCGAAGTTGGCCCAGTTCTGCTCGGCCGCCAGCTTCGTGTTGTTGTTGTAGCCCGCGCACGGCGGCCGGTCCTCGGGCAGCGGCACCATCTTGCAGTCGGCGGGAGGCGCCCCCGGGTAGGGGTGGGGACCCTCTGTCGTGTCGGGGAAGTAAGGGTAGGTGAAGCTGCTCTGCACAGTCCTGGCGAGCGGAGTCACCGGCTCGGCCTTGTGCTCTATGTCCGGGGGGTGCCGGTTGGTCACTCCCTGCCGCAGCTTCTTCCAGCCCAGGTGATAGATTTCCAACAGATTCAATAAAAGAGACACGCAAGCCACCACAAGCATAAATAGGATGAATATAGTCTTTTCCGTTGGCCGTGAGATGAAGCAGTCCACGGTGTTGGGACATGGCCATCTATCGCACCTGTACAGAGGTCTAAGCTCAAAGCCATACAAGATATACTGACCTACAATAAATCCAATTTCAAACATCGCCTTGAAAATTATATTGAAAACATAAGTGCGTAAAAGGGCGCCTCTGATTCGGATTTTACCATGTTCATCCCTAAAAGGAAGTTTGCCCTTCTTGCCATTTTGAAGCAGTGGTTCTTTGTCTTGATCCTTGGCTTTCCTGATCTCCTCTTCCCTCTCTTTCCTCTTGTCTTCCATCCGCACGATGTGCAACACGTGGCCCAGGTAGATCAAGGTGGGCGTGGAGACGAAGATGATCTGCAGCACCCAGAACCGTATGTGGGAGATAGGAAATGCCTTGTCATAGCAAACGTTCTCGCAGCCGGGCTGTTGGGTGTTGCAGGTGAAGTCGGATTGTTCATCCCCCCAGACCTCCTCGGCCGCAGCACCCAGCACCAGGATCCGGAAGATGAAGAGCACAGTCAACCAAACCTTGCCTACCACAGTCGAGTGTTCCTGTGCATTCTCCAAAAGCCTTCCCAGAAAACTCCAGTCACCCATTGTTTTAAGTCTCTACCCTAGAAAAGCAATCCATATAACAAAGGGCCATTAGATACAGAGCAAATGGAAAGCCAAAAATCTCAACGGAATTAGATATTCGGTCCTGAAAACCGACCTAGTAGAATTACCCGGTTACGTTCGTTTTAAATCTCTACCCTACAAAAGCAATCAATATTTTAAAAAAGTGCCATTGGATACAGAGCATATGGAAAGCCAAAAATCGCAACGGAACTGGATATTCAGACCTGAAAATTGACTCAGTGGAATTACCTTCTTATGCTACAAATAGTTGTAGGCATTAAAATATGAGCAATCGCAGTTGCGGGAGCAGTCAGCTTTGTTGAGTTGGAAATTAATTGCAATATAAATGTGCCGAAGATATTCCATTGAATCAAATATATATTGCAAATATATGAAAGGCAATAAATTCAGCAGAAAATAGAAACAAGGAACTGCAGATGGCAGTGCACAAAAAAAGACGCAACTTCTGGAGTAACTCAGCGGGTCAGGCAGCTGGCAGATTGAAGAAAGATCCAGACCGGAAACGTCACCTGGACATGTTCCCTAGAGAAGCTGCTTGACCAGCTGAGTTATTCCAGCGCTTTGTATAGTTTTATTTGCAATAAATTGACGGTTGGAATCCGTTACAAATCCTTGTTATAATGCATCGTTTCCCTGATAAATGGATGACAGGTTAGCCAGATTATGTTTTTCATATTTAATGATTTAGAATACTAAAGATGGCAAATTCTCCCTGTACTTCTCAAATACTGGGGACACTGGAATTGGCTTAAAATCTGAAACTAAATATTGAGTCTTTGCAACTGATCAAAATATTGAGTCTTTGCATCATTTACAAAACTGCATACAATGAATAGTGCATTTGTCTACAAATCATATGTATACCCATTAAATGCAGCACAATAATTAATAGATAATGCTACGAGATTTTCATTTTGGAGTTGTGCCCAAACGTTTGTTAAGAAATATGCCAAATGGATGTTACAACATACATATTGCAAATATCATTTTAGAATATAAATATCTTACCGAAAAAGAACCCATAGGAAAAGTGAATAAAGAAAAGAAAATCGAAGTCAATGAAGCTGCATAAGATTGCAAAATTCAGAGGTTCAGCAAAGGTCAAATAAATGTGGCTTTGTAAACAAGATGAACACACACTACAGAAGTCGTAATTCTCTGCTACACATTTTAATTGCCAGGGAAATTAACCATAAATGGGTACCCGAGGAATGTTATTAATATTACGCAATGCCTATTTAAGAAATTCAGTAGCCCGAAGGATCGATAAAATGAAATACTGTAGTTCACTTGATTCAGTACTTTTATTTATTTTATCTTTGCCTTTAGTAATGTTTAAAATCGTTTATTTATACTGATTTCGCCTGCTCAGTAAGTTATCTTATGAGACAAACTTATCTCGGTGAAATTTGCCACATTGATCAATCGCTGATTCACAATTCACCGCGATAACACTAATATCATTTTTTATGTTTTATCCATAGAAACATTCACGCAGAGAATAACTGTATTACTGTGTATTAGCCGGAGAATACGGCCTGCATTTACACATTCCTTTTAAGTTTATTGCATCTAATCGATCAATCTCGAAATAATGATCTTCACATATATATTTCATTAATTTATTGCAAAGTGGTGTTCTAATGAACACCAAGTTCTAATGAATATAGTGTGTAAGAATATAGTGTATAAGAACGAACTGCAGATGCTGGTTTAAACCGAAGATAGACACAAAAAGCTGGAATAATTCAGCGGGATAGGCAGCATTTCTGGAAAGAAGGAATGGGTGACGTTGCGGGTTGAGACCCTTCTTCACCCATTCCTTTTCTCCAGAGATGCTGTCTGCCCCGCTGAGTTACTCCAGCATTTTGTGTCTACCTTATAATGAATATAGTTTGGAAGCAGCCTTTTAACACAATGGGCGTGTTCATGATTTGTTAGAAAGTAACAACTGCTGTAATTTAAACATTATTACGTTGGCTCAATTTTATACTCTCCCCCCCCCCCCCCACCATTTCTGAAATAATGGATTTTTCAATTTTCCCATTAATATTATTAACATTTCATTTATCTATTTTGCTCAAATATATTATTTATTTACACCCAATTTTTTTTAAAGGTTCCTGGTATTTTAAGAAAGATTTGCCTGTTTTATTTTACACACTCGTAGAATTAAAGTAGGGGTTGTTGTTTTGTTTTATAAATGCAGCAAATCACCATCGATTAGCAGATAATGGAGTAAAAACAAAAACTGTGAAATATTTGGATTCGTTTTCATTAAAATCGATCAGTGGTTATAATTGCATGTCAAGTGGCCTTTATGGCAAAGAGAATGGCGTTACAAGTGTAACCTTACCAGACTGAAATCGCCCTGCATCACATACTAAATTCAAATGGGCATAATCCACACCAGTGATTCAGTCTGACAGATACTGTATTATAAAAAAAATCCACAAGGAAATGAATTAATTGAGTCAATATCAAATTGTTACATATACAGAGTTAAATACACTGCGTTGCGGTTAATCAAATTACGAAAGCATCATGTTTTGACTGTGTCACTTCAGAACGTGTATCCATCAGTCTCATTTCAATCATCATAAAATGGGCAATTTAAAGCACCCGTTTGATACTTCCATCCTTTTTGTAACTAACACGATTTTGAAAACAACTTTGGGATTCCCACTGGACTTTGTGAAGTTTTTAAAATTCCTCACAAACATGCTCCCACCAAATCAGTCTGAAGAAGGGTCTCGACCCGAAACGTCACCCATTCCTTCCCTCCAGAGATGCTCCCTGTCCCGCTGAGTTACTCGTTACTCCAGCATTTAGTGTCTATCGCCCTGCTCATTATTTCAAACCTTGGTATCGTGATACACAGTAAACCAGCTCCCAGTGAGAAAAGTGAATCAGATTTGTTTTTAATGTTGAATCTTTTATTATTCATTGGCAACTATTATCGTTAAATCGCTTTAGATATCAACTCAATTTGGTACTGGTCTAATATGATTAGATTGAATTAAGATATCAGCATTCAAGCTCATATTAATATGGGAAATATAAATCACAGTTTTAGTGGAGTTAGGTAGTCGAAATCTCTTTGCTGCCTGTATACCAGTATCCAAATTAGGAAATATAAAATTTATCATGGGCACAATTCAGCGGACTCGTGGTTTACTTTCTACATATGCTTACCTCATCATTAAACATTTCGCTGAACAAGGAGAAATTAGCTTACTCAGCTTCGTGGGCAATCAGCAGGTGGCCGACACAAAATATATATTTTAAATTTTATTCATGTGCTTCTTTCTCCCACTTTGTGTGTTGCTTTTAGGCTTAAGTTTATTTGCACTCATTCCACGAATACGGGCATCATTTGGTAATAACAGGACCCTAACGAATGAAATACTGATGATCTTTCTGATTATAAGGTTAATTTCTGATA
This sequence comes from Rhinoraja longicauda, assembly GCF_053455715.1. Classification (NCBI taxonomy): domain Eukaryota; kingdom Metazoa; phylum Chordata; class Chondrichthyes; order Rajiformes; family Arhynchobatidae; genus Rhinoraja; species Rhinoraja longicauda. Next base: position 46,392,526 of record NC_135959.1, on the reverse strand, counting down.
GATTAAAATGGTTAGGAAATTTAAAATCAGCTTCTGAGACAGCAAGTTTGTAAATTGCCTCGGTTTCCAAAGCTTTGGCGGTCAGCTGTGTTTCTGGATTTGTAGAAGAGTTTTGTGCTTCTAGAAAAGGAAACCAGATGTAATAAAGACATTATGATACTATTGGTAACATTTATTTTAATCATTGTTTAATCCCAGCTTTCTCGTCAACTTCTGCACGAAAACCATTACTCTTAAACGGCGAAATTACACATTTTTTTAGTTAAGCCATCATCTTGTAATTGTCATATCGGATATTTAGGAATGCTGATTTTTAGTTGACATTAAATAAATATTTTTCTTTTGAGGATGATTTGACACCAACGGAATAAAAAATAGCTTATAGGCCCACGCAGAATCCAATTTTATTGCAGACCCGTCTTAGTTCATTGCAATCATGTCAACTTTAGATTGAACTATAGGATTTACGTTGCAGAATAAAAGCGCAGCCTGTGGTTTCATCGGGAAAGTGCCAGATTTGTAGTCAGGAAAGCAGCTCGTCTCTCATTATCACACACCGCTCCTTTACTACAACGTTGCACTCAAAAGTCGCTCACCTGAAACTTTATCTTAACATCTAACAACGTAGACATAAAACCTGTTTATTCTGGGGGGGGGGGGGGGGGAGGAGAGAAAAGTAAGGTAAGTCTCACTTATATGTACCCGCTACCTTCACCAATTCGCGAGATAAATAAAGTAGCTGAATGTGAAAAGACTGCTGTCTCAAGATTATTGGCGATACCAACCGTACCATACCTCAAGCTGGAGATGACAAAACCAGCCATCTAGTCAACACATCCGGCTGTCAGAGATGCCATATTTTGAGTGCGCTGGGGACATGAAACAGACTTGTCTAGGTAACTAATCCTCCCCCTCCCCGCTTACCCAATGCTTCTGACCGCTGTCAGCCAGCACAGTCGCTTTCTTCACACATAGATCTCCAAGCCAGTCTTTCGAGGAGGAGGGGGTGGGGGTGGGGGAGGGGGGGAAGGAAAAAAAGTGATTCAGAAGTCCATTAAACGTGCAGACAGGATCGCACGGTGTCCCTGCTCACCCCCAGCCATCGCCGCTGTCACATTGTGTGAGAATGCATGGTTGAACCTCACTTGTCACCAGGGGGAGGATAACGCCACGCCTCCGCCCACCAAAAAAAACCTCCTCACTCTGGGTGCAAGATGCGGATGGAGAGCCCGCAAACTCCCCTTGTTTAAAAACAACCGGACCAAAAACAAAATCATAAACCACCTTTGTAAACGCGTTTGCCCAGAAACAATCGGGGTGATGAGTTATATTGCACGCTGCTCTTGTAACTTTGCTAAAAAGATATGTTTAAAATTTATCTTGTGTTCATTTTTAATTTTAAGAATATGGAACTCGATATGGTGCAAGTGACTTTTTAAAAATATATTTCAGAATTTGTTTAGACAATTACGGACTCATGTTGCACGCGGATGGTGAAAAACAACACCAAATCAGTATGTTTAATTTCCGATTTATATCGTTTAATGTCATTAAAGATTTACAAAACATGTCATTTGTTCCAAATATCAGCAAAAAGTTACATGCCAACATCGTTTCAGCAACTTACTATGAACTACTAGTTTTTACAATCTTGGGGCCATGGACCGTGCGTGGACTTACCACCGGAGCCTGTGATCCCTTGCCTGGGATCGACGCTCCAACCGCGGCCTGCGGATTTCAACATTGAGGAGCGCGCAGTCTCGGTTAGAGACTGATGTCGGGAAGCTCCAAAGTCGCAGGAGATTCAACCAGCTCCGACCCGGGGTCCGATCGCCCGGCGCGGGGGAGCTGAGATCCCCCGATGCGGGAGCTTGATCGCCCCGCTGCGGAGGGCTCGACCGTCGGCTGCAGGAGCCAAGATCGCCCGACAACGGAAAGTTCGAGTGCTCCGATCGCGGGAGAACAGAGAAGGGAGTGCGCTGGGGACATGAAACAGACTTGTCTAGGTAACTAAGGAATGAGGAATGTGGGGGAAGTCGCTGTGGTGGATGTTCATGTTTAAAATTTATTTGGGTGTCTTGTTGCTCTTTATTGGTATGACTATGGCAAATCAACATTTTCGTATGTTGTAAAACATACTTGGCTAATAAAGTACTATTACGATTATGAAAATATAGATAAAATGTAATCATAACGAATTACATCAAAACGCAAAACCCTCTTTCAAAGAGGAAAAAATACACCGTGTTCTAAGATTACCTCTCAGTATTGCGATATGTGTAGTTCAATTTTATACATTATCCGTACCTAATAGCATGCGCTTTACTCAATTCCATCAGGAGTCACATAAATTGTTGCAGATCACATGATTCGTTTTCACTTTCCACGACCCTGTCCCGATGAAGAACTGTCACCAAGGTATTTGCTTTAGATTACAGTATTACTGTTAAAAGTGAGCAGAATTGGACATATCCAGGATTATATTGTGCATTGCATGATCTAAGAGAAGCAATGTAATTTTGTCTGGATTAAAGGAGGTGGGGTGAGGCAAAGGGAGGGGGTTGTTCCCCTCTCCCCTTGTCCCCTTCCATCTCTATCCCTACTTCTGACTTTACATTTCACTCCTCTTCGTCTCACCTTCCGTGACACCCTTTTGTCCCCTTTTCATCCCCAGCCTTTGCTGCTTACTGCACCTTTCGACCTATTAATTCCTCTCACCTGTATCCACCAAACACTTTGTGTAGGAAGGAACTGCAGATGCTGGTTTCCACCAAAGATAGACACAAAATGCTGGAGTAAATCAGTGGGTCAGGCAGCATCTCTGGAGAAAAGGAATAGGTGACGTTTTGGGTCAAGACCCGTCTTCAGACCTGGATGCTGCCCGTCCTGCTGGGTTACTCCAGCATTTTGTGTCTATCTTCCACCTGTCACTTCCTGGGCTTCGTCCTGTCCCCACCTCTCTTTTCCAACTTTTTTTCCCCACTATTCCAATCAGTCTGAAGACAAAACATCATCTGTCCATTCCCTCCCCAGATGGTGCCTGACCTGCTGAGATTCTCCAGCACTTTTTTTTTTGTAAACCAGTATCTGCAGTTCCTTGTTTCTCCAGCAGTTTTGCTCAAGATTCCAGCATCTGCAATTCCTGGCATCTGTTTCATTTAATCTGCCTTAAACTATCTCCCTCCCCAAAGCATCCGTATCCACGCCGAGGGAGAGTGGGAATGCACGTAATTGAATGCATTGACAGTTCAATCAATGGTTCATGAGCAACAGAGTAGGAAAAAAAATGGCAGTGACAGAATAATTATGTGATTGCACAGCATGTAGTCTGAAAAAGAATATTTTAAATAGATGTTTAAGGAACATTTAGATAGGACCGGTTGAGGGGGAAATGGGCCAAATGCAGGTAGGTGGGACTAGTGTAGATGTGGCATGTTATCAGCATGGTCAAGTTGGGCTGAAGGGCCCATTTTCACACTGACATGTGGTCTGATAAAAATGCTCATGAAACTGATATAATTGATTTAGCACGTGGAGCTGTGCAGAAATCAATTTCAAGGCATAGAGAGAATGGATTAGGATACAAGAGCTCATTGTATTCTGGAAGTTTAGATGGAAAAGAGTTGTCAGACGAGTGCAAGACGTACAGGTATGTAGGTTAATTGGCTGGGTAAAATGTAAAAAATTGTCCCTAGTGGGTGTAGGATAGTGTTAATGTACGGGGATCACTGGGCGGCACGGACTTGGAGGGCCGTAAAGGCCTGTTTCCGGCTGTATATATATGATGATGATGATGATGATGATTGTTTTAAATAACAGAACTACCATTTTATTTATTTTTTTCCCCCTAGTTTATTCTATTCAGATCATTTTGCACAGACATTTGCTTCTGGTGTTGGCACATCTTTTAAAGTACCCTGTGATACTGTGGGCTTGCACTAGAGGGCACCATGTAGCGAGGCATCGAGTGTTATTGCCCTAAAGCTCCAGGGATCTGGATTCATGGAATTTATTGGCAAATTTCATCCAATTTCTTCCCAAATTAAAAACCCACATCAGAGTTAACCTATATGGTAGGTCACTGGCAAAAGGAATCAAGTGGGGGGGGGGGTGGGGTGGTTTTGCTCCTTTAGGACCAGATGAGAGCTCTTGCGTAGCTACAAAGAAAAGATCAGTTGATTTAACATTCATAGTTATGTAAAGGCTTTGCGATTTCCTAAACCTAGAAACTGTCATGTTCTACTTTCATGGTCTTCAACTTCCACCATGCGCACCTTTTATATTGATCTTAGAGACTAGATTTGGCTAAATGCTGGATACCTTCCCATTGCGTTTGCTTTGAAGACAATATCCATTAGCTATTTAAAATTGAAGTAGTTGCCTGTCTTGTTGACTTTCAGCTGAAAGACTGTAGAGATGACCAGTGTCAGAAATATAACAGTCCTTTACAAATTGAAAATACCACCCACTTTAAGAACATACTTTACTTGACCTGTTAATATTAGAGCCAATTAAAATACTAAAAGTGCAAATAAAACAGACCCAAATGGTTCTTCTATTCCAACCAGTGTCTTAAACAGGAGCAAGATCCAACGATTCAAGAGCCTTGCTGTATTACATGTATTGTGAGACCAGGGCTCAGAGGTCACAGTCTCCGGGCGAGGGGGAAGCCCCACCAAAATATCAGCCCGCAAAGTCCATTATGGGAATGGATCTGCTGGCTCAAGCTATGCCAGAGTTCAAGAGCCCCAGCCATTGGCAGCAAATTCAACCTGCTGATTGGCATGGAGGTCCTGATGAGGTAGAGCACCTCACTGGGTCTAGGTACCACTTTTTCTGGGGGGGGGGGGGGGGGGGGGGGGAAGAGGGGGGAAGGAGAGAAAGAGACTTCAAGTGTGCTCTTGAAATTTTGTCTAGATTAAAGGAGGTGCCAGATTACTCGTTGCTGGAAAGATCAGTGGTGGGCCTGTCCAAACAATTGATAAATCCAAATTTGTCAGAAAGACGAAGTCTGAAAATAATTTATTTTGTATTCAACTCTAACCAATATTTAATTTCTGCTTGGATTAAATTTGGGTGCTTCTAATCATCTAATTGTACCAAAAATCCACACATGTCCTTTTCTGGATGATGCTTCATGACTATTGAAGGACATGTTCTGGTTTGGAGAGATTCTTTAAGAACCCCCATTCATGAGCAAATTCAATTAGTATTTATGCAACTGTGCCCAAGTAGTCACTTGTGCTGTCAAAATGATCCCCTACCTAGGAATTGAAGGAGATGCAGATGTTTAGACCAAGTAAATCAAACCCACTATCCGTAGTGTACAAGATAAATGTGGAATTATTGGAGCAACTTTAACCGAGTAATAACGTAACCTGACGGGAAATTTTATTATCTTTTTAAAATCGAGCTGCGAGGAATGCTATAGTTGAAAGTCAAACCCAAGACATCCCTGCACCTACACCTACCCTGCACGACCTTGGACTCAAACCAAGTTATTGATAGCTAGCGACTGCAGCGACATTAACCTCGTCCAATATTGCTCCAGATTTGCAACCCAAGTTAGTTACTGGAGGTTTGTTTTTCGTTTTGTATTCCTACCATGCGTGGTAATAAAAGAGTGCAGAGCACGTGGACGTGAAGAGTTTTATTGTTTCAAAAAAAAATCTAGATTTGCAAATCGCTGGGAGGGTGCGCCCTCCGCTGGCCGCGGCTCCGCAGTTTTTCAATGACTGACCGGCGCATTTAACGCCACAGTTCTATTAAACTGCAAATCTACAAATTAAAAAAGGCAGAAACGACCTACTTCGCACGAGTCATGGAGATAATCGATTACAGATAGTCCATTATCAGTCACATTTTAAACACGAAGGGGGAGAAATCTGCAATGTCTCCCAGTTTCTATCCACCACCGATTCTGCACATTAATACTGGAACTGCGCGGGAAATGCAAAGGCACCCCGAATGAAACATTTTTAAAAAGTGTTAAATTAGTTTATCGTGCGCTCGGAGCACCTGCCGGGTACGTTGACTGTTCGTGTCAGCTGAAAGTTCAAACCAAGGCGGCATCAAACTCTTGGAAGGTGAAAGATGAACCCTTGTGCCCCGCTGTAATCACCGACTCACCCCACTTAGTCAGTGCAATGGGTGACTGGAGGGGGGTTGGTCAGCTCCAAGGTCGCTTTCTGTCGGTGGGCATCGATGGACAGCAGTTCGTTCACCTCGTTCTGTTGGTTCTCTTGCCTCCTGGACAGGTGGCCGGTGTGGTGATGTGACCTGGCGCAGCAAGCCTGCCGAGTGCACGCCTTAACTATCAGGTACAACAACTCGGCCACGTTCAACAGCACGCAGACGCCAGAAACCACCATCATGAAAATGGTGAACACAGTCTTCTCCGTGGGCCTGGAAATGAAACAGTCAACGATGTTGGGACAGGGCCAGGAGCTGCACTTGACCAGACGGGCCATCCGGAACCCACCGTACAGGAAATACAGCATGTAAGTGAAGACCGTCTCGAAGACGATGCGAAAGAAGATGCTGATGACATAAGTCCACCAGAAAGCGCCAACAATCCGCATCTTCCGTTTTCTCAAGGCATCCACCTGCTCCCTCTTCAGGAAGCCCTGCCGTTTCTCCAGGGACCTCTTCTCTTCGTGCTGCTTGTAGGCGACGTGCAGCGAGACGAGCAGGGCGGGGGTGGAGATGAAGATGAGTTGCAGGCACCAGAGTCTGATGTGAGACATTGGGAAGAACTCGTCGTAGCACACGTTCTTGCAGCCGGGCTGCAGGGTATTGCAGATGAAGTCCGACTGCTCGTCACCCCAAACACTTTCAGTCGCCACCACCAGAATCATGATTCTGAAGACGAAGATCACCGTGAGCCAGATTTTTCCAATGCTGGTCGAGTATCTGTTGACTCCTCCCAGAATAAGGTGCAGCTGTCCCCAGTTCATCTTCCTACTTTAGTCGGACCTATATTGAAACATTGAAACCCAAGTTGAAACACATTGAAAATTTAGATTCATACAGTTGTAGTCAAAAAGCATGGAAACTGGTCCTTCAGCTCAACTCGTTGATGCCGACCAACCTATCCCATCTAAGATAGTCCCATTTCCAAGCGTCGGGCCCCGCCACACATTTCCCATCCACATTATCTGATCAAATATCTCAAATGCTGTTGTAGCACCTGCTTCAACTACATTCTCTAGTCTCGATCCGAAGCGTCACCTATCCATGTTCTCCAGAGATTCTGTCTGACCTGCTGAATTACTCCAGCACGTTGCCTTTTTGTGCACCTTCTTTGGCAGATCGTGCCATATACCCACCACCCTACGAGTGAAAGTCTCCCCCCCCCCCCTCCCCCACGAGTTCCTATTAAATCTCCCCGACCTTAAACCCAAATCTAAATTATAAGGATAATTACACAATTGTGTTACACAATTTACGCTGAACGTCAGGACCCATGGCCCGCGTGGCTTCAACAATAGCTTGGTTTCACGAATCAATCTCGGCCTTTATTAATTGAAAGATACAGCTTCGAAACAGCCCCATCGGTCCGCGCCGACCATCGATCACCCGCTCACACTAGTTCCATCATACCCTACTTTCTCATCCGCTCCCTACTGGGACAATTTTACACAGGCCAATTAACCTCCAAACCCGCACGTCTTTGGATGTAGGAGGAAACCGGAGCAGACCCACCCGGTCACATGGAGAACGTGCAAACTCCACACAATCAGCACCCGAGATCAGGATTGGAAACGGGTCTCTGTCACAGAGAGGCATCACGTCTACCAGTCGCACCACCCATTTATCCAAAAGATCTCTCCCACCCGAAAATTCCCATGTCCATTCCACAGATGCTGCCTGGCCCGCTGAGTTACTCCAGCACTTTTGTTCAAGGTTCTAGCATCTGTAATCGTGTTTCATCTTAATCCATAAAGCATAGGAGCAGAATTAGGCTATTCAACGTATCGAGTCCGCTGCGCCATTCGCCTTCCCCCGCAACTATTGACAACATTCCCTGGCTAAAGTAATTCCTCCTCATCCCCATTCTAAAGGTACGTTATTTTATTCTGAGGCTGTGCCCTCTGGTTCTAGACTCCCATAATTGGAAATATCCTTTCAACCTGTTGGATATCTTCCCACCTGGCATATTAGCCGAACTATTTAGATCCATCAACACCCCCTGCCCGCCACATATCAGGTTTGTTCTACCCCCACCTCTTCCAGCTTTAACACCCCCCCCCCAAATCAGTCTGAAGGGTCGTGACTCGAAACATCACCTATCCATGATCTTCAGAGTTTCTGCCCGAACCACCGAATTACGCCAGCACTTTGTGTTCGATGCTAGATTCATAGCCTTAGCCTCCTCAAACCCAAAGTGGTTATCAGAGATGGAAGTCGTATTAATAGTTGTACATTCGAGATAAATTTGATTAAACCCAGTCTTAAACAACCACAGCGCTATTTTTGCGATACAACCGCTCATAGTTGCAAGTTGGGATTGCGCCAGTCAACAAGTGTTCCCCTCGAGCGCACAAACCCAATCATAAAGTGCCCACATTCACGGGTTAGTTATTCGCCACCTTTGGCCAGAACCAGTGTCCGGGAACACTAATTGGCCACAGTATTGCAAGTTAGTCAACCCTGAATGAGATCGGTAAAAAAAATACAATCTGTGCAGGTCAAAGTCCGAGAGTGTCTAAGTGGCGGCAAACTATTGTTCAGAGAAGCAAACAGATTAATTATTTGCTCAAATCCAAAACTCTCGGTCTGGGAAGATTTTGAGAAGGAAGTTTAGCTTTCAAAGTGGCCCAACTTCTCGGGTTCTTTATTAATGAAATTCGGCGTTTCTGCTAATTTGTGCACAGCTTTCGTCAAGAACTTCAAAAAGCAACTGCAGCCACCGTGCATCATTAACGCTGGCCACTCAAGTATATTGTTTTTTTAAACAACTAATCGAAAGTTAATTGGCATTAAACCGCCTATGTTCAAATGTCACCCAACTAAAAGTGCCTTCAATGTAAACCAAACAATTTACAAGGAAATAAAAATCAGTTACTTACCAATATGGGAATCCAGTACAGAGAAAGTTTGGAATAGAATTTAAAATAGAAACCAGTCTTAACTGCACCCCCGTGTTTAACACCGCTTCTCGTGTGTATATTTATAAAGATAAGATTTTAAAGTGTCCCGGAGCCATTCAAAGTCAAGCGAATTTTAAGACGTTTAGAAGTTCTCTGCTACATCACGTTACATTAACTATACATTAAAGCAAAGCGAAGCTGTTTAAACTTCATCTAGGGTTTCCTGCATTCGCCAAGTCCAGGAGTGAGGATACGTGGAACGACTTCGCACACTCCTAGTTTAACCTCACCATAAGTTAATTACTATTTCTCCCTAAAGAAACGACTTCCTGTCCAAAAATTTGTGTTTACTCGCGCAATCCTACTGTAAAACTGTAAATCGGCTTCGATGCTTGCATTATAGCCGTTCCTTCCCTCCCTCCCGTACCCATCTCACTCCCTTGGTGGCGACTCACCTGAATGACGCAACACTGCGAGAGAGTGCAACAGGGGAGCTTTTATATGGCGAGCGGAACCCCGGGCACAACACTTGAAGGAAATGTGCGCATCATGTGCAGGCAGATCAGCTGAAAGCGGCCAAATGCGCGGAGCCAATAAGCGTAAAACTGGCTGGACCCAAGGCCACCAAACGGAAATAAAACAGTGTGGGATATGTCAAAAGTCATTCACCTTAGAAATTTGCCGCCTATCTATAGATGCTGCCTCTCCTGAATATTTCTGTAATATCCTGTTCTTTTTCGCACTTGAGGGCGCTATTAAATAACTAATAGATGAAAGTACAGTAACAGTTCAGTCTGAAGAAGGGTCTCGACCCGAAACGTCACCCATTCCTTCTCTCCCGAGATGCTGCCTGACCTGCTGAGTTACTCCAGCATTTTTTTGTGAATAAAAACCTTCGATTTGTACCAGCATCTGCAGTTATCTTCTTATAACAGAACTACTGTAATGGCAGTTTCTATACCTTCTCAAAGTCCAACTTCGATAGCCATTACTGCTCGGGGATGGAATGGAGGTATAGCTTACGCACAGCACACACCGCACTCTGAGATAACAAAAACAAATCTTCCAAACGCTGTTTCTTGATTAATTGGTCTTTATTAAAGTAGCACAAATCAAAGAGTAATTCGTAACTTTTCGTTCTTATCAACTGTTTCTTCTTCAAACAATACAGTAAAAATCATGTAGTCATTACCGTGTGGTCCTTGTGAGTGTAGCTGGTGCAAGTGTGGCAGTCGTGAGTGTGGCAGACGTGAGTGTGACTGGCACGAGTGTGTCAGACGTGAGTGTGACTGGCGTGAGTGTGACTGGCGCGAGCGTGGTAAAAAACAATTCTCTCCATCCTCCGAGACTAAACTCACCCACAATCTCTGTCGCTATGCTAGCCTCCTTCCATGTGGACACTCCCCATTACGTATCAAATCACACCCACAAGCATGCAAAAAATACAGAAACTAGAAATATTAAACATAGCCATAATACAATCACAGTAACTAAATTAGGCATAAATGGCCCCTACACACCGGCCCCTAATTGTTCTGCATATATAACAAAGCAATTACCAATAGATACTAAAAGGAACTATAAAAGCTTAATATTTATCAAAAACAAAAATAATTGCATTATATGTTGGCATTTAAACTTCTTTAGCGATTCTTCAATCTTCTCCTTCACCTTCTAGAAGCAGACATATCTTGGTTATTGGTCTTACCAAGATGTTGTCCTTAGTCTGAAGTCGTACAGTACGCACAAAACCTTTAACGTCTGGCACGATCTCCAGTATCTTTTTACGAAGTTTCGACAACATGTGATTTCTTCCTCCATGTCTGATCTGTTCATGAATATGTCGTAACAGCAATGTTGAAATATGAAAGTCCTTCGAGAGAATAATAGGATGTTTAGCTTCTTCAGGCATCGCTAGTTTATTTAGGCGACCACCTAGTCTCAGAAGTCCTTTATCCAGTATCGGGTCAAGCCTGTATAAACAACTACTTCTTTTAACACCATGTTCACCAGCTTGTAATGCTGATAGCTCTTCCTTATATTCTTGTCTTTAACAGAAAGAGATAACTGCATTTTCCACCTTAAAAAGATCATCCGGACATAAACACTGTCCCCGGTATGATGTCTTAAAGACTTGCATCTCTCTGTCAACCTTTTCTTTCAGCTTGCCAGGATTCGATTCAAAGCTACTCATAGCAGCCCGAGTTTCCTTTCTCTTACAAGTTCACTGCAAAAGCATTGTTTTTAATTTAAGAAACCAAACCAGTCTTCAACTTATTCCATGATGAGAAATGGGTAATTAAATAGTTTGTTGAATCCAATGGATCCTTAATAATGGCGTTCACTAAGATGTCTTGCTTGATCTCCGGATCATTAGCAGAGATTTCAGTATCCAGGTTAAACTTTGGCCATTCTCGGTCTGGTTTACAGAGAAACTCTGGCCCATTGATCCATCTCTTACTGCTTAAGAAGCCGTCTGCTGTTAATCCTCTAGAGGCTTCATCCGCAGGATTTTCCTTGGTATTAATATACTTCCACTGTGATACATTAGTAGCATCCCTTACAAAAGAGATCCTGTTTGCGACAAATGTTAGGAAGCGCTTATTTTCATTGTTGATGTACTAAAGAACTGTCATGCTATCAGTCCAGAAGGTAGATTCCTCCAGCTTAAGCTGCAGTTCTTTTTGCAGCAATATGTCAATTCTGACAGCTAAGACTGCGGCTGCAAGCTCCATTCTGGGAATCGTCATTTGCTTCAGTGGTGCCACTCTGGCCTTTCCCATTAAGAATGCAGCATGTACCTCATTGTTATCATTTTCCAGTCTCAGATATGAAACAATACCATAACCACTTTCACTTGCGTCAGAAAAGTGATGCGGCTGTGCAAATTTGATTCGACCAAAGTTTATAGGCTTCATACACCGGCCCACTCTGAACTCCAAGATCTTGTCGAGATCTTATAGACAATAGACAATAGGTGCAGGAGGAGGCCATTCAGCCCTTCGAGCCAGCACCACCATTCAATGTCAATTATAAAAGACGAAATTGCTGAGCATTTGGATAGCAGTAACAGGATCATTCCGAGTCAGCATGGATTTACGAAGGGGAAATCATGCTTGACAAATCTACTGGAATTTTTTGAGGATGTAACTAGGAAAATTGACAGGGGAGAGTCAGTGGATGTGGTGTACCTCGACTTTCAGAAAGCCTTCGACAAGGTCCCACATAGGAGATTAGTGGGCAAAATTAGAGCACATGGTATTGGGGGTAGGGTACTGACATGGATAGAAAATTGGTTGACAGACAGAAAGCAAAAAGTGGGGATAAATGGGTCCCTTTCGGAATGGCAGGCAGTGACCAGTGGGGTACCGCAAGGTTCGGTGCTGGGACCCCAGCTATTTACGATATACATTAATGACTTAGATGAAGGGATTAAAAGTACCATTAGCAAATTTGCAGATGATACTAAGCTGGGGGGTAGTGTGAATTGTGAGGAAGATGCAATAAGGCTGCAGGGTGACTTGGACAGGTTGTGTGAATGGGCGGATACATGGCAGATGCAGTTTAATGTAGATAAGTGTGAGGTTATTCACTTTGGAAGTAAGAATAGAAAGGCAGATTACTATCTGAATGGTGTCAAGTTAGGAAGAGGGGATGTTCAACGAGATCTGGGTGTCCTAGTGCATCAGTCACTGAAAGGAAGCATGCAGGTACAGCAGGCAGTGAAGAAAGCCAATGGAATGTTGGCCTTCATAACAAGAGGAGTTGAGTATAGGAGCAAAGAGGTCCTTCTACAGTTGTACCGGGCCCTGGTGAGACCGCACCTGGAGTACTGTGTGCAGTTTTGGTCTCCAAATTTGAGGAAGGATATTCTTGCTATGGAGGGCGTGCAGCGTAGGTTCACTAGGTTAATTCCCGGAATGGCGGGACTGTCGTATGTTGAAAGGCTGGAGCAATTAGGCTTGTATACACTGGAATTTAGAAGGATGAGGGGGGATCTTATTGAAACATATAAGATAATTAGGGGATTGGACACATTAGAGGCAGGAAACATGTTCCCAATGTTGGGGGAGTCCAGAATAAGGGGCCACAGTTTAAGAATAAGGGGTAGGCCATTTAGAACGGAGATGAGGAAGATCATTTTCAGTCAGAGAGTGATGAAGGTGTGGAATTCTCTGCCTCAGAAGGCAGTGGAGGCCAGTTCGTTGGATGCTTTCAAGAGAGAGCTGGATAGAGCTCTTAAGGATAGCGGAGTGAGGGGGTATGGGGAGAAGGTAGGAACGGGGTACTGATTGAGAGTGATCAGCCATGATCGCATTGAATGGCGATGCTGGCTCGAAGGGCTGAATGGCCTACACCTGCACCTATTGTCTATTGTCTATTGTCTAATGTGATCATGGCTGATCATACTCAATCAGTACCCTGTTCCTGCCTTCTCCCCATACCCCCGACTCCGCTATCCTTGAGCTCTATCTAGCTCTCTCTTGAATGCATTCAGAGAATTGGCCTCCACTGCCTTCTGAGGCAGAGAATTCCACAGATTCACAACTCACCGACTGAAAAAGTTTTTCCTCATCTCAGTTCCAAATGGCCTACCCCTTATCCTTAAACTGTGGCCCCTTGTTCTGGACTCCCCCAACATTAGGAACATGTTTAAGATCCCCTCTCATCCTTCTAACCACTCTGTCCAACGCTGAGAGAAGATTTGCGTTATACTCTCATCCCATCCAAGTTTCTTCTTACAGAGATCCTGCAAAATTAACTTGGCTGGAGTGTAAATGGGGTAAGAAATCCCAAAGGGTCGTAAACAGAACCAATCACAGTCTTGTACATGGTCGCTCCTGAATCGAAATTCTGAACTTGAACACATCTGTTTCAACGCACCAGTGCAATCCCAATGCTCTCTCCATGGGCAGGTTGTCTTTGTCCAAATCCAACTTCCGGGTCTCCTTGGCTCTGTTATCTAGTGGAATGGTTTCCAATACAGCACGGCTGTTGCTAATCCATTTCGATAGCATGAATCCTCCCTTGTTGCAGAGGGAAGTCAAATGTTTTACCATTTGAATTGCTTCTTGTTCCATAGACATGGATTTTAAACAATCGTCCACAGAAATTGCTCCTTACTGTGTTTGTCACTTCTTCAGAAAAATGAGCTTTATTGTCCTCAGCGGTTTTCCTCAATGCGAGGTTTGCACAACTTGGTGATGACACTGCTCCAAAGAGATGTACCTTCATCCGGTATTCAATGAGATCTTGTTGTGCAACACCATCCGGCCACCATAGGAATCGCAAGTAGTCGGCATGCTTTTCCGATACCTTGACCTGATGAAACATTGCCTTGATATCCGCCATCAAAGCTACCGGCCCTTGTCTGAATCTAATGAGAACTCCGATGAGTGAGTTTGTTAAGTCTGGACCCTGTGGCAGTTGACAGTTAAGTGATTTACCCTTGGAAACTGCAGCACAGTCCAAGACCACTCTTAATGTTCCTTTCTTTGAATGATACACCCCATGGTGTGGGATCTACCAACGCTCTCCATCACTTCGATTCAGCTGGTTTTCTGGCACCCTTTCGGCATGACCATTATCAATCATCTCTCTGAGGAAAGATGTATATTCATCATGAAATTTCGTATTCTTGCCAAACGCGTTTCAGATTCTGAATGTGTTGTTCTGCAATGCAACGATTATTCGGCAGACTAACACTTTCTTGCTTAAAAGGTAAGTCTAGGCAATAGTGTCCCATCATCTTTACTGAGTGATTCATAATTTCCAAAAATGTTACTTCTTCTCTGGACATTTCTTCTGATTCCTTGCTGGTTCTTTCACTGAAGTCGTGATTATATTGCCTGGTCAACAACTCCTCTAGATTTACAATATTCGATTGACGGCAGCGGCAGTATAGTTATTCCTTTTCCTGCCTTTGTTGTTCCTTCTCAAGGAGCCATAGATAACCCATCCGAGTATGGTTCTCACAGCAAACGGTCCATCTCCTTGACTGGTAACAACCTTTGTAGGTTCTAGGGGATGCATTCATTCCGATAAGTAGGTCGATATCAGAATTTATTTTAGGTATCTTGACATCCTTCAAGTAAAGCCATTTTTCCAAGTCTTCTTGCTTAGGTATATTTGGATGAGAGATGGGCATAGTCTCTTGTGTAAACACATCAGATATTTGTATAAAATTGTCTTCCTCCAGACTAGATATTTCCATACTTGTAATATGATAACTATCGTAGCATTTCTGACCATTCACGGTGTTCAAGAGAAGCTTAACCTTTTCTCCTGTGATGTCCAGCCTTCTCATCAAGCTTTCTGTGCATAAGGTAGCTGAACTTCCACTGTTCAAAAATGCGCATATTTACAACACTGTATTCCCCTCGCTGCTCCTTACCTGTACTGGTAAGATGGAGAAAATACAGGTTTCTACCCCGGCCCCAATATTTGCATTTAACTGAGGTGAGGCAACAACATCACTCGTAGCTGGCTTCTCCTTTTGTTCCATTTGCTCTGGCTTCTCGTCTGTATTCCTCTGTTCAATGTGAAGCAATTCAGGATGATCTTGTTTGCATATATTACAAGTTATCAGATTCCTGCAGTCTTTAACCATGTGTCCTTTCTTCAGACATCCATAACAGATTCCTTTCTCCTTCAAGAAGTCAATCATCTTTATATTCCTTTTCCTTGAATTTTCGACACCATCTTATAGTGTGACCAACTTCATTACATGAAAAACCAAACCCTTGTGACTTAACAGTAGATACATCCTTTTTCATTCCGTCCTTCGTTTCTACGGGTATTATGGCAGCAGCAAAACTGCTTTCCTTAGGTCCTGATCTTCCCTTGGTTTTAGTAAAGGTAGAGCCTTTGACAGTTGCTGGTTTAGGATCTTGAATATTCCCATAGCGTAGGTTTGACATTAACCGTACTTCTCTTTCCATGAAATTCACCAGGTCAGGAATCATGGCCTCTCTATCGTCAACCTCCTGTATCAAGCCTGTTTTATCTCTCCACTTTTCTCTAAGCCTATAGGGCAGTTTTAGACTCTGCCCTAGTTTTAGATAGCCTTCATATTACTAACGACATTCATTTCTTCCATGTGGATGCTATTTCTCATTGAATTACAACAACCCCTAAGAAATTTCGCAAACTCATGCAAAGCCTTCACATCTTCCGCCTTGATAACCGACCAAGCAAAGGCCTTTTTCATGTATGCATTATTATCTTCTGTTTGTTACCAAAATGCTCTTCAAGCAACTCTCTTGCATTTGATAGCCCTCATCCGCAGGCAAATGTCGACAACTCTTAACAAGCTGCTTCGAATATCCGCATGTGCATTGCTCCAGAAATCGTAAGCGATCTCTGTGACTTGTAGTTTTCATTTCCACTCCTTCTTCAAACGCTACAATGAAAGTTTCATATTGCAAAGGATCACCATCATATTGAGGAATTTCCATTGGGGGTAAGGTGACAGAAAGATTTTGTTGAACCATGAGCTCGCTGAGTCTCGTTTGATTCCTTATCAATTCATAGAATTCATTTAGAAATCCCTGGCTTAGTGCAGGTTGATCCGGATAAATTTTGTCACGAGCCCCATAATCAGTTGTTTGTCTCTGACTGGGTGCAGGTAGCTGATGAACAGGCCTCTGAGAAGAGTACTGGGCTGGCTCTTTTCGAGTCTTAACAGACATCCCAAAGGTAGGTTGCTTCGGTCTAGCACCTGGTTGCTTTGGTAAAGTTTTGTCGGCCATCCACTTACTCAGTGCCAGTTTGGCATCACGAGACCAGACTGGCTCTGGCTGTGGGTTGACTTTAGCTGTTGTTTCCAGCTTAGTAGCTCCCTCTTGGATTAAGGAACTCTTCTTCTGAGGTACTCTCGAGCTGCATTTTGATCTTTGGCCTTCTAGTATGTCCCTCCTTGCCCTAGCAGCTGCCAGCTTCGTGGCTATCTCCAACTGTTCCTTCTCTCTCTTCAGCTGTTCTTCTTGTCTTTTCAGCTGTTCTTCTGGTCCTCAATCTCATATTTTGTCTCCAAGGCGGCAGCTTCTAGCGAGAGAGCAGCCATCTCAGCTTCAGCTTCCATTTGAGCAGAGACCCTTGTAGTTGAACTGGCTACAGAACCAGATTTACGTCTGGATCTTTGCGTTGAAATGTTTGAGACACTATCCTGAGGTGTAATTTCTTCTCCCACTTCAACACCTTGTTGCATCGCACCTTCTACTGTAGAGTGCAATGTGGCAAACAAAGTACAATTGAACCATTGACCCGCTGAGTTCTTCCAGCACTTTTGCCCAAGATCCCAGCATCTGCAATCTCTCATATCTCCATTTATTGTATTTTGTTGGAGACATTTCCACATTTTGACCACCCAGTGTAAAGGAGTGATTCCTCACTTCTCCTCTGAGTGAAGAATGGAGAATCCACTGCATTTACAGACCACATCTGATTCCCCTGTCATTGACGTTTGAATTCTTCACCACCTGACTCCTCTGGATTCTCCATTCTCTCCAAATTGTTCCCTCTGCATCAGACCCAGAAGCAGACAAGAATGAAATGTGTTGGTCTCAGTTGACATGGCTATCTGCTTTATTGTTCCACGTTCCTACTCTTCGCATCTTATGGGTGCATCAGGGAGAATGCTTCAGTGGAATAGTCTACAGCATTGAATACTTGGTTGATAACAGGCAGTACACAGTGGCACAGCTGGTAGAGCTGCTGCCTCACAGCACCAGATACTTGGGTTCCATCCTGTCTGTGTGAAGTTTGCACATTCTCTCTGCAACCGCGTGGGTTTCCTTCAGGGATTCTTATGCATTGTTGTTGCAGCTCACAGCACACATAAAAGAGTTCAGAAAGATTGAATTGTTAGTACCATTCTCAAGCACTTTACTTGAAAGGTCAGGTTAAGGACTTTGAAAGTTACTGAGTTTAAGAATTCATGAGAGAAGGAATGGGTGACGTTTCGAGATGAGACCGTACTTCAGACTGAAGAAGGGTCTTGACCCGAAACTTCACCCATTCCTTCTCTCCTGAGATGCTGCCTGACCCGCTGAGTTACTCCAGCATTTTGTGTCTACCTTCAGTTTGAACCAGCATCTGCAGTTATTTTCCTATGCTTAAGAATTCATGAGGTTCCCCCCCAGTAGATATCAGCAAACCATATGAGAATGTGCGGT
This sequence comes from Rhinoraja longicauda, assembly GCF_053455715.1. Lineage (NCBI taxonomy): Eukaryota > Metazoa > Chordata > Chondrichthyes > Rajiformes > Arhynchobatidae > Rhinoraja > Rhinoraja longicauda. Next base: position 46,374,258 of record NC_135959.1, on the reverse strand, counting down.
ACTTCATGCATTGCGAGAGAATGAAAATGGATGCCATTTTACTGACTGCTTGACAACATATCAGGCCACCTTACAGAATTTGATCTTTTCAGGTCCATCTAAAGTACAAGTACAAAGCTAGGCAATGCTCTAGAGAAAGTGACCAAGAGCTCATAATCTTTGGGCTCCCCTTAACTCGGCTTCTCTAGATTTGACAAAACTCATTATTGAAACACAAAGAACATAGAACAGTGAGCACAGGAACAGATCCTTCAGCTCACAATGTCCATATCATGATGCCAAGTTAAACTAATCTCCTCTGCTTACACTTGGTCCATATTGCTTCATTCTCCTGCATATCCATGTGTGTATCTGAAAGCCTCTTAAGTAGCGCTATCGTATCTGCTTCCACCACCACCCTTGGCAGTGCGTGTCAGGTACCTGCCACTCACTGTGTAAAAAACCTGTCCTGCACATTTTCGTTAAACTTGGCCCCTCTTACCATAAAGCTATGCCCTCTAGTCCTTGATATTTTTACCCTGGGGGAAAAAAATGATTATGACTGTCTGTCCTGTCTACGCCTCTCATAACTTTATATAACTGGAACCATCTGTTAAAACCATCTTTTGGAGATGCAGTACAATGTTCTAGATGTAAGATATTTAGCTCTACCAATCGTGGATGAATTTCTGCAGTTTTATGAGATCAAATTGAAAGAGCCATAAGCGAGGCTTCAAACAATTCATTGGTGCCCAGTGGAATGGGACGAGCAAGCGCTGCTAGCGTAATGAAGGATCACATTCACACCTCCTGCCTGTTTATCCAAATATTTAAATATGAGTAGGCCTGGTATTGTTATTGATTTAGTATCATTACATGTGCAAACTGTGCATACAGTGCAAACTGCTATCCAGGTAAGTCATCCATACATGAATAGAATCAAACTCCATGCAAAATATACAGCCACAGAAAAAAGTGCAGATAAAAGAAAAAGTGCAAGGGGTAGGTTGGAGATCAGGAATACATCCTTCATACAGTCAGTGTAACAATGGCAGTACCATTTACAAAGACATCTCCTGACCCATATTAAGAGTTGCTCCATGCAGAGTCTTTCCTTCCAATATAATAACCAAAGAGATGTGTGAAAACAACAGGGTAGTAATAGTAGGGGATTTCAACTTCCCAAATATTGATTGGGATAGCCAAAGTGTCAAGGGCCCAGAGGGTGCAGAGTTCCTAAGGGTCATCCAGGAGGGCTTTTTGAGCCAATATGTTGAAAGTCCAACAAGGGAGGGGGCGGTATTGGACTTAATCTTGGGAAATGAGGCTGGACAGGTGGCTGAAGTGTCAGTAGCAGAGCACTTTGGTGACAGTGATCACAATTCAGTGATATTTAAGGTGGTAATGGAAAAGGATAAAGAGGGACCAGAGGGAAAATTTCTAAATTGGGGCAAGGCCGATTTTAATCTGATAAGGCAGAAGTTGGCCCTGGTGGACTGGGATCAGCTTCTCGTGGGGAGGACCGCATCAGAACAGTGGGAGTCATTCAAAGGAATAATTGAAAAAGTACAGAGGAAGCATGTTCCCCTAAAGTTTAAGGGTGGGACAAAAAAGTCCAAAGAACCTTGGATGTCGAACGATATAGTAGGATTGATTTTTTAAAAAAGGGGGGCTTTTGGAAGGCATAAAGAACTTAAGGCACAGGCATCATCAGAGGAATACAGAAGGTGTAGGGCGGTTCTTAAAAAAGAAATTAGGAGAGCAAAAAGAGGCCATGAGATAGCACTAGCGGGCAAAATAAAAGAAAATCCCAAAGTGTTCTATAAGTATATCAAGGGTAAGAGGATAACGAGGGAAAGAGTGGGGCCCATCAGGGACCATAGTGGAAAGCTGTGTGTGGAGCCAGAGGATGTAGGAGATGTTTTAAATTATTTTTTTGTATCTGTTTTTACGAGGGAGGAGGGCGATGCGAACTTAGAAATGGAGCAGGAGGGTTGTGATGTTCTTGAGCATATTGCTATTGACAGGGAGTCGGTGCTGGAGGCTTTGGCAGGCTTAAAAGTGGATAAGTCTCCGGGCCCTGACGAGATGTATCCCAGGATGCTGAGAGAGGCAAGGGAGGAGATTGCGGGGGCTCTGGCACAAATTTTCAGAGCCTCTCTTGCAACAGGGGATGTACCGGAGGACTGGAGGATAGCTAATGTGGTGCCATTATTTAAAAAGGGCAGTAGGGATAAACCTGGGAACTACAGGCCGGTGAGTCTGACATCGGTGGTGGGGAAGCTGCTAGAAAAGATTCTGAGGGACAGAATCAGTCTTCACTTGGAGGATCGAGGGTTAATTAAGGATAGTCAACATGGCTTTGTTAATGGAAGGTCGTGTCTGACTAACTTGATTGAATTTTTTGAAGGGGTGACCAAGGAGGTAGATGGGGGTAGTGCAGTGGATGTGGTATACATGGATTTCAGAAAGGCTTTTGACAAGGTCCCACACAGGAGACTAGTCAAGAAGGTAAGAGCCCATGGGATCCAGGGCACCTTGGCAAAATGGATAAAAAACTGGCTTAGTGACAGAAGGCAGAGGGTGATGGTAGAAGGTTGCTTCTGTGACTGGAGGCCGGTGTCCAGTGGGGTGCCGCAGGGATCGGTGTTGGGTCCCTTACTGTTTGTAATCTACATTAATGATCTGGATGTCAACATACAGGGCATGATCAGCAAGTTTGCCTAGGGAAGACAGGGTTACAGAGGGACCTTGGAGTACAGGTACACAAGTCCTTGAAGGCAGCAGGACAGGTGGACAGGGTGGTCAAAAAGGCATATGGGTTACTGGCCTTCATTAGCCGGGGCATCGAATATAAAAGCAGGGGGGTAATGATGGAATTGTACAGAACACTGGTGAGGCCACAGTTGGAGTATTGTGTACAGTTCTGGTCACCACATTATAGAAAGGATGTGATAGCTTTGGAGAGGGTGCAGAGGAGATTCACAGGATGCTGCCAGGGATGAAGGGCCTCGGCTATGAGGAGAGACTGAGCAGACTGGGGTTGTTTTCTCTGGAGCAGAGAAGGCTGAGAGGGAACATGATCGAGGTGTACAAGATCATGAGGGGCATAGATAAGGTAGATGGCGGGGAACTTCTTCCACTGGTGGAAGGTTCAACAACGAGGGGACATAGATACAGGGTAAGGGGAGGGAGGTTTCGGGGGGATGTGAGAAAGAACTTTTTCACCCAGAGGGAGGTTGGAGTCTGGAACTCACTGCCTGGGGTGGTGGTGGAAGCGGGAACACTCACAACGTTTAAGAGGCATTTGGATGGGCACTTGAAATGCTACAACATTCAGGGCTACGGTCCAAATGCGGGAAAATGGGATTAAAATTAGACTGTGTTTGGTAACGGGCGGCACGGACACGATGGGCCGAAGGGCCTCTTTCTGTGCTGTAGGACTCTATGACTCTATGAGTGTACAGCATCAGGAACCAGGATTTGATGGCCTAGGAACCAGCAATACCTGGTTCTGATCTGTTTCCTCTGTCATTTTAAAGGTGACAAAAGACTACCACAACATGGCACAGTTGGTAGAGTTGCTGCCTCACAGCGCCAGCGACCCAGGCTCCTGATGAGTGATCAGTGGATACAAGTGAGGGGAGTTCTTGATCAGCAGATGAGTCCAATGAGTTTGCTAACCTGCCAGATGGAAGGTATCCAATGGGTTAAGGTGGAGGCACAAGGGATTGTAAATGCTGGAATCTTGAGCAAAAATGCATTGGAACAACTAAGCGGGCCAGGCAGCATCTGTGGAGGGAATGATCATGCAACATCCCAATTTGGGGAGACTTTCCTTTGGATAAAAGGGTAGCACAGCTAGTAGGGCTGTTGCCTTAGAGGGCCAGAGACCCAAGTTTGATCCTGCCCGCACGTGCTGTTTGCACTTTCTCCCTATGACTGCATGGGGTTTCTCTAGATGCCTCGGTTTCTTCCCACATCCCAAGGACGTGCAGGATTGTAGGTTAATTTGCTTCTATAAAGAATAAAAATATTTAACAGATATTTTACAATGCTTACCACAGGAGTTAGCTTTTAGTTAGTTTAGTTTATTGTCACGTGTACCGAGATACAGAGAAAAGCTTTTGTTGCATGCTATCCAGTCAGCGGAAAGACAGTACATGATTACAATCGAGCCATCCACGGTGTACAGATACATGATAAAGGGAATAACGTTTGGTGCAAGATAAAGTCCAGTAAAGTCCGATTAAAGATGATCTGAGGGTCTCCAGTGAGTTAGATAACAGCTCAGTCAGATAGTAGCTCAATTCAGAATTAGAGTTGCACTGAAAGGGACTCATAAAAAACATGGATCTGGAGCATCTACAGTTATTTAAAGAGCAATACTGAACACTATCTCCTTCATCTGATATTAAATCTGCTCACTGATCAGGATTTGATTTGTTTGCAAGAGGAAGTATGAAAATAGCTGATAATACCAATACCAACCACTTCCTGAGAACAGGTGTGGAGATTGTGAGATACAATACAATACAATACAATACAATACAATACAATACAATACAATACAATACAATACAATACATCTTTATTGTCATTGTACAGGGGTACAACGAGATTGGGAATGCGCCTCCCATACGATGCAATAAATTAATTAGCTAGTCAGTATTAATTTAAACAACCCAATGAACCAATGAAGCCAATGGTGTCATTCTGCTGCGATGACATCTTGCTGAAGTCTGGGTGAGGTTGTCTCCTCAGTATCATTTGCCACCTACTGTGACCTGGTATTTTATTCACCTGCTGTGTATAAAATCATGAGAGGAGTAGATCGGTGAGACGCACAGAGTCTCTTACCCAGAGTAGGGAAATCAAGTGCCAGAGGGCATAGGTTTAAGGTGAAGAAAGCAAGATTTTGTAGGAATCTGAGGGGTAACTTTTTCACAAATGGATGGTGGGTGTATGGAACGAGCTGTTGGAGGAGGTAGTTGAGGCAGGGGCTATCACAAAGTTTAAGAAGCAATTAGACAGGTACATGGATAGACACAAAAAGCTGGAGTAACAGCAGGACAGGCAGCAACTCTGGACAGAAGGAATGGATGACTTCAGGTCAAGACTCTTCTTCAGACTGGATAGGACAGGTTTAGAGGGATAATAGCCAAATGCAAGCAAGTGGGACTAGTGTAGATGGAACATGATGGTTGGTGTGGGCAAGTTGGGCCATAGGGCCTGTTTCCACACTGTATGACCCTATGACCGCTTCTACTCCTCCTCCCGCTTCCTCTGAATTGCCCTGAATTGCCCTGAATGCCGACAGATGGATCCTAGTCTGGGACTGTCCGTTCTGTGCTGAGGGCTTGTTTGCAAATCACACTGTACTCAGAAGGAACACCTATTGACGGACCCATGTCTGGGAGTGCCAGGTTTATGCAAAGGGCATTAATTCAGCATAACGTCACTCAGCAACTAGAACACCTATTGTAGACTTTGGCTACTCAAAAAAAACCGCACAAGGCATTGAATACTGAACACTATCGCCTTCATCTGATATTAAATATGCTCACTGATCAGGATTAGTATTATTTGCCAGAGGAAGTATGAAAATGGATGGTAATTCTTGATTATTAAGGGTGTCAGGGGTTATGGGGCAAAGGCAGGAGAATGGGGTTGAGAGGGAAAGATAGGTCAGCCATGAAAGATAGGTGGAGGACTTGATGGGCCGAATGGCCTAAATCTATTCCTAGAATTTATGAACTAATGAATACTAGATGTAGAACTGTTGTCCACATTCAAATGAAATTAACCAGTAACTAACACACAAATATTTAAATTTTATTAAATAGCCCAGCCCTTAAGATTTAATAGCGCAAGAAAGGCGAAGCAGACACAACACAATCAAACTTCCTTTGAATATATTAATTAGTTTTGTTGGTGAATTTCCCCATTAATTCCCATTTTGACTGTATGCTACTCACCTTTTTATTACTTCCCAAATGTTACTGGTTTGATTCATTGGGATAATTCACTGTACAAAACTGGAAACTAATAATAATTTGAACAAACATAAGAGGTTCTCTGACAATCTACATTTGATGAAAAACCAGAATGCATGCAACCAAAATGAAAGCTGCTTTTAATACATGGAAGTATAGCACAAATGCTAATTAGATTAGACCGAAGGCTTCCCCGATTTATTGGACAAATATTTAATTCACTATTTATTCAGTGTACCATCACGTTCAGAAAATAATGATCTTGGCCATTATTGGTTTCTATTTAGAAAATAAAATCTTCTTTAGTCTTCAATTTTTCATGCAGTAAATCTTGAAATTTACTGGAGCATTTGTAATTTTCCATACTTAACTGCTATAGTCTTAAATCTATACCTATTGCTTTAATTACTGGTTCGACATTGAAATTCCATAATAAAGCAATATTGACTGACCATGATTTAAAAAATGGCTTCAAAATATTTTAGGAACAGTTGCAATCTTGGATTAAGTAATTTGTTAACTAATCCATTCGCGTTCTAAAAGTACACAAATGAAAACTTATGTTATTGCAAATATTTTCTGATTGTCTATTAAGCGTTTGCTATGTTCATGCCAATCACAAATCATGTGATTTTATTGGTACCCTGGATGAATTTTGTGAATAAATCATAACCCTTCAGATTTAGATTTCATTTTGCTGAGACAATAATTTTTAGAAACTATCTAAATTTCATCGTCAAACAATAGATATTAATCACTTTGTGAAGGAAAAAAAACCTGCAGATGCTGGTTTAAATCGAAGGTAGACACAAAATGTTGGAGTAACTCAGCGGATCAGGCAGCATCTTGGGAGAGAAGGAATGGGTGACGTTTCGGGTCAACCCTCCGAAACTCCCTGGTCCACTCATCCCTTCCCACCCAAACCACCCCCTCCCCAGGTACTTTCCCCTGCAACCGTCAGAGATGCAACACCTGTTCCTTTACCTCCCTCCTCGACTCCATCCAAGGACCCAAACAGTTTTTCCAGGTGAGGCAGAGAGGTTCACCTGCACCTCCTCCAACCTCATTTATTGTATCCGCTGTTCCAGGTGTCAACTTCTCTACATCGGCGAGATCAAACGCAGGCTCGGCGATCGTTTCGCTGAACACCTCCGCTCAGTCCGTCTCAACCAACCTGATCTCCCGGTGGCTCAGCACTTCAACTCCCCCTCCCATTCCCAATCTGACCTTTCTGTCCTGGGCCTCCTCCATTGTCAGAGTGAGGCCCAGCGCAAATTGGAGGAACAGCACCTCATATTTCGCTTGGGCAGTGTACACCCCAGCGGTATGAACATTGACTTCTCTAACTTCAGGTAGTCCCTGCTTCCCCTCTCTATCCCCTCCCCCTTCCCAGTTCTCCCACTAATCTTCCTGTCTCCGACTACATCCTATCTTTGTCCCGCCCCCTCCCGACATCAGTCTGAAGGTCTCGACCCGTAACGACACCCATTCATTCTCTCCCAAGATGCTGCCTGACCCACTGAGTTACTCCAGTATTTTGTGTCTACCTTCAATTACTTTGTGAAATTAAGATACTACGGAAGTACTTTTCATTAACCACACATCTCTCTGCACCATACAAATCATAATGTGAATAATTAAGGTATTTGCTATGATCAAAATCCACAATCATTTCAAAGTTGCAAGCAATAAAAGGATGCAATGATTAGAAGAGCAGTGACAAGCATAGAGACATCCAAAGGAGTGAAAAATGAGTCAGGTAAAAGATGAATGGCCAGAAATGAACTTTAGTTGCTTTTCAGGTTTAAGCAGTAGGAATACACTGTATCACTTCCATTATTAATTTAGCCCTTTGACTTCTGGAAGCTGTTGAGAACTCCCTAGGCTATTTAACAATATTTTTAGCCTATGCACGGTGATAATGAAATCTAAATATGAATCCTAATTTGTAAAACCAGTTTTATTATTGCTGTATGATTTTACATTACTGAAATAAATACATAAATATGACTTCATGTTTGGGATCACATATAATAAGTCAGAGAATTTAATATTGTTTAGCCTTCAGAAAAAGTGGCAGTGCCTCTTTCACTCAGGGTTGGCAGAGATTTCATGCCTGGGTGTTCCACTCAATGCTCATTGAAATTACTAAGTTCCAAGAAGGAGTCTTTCAGTCAGTGCTGCTACAGACTTTCTCACTCAGTATCAGTCTTTCTCCAACATAATGCCGAGGCTTTCCTTCATGGTATCAGAACCTTTTTTTATCGGGCATTTGTACCAGAGTCTTGGTGTCCATCTCACAGTACCTTGGTCTTTTATTCCTGGTAGGGTCAGGGTCTCTTATTATCAGTGCCAGAGCTATCTCAGTGCATTTCATTCAATATGGGAGCTTTTGCTTGCACTCATGAATGACACAAATACCTCGATATAGTGTTCAGCTGGTAGAGCTGGTGCCTCAGAGCCAGACACCCGGGTTTGATCCTGACCTGGGCTGCTGTCTGTGTGAAGTTTCATGTTCTCTCTATGACTGCGTGGATTTCTCCTGGGTGTTCCCACATCCCAAAGACATACAGGTTTGTCAGTTAATTGGCCGCTGTGAAATAGCCCCAAGCCCCAAGTGTGTAGGGAGTGGATTGATAGTCGGTGTATCATTCAATCAATTCAATCAATCAATCACTCCTGTTGAATCACTCTTGTATATGTACTTTTCTCAGTCATTATCAAATTTAAAATTGTGCCCCACGTTTAAAATATTAAATTGGTACCAGCCCACAAAAGTGAACTTAAACTTCATTAGAATCACCAATCTATAGACTGAAGACTATTGGCTAATCAGTAATCCAGCCTCGGAAGAGAATGCAGACATTCCTCAAGTCAATGTCCTTTACGTAAATATCTTTCAGTGGCTTCATTAATGATCATCCTTCCATCATAAAGGTCAGAAATATAGTTGTTTGAAGGTGAATCCATGGCATGCATGATGAGATTTTTGTTTTACACCCAGTATTACTTAGACAAGAAGTAGAGTTGCTTAACTGATTTGGCAATCAACATCCACAATAATGGAGACACAAGGAACCACAGATGCTGGTTTACAAAAAATACACTGCTGGAGTAACTCAGTGGGCCAGGCAGTATCTCTGGAGAACATAGATATGTGAAGTTTCAGGTGCATTTGGATGCATTAATAGGAATGATGTTTAATAGTCCAGAAATTCTGCAGTCAAGCAGCACCAATGAGCATTGAGTGGGACACCCAGTCAAGCTATCAGACTATTGGTTTGTTATTGTATAACAGTAATGTACACTACCATTCCCACTAAAGAAACCTCTTCTGCAAGGCACAATGAAATGTTATGAAGGACTCTGGTCATAACTTTAAAATTGTCCACTTCTATACTTCTATTGTTAGACAAGACTCAAAAGAGGTTGACCAGTTGTAAACTAATCAGTTAGGCTGGAGAATGATCCTGATACCAAACGTTCTACTCTAAGTTCATTGTGAAGTAATCCTGATACCAAACGTTCTACTCTAAGTTCATTGTGAAGTAATATTGGTGAATATATTGATGCAACTGGTCTGCTCAATCATTTCAAATGTCCCAGGCCAGTCTGTGAATGATATAAAAGGAAGCAATGTACAATATGAATATGCAGACACAGGAACTGCAGATGCTGGTTTACCAAAAAAGACACAAAGGTCCTGGAGTAACTCAGTGGGTCAGGCAATGACCTTGAACTAGTGTACAGGATAATCGTTGGTCGGCACAGATTCATGGGCCAATGGGCCTGTTTTCATGCTGTATCTCTAAACTGTACTAAGATCTGTGAAGTAGCAACCTAAGCTGCTGTGATCAATGGTGTACCACGGTGATCTGTGCCAAGGATCCGGCCATCCATAATTTATTTCAATGATATGAATGTGAGGATTATGCATATGCAAGTTATGCTGCTGATACAAAACTTGGTGGCCATGTGAGACACGAGGAGGAAGCAAACAGACCCTCCAGGGGGAGACAGATGGGTTAAGTGAATAGTGTAGGAAGGAACTGCAGATGTTGGTTTACACCGAAGATAGATACAAAATACTGGAGTAACTTAGCGGGTCAGGCAGCATCTCTGGAGAAAAGGAATAGGTGACGATTTGGGTTGGAACCCTTCTTCAGACTTCTAGGCTAAATGAATAGGCTGGAATACATCAGATCAAATGTAATACAAATGTGAGGTATCTACTCTGAAAAAAGACTAATTGAAAAGCAGATAGACACAAAATGCTGAAGTAACTCAGTGGGCCAGGCAAAAGTAATGGAAAGGAGGTTCAAGTTTTCAGAGGGACCGGAGTGTCTTTGTACATGAATCAATCAAAGTTAACACTGCTGGCTCGGCAAACAATTAGGAAGACACTTGGCATGTTATTACACCTTATTATAATTGTTCAGGTCCCTGGTGATACTGCCTCTGGACTACAGATCTTATCTCCCTGTCTGAAGATGGACCTAGATATGATAGACAGGTACACCTTATTATAATTGTTCAGGTCCCTGGTGATACTGCCTCTGGACTACAGATCTTATCTCCCTGTCTGAAGATGGACCTAGATATGATAGACAGGCACAGTGAAGCTTCACCAGATTGATTTCTCACGTGGAAGGTTTGTCACATGAGAAAGATTTAGCAGACTGGACCCTTATTTTCTATAGTTCATAAGAATATGAGTAATCTCATTGGAATATGCAAAATTCATACTTGACGGCTCAGTTACTCATTTCAGAAGAGATTTCTTCACCCAGAGGGTTGTAAATCTTTGAAAATTTCCACTTAAGAGGCTCACGCAGGCTCATTTACTCGGTATATCTAAGACAAAAAGTGATAGTGTTTTTGATATTAAGGGAATTATGGAAGTGTAGAAAAATGGTGCCAAATAAAACACAGCCTTGACGGTACTGAAGGGTGAAGCAGGCACAAGAAGGCAAATGACCTACTCCTGTTTCTAATTTTAACACAGATATTCAGATGCTTTTGAGTGGTACTCTGCAGTGTTGACTGGATCTGGTGGGCCTTTGTCATAATCCTAACAATGTCAGTGTGCTCATTCAGTTTGTAGTCAGTAAGTATACGGGATACTGAGTTGGATGATCAACCATGATCATATTGAATGGCGGTGCAGGCTCGAAGGGCTGAATGGCCTACTCCTGCACCTATTTTCGATGTCTCTATGTTTCTATGATTGATTTTTATTGCTGTTTGAATAACTTAAATAATTTTGATATAGGTTTAGGGGGGGGGGGGGGATTTAACATGAACCTCAGGGGGTAACCTTTTCACATAAAGAATGGTGAGTGTATGGAATGAGCTGCTGAAAGAGGTAGTTAAGGCACGCACTATCGCAACATTTAAGAAACATTTGGACAGATACATGGATATCGGACAGGTTTAGAGGGATATGGACCAAGCACAAGCAGATGAGACTAGTGTTGATGGGACATGTTGGTCGCTGTGGGCAAGTTGGGCTGAAGGGTCTGTTTCCAACCTGTGTGACTCTATAACATTCTAGGCCATTCAAGAGGCAAGTAAGAATCCATTAACTCAGTCTAGTTTCCAAGTGGATAAGACTAGATTAATTATCAATTAAATCACATAAACTAGCTGGATCTCGCAGCAATTCCAAAGTTGGGCCATGCCCATTCCAGGAGTTCCCTGGTAACTGTTATTGCTACCAAATGTAATTAATTAACTGACTTTAAATTGCATAAAGATCATGTAGTTCAACTGATGCCTTTGGCTCACTGATCCAGCTCTTCGAATTACAAGGAGCACGTAAACACCATCCCATCACACCCTTGGCCGCGCATCAGATGAACTTCCAGTTCAGTATTACGCAAGACTCTGTTACCCTGGATTGTTATTTGGAATAATTAAACATCATCATTGGGTCTGTGGCAGCACTCTCTCCTGCATGTCAAAACACCATAGGTTCATGGCTCATTATGGGGAGGCCATTTAAAACTGAGGCCATTTAAAACTGAGGCCATTTAAAACTGAGGCCATTTAAAACTGAGGCGAGAAGGAACTTTTTCACCCAGAGAGTTGTGAATTTGTGGAATTCTCTGCCACAGATGGCAGTGGAAGCCAAATCACTGGATGGATTTAAGAGATAGTTAGATAGAGCTCTAGGGGCTAGTGGAATCAAGGGATATGGGGAGAAGGCAGGCACGGGTTATTGATTGTGGACGATCAGCCATGATTACACTGAATGGCGGTGCTGGCTCGAAGGGCCGAATGGCCTCCTCCTGCACCTATTTTCTATGATTCTATGTTTCTACTATGGAAACTTGAGCTTATTTTTATTTAGGGGGATGGAGGTTAGGGGTGTACGGAGCTGATTATTTATTTCGATCAATGTTGAATTCCATTTGGCTCATGAAAACTAATTCATGTTCAAAGCAAAAACTGTAGTGGTTGGCATTGATATATGCAGCTCAACCTCAGGCAAAGAAAATTGTCTGTCTTCTTTAAACTTTCATACAATGTGTTATATTGCATTCCATTTCATTTTGAAAATTTAGTTCCAAGATAACATTTCATTTAGGTAAAGAATGATTCAGCAAAATGGTAATTCTGTCCAATGGGAATCCTTCTTACAGTAGCGGCTTTATGTAGAGATCAACAATTAGGCTACAAATACTTTACTTGAAAAAGAGACGGTGCAAAATTCTGATTCTTCACGTTTGATATTTGTTACTACTTGAGCAGGAAGAAACAAGGCCATCCTCTATGCTCTGTGAAACGAGACACTTCGCATGAATAGATCTTTTGTCACTTCATAATATTCAATGCTGAAGATTTCAGTTTAATAACTGATTGAAAGATGTGTGTGAAATTTTTAATATGATTACTTTAGTTATAAAGTCTGTGGCTCTGTGAATAAAGAGTGAAGTTTCAATGTTATCATACTGTTTCTAATTAATGGCTTTGGTCTGGTCATTAATAACAGGGTTAGTCCTTGATTCACTGGGAGGAGAAAAGGATTTTTCTAGGAGCCAAAAATGTTCTTTCACCACATTTTTTGGTCACCTGCCTTCTTTAACAAAAGCAAAATTTTAATCAGTGATGCAATCAACATCAAATTGTTAGGAACATTTGGAATTTGAGATTGCATGTTAAGGGAGAGAATGAGCTCATCTTGACCAATTTAAAAAAAATCAGTTCATTAAGTTAAAACATTAAATGTTTCACTTTACAAAAAATTCCACCTAATCTGTTAATATTTCTAGTATTTTCTCTTTTTCAATTGATGACATTTGGAGGTAACACTTCTTTGAAAGGAGTTACTATATTGAAAAGGTGTAACATAAAGTGAAATAATTATCTGTACTGTTGATCCTGGTCGGCTCTGACTCTGTGGACCGAAAGGCGTGTTTCCGCACTGTATCTCTAAACTAATGAGAATCAATTTAAAGAGAAAGTTTTAAACTAATTGGCACCAAGCAAGCTAGTACAGTACAGAAAGAAGCCAAAGGGTATGGCAGCGGAAGAGAAACTTGATATCTTACAGAATGTTGAGAAATAGTCTATACAGCAAATGTATTTTTAGACATTGTGCCACATCACATGCGTATGTTGTAGCCGCTCACATGATGAGCTGTTGATGACTTTGACAATTCCACACTGTCTTCTGCGACATAAAACAATATAGAGTCACAAGGAACATTCTGGAGAGGAGAGTTGTGGAAACAACTGTATACATTGCCCTAACATGGCGAATTAATGCCCAGTGATTGGTTTAACTGTAAAACTTAATGAAAGGTGTTGGAAGATTCAAATAAATCAATCTGCGCACGATAAAGATTTCTATCGAGCAGAATCAAAATGATATTTGAACGATGTTTTTAGCTGTATTCTGAAATAATGCCATTTCTTGTACAACTGTTCAACCACAGATTATCAGTATTTATGGTTGCTCATGGCAGGCAGATGGTTGGACAAGTTGCTAAACTTTAGGTAACTTCTACAAATCATCCCCCACCCCTTTCTTTTCCCTCACCCCCTCTCCTCCACCTGGCTGACCTTGCACCCATCTCTCCCCTCACCTTCCTCTCCATTCCTAAACAATTTGCACCGCGTCAAACCTCTAGCTACACAATTTGCGACTCTCTAATCCTTTTGTCTCACACCTGTGTGTGTTCATCTCTGGCCTTTGTCCAACCATCTGCACATCAACTCCCCCCCCCCCCCCGCCCCCGCCTGTGTTCACCTGTGATCTGCCATTCCTTGTCCTGCCTCTCCATTCTTCCTATGACCTGCCATGCTTTGTCCATGTTGTCCAGGGATGCTGGCTGACCTGCTGAGTTACTCCAGCACTTTGTGTCTTTACAAGGTTCAGAAGCAGTTCAGTGGGATCCAGGAGAAAACAATCTAGTAGATCAACACTCCAGCAATAAACTATACATTTACCTCTAATGCCACCACATTGATTGCAGTATCTGCTTTCTACAACACCTTCTATCAAACGTCAACTTTGAAATGCACTGCCTAGTTTGGTAATTTCAAAACTGAAAACAGCAGTATCCTCATTCTTCAACCATCCCGAATTTGAGAACTCACCATTTAATACATCACTGGAACACAAGGAGAGTAGGGGCTGTAAGAGTTCAAACAGAAATCTCCAACCACTATTTCAATTTTCCAAGGCAATGAGATATAAACATTATATATCAATAGACAATAGACAATAGGCAATAGGTGCAGGAGTAGGCCATTCGGCCCTTCGAGCCAGCACCGCCATTCACCGTGATCATGGCTGATCGTCCACAATCTGTACCCCATTCCTGCTTTCTCCCCATATCCCTTGACTCCGCTATCATTAAGAGCTCTATCTAACCAATCCAGGGAATTGGCCTCCATCAAGTTAGATGTGCTCTGATCAGTCACGATATGCTATATATAGTTTTAATAAATCAATTTCACTATACTGATGGTCATGGTAATCCGAATGAGGTAATGTTCCACACTGACAACAGTGCTGACTCTATTATGCTTGTCTTCAAATTGACACCATCTTTTCTATTCACCAAAAACATCCACTTCCATCTCAGTAATATTGCCTATGTGTACTTTAATCTCTCTGCTACCGAACCTTCAACTATCCATGTATCTGCAGACTCCATTTCAGTGTTCTGAACACCCATCAGCCAATGCAACCTAATAACTTCAACATCCAAATCCCCTGTGACCTGAAAATATATCCCAGATACAGTAGCTATTAACTAAACACTGGCTCACTGTCCAAAGTTTCAAATACAAGATCATAAAACACAGGGGCAAAATTGGGACATTTAGACCATTGAATCTACTCTGCCATTTGATCATGGTTGATCTATTTTTCCCTCTCAACCCCATTCTCCTGCTTTCTCCCTGTAATCTTGGACACACTTACTAATCAAAAACAAGTACTATTTAAAGTACTCTTTTCTGCATTTAAAATGCTCGAGACTGTGACCTTCTTTGTAAACTTGATCAGTCATTTTAACAATCCTAGATATGGGCGGTCTCTGACTTTCATCTTGTACATCTGCCATCAGCAACTACAACTTAAGCATTCCAGATCCTACGTTGAAATTTTCTTCTCAACTTTCCCACTTCCTGGTTATTCATTAAAACTTGGTTTAAAACATACTGATCATTTAATTATCCAGCGAGATAGACTGCCGCTGAGGTAAAGAAACTTTGACCAATTATGTTTTTGTGAAGCATCTTGGGGCAATTTCTGTAGAAAATGTAGGATAGTAAGATCTCAGAGAATGTACAAAACAATGCTGAATTTCAGAGACCCCTTCACTTTTATTTATATTAAAAAAGGAGTTTCTGACATTCACATTGACCAAGGTTTTGTAGAAAGATGAACCATTGTGACTTTAATTAACTAACCCTTCATATATGACAAGATTTATATTTATAATAATGCTGAATAAGAACACAGGAAACATTCATCTGAAGAATCACTCTTTAATCCACCAAGTCGATAAAATATAGTTGAGTATATTTTTCACAATGTGCTAACTTTAGAGAAACAGTGAGCAAATAGTCATGATTTAATCATCACGCTCAAAATTCAAATCTACAATAAAATGTAGAAATAACCAATTTCATAAATTGATCTGCTTTACATAAAAATGCAACAATATAATATGTTATTATCATGTGGTTGCAGCTCAATGCTCTGTTAATCAATTAAGTTATACTAGAAATTTTTGAGTACAAAAGGTAAAATTGTATTGACTAATACATCTACAGTGCATTCAGAAAGTATTCAGACCCCTTCACTTTTTCCACATTTTGCTATGTTCCAGCCTTATTTTAAAATGGATTAAATTCATTTTTTTAATCATCCATCTACACACAATACCCCATAATAAAAAAGCAAAAAACAGGTATTTAGAATTTTTTGCAAAGTAATAAAAAAGAAATAACTGAAATATCACATTTACATAGGTATTCAGACCCTTTGCTATGTCACTCAAAAATGAGCTTATGTTCATCCTGTTTCCATTGATTATCCTTGAGATGTTTCTACAACTTGATTGGAGTTCACCAGTGGTAAATTAAATTGATTGGACAAGATTTGGAAAGGCACACACCTGTCTAGATAAGGTCCCACAGTTGACAGTGTATGTCAGAGCAAAAACCAAGTCATGAAGACAAAGGAATTGTCCGTAGACCTCCGAGACAGGATTGTGTCGAGGCAAAGATCTGGGGAAGGGTACAACAAAAATAATTCTGCAGCATTGCAGGTCCCGAAGAGCACAGTGGCCTCCGTCATTCTTAAATGGAAGAACTTTGGAACCACCAGGACTCTTCATAGAGCTGGCCGCCCGGCCTAACTGAGCAATTGGGGGAGAAGGGCCTTGGTCAGTGAGGTGACCAAGAACCCGATGGTCACTCTGACAGAGCTCCAGAGTTCCTCTGTGAAGATGGGAGAACCTTCCAGAAGGACAACTATATCTGCAGCACTCCACCAATCAGGCCTTTATGGTAGAGTGGCCAGACGGAAGCCGCTCCTCAGTAAAAGGAACATGACAGCCCACTTGGTTTGCCAAAAGGCACCTAAAGGACTCTCAGACTATGAGAAACAAGATTCTCTGGTCTGATGAAACCAAGATTCAACTCTTTGACCTGAATGCCAGGCGGCACCGCTCATCACCTGGCCAAAACAATACCTATGGTGAAGCATGGTGGTGGCAGCATCATGCTGTAGGGATGTTTTTCAGCAGCAGGAACTGTGAGACTAGTCAGGATCGAGGGAAAGATGAACGGAGCAAAGAACAGAGAGATCCTTGATGAAAACCTGTTCCAGAGCGTTCTGGACCTCAGACTGGGGTGGAGGTTCAACTTCCAACAGGACAACGACCCTGAGCACACGACAACGACAAGCAGGAGTGGCTTTGTGACAAGTCTGTAAATGTCCTTGAGTGGCCCAGCCAGAGCCCGGACTTGAACCCGATCGAACATCTCTGGAGGGACCTGAAAATAGCTGTGCATCGACGCTCCCCATCCAACCTGACAGAGCTTGAGAGGATCTGCAGAGAAGAATGGGAGAAATGACCCAAATACAGGTGTGCCAAGCCTGTAGAGTCATACCCAAGAAGACTTGAGGCTGTAATCGCTGCCAAAGGTGCCTCAACAAAGTACTGAGTAAAGGGTCTGAATACTTATGTAAATGTAATATTTCAGTTATTTCTTTTTAATTACTTTGCAAAAATTTCTAAACACCTGTTTTCACTTTTTTATTATGGGGTATTGTGTGTAGATGATGATGAAAAAAAATGAATGTAATCCATTTTAAAATAAGGCTGTAACGTAGCAAAATGTGGAAAAAGTGAAGGGGTCTGAATACTTTCTGAATGCACTGTATTTCTAAGTTAAAACCAGTAATTTATATAGACATGTTTGCACAAGTTTGTAAAACTAAGATTTTTGTCAAATTGCAAACGTTAAAATCAATAATGTAATAAGGTATTAAATTAACAGACCATATGAACATTTAGTTTTATATAACTGCAACTTTTATATGCAGTGCATCATTAATTATAGATACAAGATATCAATCCTGATAGAACCTTGAGGGACACGTTTCACTTGTTATCTGATTTCAGCTTTGCCAGAGCAGCCAAATGCGACTCTCTCCACAGTCTTCGAGCATTGAGGCTTTCTGGATCAGGTGAAGTTTTTTGAGACATTGTCTACATTGTCCAAAAAAACATACAAATTTGATTATATATTTTAAACATGTTGATTAGAACAAATTTCCATTTCACAAATAATTTCAACTTTTCAAATGTATACTTTATTGCAAAAGTCTGTATCCAGTTATTTAAGTGACCTAGACACAAATTGCTGGAGTAACTCAGCGGGACAGAGTAACTCAGCAGTATCTCTGGAGAGAAGGAATGCGGGACATTTCGGGTCGAGACCCTTCTTCAGACTGATTAATTAATTGACTAATTAAGTGACCTATTCTACTGAATTAAAAAATACAATGTCATATTGATGATCATTGGTTGGTTATAAGACATTCAAAAGTGTAATATTTCTGTTTTTTAAGCATTATCTCCCTTACATGCTATGGCCGCGGTGCCCGCCCGGTAGACCCAAAGGCTTGGTGGCCGGAGTGACCCTGCCCGAAGGCTTGTCAGTAGACGTGCTCAGTGGATGGCGGAACTAGGATGGAGCTGGAGATATCGGACGCGAGGAGCAAGTAGGAGGGTGATCTGGGGTAATGCCTCCAGCACCTTCAAGGTCGTTTGCAGGAAGCGATCCCGAGACACAAAGATGCCCGGACGAGGAGAGGGACACCAGTTCGCGAAAACTGCTCCAGTACATCGAGCACGTGGGCTGATCGGATTTTGGACTTTGGAAATGGTACCAAAACAATGTGGCACCTGTATATCTAATATATGCAAAACAAATTTCACAGTGCAGACGCATATGGAACAAATAAAGCACCATTGAACCATTGAACACACAGGTCAACATTCAACAAAACATGAAAGTGGGTTCATTGCTCCAAAACGGGCGGTCACGGTGGCACAGCGGTAGAGTTGCTGCCTTACAGTGAATGCAGCGCCGGAGACCTGCATTCAATCCCAACTACGGGTGCCGTCTGTACGGAGTTTGTACGTTCTCCCTGTGACCTGCGTGGGTTTTCTCCGAGATCTTCAGTTTCCTCCCACACTCCAAAGACGTACAGGTTTGTAGGTTAATTGGCTTGGTAAATGTAAATATTGTCCCTAGTGGGTGTAGGTTAGTGTTAATGTGCAAGGCTCACTGGTCGGCACGGACCCGGTGGGCCGAAGGGCCTGTTTCCGCGCAGTATCTCTAAACCAAAATTACTGCTATTGCTATTCAGAAAGTGCATAAAAAGTGTGTGAAAATACCAAAGTCACCCGAAACTACAATTGTGTCATAATTTGAGGATTTTTTTTTCTACACCACTTCCTTAAAGAATGGCAGTGGAAAATTCCCCATTGCCATTTCTTAATAAAGATGCTTTCAATGCTTTGGATATAAGCAATACCCATGACAACCAGGGCAATTGAATATTTCGCACTGTTAATTCGAGCTGTAGATTATAATATTATTCCAATCAAAACAGTTTAGAACATCTAGTTTCTGAAGGGTTTGAAGAAGAAAGCATCAAAAGGCACAAACACAAAACTAATGACCACAACAATGCAGCAGCAATGGAATAAGTAAAAATTTAAAAACATCACAAAGGGATGGTGTAACGCAGCGCTGGAGTAACTCAGCTGGTCTGCCAACATCTCTGGAGAACATGGAGAGGTGACATTTCTGAAATGTCACCTATCCATGTTCTCCAGAGATGCTGCCAGAACCATTGAGATACTCCAGCATTGTGTGTCTTTTATGTTAAGCCAGCATATGCAGCTCCTTGTGTCCAAATAAAAACGGCCTTTTTCACACTGCAGATATTTTAAGCTGGCCTCTTTGATAAAATCCAAATCCACTGGCTCTTCGGAGCGAAGCTTATGATCTGATATAACCTCAGATGTAAAAATCTAAAACGTTCCATGAGAACAGAATTCTACCAGCTATAATAGGTCAGATCTTCAAGAACTCAAAGGGTTTCCACTTACCTGGTTAATTTTCTCCATAACTTCACCAGAAAATTCAGGAACAGGTCCAAAGGATGATAAGACTCTTTGCATTCCTTCATCATACCGCTCACAGTAATTCTTGAGCCCTAGAAAATTATTAAAATTTAAAATTACTTTGTTAAATGCTCCCGTACGGAAACTAGACTATTTAGCTCCTCTACAAATGTGGGGAAATCTGCTCTATTCAACGTTTCAAGGTCAGTTTCATTGTCACATGTGCCAATTAAGGTACAGTGACATTTGAGTTACCATACAGCCATATTAAGTGAAAAGCAACAAGACACAGAACCACATAAAAGTTATCATAAACATCCATCACAGTGGATTCCACATTCCTCACTGTGATGGAAGGCAATAAAGTTCAATCTCCTTCCTCTTGTTCTCCCGCAGTCGGGGCAGTCAAACCATCCGCAGTAGGTGATCAAAGCCCCCGCAGCTGACGATCAAAGCCCCCGTCGTGGAGATCGAAACTCCCACGTCGGGGCAGTTGAAACACTCGAGTCAGCCTCTTCTTACCAGAGACCGGGGGCTTCACGATGTTAACGTTCACAGGCCCCACGGTTGGAGCTTCAATCCCCGGCAAAGGGATCGCAAGCTCTGCAATGTTCCACAAGGTTCAAGAGAAGGGATGATACACTGGACCTCCTTTGGAGAAAGCTCCACCATTCTCTGAAAACTGTTTAGAATGATAGTATTTTTGTGGGAGGTGGAGGGGTTAGAAAGTACACACATAAGTTAAATTAATTAATAGATTAATATTTTGTTTCAGATAATGGTTTTACTGTCTTGACTAGGGCTAACATGAAGGCAGAACAAACTAATTCTTCTCTTGAAGCAGAATTTCCTTCCATTGACATCCAAGAATTTAGAAGTAACATCATAATTTGACTCATTCTTTAAATAAAAACATCTGGTTAACCTTTCCCCAGCCAGTTTAATACATTACAATGGAAATCATGCTTGACTAATCTTCTGGAATTTTTTGAGGATGTAACTAGGAAAACGGACAAGGGAGAGCCAGTGTATGTAGTGTCCCTGGACTTTCAGAAAGCCTTTGATAAGGTCCCACATAAGAGATTAGTGGGCAAAATTAGAGCACATTGGGGGTAGGGTGCTGACATGGATAGAAAATTGGTTGGCAGACAGGAAACAAAGAGTAGGCATTAACGGGTCCCTTTCAGAATGGCAGGCAGTGACTAAACCGAAAGGCTCGGTGCTGGGACCACAGCTATTTACAATATACATTAATGACTTAGATGACGGGATTAAAAGTAACATAGGCAAATTTGCAGATGACACAAAGCTAGGTGGCAGTGTGAACTGTGAGGAGGATGCTATGAGGATGCAGGGTAACTTGGACGGGTTGTGTGAGTGGGCAGATGCAGTTTAATGTGGATAAATGTGAGGTTATCCACTTTGGTGGTAAGAACATGAAGGCAGATTATTATCTGAATGGTGTCGTTAGGAAATGGGGAAGTACAAAGAGATCTGGGTGTCCTTGTTCATCAGTCACTTAAAGTTAGCATGTAGGTACAGCAGGCAGTGAAGAAAGCTAATGGCATGTTGGCCTTTATGACAAGGCGAGTTGAGTATAGGAGCAAAGAGGTCCTTCTGCAGTTTTACAGGGCCCTAGTGAGACCGCACCTGGAGTACTATGTGCAGTTTTGGTCTCCAAATTTGAGGAAGGACAGCGGAGGTTCACTAGGTTAATTCCCGGAATGGCGGAACTGTTGTATGTTGAAAAACTGGAGCGACAAGGCATGTATATGCTGGAATTTAGAAGGATGAGAGGGGATCTTATTGGAACATATAAGATTATTAAGGGATTGGACACGCTAGAGGCAGGAAACATGTTCCCAATGTTGGGGGAGTCCAGAATCAGGGGCCACAGTTTAAGAATAAGGGGTAGGCCATTTAGAACAGAGATGAGGAAAAATAAATTCACTCAGAGAGTTGTAAATCTGTGGAATTCTCTGCCTCAGAAGGCAATGGGGGCCAATTCTTTGGATGCTTTCAAGAGAGAGCTAGATAGAACTCTTAATGATAGCGGAGTCAGGGGGTATGGGGAGCGGGCAGGAATGGGGTACTGATTGTGAATGATCAGCCATGATCACATTGAATGGCTGTGCTGGCTTGAAGGGCCGAATGGCCTACTCCTGCACCTATTGTCTATTGGCACTGAAATAAACAATAATAACGTTGTAGGCCAACTAATCCAGTTGATACTGCTCTGCCATCATATCTCAGGAGCATCCAATTCCCACACCCCTCGACATCTGAGTATCCAAATTTTATTTTAGCTTTGAATTTACTGAATGACTGACCAAGGACAATGCTCTCTTACATTTCAGACCTGTACATTGTTCAGGTTACAGTTCTCAGGGATAGAATACTGAAGTAACCCAGGGAGAACCTAAAATGGATTGTAAATGGTTGAGAACCCAGCACAAATCACCATTGTTGCACCCCATTAGTTACTACCACCGTACGGTGGACCACACCAGCACTTACCTTCTGCATTGAGATGAATGGTTTCAAAAGGTCCCATAAAGGCATATCGCATTCCTAAACCAGCAGACATCACAAGGTCTACATCGTCAGGTGACAGTACACCATCCTGAAGTGAACAGAAGCATTGTTATAGCATTTAAGAAATGCAAGGGCTATTTTACCAGCACACAGTCACCTGAATTGTCTGTTTCAAGGCACAGTAGAAATTTGAACCATAAGGAAAGAGACAACATTTTTAAAAGGGCTCATGTTTAATTTTAAATATAGTCTGTAGTCCACGCCGACCAGCTATCACCCGTACACAAGTTCTATCCTACACTTTAGTGACAATTTATAGAAGCCAATTAACCTACAAACCTGCACATCTTTGGGATGTGGGAGGAAACCAGAGTACCCGGAGAAAACCCATGTGGTCACAGGAAGAACATATAAACTCCGTACAGACAGAACCCGTGGTCAGGGTCAAACTCGGGACTCTCGGCGCTGAGGCAGCAACTCTATCATTACGCCACATTGCCGTCTTCAGGGAAGCCAGGCTTTTTAATGTCAAATGAAGTTGGAAAGTGGCTGTGTTAAAACCAAATATAATCCTTCAATAACATAAAAGGGAACATACCAATTTTATATTCTGGAAAATTGCCATATTTATATATACGCAAACTTGGACATGTCCAGACATTAAAACTTTGTACCAATAACTTTACTGTTCCAAATAGTCAACACTGTGGCTTTGCTTGCAACCAGTATCAGCAAGTTTTGGTAAAATTCCACACATCTGAAGTGTTCTCAGTTTCACAACTGTATTATGCAAGTTCTTAAACTTAAAAGACATTGTTAAAAATCAACAATTCAAGGCTTGCACAATACTCATTTGGTGATGTTTCAACTATCACCAATCAATTCAATTAGAAACTTAAACTAACATTATTAGAAAAACATTGCTGGATTAGATTACTGGTGCAAGATTGTGATCAACAAATAATTAACTCATGGCATTTGAATAAGTCAGATCGTCATGCCTCTGTGGCTTATGTCACACGGATTAAACTGGCAAAATACATTTAATGCCGCAGCACCCATATTTTCAACAATTTCGCTTGAATTTGAAGGAAGGAAACAGAGGATGAAGCAGAGGGTGATTGTGGAAGGTGTTTTTTGAACTGGAGGCTTGTGATAAGTGGCGTGCCTCAGGGATCAGTGCTGGGCCCTTGCTGTTTGTTGTTTATATCAATGATTTGGATGTGAATGTACAAGGTATAATGAGTAAGTTTGCAAATGGCACTAAAGTGGGTGATATCATAGATAGTGAAGAGGGTCATTACAAATTACGTGGATCTTGATCAGCTGGATAACTGGGCTGAGGAATGGCTAATGGAATTTAATGCACATCAGTACGAAGGTGTTGCATTTTCAGCAGAAAAAAAAAAAATCAGGATGGGTAAAAAGGGGACAGGAGATTGCTTTGGCAGATAGCATTAAGGATAATCCCAAAAGGTGGCTAATATTGTACTTCTATTCGAAAGGCTGAAGGGAGAAAAGCCTGGGAACTACAGTCCAGTGATCCTAACATCTGTGATCAGAAAGATAGTATAGAGAGTATTTTGAAGGGTAAGATATACAGCATTTAGATGGACATGGGCTTAGTGAACTTAAAGCAGGTGGGAACCTCAGAAAGGAGTACGAAGAGGTTAAAGATGTCCGTGAATATTCCTCTTTAGTTTTAGAGATACAGCGTGGAAACAGGTCTTTTGGCCCACTGTGTCCGCACCTACTAGCGATCCCTGGAGACTAACACTATCTTACACATTAGGGACAATTTTACTAAAGCCAATTAACCCGCAAACCTGTACATCTTTGGAGTGTGGGATGAAACCGGAGCAGCCAGAGAAAACCTACACGGTCACAGGGAGAATCCACAAACTCCCTATGCATACACAATAGACAATAGAAAATAAACAATAGATAATAGGTGCAGGAGTAGGCCATTCGGTCCTTCGAGCCAGCACCACCATTCAATGTGATCATGGCTGATCATTCTCAATCAGTACCCTGTTCCTGCCTTCTCCCCATACCCTCTGACTCCGCTATCCTTAAGAGCTCTATCTAGCTCTCTCTTGAAAGCATTCAGAGAATTGGCCTCCACTGCCTTCTGAAGCAGAGAATTCCACAGATTTACAACTCTCTGACTGAAAAAGTTTTTTCACATCTCCGTTCTAAATGGCCTACCCCTTATTCTTAAACTGTGGCTCCTGGTTCTGCACTCCCCCAACATTGGGAACATGTTTCCTGCCTCGAACGTGTCCAATCTCTTAATAATCTTATATGTTTCAATAAGATCCCCTCTCATCCTTCTAAATTCCAGTGTATACAAGCCTAGTCGCTCCAGTCTTTCAACATACGACAGTCCCGCCATTCCGGGAATTAACCTAGTAAACCTATGCTGCATGCCCTCAATAGTAATAATATCCCTCCTCAAATTTGTAGACCAAAACTGCACACAGTACTCCAGGTGCGGTCTCACTAGGCCCCTGTACAACTGCAGAAGGACCTCTTTGCTCGTATACTCAACTCCTCTTGTTATGAAGGCCAACATTCCAGACCAGCATACTCCTGACCCATAGTCAAACCTGAGTCTCAGGTGGTGTAAGGCAGCAAATCTACCGCTGTGCCACCCTACTGATTTATTGATGACTTTACTTATTGCATTTAAAAAAATGTACATTTCAATATTTTCAAAACACCTAAAATAAAGTTCTGTTGAAGTTTCTACAATGTCAAAGATTAACCGATGATTTAATTGGTATGTTTAAGATGATGAAAGCACTCAATACAGGAGATGTACAGGAACTAATCTCTTTAATTGTGAACGCACAATCTTAAAAAGAGTGCAAAGTCAGGAAGTAGTCATCTTTTTAAACATTATTCACACAAAGGGGGCAGTCTTTGGAATATTTTTTCCAAGAAGCAGTGGGTAGCAAGTTAAATTTTCAAGATGTACATCAACATTTTTTTAGGTAAAGAAAACAAAGGGTAAAGGTGAAAGGTAGATAAGCCATAATTTGACCCGAATAGCAGTTAAACTCAAGAGATTGACTGACTGTTTTTGTTATTGTTCTGCAGGGACAACCAATTCATCAGCTACCCTAAAGATCAGTTTAGTCATCGGGGAAGAGTTTGAATTTGCAGCAAGGCAATACTGGAAGTTACGGTTGAGCAACATTCAGGAAGAAATTGCTGTGGCAGGAGATTGGGCAAGGGGGGCAGGAGGGGAGAGAGAGAGGGAGAGGGGGAGGGGGAGGGGGAGGGGGAGAGGGAGAGGGAGAGGGAGAGGGAGAGGGAGAGGGAGAGGGAGAGGGAGAGGGAGAGGGAGAGGGAGAGGGAGAGGGAGAGGGAGAGGGAGAGGGAGAGGGAGAGGGAGAGGGAGAGGGAGAGGGAGAGGGAGAGGGAGAGGGAGAGGGAGAGGGAGAGGGAGAGGGAGAGGGAGAGGGAGAGGGAGAGGGAGAGGGAGAGGGAGAGGGAGAGGGAGAGGGAGAGGGAGAGGGAGAGGGAGAGGGAGAGGGAGAGGGAGAGGGAGAGGGAGAGGGAGAGGGAGAGGGAGAGGGAGAGGGAGAGGGAGAGGGAGAGGGAGAGGGAGAGGGAGAGGGAGAGGGAGAAAGAGATGTTAAGGCTCTGGAAGCTTGTTTGGGAACAGTCAGTGCATTGTATACAAATATGTATATGTAAATAGTTGCTTGAAATGTGAATATGGCACACTTGTAGCTGATTAAAAAGCAGAACTTCTAAATATATACCCTGAATTACTTCTGGTGCCATGTGTAATGTTTAAGAATTAGGAGATAGGTCAGATGATGTATAACTAAAACAATTTCTGGATCACTGACACCATTTCTGGAGACCTGTGACCTGTTCAAGCTTGGCAGGTTGCAGTGTGCTTGCTTGGGTCCAGCACCCAAGTGTGTTGGGGACAGTTTGAACTAATTTGGCTGGGGAAGGAGGCACAGTGTAGATTTACAATTGGGAGGGGAGATGCAGTCAAATATAAAATATGTCAGCAAGAAACATTGGATATACATACCCCTTTTCTACTCGAGGTGAATAGTGTGAAAGAGACTAACAGTTAACTCAGAGCTGGAAGGATCCCTGACCCAAAACATTACTTGGTTTCTCTGTCTACAGATGCTGCTGACTGAGTTCTTCCAACACTTTCTGTTGGGTTCTGAATGGGTTCTGAGAAGTTTCCAGACCTGAAACATTAACTGTTTCCACCCCCCGTTCTTCCAGCATTTTCTGATTTTGTTTGAGATTCCAACAGGGCGGCAGTGGCGCAGCGCTAGAGTTGCTGCCTCACAGCGCCAGAGATCCAGGTTCGATCCTGATTAAGGGTGCTGCCTGTACGAAGTTTGCATGTTCTTCCTGTGACTGCGTGGGTTTTCTCTGGGTGCTCTGGTCTCCCTCCACATTCCAAAGTGTTGCAGGTTTGTAGTTTAATTGGCCTTTGGAAATCGTCCCCAGTGTGTAGGATAGGAGAAGTGTATGGGCGATCGCTGGTTGGCCTGGACCCAGGGGGCCGAAGGGCCTCTTTCCACGCTGTATCTCTAAACTAGACTAAACATACACAATTTTATTTGTGTTCCTATAGAGAAATGCAGGCACAGCTAGTGCCCATGGCTACATATAGCTTACAACCTAACGGTATGAACATCATATTCTTCAATTTTAGGTAACATTCCACCCCAATATTTTTTCTCTCTTCTTCGTCTTCCCACCCACTCGCCTCTCTTTCCAGTGTGCACCCATTCTTCCACAATCTCACTCATCTTCCACCGCTGACCCTTCTGCTTATATCCCACCCTCTGGCTTCACATTTCACTCCTTTTCTCTTTATCAACACCTTTTTGTTACTTTGTTTCCTTTCTTGTCGCCGTTAGTCCCCATTTGTTTCCTTTTCATCTATAGCTTTTGTCCACCGACCTGCCAATCAAATAACCCTCCTTACCTGTATATATCTATGATTTGCCAGGCTTTGTCCCACCCCCACCTTTTTCTACCCCACGATAATCATTATAATCTCTATCCCACTACTCATAGTGCAAAACTTAAAATGCAGCAACTAAAAGTAAAACACCTTAATATTTCTACATTTTTTAGGTCAGGTAGTGAGATCTTGGGAATTAAATACACTTTCCCTCCATCCAGTCACTATATAGACCTCATTCCTGCTCTTTTAAATTACCCAGATCTATGATATTTGTTAATATCGTGTCATTATAAACAATTTAATTGCCAGTAAAAATATTAATCTGCAATAAACATCCAATGCACATTTTTAAAGCATCAGACAACTTTAGGATGTTCAGCTCTCTTCAGCACCAAGAACACAGTTTTTGTGGTAGCTGACACATATATATTTGAATTTTGTCTAGCATTAGGGCTCAGTTTCATTATTGTTCCACATTAGAGTAATGCTGTTTATGTCCAATTACTATTTGAGCATCCCAAAGATGTGCGGGTTTGTAAGTTAATTGGATTCTGTAAATTGCCCTCAGTGTGTGGGGAGTGAACGCTAAAGTGAGATAACATAGAACTAGTCTGAATGTGTGAGCCTGTTTCCATGCTGTATCTCTAAACTAAACTAAACTAAACTAATCAAAATGCCATTAAGGGCTCACCCTGCATGCACATTTTTTCACTCAACCACTGCTCACCTTTTACTTCCAATCTGCTATCAACCCGTTGCTTTCATATCCTGGAATCCGTGCTGTGCAATATCCTAAATTTAACTTTAACTTATTCAGAAGGATTTTGAGATAATGATTAATTTGAAGAAAAAAGGTAGAGCAAACAATGCAGCTATTTGCAGACTTTAGTCAGTCAGTAGCAAAGCTCATTAGGAACTGTTCTGGCGACCTTTGGCATTTACTGCCTCAGTTAACTTTACAAACTTTATCCCTGTATTAAATGCATGAAAATATGCCATATTAAAATCCAAACATATTGGTACTTATTAACTGTACCAGTTAATTCCAACTTAAAAATGCAAATACATTTAAAGTCCATTAAATTAAAAATTCAATGTGATGAATCTATCTTAGTTTGAAATGGTTGCAAGGAGGGATTGATTTGTAAACAACTCCACAGGAAATTTATGGTGTTTTTGTTTGTAGAGCCTTGGTGTCACCTAATCAATTGTCAACTCTTTTCCAACCATCAACATAGGCATTAGTCCTTCATATATATTCCCTGGCCACCATCACAACTGTATCCTCCTGCACCATAACCTGTATCCCGTAATTTCTGTATCCTTCCAATCGTTCCTGAGCCCATGCAGTAGGATGAAGCAGATTATTTGTAACATACATCTGCAGTTGTACAGGGCCCTAGTGAGACCGCACCTGGAGTACTGTGTAGTTTTGGTCTCTAAATTTGAGGAAGGATATTCTTGCTATTGAGGGCGTGCAGCGTAGGTTTACTAGGTTAATTCCCGGAATGGCGGGACTGTCATATGTTGAAAGACTGGAGCGACTAGGCTTGTATACACTGGAATTTAGAAGGATGAGAGGAGATCTTATCGAAACGTATAAGATTATTAAGGGGTTGGACACGTTAGAGGCAGGAAACATGTTCCCAATGTTGGGGGAGTCCAGAACAAGGGGCCACCGTTTAAGAATAAGGGGTAGGCCATTTACAACTGAGATGAGGAAAAACTATTTCAGTCAGAGAGTTGTGAATCTGTGGAATTCTCTGCCTCAGAAGGCAGTGGAGGCCAATTCTCTGAATGCATTCAAGAGAGAGCTAGATAGAGCTCTTAAGGATAGCGGAGTCAGGGGGTATGGGAAGAAGGCAGGAACGGGGTACTGATTGAGAATGATCAGCCATGATCACATTGAATGGCAGTGCTGGCTCGAAGGGCCGAATGGCCTCCTCCTGCACCTATTGTCTATTGTCTATTATCAACATTATACACCCCCAAAAATTCAGGCACCCCAAATTACAGGTACCTCATGTCTTATGCTATGTTTGATTTATGTGTTTTTCCAATAATGCACTTGTTCCTTTAATACCAAAGCTTGATTTACGCATTCATATTTTCGGAGTAATACACTCATACTGCTGACAGCGTAGTCGCATTTATGTTTAATGAACACGTTTTTGAATTGTGTGCCACATTTTAAGAACGCAACCCCCGTGTAAAATGTGAGGGGCATGTAGTTTAGTTTCATTTAGGGATGTAGTGTGGAAACAGGCCCTTCGGCCCACCGAGTCCGCACCGACCAGGGATCACCCCACACACTAGCACTATCCTAAACACTAGGGACAATTTACAGAAGCCAATTAACCTACAAACCTGCATGTCTTTGGAATGTGGGAGGAAACTGGAGCATCTGGAGAAAACCCACATGGTCACAGGGAGAACGTACAAATTCCGTACAGACAACAACTCCATCGCTGCGTCACTGTGCCATCCATGGATGTCATTCATCCAAAAACACTCAATTTTCCAAACTGACAATCTGAAGGATATTGCCTCCCAGGAAAAGTTAATTATAGGACAGATTCTGGAAATATATCTCTAATTGTCTCAGATTCCCTTGCCTCAGTTATTATTAAAGAAACAAATCAAGCATAGTTAGTGCTAACTTTTAGTAATTTTCAGTATTTTTCTCATCCCTGAGTTAGTGAGGTGTAAGTTCCATTCAAAGTCTTTCCATTCAAAGTGTAAATTGTCCCTAGTGTGTAGGATTGTGCTAGTGTATGGGGTGATCGATGGTTGGCTGTTTCTGTGCTGTATCTCTAAAGTCTAAATGGTCACTGAAGTGGTTTTGCTAGAGATGAAAACATAGATTAGTGCTGTGGTTAGAGTAGATTTAAGGAGTCTTTAATGGGATGCATAATGGGAAAAGTGTGCATGCAAGCAATGGTTTATGGTATAGTCATGGACTTGTTTAAAGCAATGTATTAAGCAATTAATAAATATAATAGCACCGAATTTAAGCTTAATTAATGAGAAGCAGAAAAAAAAGCATTATAGAAATTGTGAAATATTTGGTTTTAAAAACAAAAATACAGGAAAAAAAAGAAGAGGTCAGATATCTGGTGATCATGTTTTTCACATTCCAGGTAGGTAAGGATAGAAAAGGATGCTTAAAGTACATAATTTTGTTGACAAGCTTTTTCTCTAAAAAAAGGCATCGGAGAGATAACTATAAGGATATTAAAACAGGAAAGACGTGGAACAAAAATGGAAGAGTTTAAGGAGAAATAACTTTTAGGTAGCAAAAAAAATTCTCCTTAAAGTAGGTCAGGAACAATTTAAAAAAGTCAATTTTAAGAGAAAGCATAAGCATTGTTTAACTATTCAGGAAAGAAACAGGGTTAGGAGAGCTATTAAATTAGGATGAGGAATGTCAATAAAAGAACAAAGAGGGATCATGTGCAAACCAAAGCTGGAAACGATACAAACAAGTATTCTAGTATACCATGTGTCTGCACTCGTGTTGGCAATTTTCCATGGTGTTCATAAAAACAAATAGTGAAAATAGTGTTAGAAATTTCATTTAAGGTGAATATGAATAAAACATATAAATATGGGAAGTTGTAATATAACAGTGGACACATTAGAGACGTTGTTGAAACTCAAGCTGCGCACTATATTTGGTAGTATTATATCAGGACTGTGAATTGGCTCAAGAAATTGTAAGTCTGCTAGTGACATTTGTTTCAATGTTCTCAAGACTACGAAACAGCAAATATAACCGCTAACAGCACTCCCCTCCCAAAGGAAAACAAAAGAGATTGATTGCCAAACAATCTAATTCCAGGCATTTGTTCGATACAGTGGACCACACCATCCTTATTGACCGTCTCCGGTATGGGGTTGGCGTTGATGGCACTGCCCTGAGCTGGTTCGTTTCCTACCTCAAAAATAGGAGTTTCTCCATCAACATAGGCAATTATTCCTCTTCCCCAGCTAGCCTCTCCTGCTGGGGTTCCACAAGGCTCTATCCTAGGCCCCATTCTCTTCTCTCTGTAATGCTCCCCCTCGGCCAAATCATTTAAAGGCATGGCATTTCTTTCCACTGCTATGCGGATGACACACAGCTTTATCTCCCCCTGAAACCCAACAACCGGTCAAATTGACATAAAATGTTGGATGGCACAGAACCTCCTTCAACTAAACGAGAGCAAGTCTGAGGTCATCCTATTCGCCCCCCCCCCCCCCCCCCCCCCCGACTCCATCAAAACGATAACAGGCAGCCTTGGAAGCCTATCCTCCCTAGTCAAACCGCATGTCCATAAACTTGGCGTGATATTTGACTGCATTAAAGTTTGACAAGCAAGTCAAAGCTGTGGTAAAAGCCAGCTTCTTCCAGCTTCGTACCATAGCTAAAATCAAACCATTCCTCCAATTTGACGACATTGAAAAAATCATCCACGCATTCATTTCCTCCCGCCTAGACTACTGCAACTCCCTATACACTGGGATCAGCCAATCATCCCTGTCCCGCCTGCAATTGGTCCAAAACGCCGCAGCGAGACGCCTTACGGGTACCCGTAAAAGGGACCACATCACCCCGATTCTGGCCTCTCTCCACTGGCTCCCAATACAGTACAGAATCAACTTCAAGCTCCTCCTATTCACATACAAAGCCCTAAACGGGCTTGCCCCCCCCCCATATCAAAAATCTTCTAACCCACCACTCTATCTCCAGGTCCCTCAGGTCGGCCGACTTGGGGCTACTGACTATCCCGCGGTCTAGGCTTAAGCTCAGGGGTGACCGCGCTTTTGCGGTTGCAGCTCCTAGATTGTGGAACAGCATCCCTCTCCCCATCAGAACTGCCCCCTCCATCGACTCTAAGTCCAGGCTCAAACCCTATCTACTCCCTAGCTCAAACCTTTCTACTCCCTAGCATTTGAGGCCCTTTGAGGGGGCGCTATGAACTGTTTATGTATGTGCGGTTATGTTTGTGTGCCATTGTATGTTCGTTCTTAGTACCTGAACTGATGTACATCACTCTGGTCAACGTGGGTTGTTTTTAAATGTGCTATACAAATAAAATTGACTTGACTTGACTTGACAGGCTTCCAAGTTTTACTTCCATTATTGGAACCCTATTAAAGATATTATGAAGAGATTAAAGAGGTCTATCTTAACCCCCAAAAAAGCATGATTTTTAGAGAGGGCTTTCACAGTACGTTGATTGGATTTCCGAAATGATGGGAAACATTGCAGATGGGTGCCTTTTACAAAAGGACGCTGAAGCTTGGAAATGTACTATAAGGAAGCTGGAGGGACTTCAAGTCATTTTAGGGATCTTGTACATATGCCATCTATTTTTGATGTGTCCATGTTGTTAAAGGGAAGACCTTAACTGAAAGATGAAAGCATAGTCAAGTCAAGTCAAGTCAAGTCAAGTCAATTTTATTTGTATAGCACATTTAAAAACAACCCACGTTGACCAAAGTGCTGTACATCTGATTAGGTACTAAGGAAAAAAATGAAACATACAGTAGCACGCAAACAGTTCACAGCGCCTCCTCAATGAGCCTCAAACGCTAGGGAGTAGAAATAGGTTTTGAGCCTGGACTTAAAGGAGTCGATGGAGGGGGCAGTTCTGATGGGGAGAGGGATGCTGTTCCACAGTCTAGGAGCTGCAACCGCAAAAGCGCGATCACCCCTGAGCTTAAGCCTAGACCGCGGGATAGTGAGTAGCCCCAAGTCGGCCGACCTGAGGGACCTGGAGTTAGAGAGGGGGTTAGAAGATTTTTGATGTAGGGGGGGAATGTCCATTTAGGGCTTTATACGTGAATAGGAGGAGCTTGAAGTTGATTCTGTACCGTACAGGGAGCCAGTGGAGAGAGGCCAGAATCGGGGTGATGTGGTCCCTTTTACGGGTACCCGTCAGGAGTCTCGCTGCGGCATTTTGGACCAGTTGCAGGCGGGACAGGGAAGATTGGCTGATCCCAGTGTATAGGGAGTTGCAGTAGTCTAGGCGGGAGGAAATGAAAGCGTGAATGATTTTTTCTGTGTCGTCGAATTGGAGGAAAGGTTTGATTTTAGCTATGGTTCGAAGTTGGAAGAAGCTGGCTTTTACCACAGCGTTGACTTGCTTATCAAATTTTAATGCAGAGTCAAATATCATGCCGAGGTTTTTGACATGCGGTTTGACTAGGCAGGATAGACTTCCAAGACTGCCTGTTATCGATTTGATGGAGTCGGGGGGGCCGAATAGGATAACCTCAGACTTGCTCTCATTTAATTGGAGGAAGTTCTGTGCCATCCAACATTTTATGTCCTCAAGGCAGTGTAAGAGGCTGTTTAAATTTGACTGGTTGCTGGGTTTCAGGGGGAGGTAAAGCTGAGTGTCATCGGCATAGCAGTGGAAAGAAATGCCATGCCTTTGAATGATTTGGCCAAGGGGGAGCATGTATAGAGAGAAGAGAATGGGGCCTAGGATGGAGCCTTGTGGAACTCCGCAGGAGAGGCTAGCTGGAGCAGAGGAATAACTGCCTATGTTGATGGCGAAACTCCTTTCTTTGAGGTACGAAGCGAACCAGCTCAGGGCAGTGCCATCAATGCCAACCGCGTACCGGAGACGGTCAATAAGGATGGTGTGGTCCACTGTATCGAACGCTGTGCTGAGGTCGAGAAGGAGCAGGATTGCACAGTCGCCAGTGTCGATGGCGAGAAGCAGGTCGTTGTGTACCTTCAACAAGGCAGACTCTGTGCTGTGGTGGGCTCTGAAACCTGACTGGAAACTTTCCAGGATGGTGTATTGGTGCAGGTAGGGCACTAATTGGTTTAGAATTGCCTTTTCAAGGACTTTTGACAGGAATGGCAGTTTGGAAATGGGTCTGTAGTTGCTAGGCAAGGTGGGGTCTAGGTTAGGTTTTTTCAGTAGGGGCTGGACCACCGCGTGCTTGAAACTGGTTGGAACAGTGCCAGTGGCATCCCATTTGTTCATTAACTCCACCAACTGCAACTCTATTGACCTGTGTCAAGGAGGCAGTGCAGATTCAGAGGGATGATGATGAGATACAAAGTGCACTGTTAAGATGACAGGTAAAGAAGCTAGAGATAGGATGTAATTTTAAACAACTGAATAATTATCTGAAACACCTAGACTAAATACGACGCTGAAGACTGCAATGTGCCCATTTGGAAGAGGAAGTGTTGTCCATTAAACTCCCGGTGAGTTTAATGAGAAAAAAGTGTAGTCACAAAAGGTCAACAAGGTGAGAGTGGCTCTGGGATGGAGCATTAAAAACGATGGGCAAGTCGCATCAACAACCTGTTCTACCTCCTGAATAGTCTTTTGCTAATTTGCTGTTTACTTCTGAATGATTTTCTTTGTACCTCAAATGGCCCATAGTGTGTCTGCCTAGGGCATTAGGATCATTGTCCATAAATGAAGAAGAAATATATGCATGAAATAAATGGCAGATTTTAAAATAATTGCTTTGGTGAATTGATTTAGAAAACACATGTTTTATTTCATGATTCAGCATTTTTAATTAAACATTTTCCACCTCATGCCATGTTCTATGAAATGTTTATTGGCCTGGTCTTGCTGCTGGGTTGCCATATTCCAGTCCAACTATTTCCTGAACTTCCATTCCCACTACAAACTGTCTGGACATTCTGCCGGTTGTCAAAATGGCATCACCCCAAAACATCATGGGTCCTTTATACAACATCATATCAAATTGGAAGATTTGTATTAATCTAATATGTTTAAGCTGTAATTAAAACTATAAAAACAAACCAAAACTAAATATTAGCTGAATCAATCACTAATATTTTGCAGGTATCACAAAATGCTGGAGTAACTCAGCGGGGAAATGGGTGACGTTTCGGGTGGAGATAGATAGATAGATCTATATCTATATCTATATCTATATATCTATCTATTTATCTATCTATCTATCTATCTATCTATCTATCTATCTATCTATCTATCTATCTATTTTTTATTTTATTTTATTATTTTGCAGAACTATAAATCAAACTTAATTAACTTTTACTCATTGCAAAGCATCATAAATGCAAGATGGTGAATCAAGATATTTGCAAGAAGCAAAAAGGATGATTTTCTTCAAAGCTAGAAAAGCAATGCCCATGATTCTGAACTATCTTCAAAATCTGAAGTGAATTCTACCTATGATGGTCAATTTGAAGTAATTCTTAGGTGACAGATTATCTGGAGAATGGGAATCATGTACAAGATGAGAGGCTCGTTCATGCTGTGGTATGTAATTTGCATCAATTGTCCCTGGTTCCAGGCAAACAGCAGGGGACAATGAAAGATTGTTTGAAAGATTGTGATGAAGATGGAATACCGAATCAGGAATAATTTAAGTCTTTAAGCAATGCAAAATCAGAGAGGAATATTTCAAAACATTAAATTAATTAACATCAAATAAAACAAATATTTGCTTTTATTGCTTTGTGTCCTAATCCCATTTTTGATTCCTGTCAATCAGGAATCACAATGCCACAAGACACACAGAAGAATATACCCTGGGTTCCATCTAGTACAGTTATGACATTTGATTATCGGCAGGTGAATACACACGATCCTGTGGCTCTGGGTTTTAGTTTTTTCAATGTTTAGGTTTTCTTCTTCCAATTTGGATGAGTCCACTCTCAGGAAATTGGAAGGGATGAATTCTCCCATCATCTGCTCATTGTGCTGGAGCATCAAGGTGCAATTTCTTTAAATAGCTATACTTGTATACTGCCTCAGTTTAATCTACTATCTTACATTCTTGTACTTAAGTATGATTGTGCCTATGCATATTAACTCTTACTGAATTGTATACAAAAATCAATTTCACTGTACCTAGGCGCAGTGCACTGGATGTTATAAAATTATGAGGGGCACAGATAGGGTAGACAGTCAGAACCTTTCTTCCCAGAATTAAAAAATCAAATACTAGATGACTGT
This sequence comes from Rhinoraja longicauda, assembly GCF_053455715.1. Lineage (NCBI taxonomy): Eukaryota > Metazoa > Chordata > Chondrichthyes > Rajiformes > Arhynchobatidae > Rhinoraja > Rhinoraja longicauda. Next base: position 46,337,651 of record NC_135959.1, on the reverse strand, counting down.
GCTTGAAGTAGAGAGGGGCAGAGTTTACAGGAGATGAGTAGGGCAGGTTTCTTTTCCTCACGCCGAGGGTGACGAGTGCCTGGAAATTGCTGCTGGGGGAGTGGTTGAGGCAGATATGATAGTGGCATTTAAGAAACATTTGGATGGGCATTATGGGTGTACAAAATCACGAGAGGAATAGATTGGGTAGATGCACAGTCTCTTGCCCAGAGTAGGGGAATCGAGGACCAGAGGAGATAGGTTTAATGTGAAGGGGAAAAAATTTAATAGGAATCCGAGGGGTAACTTTTTCACACAAAGGGTGGTGGATGTATGAAACAAGCTGCCAGAAGAGTTGAGGCTGGGACTATCCCATTGTTTAAGAAACAGTTAGACAGGTACATGGAAAGGACAGGTCTGGAGGGATGTGGATCAAGCGCAGGCAAGTGGGACTAGTGTAGCTGGGACATTGTTGGCCGGTGTGGGCAAGTTGGGCCGAAGGACCTGTTTCCACACTGTATCACTCTATGACTCTATGGCATGTGGATGTCTATGGAATGGAGAGATAATGGATTATGTACAGGCAGGTAATTGTTGTTATTGGTATCATGTTCAGCACTGACATGGTGGGACGAAGGGCCTGTAATTTTACTGTAATCTTGAACATTCGATGTGACAATAAAGTAGCATTGATTGATTCATTGTATTTCAACATATTTAGAGTTTTTAATCACATACAGTCCAGGACTTTGACTATTTATATATTTGTGACTATATTCAAGATAAATACTCAACTCACTCATCATAATTGCAGAAAACACTGAAACATTTTCAAATACATTAACAGGAGTAAGCATACCTACCTTAACAAGTCTCCATGACTCTCCAATAATTGCATATTGAATCCGATTCAAAACAAATCCATCAATCTCTTTGGCCAGCTTTACTGGCGACTGGCCAATATCTTTCATGAGCGTGTAGGTTTGTTCCAGAACAGCAGGATGCGTTTCAGGATGAGGAACTAGTTCAACTAGAGGTATGTAGTAGGTTGGATTCACCTGAAAACACAGCAATTTTTCATCCAAGTTTTCTTAAAGCAACTTTGTAGCATTGCAAAATTTACTTTGGTAGCAAGAAAGACCTTAGTTAACACGTAATACCCATTAAGTAGTGAGAGTATAGGTCCACAATGAACTACACTAAAATAAATTAATAATCATAGAATCGTACAGCACAGAACCAGACCTTCTCAACTAACCTGGTTCTTGCCAACCATAATGCCAATCTATGCTAATCTAATTTACCCATAATCGGTCCCACCCCTCTATTCCTTTCCTATTTAAGAACCAGTCCAAACACCTTTTAAAGTTTGGAACTATCTCGGCCTCCGCTGACAATTCATTCCAAATATTCACTGCCCTCTCTGTCAACTCATTCCTCAGATATCCTTTCAATTCTTCCCTCTTACTTACAGGTTTCAAATCAAGATGAAGGGTTTCAACACAAAAGGGAATTCTACAATCTCATGAGCTCACCTGGAATCTACTCTTAGAAGATGATACAGTGGTGCAGAGGTACAGTTGCTGCCTTACAGTGACTGACACCTGCGTTCGATCCTGACTATGGGTGCTGTCTGTACGGTGTTTCTACGTTCTCTCTGTGATTGCGTGGGTTTTCTCCGGGTGCTCCGTTTTCCTCCCACATCTCAAAAACTAACTAAAACACTGCAGCAAATAACTGAGCTTACAAATCCTGCGCTTGGCTTGTGGATGCTTAGACTTCAAGGGAAAATGTAATAGAAGATTTCTGCTGAAAAAACCCACCAGCAGACACAAAAAGCTGGAGTAACTCAGCGAGTTACAGGAATAGGTGATGTTTTGTGTCGAGACCCTTCTTCAGTCCCAGCAGGATCAGACTTCTACATTCCGTTATGTATGCAAAATCCTGAAATTGCTGTAATTACCCGGCAACTGGTGGCAGTTCCACAGGTCTGCCAGTATTTACCAGCAGGGTCCAGGCCAATATGTATTATACCAATGGACCATAAAAAAAAGTTGCTCCAGAGCCAATGCTGAAATCAACTTGTCTCAATCTTTAGTAGAAGCAAGGAACTGCAGATGTAGGTTTACAAAAAAAGACACTGCTGGAGTAACTCATCGGGTCGAGCAACATCCTTTAAGAATATAGATAGGTAACGTTTTGGGTTGGGACCCAAGAAGGAATGCTGCCTGACCTGCTGAGTTACTCCACCACTTTGTGTCTTTTTGTCTCAATCTTTAGCTTTTTGAGAAATGCACGATAGAATTCTGAATTATATGTATCCCTCCTGTAAATATCATTAAACTTTTAAATACTTGTTCATAACATGGTCACAGGAATAACAGAATATGTTCCAACTTTACTTAATGTTTTTTGCCAAGGACCGAAGCAACCAATGTTATCAACATTTTTGCCTATAAGTTTAATATTGTACTTTAGCCATTGAAGCGAGTCATGTTGGGCAACTCGAGATTAACAATAAATTAGACTTCGGAGCTGAACCAATGAAATATTTTTGTTGCAACATATTTCTGTAAAGCAAGTCAAACCACTTTGTTCAAACCATTAAAAGATATTTATCATCATTTAACTTCCAGGGAGATGTATTTAATATTAAACAATCTTCCTGTGCCTTTGGGCACCCCTGTCCAATCACTTCATTAAGAGTTATAAAACCATACAGCATGGAAATAGGCCTTCAGTTACCCAACTGACCTCTTTGCCCACTTGCCTGGTCCATAACCTTCCAAACCTTTCCTATCCATTTTATTTGTCATAATTCTACATGTCTTTTATTTGTCATAATTCTACATATCTCTACCACTTAATTATTAATTAATTCCATATGCGCACCAACCTCTGTGTGAAAAAAAATTGCCCTGGAGGTCCCTTTTATGTCTTTTCCCCCTTACCTTAAACCTGTGCCCTCTAGTTTCAGACTCCCTTATTCTTTACTTTCACTTTACTTTCAAAATACAGCGTGGAAACAGGCCCTTCGACCCACTGAGTGTGCATCGACTGGGGTCACCCCATATACCAGCTCTATCCTACACACTAGGGACAATTTTATAATTTAACCAGCCAATTAACCAACAAACCTGTACGTCTTTCGAATGTGGGCAGAAACTGGAGAAAATCCAGTCGGTCACAGGGAGAACGTACAAACTTTGTACAGACAGCACCTGTAGTCAGGATCATACCTGGGTCTCTGGCACTGTAAGGCACCAACTCTACTGCTGCACTACCCTGCTGCCCCAAACTCTGGAGAAAAGGCTGTGGCAATTCACCCTATTTATCCCCCTCGTGATTTTATAAACCTCAATAAGGTCTTCCCTTAGCCTCCTCTGCTCCAGAGAAAACAGACCAAGCCTATCTAGCCCCTTCTTACAATTCAAACGCACCAGTCTAGGTAATATTCTTGTAAATCTTTTTTGCGCCCTATCCAGTTTAATGTGACCAGAATTGAACACAGACTGGGGCGCTTATACTTATGTATGGGGATAGTCTTGCTGAGCTGTATGAAAATAATATTTCACTCTATGTACCTGGTACACATGACAATAGAGAAACAGTATTCCAAATGTAGCCTTCTGATCCTTTTCATGTGCATATGTTCAGACCAATTTTCTCAACTTCCTTTATTATGGCACATTTTAAGTCTGCCAAGGGAATTGATTCAATGCATTCCCATGATAAATTTCTTACTGACTCTGGGCTTTCTTGCACTTATCCTCACTGACAGTACAATATAGGTTGTTTTTTTTAAAGAAAGGGATTCAGTATTCAGCAATTTATTGACCTGAATCACTAAAACAAATATATTTTGTAAAGAAAAGAATAAAAATTGTCAAAAAGTTGGTTTCAATGTTGAGTAGATAACTGGCGAGGAAATGGTAGGTAGAAAATGGTAAGTAGCTGTACATGTGACCCCCTGGGTAAATGAAATTCACACTTGTGGAATTCATGATATACTTCCTAAAAAATATGGTTATGGAATAAAAATTTGCTCTTATAAAATTATTATTTTTTCCGACTTGCATTTAGTCTAGTTTAATTTAGTTGAGAGATACAGGGCGGAAAAGCATTTCTTGAAGCATGCACAGATGAGGTGGCATAATATATGGAAAATCGCAATATGGACCATTTTCTTGGAACGTAACCCAGGTATACCTGGTACATGGAGCACATTAATGTTTTCAGTTAATGATTTTCCAGAGGAGCCAGAAGAAACGTTAGAAATAAAGAAAGATTTAAGTTGCCGAGAAAGTACAAGAGGAAGCAATGTTTTTCTGATGAGAAAGCAAACTCAATGCATTTATTTGAAGAGGGTTTGGATACAAAAACAGGGATGTAATGCTGAGGCTCTATAAGGGGCAGGAAAGGCCGCATTTGGAATATTGTGAGCAATTTTGGGAACCATATCTAAGGATGGATGTGCTGGCTCTGGAGAGGGTCCAGAGGAGGCTTACAAGAATGGTCCCAGGAATTAGTAGGTTAACCGATGATGAGAATTTGTCGACACTGGGCCTGTACTCGCTGCAGTTTAGAAGAATCAGGGGTGACCTCATTGAAACATACAGAATAGTGAAAGGTTTGGATAGAGTGGATGTGGAAAGGATGTTTCGACTGGTGGGAGAATCTAGGTCTACAAGTCATAGCCTCAGAATTAAAGGACGTTCTTTTAGGAAGGAGATGAGGAGAAATTTCTTTAGTCAGAGGGTGGTGAATCTGTGGAATTCTTTGCCATAGAAGGCAGTGGAGGCCAAGTCAGTGGATATTTTTACGGCAGAGATAGATAGATTCTTGATTAGTACAGGTGTCAGAGGTTATGGGGAGAAGGCAGGAGAATGGGGTTAGGAGGGCAAGATAGATCAGCCATGATTGAATGGCGGAGTAGACTCGATGGGCCAAATTCTATTCCTATCACTTATGATCTTATCCAAAAGCCTCTTAAAAGCCACTATTGTTTCTGCCTCCAGCGCCACCCCTGACAGTACTTTAGAGGCCTCCACCACCCTCTGTGTAAAGAAATTTGCCCTGCACATCTCCATTAAACTTTCCCCCTCTCACCTTACAGCTATGCCCTCAACATTGGGCATTTCCACTCTGGAAGAAAGTTTTTTTTTAAGCCTCTCATAATTTTATATTCTTCTATCAAGTCTCCCCTCAACCTCCGGAGAAAACAATCTAAGTCTATCCAATCTCTCCCTATAACTGAAACCCTTTAATCCAGGCAACATTGTGGTAAACTTCCTCTGCACCCTCTCCAAAGCCTCCACATATTTCCTGCGATCGGGCGACCAGAATTACACTTAATACTCCAAATGCGGCCTAACCAAACTCCGACAGAGCTGCACATTGATTATTGAAAGCAATCACTTTCAGTATCAGTCATGAACTGACATTGGCAAACAATAATTATTTTGAGTTTATAACATGGCAACTATCATTTAATGTATTTGAGCTCTTCTGCTCATACGAGACACTAACTTCACAGTACTTCAAGATTTGGGGCCCTTGGGGTGGTCTCAACTGGCAACTTTTGATTGCTCCAGACCATAAAGTTGTAACAACTCAGCTGCACTATTATAGGTTATCAATTTTTCTGATTCAGCGGAAAACATGCAATTGAAATTTGGAATTTCTGGAACATCCCAATGCAAATTAAAGGCTGTCTTCAGCCTGGCTTACCAGTGTAGAACAAATGTTGATAAATTGGAGCATTTTTCTGCTCAAATATTAACTTGAAGAATGATAATCACAACAAGAGCAAGGATTAGTTTTGGAAGTTTCATTGGATCACATAAGCATGCTTTGTATGTGAACATTGCTAAATGACATTTGCACAACAGAAAATGGTCTATGTTTTTTTTTTGTTCACTAGCTAATAGTGCCAATCTGGAAATGTCATATCCGTAATCCTAAAGTTTTCTGCCATAGAGGATTTACCATCTTTAGTTTATAATGGCAAAGAAATCTCTTGTTTGCAATTTCTCACCAACAGGGTTGGCATAAGGATTTACAAATAAAATGTTGTTTTGCAGCATGCACTTCTACATTACAAATGTTCCGTGAAGAATATGCAAGATGAACATCTAGTAACCATGCACTGCAGATAATCAGTCATTTTGTACCAATTAATATTTGAACCGCAGAAACAACCATTGTCAAATTTAAGTATCATTGGTGCTCATGACATTAGTACTTACAGGATGAGAGACAATGCACTGTTTAACATGCTTGAGACCACTGAATAGTTTTGAAGGCAAAAGACAAGAGGTAGAACTGCTGAGAATCACATCATCATTCATTAGGTCATCCAACTCTTGAAAAACTTTCCTCTTCAGTTCCAAGTTTTCAGGAACACATTCCTGCACAAAAATAAAATGTGATAAACATCACAAGTCCGTGCATGTTAAAGTCGTGTACCAAATAGATGTTAAAAACAACTCAAACAATGACTAAAAGCATTAAGAATAAACTGGAATTGGAGTCTGTGAAAAAAACCATTTTTAGATAACAGAGGAGTTAAGATGTTAATTCACTAACCAAACAAAACAGAGTTCTTCAGCTGCATTATAGTAGGCAGCATGCAAGGAAATCAATTTGTAGAGGTCTTGCCTAGCTCTCAGTGTTAAAAGGCCAAGGATTACTACCTCGTATAGCTGAGAGGTAGCACAGGAAGCAGCTGTGAATAACCAACCAGTTCATAAATGAACTAAGAAGCACACTCTGCTCTTTCTTGACAAAGAGCCATGTTTTGTCAGTGGGTATTCTTACAATGGAATTTTTGTGTAATTTTACAGTGTAAACATTATTGAACGTGTCATAAATCCCCATCTATAACATAATGACAACTAGTCATTGTTGTCATCCCCGCAAAAACAAAAACACCACCTTTCCAATAAACAACCAGCGTGCCCTGGGATTTCCAACTGCGGTCAGGTTCACCAATGTTAAGTAACTATTTGGGAACCAGGAGCAGCAGCCACAAACCTCTGTCAACAGAAATGGTTTACATTTCATGAATAATCAATTTAGTTTATTGCCACGTGTGCCGAGGTACAGTGAAAGGCTCTTCTTTTTGTGCTATTCAGTCAGCGGAAAGACTACACATTATACAATCAGGTCGTCCACAGTGTGCAGATACAGAATAAAGGGAATTACATATAATGCAAGATAAAATCCAGTAAAGTCCGATAAAAGATAGTCCGTGGGTCTATAAAAATATCCATTGACATGGCCCACAGCTTTCTGTGGATGGATTCACCACCCTCTTGACTAAAGAAATTCCACCTCATCTCCTTCCTAAAGGCATATCCTTTTATTCTGATGCTATGGTCACTGGCCCAAGACTTTGTCACTAGTGGAAACATCCTCTCCATATCCACTCTATCCAGGCCTTTCACTGTTCAGCAAGTTTCAATTAGGTCCCCCCTCATCCTACTATACTCCAGCAAGTACAGGCCCAGTGCTCATCATATGTTAACTCAATCATTTTCGGAATCATTCTTGTAAACCTCCTTCCTGAGGTCTGACCAGCGCCTTGTAAAGCCTCAGCATTACATCCTTGTTTTTATATTCTATTCCTCTCAAAATAAATGTTAGTCTTGGATTTGCCAATGCTCTCACTTCAGACCGCAACTTCACTTTGCACTTTGATAAACCTTAAAACTTCATGATGACCCCAGTTTGATTTAATTTCTTCACTGAGTTATGGGCAATGGAGTAAAGGCCAAAATTGGTTGTCCATCTGTAAAGTTCCCTTGAAGATGGTTAAGAGCAGCCCTCGAAGACTGCTGTATTTTTGTGTAGATGGTAGTTTACTTCGACCAGGCAGTTAGATGGAGAATCTTCACACAAAGTATTTAAGAAATTTATCACATTTCTTACTTGATGATAGCAATACCAGTGAATGTCAAAATGGCTACTTTCATATTAAAAATAATTATATGACACTAATGTACGAATGTTAGCTGCCATTTTATGAACCTCTAGCAGTATTGCCCAGGTTTCTTTCATGTAAATATAATAGTCTCATCAGGGTTGCAAGTGGACCTCAACACAATATATATGAGCAAATATCCTTTCAGCGCACCGTGGGATGAACAGAAGGTCATGAAAGGCTAAAGATTCTTGTCAAGATCCGCGACAGGTACTTAAATGAACAGGGCATAGAGGGATATGGAATTAATGGAGGCAAAGTGGGATTGATATCGATTGGCATTGATATCGATTGGCAACTTAATGGACCTCTTTGACTGTACAACTCTAAGACTCTATATCCTTGAAGACAACAACCTTTCCCTTAAGACAATAACCTTTCCCACAATGTCAGCACGACAAGGGAGATAGTGATTAACTTCAGGAAGTGACGTGGTACACATACCCAGCATTGACGGCACTGAAGTAGAGGTGGTTTGAAAATTGCAAGTTCCTAGAGGTAAATATCACCAGTAACTTGTCCTGGACTAGCCATATCAAAGCAATGGCCAAAAAAGCACACCAACGCCTCAACTTCCTTATAAGGCTTAGGATATTTGCAATGTCCCTGACAACTCTCACCAGTTTCTACAGATGTGCTACAGAATGCATTTTATCGGGATGCATCAAAGCATGGTTTAGATAAATCCTAGACAGCAAAATATTACCGAGAATTGTGGATGTAGCTCAGACCATCACGCAAACCAACCTCCTTTCCTTTGACTCCATCTATACTTCATGCTCCCTCGGCAAGGCTACCAGCATAATCAAGGACGAGTTTCACCCCAGACCCTTTTCTCCCCTCTCCCATCAGGCAAGAGGTACAGTAGTGTGAAGGCACATACCTCCTGATTCAGGGCTGTTATCAGGCAACTAAACCATCCTATCACCAACTAGAGAGCGATCCTGACCTACCATCTACCTCTTTGGAAACCCTCGGACTATCTTTAATCAGACTTTACTCAACTTTATCTTACACTAAACGTCATTCCTTTATCCTGTATTTGTACACGGCTTGATTGTAATCTATATACTATCATTTGTTTGTTTGTTTGTTCCTGAACTACAGCCAAAATGGTACACGATAGTGCGACAATTTTAGGACCACCTTACTCACCGTCGTCCCTTTGGTGCTAATGGAAGAAGTTTCATTGAAATCGGTGTTATATTTTTAGAGTTATTCACATTTTAAAGTTTAAATCTATCTCCTAAGGAGGGAGTGGGGAGGGAAGAAGGGAGGGAGGGGGAGGATAAGGGGGGTTGAGGGGAAGGGGGGAGGGGAAGGGGAGGGGAGGGTGCTGCACCAATGCAAGAAAGGTTTGGGCCCAACGGGTCTGCTTGGTCTAGTCGTTTATAGTCTTTCCGCTGACTGGACAGCACGTAACAAAAAAGCTTTTCACTGTACCACAGTACACGTGACAATAAACTAAACTAATTCCTGCCGTGATGGTTTTGAACTAAGATAATTGACCAACATGTATCTTCCTTCATACTAGGTATGGATTCCAGCCACTTAGAAATTTGCTAAACGATTCTTACCACTTTTAATTCATCAGGGCTCCTGTACATCAATTGGTGCCCAATATCTTCCAGGATAGACACTCATCATATCATGTGACCCCCAACCCCAAACCACTACCATCCTGGAACTCAATTCTTTTGCCAGGTTTGGACCAAAGCTGCAATGAAGTTTGGTGGAAAATAATCAAGTGCTGATTAGCAAGTTTCTGTTAAGTGCCCTACAAAAAGGTGTTTGAAGCACTTTATTTTGATTTTTTAATGTAACATTTCTAAAATTGACTGTTCAAAATCAAATGTAATATTTCAATTGCAAGTCGGACAAATTCAATATTACCCTCTTTCCATGGATATTTCTACCACTTAATACGTGACATGATATAAAAACAGAATGATGGAAATGCTGAGATCAGATAGTTTCTATACAAGAAAAACAGAGGTTGTTTCAAGTTGACGACCTTTCAATATTAAAATAAACCATTAACCAATTCTCTCTGCAAGACCTAGCGTGAACCACTGAGCATTTCCTGCATTGCTTTTATTTTCTGATTTCCTGCATTTTGATTACATGACTATTGGACCATTGAATCATTTACATATCTATCAGCATCACCAGTTACACACCAAGATCGTTCTGGGTCAAGCACACTAAAATCTTCTTTAATATGCAAATTCTTCAGTAGTTCCTGCAAAAATCTATGTTATATTCCACTATAATAAACCGTCTGACCAGCAAAGTTGTGTCTACTTATAAATTTCTCACAATTATCAATGTGGTTTACCAAAATTATAATTTAGCACAAAGTCAAGGGAACAACGCTGAAGGGTTTATTGCAGTTATCTTAAATCATAGCACAATTTCTATTCACAACTTTATATTGAGCATAACATCAGAATTTAAGAAATTCAAGTTTCATTTTAATGAAAAGTAAAGACAAATATCATGTAGGGTACCACTGAAATCTTATGCTTCAAGCCAACTATTGATAGCTGGTTAGACTTAAGAGTCATTATCATAGCGTCATACAGTGCGGAAAAGGCCCTTTGGCCCCATCTACAGCAGTCCCAAATGCCTGCATTTGGCCCATATCCCTCTAAACCTACCCTATCTATGTACCTATCTAAATGCTTCTTAAACATTGCGATAGTACCTACCTCAACTACCTCCTATGACAGCTCGTTCCATACACTCACCACCGTTTGTGTAAAAAAGTTACCATTCAGGTTCCTATTAAATCTCCCCCCCCCCCCCCACCCCCCGCACCTCAAACCTATGTTCTCTGGTTCTCGATTCCCCAACTTCTGAAGCTTCTGTAACTGTGACCCCAATTCAGATGTCTTTCTTTACTCACTTCAGATTATGTGATACATTAGACTAACTAGGTAAATCAGGTTTACTTCTATGTTAGCTGCTAAAAAGCCAAAGCTAAACCCTGTCAGTTCACCGCAGCTTCATGTTTTTTGCAGGAAAGTGTTGAGAAGCTTTTACCTTATGGTAAGTTTAGACACACCTAAATACAACTCTATCCTACCATAAGACCATAGACATAGGGCCAAAATTAGGCCATTCAGCCCATCGAGTCTACTCCATCATTTGATTATGGCTGATCTATTTTTCCCTCTCAACTCCATTCTCCTGCCCTCTCCCCATAACATTTGACAGTCTTACTAACCAAATACCTATTGATCTCTGTTTGAATAATACCCAATGACTTGGCCTCGAGGGCCGTTGTGGCAATGAGTTCCACAGATTCACCACACTCTGGCTAAAAAAGATCCATCTCATTCTATAGGTACATTCTTTTATTCTGAGGTTGTGCCCTCTGGTTCTAAACTACCATTACTGGAAGCATCCTTTCTACATCCACTCTATCTAGGCCTTTCATTATCCAGTGGGTTTCAATGAATTCCCCTCTCATTCTTCTAAACTCCAGCAAGTACAGGCCCAGAGCCTACAAACGTTCCTCATACGTTAATCTTCCTGCCCATTCTACGAAGAAGAACTTTTACATTCACCTCTTAATGGCATATAGGTCAAGTGATTTATGGCTACTGCTTACAATGGTACTAACAATCTATCTTAAAAATAAGGCTATAATGTAACAAATACCATGTATATATTGTACTTCCATTAAATCACTAAATAGATATTTAACATTTATTCCAAACTAGATAATAATCTCCAATTAGGTTTTTCTTCTTGTAGCAAAGGTTGTAATGTTTGCTTTTTATAAACTAAAAGTGATAATTTCCAAAGCTTTGTGTTTTTCTTTCCGTCTCCTGTTGCTTAGATATGATTGTATCACCGCATGGAATTAGGGCAGAGATTTTAACTTCCCTAAAAAATTAACAATTGAGACATAATATGCAGAACTGCTCCAAAATCCAAGGCCACAGCAAATAAATGTGCAGATCTGCATGACAATGAAGCGTGCCATGAGTAATGGTATAACTGTGCATCACCCTCAGATGCAGAACCCATTTCATTTTCATTCTGTTCAAGCCAATTATTTACATTTGCCTTTTGCCTAATTTGAAAGCACAAGTTGGTCATCTTTGTTAACGTTTTCAATCCAGAGCATTATGCAAACCATCTCATGGGGCATCAGTAACCAAAAGAATCTAAATGAAATATTATGGAAAGGCAATGCAACACAGGGCTGAGATGTCGTGCCATGTAACAGGACTAAAACAATTATAAATTTAAGCCCATTTTCAGAAAAGCATATTGTCAGAAAATGCCATAAAATCCTTGAAATATTTATTGTGGTAGCCATATACTATAAACAAGAACTTACATTTACACAGCAATTTCTAGCAGACTATTGTTAGGCAATTAGAATCGAGACCCTTCTCTCGACCCGAAACATCACCCATTCCTTCTCTCCAGAGATGCTACCTGTCCCGCTGAGTTACTCCAGCTTTTTGTGCCTATCTTCGGTTTAAACCAGCATCTGCAGTTCCTTCTTACTCATAATCACAGATGTTGTACGATGTGGTCACAGATTCTGTCCACCAGCAGCAAACCATCTCCAAAATGCACTCATTTCCAAACGCACATCCCAAGTACTGCCATGTGGTAAACTCCACAGATAGATTAATTTGTAACAAAAGTGTGTCTGGTGACCCCTGTGACATGGATGTCTTGCTAATGGAATTTTGTCTTGAATTCAAACAACTACCCAAAAATTGGAGATACAGAATAAAATTCGTACTTACAATATGTGACAAAACTTTTGTTGAAATTGTGTTACTTGGCGCTTGGGCAGACAATGAAGCTCTCCATTGTGGACAATTTTGATATACAGTTTTGAAAATGAGTCAAATGACAAATTATTTCCAACAATATTCATTTACACGCATCATGGTCACAGTAATATACAGAATGGAAAGAGGCCCTTTAATCCCATTCATCCATGCTGACGAAGTTGCCTGAGCTCGTCCCACTTGCTTACATTTGGCCTATATCTGTCTAAACCTTTTCTATACATGTACCTTTTCAAATGTCTTTTAAAGGTAATTGTACCCGTCTCTAACACTTCCCTGGCTGCTGTCCACAAACCCATCACCCCCTGTGTGAAAAAGCTGCCTCTCAGGCCCCTTAACTGTAGAAAATCATGAGAGGAATAGATCGGGTAGATGCAGAGTCTCTTGCCCAGAGTAGGGGAATCGAGGACCAGATGACATAGGTTCAAGGTGAAAGGGAAAAGATTTAATAAGAATCTGAGGGGTAACCTTTTTTCACACAAAGGTTGGTGGGTGTATGAAACAAGCTGCCAGAGGTGGTAGTTGAGGCTGGGACCATCCCATCATTTAAGAAACAGTTAGACAGATACATAGATAGGACAGGTTTGGAGGGATACGGACCAAGCTCTGGCAGGTGGGACTAATGTAGCTGGGACATGTTGGCCAGTGTGGGCAAATTGGGCCGAAGGGCCTGTTTCCACACTGTATCACTGTATGACTCTCTATGACTCTATGACATCTTTTTCCTTTCACCTTAAACCTATGGGTTTCAGATTATTTTAGAGTAAAGATTCAGATTTCCATTTCTTGATTATAAAATAGATCAACTCCAGCAAGTTCAAGTAAAACACCGTTCCAAAAGAATCCAATTTTAACTGTTCTAATGTTCAACCCCAGAAGTGTGTATTTAGTGAATTTCCGGCAATTTAATAACCACTCACCAGTTGTATTAATTATTTTGAAAAAATACAACAGAGTAAAATTTCTTGCTTGACCCCCTGTACCTATGTGTGAAATATATAATAGGCTTTTATTCTGCTTCCAAAATAGTTTGTTTGATATGGCTGTGTCTATATCAAGAAATGCCATCGACATTCCTCATTCTGTTACAGTAGTGCAATGCAACCTATAATTCCTTCATATCTCAAACATTTGTAGATATAGCTAAGAAATGCCAAAGTTGTTTAAAAAGTGAGATTTTCCACAAATGAATGACGTCAAACTGAGGCTTCATAATGTTAATGTCTTGCCATGAGCAATCATGCCAAAAAACAAATGATAGGAATAAAAAAATGAATTTTATATATGGTAAAGACATGAAGTGAATTAAACATTTTCCCTGAGATTAGTCAGCAAGGGAAAAAAATCATTACCAGGTGAGCAGTATAACCCAGGACACTAGTAAGCAATTAAATAGCAGCTTCGTTTAATGGAAAACTTGTGGTAGCAAATAAAAAGGTTGACATTGTACTCCATAAGAAAAGTTCTTAGCATGAAAAGTAAGATATATTGTAATGTTCAGCTTTGGAAACAGAATCACATGCACTCTATTCATAATTCACCTATTCACTCTTTGGGTTGCTTCAAACAACAAAATTAGGTTTGTAAGACATTAAAGGACACAAAGTGCTGGAGTATCTCAGCAGGTTAGCAGCATCTCTGCAGAACATGGATAGGTGATGTTTCGGGTCTGGACCCTTCTTCAAACCTTTCTATTCATTAGGCAGAGCGACCCTTACATATTGATACTAGCTCCCAAATGCACTGAAAAACAGTGATCAGGGCAGGGCTAACTCATCTACAAGTTTCTCCTTCACCAACAACCCTCCCTCCCCCCCATAAAAAATAACAGATTGAAGTGAGCAATGTGTATAAAATCATGAGAGGGACAGATAGGGTGAATGCAGAGATTATTTTACCTAGGGTAGGGGAATCAAGAATCAGAGGATATATGTTTAAGGTGAGAGTGGCAAGATTGAATAGGAACCCTAGGAGCAAATTTAATTTCACTCAATGGGTGGTAGGTTTATGGAACGAGTTGCCAGGAGAGGTAGTTGAGGCGAATACTATAACAGCATTTGAAAGACACTTGGACATGTATACGCATAAGAAAGATTTAGAGGGATATGGGCCAAACATGGGCAAATGGGACCAGCATAGATGGAGTATTTTGGTCAGAATGAGCAAATTGGGCCGACGGGTCAGTTTCCATGTCATATGACTCTAATTTAAAAAGATAAAGGAATAGATTGCGCCAAGGGAAATTTAGAAGGTACAAGCTAGAATGTCTGCAATATTTTCCCTATTCCCTTTAAAACATCAAGATGAAAAATGTCTGATCCTAGCGTTTTGCCATATTTATTGCCATTATTTCATGCAATTTACATGATGCTGATTGCAGATCCTCCCACCCAACAATACAATGAGAACAAGTTAACCATAAGATAGTGGCTCATCATCACCTTCAAAGGCAATTGTTTTCCAAGGCAAATGCACACAGATTCAGATTATTGTAATATTCATTAAGGTGCAATGAAATTCCTTGTTCACATGAGGTTCACAACAATATAAAAATATTAATGATAATTAGTCAATGAACGGCATTCTGATGTTCTTATTGCCAAAGTGATCCAGAGATTGAATGCCCTGCCGGGTAGAAGGCGTCCTCCATCGACCTATATCTCCTGTATGCAAATTGCAAGGGGTTTAGATTGTCCAGGTGACTGGTGCTGATTGATGTGGGCTATTATGACAATAGACAATAGGTGCAGGAGTAGGCCATTCGGCCCTTCGAGCCAGCACCGCCATTCAATGTGATCATGGCTGATCATTCTCAATCAGTACCCCGTTCCTGCTTTCTCCCCATACCCCCTGACTCCGCTATCCTTAAGAGCTCTATCTAGCTCTCTCTTGAATGTATTCAGAGAATTGGCCTCCACTGCCCTCTGAGGCAGAGAATTCCACAGATTCACAACTCTCTGACTAAAAAAGTTTTTCCTCATCTCTGTTCTCTTATTCTCTTATTCTTAAACTGTGGCCCCTGGTTCTGGACTCCCCCAACATTGGGAACACGTTCCTGCCTCTAACATGTCCAACCCCTTAATAATCTTATAGGTTTCGATAAGATCCCCTCTCATCCTTCTAAATTCCAGTGTATACAAACCTAGTCGCTCCAGTCTTTCAACATATGACAGTCCCGCCATTCCGGGAATTAACCTAGTAAACCTACGCTGCACGCCCTCAATAGCAAGAATATCCTTCCTCAAATTTGGAGACCAAAACTGCACACAGTACTCCAGGTGTGGTCTCACTAGGGCCCTGTACAACTGCAGAAGGACCTCTTTGCTCCTATAGTCAACTCCGATCTTTCAAAGCACTCAATAATGGTCAGTGTTCGAGTTACTGGGCGGTAGTCACAGGGACAGGTCACATTATTTTTCTTGGAAACTGGGACGATGGGAGATTCCTTGAAGCAGATGGTGGGGGGACAGGAGACTGTTGAAGTTGAAATGAGAGGTTGAAGAGGTTGGTGAAAACTGTGGCATGTTGATTGGCGCATGATTTCAGAGTTCATCTAGGGAATCAAGTGGGGCCTGGCGCTTTGCTGGAGTTTACCCTCAGGAAGGCAAATCTGAATACTGCCACTGGGATGCATGGAACAGCACCAGCAGATGATAGGGGAGAGGGGGGTGGTAAAACGCACCTTGGGGGAACTTTATTTGTGCAAAACGGGAGAAAATTTGATTTGAGCTCATTTTATAAATTTAAAAAATCTACACTGGCTTTGTGTGTTTTGGAGTTAAATATTTTTGTTACACAGAAAGCTGCAGCGGACTTAAAAAGGAGTCCCTGAACAAATTTCAGGTTTTAATGTCTCGGACTACAGACCCCAGCCTGTCAATTGTAACAAGTGTAATCCGACACAAATGAAACACAAGGAACTGCAGTGCGGGTTTGCAAAACAGTTTCAGTTAATAGTCTCAAGAAGGGACCTGACCCAAATGTCACCTATTTATGTTTTCCAGCGATGCTGCCTGACCTGCTGAGTTACTCCAGCACTTTGTGTCTTAATCTGACAGAAACGCTGACCTGGATGAAAACGGCACCCTCTACTGTTTGGGCAAGATTACTGCAGGGACTGATCAGGGCCATTTGTTCTTTTGATGTTAAGGTTCCTCGAAGATTGCCATTCCTCTCAAGTTCCTTCATCTGCTGTCTAGAAATTGAAAAAAGAATAGATGTTACTATTTAAACAACTAATAAAGACACTTTTACTTTTTAAATTATAATACCTTTTACATCTATTACAGGTATCTGCAAGACTTAACTAAGCCAGGAAAGTTACATTAACTTTAATTTGTTAACAGCTCGATCCCATGAATTAAATTAATAACTCAAACAGATTTTGAAAGTGAGTGGCATAGTTAGTATGCGTGACAAGACTGTGAGAGATACAATTTCAACTTAGTCTGGTCAGTAAACTATTTCACATCTCATGGAGACATGAACGCAGGACCTTCTTCCCAACTTGCCCACACCGACCATCTATACTAGTCCCACCTGCCTGCATTTGGCCCATATCCCTCTAAACCTATCCTATACCTGCCTAAATGTTTCTTAAACGTTGTGATAGTCCCTACCTCAATTACCGCCCCTGGCAGCTCGTTCCATACACCCACTATCCTTTATGTGAAAAGGTTACCCCTCAGGTTCCTATTAAATCTTTCTCCCTCAACATAAACCTATGTCCTCTGGATCTCGATTCCCCTACTCTGGGCGAGACTCTGTGCGTTTATCCGATTTATTCCTCTCATGATTTTGTACACCTCCATAAGATCACCCCTCATCCTGGTGTGCTGCAAGGAATAGAGCTCTAGCCTGCTCACCCTCTCCCCCATAGCTCAGGCCCCCAAGATCTTTCCTATTTAAAAAAAATTCCATTGTTTCTTGTTTATAACAAACAAGAAGCAAAAATGTTAAAAAAAACATTTGGAGATGGTGGGGTGGGGAGGGGAGGGAGTCCTTATAAAAAAACAATGCAGTAATCCTTGGTTGAGTAATAGAATGGAAGCTGGAAGTAGGGACAAAGTCAGAGACAAAGGACAATGTACCAGCGGAGGAGCAACCAGCAACCATTTCCGGGAGGCTGTGGAAGGTGGCGAGGGGTTTAAATTACAAGAGAGGGACAATCCTTAACAGGAATCCAGGCAATTGTGGAAACTATAATTAAAATCATGCATATTAGACAAATGAAGATGGCTGAGTTGTCTGAAAAATTGTAAAACATGAAAAAGCTCTGATTGGGGTTCTGACCGAAAGATTGCTTATCCATGTCCTCTTGAGATGCTGCCTGATCTGCTGAGTTACTCTAGCACTTTGTGTTCTCTGCAAAATTCTAGCACCTGCAGTTCCTTGTGTCTTTATGGAACTATCTTTGGATAATGCAGCCGTTTGCCACATGATGAAATGCCTCTTTCCTCTGATCTTGAATCAATGTAGCAACAGTTGATCAATCAACACGAGAATGGCACCATCCCCTGGAACTGCTGTTCCAGTGTACAAAGTTAGGAGAATCCTCGTTGTTATGAGATAACGCCTGATAATGTACTTTGAATTATTCCACCATGTTCCATGGAATAATTCAATGAAGTAGCCTGCACAAAGGGCTGTATGTGTACATCCCACCTCGTCCAAAGGCACCACCCTGACAATAGCTATCAAGATTTTAAATGTACTTAACTTGCACTCCACAAGGCCATTCCAGAGTTTTACGTGGTAATATTAACCCTGCAGTGTCATTCCAACCGGGTGACGTTAATCTGTTTTTTACAGGTAGATGAAATGGCTTGCTTCAGCAATCGTTCTATTTCTTCAGAACAATATTATTTTCTTCCTTTATTGACAAGTCTCATGGCCTGCCTCCCCTCCACTCCCACTGTTAATTTTGAAAACTTTACTCCATACGTAATCAAGTTGAATTTGAATTCAAAAGATTAATAATTCAGTTTACATCAGTTGAGAAAATGGTCTAAATTCTGCCAATCAAATACCTTTTTACATGAACTACTGCACATAAGAAGAATCAGAATATCCAGCTGGCATGCCAGGAATGATTTCATCTCATGATCTGAACAAATTACCTGTTCATTTAAACATTTTTTATTTCACTATCCACACCTAGAAGTGTTTAATAAAATATAAATAAGGGTAACAGCACATTTACAAACACAGTTCCAAACACTGATAACTACAGTTTCTTTATATCCTACTCTATTTACGAGGCCAGAAATGTAAAACAATTTCTGTTATGGAAAATTCATTATATCAAGTGCTTCAATCAGGTTTGTTATTGTCATGAGAGGTACATGAGAAGCCTTGTTTTGCATGCTATCCAAACAGATCAGATATACCACACATAAATACAATTAAGTCAAACTTCAGCACACTAAATAGGGGGAGATAAAGAGTGCAGAGCATGGAAACAGAGCCGAAGGGTCTATTTCAACGCTGTATCTCTAAACATTATTGGGGCTGCATGTAGAGTATTGTGTTCATTTTTGGTCACCCTGCTATAGGAAGGATGTTGTTAAGCTAGAAAGAGTGCAGAGAAGATTTACGTGGATGTTGCCAGGACTTGAGGGTCTGAACTATAGGGAGAGGTTGGGCAGGCTAGGACTTTATTCCTTGGAAAGTGGGAGGCTGAGGGGTGATCATATAGAGGTGTACAAGATCATGAGGGGAATAAACAGGGTAAATGCACAAAGTATTTTCCCCATAGTATGGGAATCAAGAGCAAAAGAACATAGGTTAAAGGTGAGATGGGAAAGATTTAATTGGAGGGGCAATGATTTTCAAGTTGTTCCTAATAAGTCTAGAAGATCCTAGGATAAATTAGTATATGATATAGGGAAAATATAGCATCTTAGATACATCAGATATCAGAAAGGAAACAAAGGATTCAAATTTGTTAGCACATGTTGTCTGGTGGAAACTGGCAGAGAGAATGTAGACTTCTATAGTTATATACACTCTGATTACTGTTAAAGCAAGTACAACCAACATTACAAAAGATGGATATTCAATTAATGACTAGCCATTCTACAAAGGATAATTTTGACATCTTTGAAGATAAACATCATAGACAATAGACAATAGGTGCAGGAGGAGGCCATTCGGCCCTTCGATCCAGCACCGCCATTCAATGTGATCATGGCTGATCATTCTCAATCAGTACCCCGTTCCTGCCTTCTCCCCATACCCCCTGACTCCGCTATCCTTAAGAGCTCTATCCAGCTCTCTCTTGAATGCATTCAGAGAATTGGCCTCCACTGCCTTCTGAGGCAGAGAATTCCACAGATTCACAACTCTCTGACTGAATTTTTTTTTCCTCATCTCAGTTCTAAATGGCCTACCCCTTATTCTTAAACTGTGGCCCCTTGTTCTGGACTCCCCCAACATTCATGTTTACTGCCTCTAACGTGTCCAACCCCTTAATAATCTTATACATTTCGATAAGATCTCCTCTCATCCTTCTAAATTCCAGTGTATACAAGCCTAGTCGCTCCAGTCTTTCAACATACGAAAATCCCGCCATTCCGGGAATTAACCTAGTAAACCTACGCTGCACGCCCTCAATAGCAAGAATATCCTTCCTCAAATTTGGAGACCAAAACTGCACACAGTATTCCAGGTCGGGTCTCACTAGGGCCCTGTACAACTGCAGAAGGACCTCTTTGCTCCTATACTCAACTCCTCTTGTTATGAAGGTCAACATTCCATTGGCTTTCTTCACTGCCTGCTGTACCTGCATGCTTCCTTTCAGTGACTGATGCACTAGGACACCCAGATCTCATTGTACGTCCCCTGTTCCTAACTTGACACCATTCAGATAATACTCTGCCTTCCTATTCTTACCACCAAAGTGGATAACCTCACACTTATCCACATTAAACTGCATCTGCCATGCATCTCACACAACCTGTCCAAGTCACCCTGCAACCTCATAGCATCTTCCTCACAGTTCACACTACCACCCAGCTTTGTATCATCTGCAAATTTGCTAATGGTACTTTTAATCCCTTCATCTTTACCTATCTCCCCCATCCCCTTCCCAAAGAAAGGCAGGGAAATATAGATGTCATAAATTTTGGAATCACTGCTTAATTCAAAAAAGGCATTTACTTTAGTTAAGTTATCAGCTCTCTAAGTAATCCATTCAAAAATGAATTGCGTAAGATGCTCAACTATAAATTTGTAATCAACAAGTTGATGCTTAATCATTGTGGCATAAATTGTAACTTGCCTTTGTAACAAGTTGTCAATTATTTATTTCCACCAATTGTTTACATACTATATATTGTGTGTGTTCATTATGTTTCTGCAAATGATTATGAACTTGACAAATTCACAAACCTGTGTTTTTATTTAAACAACCGGCATGCCATTGATACAGAATAAAATTGTAAGCATTAGGACTGTAAATTCCGTACGTGGCGTCACACTGTACCTTATATTTTCAATTGCGCACGTGACCTGTTGATGAACAGTATCATAAAGAATGACTCTGAACCCTGCACTTGCGAAGAGCATGGCCCAGCTCCGTCCAACGATTCCACTAATAAATAAAGTAGTAAAAAAGATTATCATCCGCATTGCAATTTACACAAAATCGTACCACTTATTATCCAAACGTTCGATGCATTCGCCCACTACAGCCTAAGACAATGTCATTACCTTCCTACGATTAAAATGTTGCCCTTTTCACACCGGCTCATGTTGATTTTTCTTAAGATAAGACTTTCCACAAACAAAGCCGTACGCAACTTCTGAGGCGCCCTCAAACAGCGTCAAAGCCAACGCGGAAGCCCGTTGGCCAACAGCTCTTGATTGACAGAACAAAATCAGGGCATAAATGATACAGTAATATACAAAAGATAGACACAAACAGCTGGAGTAACTCAGGGGGACAGGCAGCATCTCTAGAGAGAAGGAATGGAATAAGAAAATAACTGCAGATGCTGGTACAAATCGATTTATTCACAAAATGCTGGAGTAACTCAGCAGGTCAGGCAACATCTCGGGGGAGAAGGGGAATGGGTGACGTTTCGGGTCGAAACCCTTCTTCAGACTGGGTCAGAGTCAGTCTCGACCCGAAACGTCCTATTCCTTCTCTCCAGAGATGCTGCCTGACCCGCTGAGTTACTCCAGCATTTTGTGTCTATCTTCGAATTAAACCAGCATCTGCAATTCCTTCCCACACAGTAATAAACAGGATGTATTATTGATTAAAAAAAATTTAAAGTGCAGACATTGGCAATTTAAACAAACACAGGAAATCCTGGAAAAAACAGTAGATCGTGCAGTATCTTGCAAATCGAAAATAATTTTATGTTTCAATTCGAAAACCCTTCATTAGAACTGAAAATATATAGTTTTCAATTGCAGAGAAAGTATTCTAAGGATGCGTAGGAGAAAGTGAATATCAGTGATATGGTGAGGCGAGGATTACTGTGGAGATAAGTTGTCAAATTGGTTATTAGGGTAGTTTTGAGGTGATGAATCAGGCAAATAATTATGATGTCAAGTCAAGTCAAGTCAATTTATTTGTATAGCACATTTAAAAACAACCCACGTTGACCAAAGTGCTGGTGATTGAAATCGTGGGGCTATGGGGTATTGCCAGCAGGTCAGGCCATATTAATGGAGAGAGAGAAATTGAGCAAATATGTCATACATGGATAACAGAGCAAAATAGTCAGTTCCGATACAGACAGGCAAAGTATATTATGTGAAGTTGGAGAATTCGATACTGGAAGATGAGATATTGTTTCTCAAGATTACATTCGACCTTGTTATAACAGTGCAAGAGAACACAGGCAAAGGTGGAATGGTGAAAACTAAAGTGGCCAGTAAGTGGAAGTTCAGGATTACCGCTGTTAACAACATAAGCAATCCACAATGTGATCTGCGCGAGATCACCACTTATGAGGTGTTTGCGCTGTAATCAACCAGAACCATATCCCTGCTTAACGTTGGTTTATTCTCAGAGTTTTCATTAAAATCATTGAGATTTATGGAACATTTGGAGGCAATTTGATCTATCATGTCAATAATGGAAAGGATAAACTTGCTCTGAAGGTAATGTTATGTAGATTCATTAGATTGATCCTGGGTTACTTGATGAGAATTTTCGTCTGAATACGTCTGGTTACTACTAATATGATATCCTTGCTTTCACAGGTCCGGACATTGAGTATGTGTCAGGCAGTCACGATGCAGCTTTATAGGACTTTGGTTATTTGGAGTATTGTATGCAATTCTGGCCATTCCATCACAGGATGTGGAGGCTTACGAAAGGGTGCAGAGATTTACCAGAATGATGCTTGGATTAGGGGATATTACCTACAGGGAGTGGTTAGACAGACTTGGATTGTTTTCACTAGAATACTGCAGGTTGCAGGGACACCTGATAGAAGTATATTAAATAATGCGAGGCATAGATAGGGTAGTCAGAATCTTTTGCCCAGGGCGGAAATTTCCGATGCTACAGGGCATAGCGACGGGTGATTGGGGGAAAAGTTTAAAGGACATTGCGGGGCAACTTTATTTTTAACGCAGACAGTGATGAGTGCCTGGAACGCGCTGCCAGGGATGCTGGTTGAGGCAGATACAATAGTGGCATTTAAGAAACTTTTGGTTAGGCATATGGGAATGCATAAAATGGAGGGATATGGATCATAGCCAATAGCAGTAACTTTATTGTCATGTGTGCCAAGATACAGTGAAATGTTCTGTTTTACATTTAATCCAGTAACACTATACTTTACATAAACACAATCAGGCATAAGTAAAAATGCAATGATTGTAGCAGAGAAATTTGTAAATTTCTTCTGAGGCAGTACGCAAAGAGTCGCCACGTTTCTGGTGTCATCTAGTATCTTTCAATATCATTCTTAAAAACATTGTGTTTAGTATCGTTTAGGCATTGGAAACTGGTCCTTCAGCCCACCGAGTCCGTGCCGAACAATGACCACCCTTACACTAGTTTTATCCTACATATTAGGGACAATTTACAGAAGCCAATTATTCTACAAACTTGCACATCTTTGGAATGTGGGAGGAAAAAGGAACACCCCGAGAAAACCCATGAAGTTACAAGGAGAATGTGCAAACTGTGTAGACAGCACCCGTAGTCAGGATGAAAGCCAGGTCTCTGGTGCTGTGGAGCATCTCTAGAGAACATGCATAGGTAACATTTCAGGTTGGGACCATTCTTCAGTCTGAAAAATTAAATTTCAGTCTGAAGAACTGAATTACAGACTGAAGAAGTGCCGATGTGAAACATCACCTATCCATATTCTGCAGAGATACTACCTGACCCGCTGAGTCATTTTGTGTAAACCAGCATCTGCAGTTCTTTGTTTCCACCTATCGCTTGCAAGCTTTGTTCTGCCCCTCCTCTCTCACAGCTTTCTCCTCCCTCCGTTTCAACCCCAACGCAGTCAGTCTGAAGAAAGGTTCGGACCCAAAATGACACCTATCCATGTTCTCCAGAGAAGCTGCCTGGCCTGCTATGTTACCCTCTCACTTCATGTCCTTTTGTGTAAGCAAGAATCTGCAATTCCTTGTTTCCACCTATCATTTGCCAGAATGTGGAGAGGATGTTACCACTGGTGGGAGAGTCCAGGACCAGAGGCCATGACCTAAAAAAGGACATATCTTTAGAAAGGAGATAAGGAGGAATTTCTTTAGAATCTGTGGAATTCATTGCAACAGACGGCTGTGGGGACAATAGATATTTTTTAAGGCGGAGTTTGACAGATTCATGATTAGTCAGGGGTTATGGGAAGGTAGGAGAATGGGGTTGAGAGGGAAAGATAGATCAGCCATGATTCGGGCCGATTGGCCTAATTCTGTTTCTATAATTTATGAACTTTGCCCTCCTCTCTCCCAGCTCCCCCACGGCCATCAGTCTGAAGAAGGGTCCCGACCCGAATAGTCGTCACCACTGATGCTGCCTGACCGTCTTCCTTTGGCTTAAACCTGGCAGCTCCTTGCCACGACATGTAAACCGCCCTCTTGAGTCTCCCTTCTTCCGCCGCACGGTCTGTGTGTACTCGCCGGTCTCACAGCAACACCACTCGTACCCACCCCTCTCCGCCCTGCAACCAATGACATCCACCCTCTCATCGGGACGCCGGAATCGACCCTTCGACTCGTCCAATCAGCATGCTTGTTCTGTCCGTGGACCCGCGGGCGCTCAGCATTGTGGGAAGGGGCGCACTCTGATTGTTGTCGGGTAGTGACCGTTCGGCGGACAACTTTTAAATCGGGTTGAATAATTTCTATGGCTGTTGGCGTCCACCAGCGATCCGGGAGGTATTTACGACGATTCATAATCGCTTTAGTTTTACTCGGGGCAGGTTTTCGTATTTGTGTGAAATGGCACTGACTGATTGTAATAGGGGAGAGAAAACTGCCCCTGGAATTGCGCCCACATCCACAGCATTGAAGAATTGGTGAAAATTACAACACTATATAATGAAATAAAATCATTTTTTGAGTGTTGTATATGGCCTGGGTATTTCCCACTTCAGAGTCCCACTGAAAGGCGGTTACAGTTGTAATAAGAAGCAAATTGCGCATCACAAGCTTCCACAAATAACACCGTGGGGGATGATCAGCTTATTTCGTTTGGTATTGATTATATTGTAACTTGTATCCTGACTAATGTAAGGATACCTGGGGTAACTTATTGTTCTTCAAAATTGGATCTTGTCAACTTAGATTTTTTATGCTCCCGTCTCTTGAACTCACGATCATGATCTCACGATCTCCCAATTTTGGTGAGAGTGGCACCAGCTGAGTGAGATACAGTTGAAATGTAATAATAATGAAGGTATCACAAAATGCTGGAGTAACTCAGCAGGTCAAGCAGCATCTGGGAGAGAGAGAATGGGTGACGTTTCGGGTCGAGACCCTTCTGGGTCTCCATCAAACGTCACCTATTCCCTCCTAGATGCTGCCTGACCTGCTGAGTTACTCCAGCATTTTGTGATACGTTCGATTTGTACCAGCATCTGCAGTTATTTTCCTACTTTAATAATAATGAAATATGCATTGGTCACAATTAATGCCTGTTTCCTTGTGCCATACTCTTAGAGTAACACATTTTCATAAAACGAAATCGTATAACTGACCATGAATAACATCATAGAAAATTTACTGATAACATTTAAAAGGCTTGCTTATGACAAGTGTTCTCAGTCTGAATGTTGCCTAGTTTGCACCACCCCAAAAACGATTTGCAGAATGAAATTTTTGGTGATAATGAGACCAGCCAGAATCAGAAGTTGTAATTGTAATTGATTTATTCGCCAAGTATGTAAACATACAAGGAAGAAGTGGTATAAGTATACCTGTAAATTTCACTGACAAGCTTAATGTGCAAGAAAAGACTACATTGGTTGCAACATTGGTTTTAACTAACTGTGTTCGTTTCACAGGGTGGAATAATGGAGCACGTACATTTAGCAGCACTCGATGAAGAGGATTTGTATTCAGGATACAATGACTATAACCCAACTTATGATACAGAGGTATAACTATTTGAAAATGGGTGATTTGAACAGTTATTTTATCTGCATTGGATAAGTCTGCTTAATATTTATGATAACAAGTTAAACTGTGATTGAAAAATAACTTTTACAATACCGTGAAAGGCAACTTTAACATGATCAAAATGCTATGCAACATTATCAATAAACATTAGCTAAGAACTTACTAATTGTGATGCCACCAAGATATGCAATTGTGCTGTTATCTCTACCTACCTCGACTCCATCCTATCCCCCCTGGTCAAATCCCTCCCCACCTACGTCCAAGACACCTCACACGCTCTCCATCTCCTGGATAACTTCCGGTTCCCAGGCCCCCACTCCCTCATTTTCACCATGGATGTCCAGTCACTCTACACTTCCATCCCCCACAAGGATGGTCTCGAAGCCCTCCGTTTCTTCCTCGACCGTAGAACCAGCCAATCCCCATCGACCAACACTCTCCTCCGCCTAGCAGAGCTGGTTCTTACCCTCAACAACTTCTCCTTTGACTCCTCCCACTTCCTCCAAACCAGAGGCGTAGCTATGGGCACTCGCATGGGCCCTAGCTACGCCTGCCTCTTTGTCGGGTACGTCGAACAATCCCTGTTCCAGACGTACACTGGCCCCATCCCCGAACTCTACCTCCGCTACATCGACGACTGCATTGGTGCTACCTCTTGCACCCATGCAGAACTCACTGACTTTATACACTTCACCTCCAATTTCCATCCTGCCCTTAAATATACCTGGACTATCTCTGACATCTCCCTCCCGTTTCTGGACCTCACCATCTCCATCACAGGAGAAAAACTAGTGACGGACATTTATTACAAGCCCACCGACTCGCACAGCTATCTGGACTACACTTCTTCCCACCCAGTCCCCTGCAAAAAGTCTATCCCCTACTCCCAATTCCTCCGTCTACGCCGCATCTGCGCCCGGGATGAGGTGTTTCAGACTAGGGCTTCCGAGATGTCCTCGTTTTTCAGAAAACGGGGCTTCCCCTCCTCCATTATAGATGAGGCTCTCACTAGGGTCTCTTCTACATCCCGCAGCTCCGCTCTTGCTCCCCATCCCCCCACTCGCAACAAGGACAGGAACCCCCTCGTTCTCACCTTCCACCCCACCAGCCAGCGGATCCAACATATCATCCACCAACATTTCCGTCACCTACAACAGGACCCCACCACTGGCCATATCTTCCCATCCCCTCCCCTCTCTGCGTTCCGCAGAGACCGTTCCCTCCGCAACTCCCTGGTCCACTCGTCCCTTCCTACCCAAACCACCCTAACCCCGGGCACTTTCCCTTGCAACCGCACGAGATGCAACACCTGTCCCTTTACCTCCCCCCTCAACTCCATCAAAGGACCCAAACATTCTTTCCAGGTGAGACAGAGGTTCACCTGCACCTCCTCCAACCTCATCTATTGCATCCGCTGCTCTAGATGTCAACTTATCTATATCGGCGAAACCAAGCGCAGGCTCGGCGATCGCTTCGCTGAACACCTGCGCTCGGTCCGCATTAACGCAACTGATCTCCCGGTGGCCCAGCACTTTAACTCCCCCTCCCATTCCCAGTCTGACCTCTCTGTCAAGGGCCTCCTCTAGTGCCATAGTGAGGCCCGCCGGAAATTGGAGGAGCAGCACCTCATATTTCGCCTGGGCAGTTTGCAGCCCGGTGGTATGAACGTCGACTTCTCCAACTTCAGATAGCTCCTCTGTCCCTCCCTTCCCCTCCTCCTTCCCAGAGCTCCCTCTATCTTCCTGTCTCCACCTATATCCTTCCTTTGTCCCACCCCCGACATCAGTCTGAAGAAGGGTCTCGACCCGAAACGTCACCCATTCCTTCTCTCCCGAGATGCTGCCTGACCTGCTGAGTTACTCCAGCATTTTGTGAATGAAAGATGAACCTGTTGTGAATGGTTGGCTGACGAGTTTAAAGATTATTCAAATGTAAACATTTATTTTAATTTTTTTAAATGTAACTTTGTCAACAGTTGGCAAATTGGGCCTTGTAATTCGCATTTTACCTTTTTTCCAGAGTCGGATGAAAAGTTGAAATGAGTAATTGAAGTATACAAGATCATTACATATACTTAGTTCATACTGCCTGATCTAGAGATTCTTTTGTTTTGTGTAATGTTTTTGTGTGCAAAGATGTTTGTTCAAAAACATGATTGTTAGTTCATGGCCTTGAACATTTAAAAACAAATCTTTTTATATTGTGTGTAGGAACTGGAGAATGATGCGGCTTTTCAGCAAGCTTTGAGGACTAGCCATGGCAGGAGACCACCAGTAAGCGAATTACAGGAATAATTATGTTTACATAGACTGATGAAGTTCATTTAGTTAAGTATAAATCTCTGCCTCCCTTCCTATATCTTTTGACCTGGTTTACCAATGAATTGGGTAACTTCCAAGATTCCTCTGTTGAAACAATGGAGTAGATCATAGGATTTTTTTTTTTTAAATTGCATTTGTTAGAAATCAAAAATAAAACTGGAAACATATGGAAATAAGCAGTGATGAAGTATGTTTCTCTTCCCACAGATATGAACTAATCAGATGAGTATTTCCAGGATTGTGTGTGTTTTTTAGACTAGTTTATTAATATATTGGCTTCTAGGAAAGCTTGCCCATTTTGTATTGCATTGATGAGCTTCAGAATTTCCTCGTGTAACATTGGGTGGGACAGTATCATAGCTAGTAGATAGACACAAAAAGCTGGAGTAACTCAGCGGGACAGGCAGCATCTCTAGAGAAGGAATGGGTGATGTTTTGGGTCGAGACTCTTCTGCAGACTGGTGCAATAGCTAGTAGAGCTGCTGTAATAGAGCTCTAGTGATCTGGCTTCAATCTTGACTTCCAGTGCTCTCTATGTGGAGTGTGGATGTTCTCCCCGTAACCGAGTGGGTTTTTTCTGGATGCTGTGGTTTTCTCCCAAAACACGTTTGTAATTTGCAAGACCAAGGAGCTGATTGTTAACTTCAGACAGGGAAAGCTGAGGATCTATGATTTATGTCTTCATCAACAGGAGGATGGTGGAATAAGTCAACTGATTCAAGTTCCTGGGCATGCATATCTTTGCAGATCTGTTCTGGGTTGGCTCAATGATGTATCACAAAGTAAATTCATCAATGCCTCTATTTCCTGGGAAATTAAGGAAATTCTGCATTTTGCCAAACTATTGAATTTCTGCAGGTGTACTGTAGAGAGCATGCTGACTTGTCGCATCACAGTCTGGTTCAGTAACTTGAATGCCCAGGAACAAAGGAGGCTGCAGAAATGGAGGAAATTGCCCGGTCCATCATAGGTAGTGACTTCCCCATCATCTAAGGGATGTCTTGGAGGAGCTACATCAAAAAGGTAGCTGCCTCGTATCAAGAGAGATAATACGAGCTGCCTCAAAAAGGCAGCTAGTATCCCTCATCTCATTGCCCCCTTCATGAAGAAGGTGCAGATGCCTGAGAACTGTGACCTCCAGATTCAACAACAGCTATTTCCCATCATCTATCATGCTTTTGAATCATGTTGCACAACCCTACCGTATCAAAAAATTCTTACACACTTTGTTTTTGATTGCACAAGTATTTCTGTTTTTGCATTATTATGGTCTGGTTGCCCAGTATTACTGGTTATTAATTTGTTGTATTATTGTATATTTATTTGTTGTGATATTGTATTAATAAGCTTGTAAACGTTGCAGTGAATAAGAATGTAATTGTTCCGTTTCTGGAAATTACTGATCTCATCATTGTACAACATTTGAAGCCTGTGGTTACTAAATATGTTTTAACAATTGCTTTCTAGATGACTGCAAAAGTACCAAGTACTGCAGCAGGCACACGTTCCTTTGGAAATATGGCGGTATGTGTAAAGTCTCTGGAATAGGTTACAATTATTGAAAAATGTTAAAAGTTATTGTTATTTTAAACTATGCAAAGAATATTTTATTTCAATAGTATAGTACTATACTTCCACAGAAACGATCCTAAGGATCATTGTCTTATTTCTATATGTCTGTGATCACTTGCCCTACCACCACAGTTGCTATATCTAATCTGAGGATCTGTGAGTAACTTATTAGCAAGTCTATGCTAATGCTACTGAAGGATGTGAGAATAAGCTCACCAAAATAGTCTTCCAAACTCAGCTTGACTACATTTGACTTCTAGCATAGCTAAAGCATAGCTGAATTGCAGCTTTAGTTTTTGAGTGAATCTGGATCTTTCATCAAGTGGCATCTCCAGTGGATCTTGACATCTTATTCTTTGCAATATTTTCAGGCTCTATTTTGAGACTTGATCTTCATTGCAAATACAACCAGATGCCAGCTAATCAAGTGTAAAACTGGCTACTTAGATTCAAATTGTTTATGTATAATATAAAATGGACACTTGCATTGTAGAAAAATGGGACATAAATAATGAAAATAACCTTTAATTGGTTTTTAAAAAATCAGTAACAATGCACCTTGTATGCGATATAATGTAAATGTCAGGAAAATAATTAATTTCAAGGCAAGAATAGGTGTTGGCAGCTTAGAATACACTGTTCATTCAACTCTTAGTCATGGTAAAAAGTCAGATAAGGCTGAGGGACAAAACCTAATTTTGGATTTTAATGTTTAGATGTGCCGCAATGTACCTTAGAAAGCATGGGAGCCTCAGCGTTTTTTAATGTGGCCATTGCATTCACACAGCAATTTTAGGTTTCTTGAACAATTAATGTCAGTCAGTCCAATCCGATTTACACACCAGTATTTAAATACTTACCCCAAATGGAGGAATGGAGTCCAATAGTCTCATTTAAATAGAGAAAATTAAGATCCATGGTGCATTTGTCCAATTCCCATTGTATTTTGTACACCCTTGTTTTATCTTGTGTAGTTAACTCCAAAACATCAGTCCTCACTTCAGCACAGTATACTCTATAACTTGCAGGTACATGCATCCTTCTCTTTCTAGACACTTCTTACATTGCTGGCACTCCATCTTCAGTATTTGCCTTCATCGTTATGTAAAGCCTTGCCTCTCCCTCTAAACTAGCTTTTGGGTTTAACTGTTTGATGGGTACGCTATTGGAAGCTAAGGACACCTTACAATACTGAGGAATCCAAAGTATATTTATGCTCCAATAGGTTGACGTGTCCAGCAAGGAAATGAGTGCATCCTTGCTACTCATGCTGCTGATAGGGTTCATGTTGATGCTCAACTAATTAGCAGAGTAATTAAGCTCAAGCAGCATGTACACTGATATGATAGATCGGACCTACAAAATGCAGAGCAGACATCTGGATTTCCAAAGTGTAGGAAGTATCCTTAAAGTTGCATCTGATGTAGCAACTATGAATTTTTCTTTCTTTTTGGCTTCAGCACTCAAATAGTGCTTTCCTTCTCTTTAATTGGTAAGCTTAGGAATTTGGAGAAATCTCTGAAACTAAAATAAACTATCTGTTACCATTTTGAATTAGAAAATCAATTCTCCGAAGGGAATTGGACACATGGAGTCTAATGTTGTCAAAATCACTGAGTTGCCGCTTGCTTCCTAAAATGCTTGCATTTTTCCTGGATTTCTTTCCCTATAAATAACCAAATTTTAAAAATCCATCTTCTTTCTGTCTGGGAAGATTTTTTGCAATTTACCATTTATTATGACACTTTGTAAGATCTATTAAGGCGGTATATAGTAGAAAAACTACCCCAAATGGCAATCTCGTACGATGGTCATTTCAATAGACAATAGGAGCAGGAGTAGGCCATTTGGCCCTTCGAGCCAGCACCTCCATTCACCGTGATCATAGCTGATCATGCACAATCAGTACCCCGTTCCTGCCTTCTCCCCATATCCCCTGACTCCGCTATCATTAAGAGCTCTATCTAACTCTCTCTTGAAAGCATCCAGAGAATTGGCCTCCACTGCCTTCTGAGGCAGAGAATTTCACAGCTTCACAACTCTCTGAGTGAAAAAGTTCTTCCTCATCTCCGTTCTAAATGGCGTACCCCTTATTCTTAAACTGTGGTCCCTGATTCGGGACTCCCCCAACATCGAGAACATGTTTCCTGCCTCTAGCGTGCCCAACCCCTTAATAATCTTATATGTTTCAATAAGCTCCCCTCTCATCCTTCTAAATTCCAGAGTATACAAGCCCAGTTGCTCCAGTCTTTCAACGATCGCCAGTCCTGCCATTCCAGGAATTAACCTTGTGAACCTACGCTGCACTCCTTCAATAGCAAGAATGCCCTTCCTCAAGATTGGAGACCAAAACTGCACACAATACTCCAGGTGTGGTCTCACTAGGGCCCTGTACAACCGCAGAAGGACCTTTTTGCTCCTATACTCAACTCCCCTTGTTATGAAGGCTAACATTCCATTGGCTTCCTTCACTGCCTGCTGTACCTGCATGCTTGCTTTCAGTGACTGATGCACTAGGACCAGTCCTAGATCTGGATCTCGTCCTAGATCGAGATCTCGTTGTACTTCCCCTTTTCCTAACTTGACACCATTCAGATAATAATCTGCCTTCTTGTTCATACCACCAAAGTGGATAACCTCACATTTATCCACATTAAACTGCATCTGCCATGCATCCACCCACTCGCACAACCTGTCCAAGTCACCCTGCAACCTCATAGCATCTTCATCACAGTTCACACTGCCACCCAGCTTTGTGTCATCTGCAAATTTGCTAATGTTACTTTTAATCCCTTCATCCAAGTCATTAATGTATATTGTAAATAGCTGCGGTCCCAGCACCGATCCTTGCGGTACCCCATTTCAGAATGTATATTTTTCTAAGTTTGGGAGTATGCCAAGTTGTAAGTTTGGTTATCTGGGGCACTAGAAATTTTGATGCTGACCTGAGTTTAAAAGCAGTTTGTCCTGCGAGTAGGAAAAAAAAAGACCCAGCAGCGATTGCACTTCCTGAGAGTGCTAAGGAAGAACAGTCTAGAGGAGAAGCTGCTGGTGGCCTTCTACCGCCCCACCATCGAGAGTGTGCTGGCATATTGTATCACAGTGTGGTATGCTGGCTGCTCAGCAGCAGACAGGAGAGCTCTGCAGAGAATCATCAAAACTGCCCAGAAAACCATCGGCGGCCCTCTGCCTTCCCTGGGAGACATCTCCAGGTCTCGGTGCCTCTGCAGAGCCAGGAAAATAATCAAAGACCCCTCCCATCCTGGACAGTTCCTGTTCAACCTTCTGCCCTCTGGTAGGCAGTACAGGTGCATCAAAAGCCAGACAAACAGACTCAAGAACAGTTTCTTTGATCAGAAATTCATCAGAATTCTAAATTCCTCAAATATTCGCACAACATGAGAAATGCTGTCATCCATTCCACTAATTTCTTTAAAGTATTTATTACATTTTAAAGTGCAATATTCTCCCAAGTGCACTATTCTACCTAGGTGTGATAAATATATATATTCATGTACTACTTTAAGCATTTAAATGACGTATTGGATGTGTTTTTAACTTGTTTTAACTTGTTTTGGTTGCACTGATCAGGAGTAGCTCTCCTAATTTCGTTGTATCTCTAAATACAATGACAATAAAGGCTTATTATTATTATTATTAAGTTGGACACATTGGCCTTATATGTTCAATTGGTAGTGTAAACATTCAAATAAAATTTAAGTTCTGACTGAGATTTGATACAATACGATACGATATGATAAAACTTTATTCATCCCCGGAGGGAAATTGGTCTGCTGACAGTCACAACACACATGGTACACAAAAACTTGAAATTAAAAGTGAAAACAAAAAGAAAAAGACAAGTGACTGTTGGTTGGCTGCCGTGTGCACAGCGCCTTCACCGAAACAAATGAACAAACAAACAAACAGACTTATCCCCTGGGCAGAGGATTCTAAAACTAGAGTGCCCCTCCCTCCCCCACACCAGGACTCCCTTTGTTCTCCCACCATCCCACACAGCGGTCCCCCACGCCGGGTTCCCATTGTTCTTCACGGCGCTCCCCACACGCCGGGTCCCCCTTTGTCTCCCACCGTCCCTCACAGCAGTCCCCCCAGGCCGGGTCCCCATTGTTCTTCACGGTGGATCCCCCACGCTGAGTCTCCCATTGTTCTTCACGGCGGTCCCCCCAGGTTGGGTCCTCCATCATCTTCCCCTCTCCCCTCACCTTCCCCTCCCTCCTCACGCTCATTGACCACGAAGCCCCACTGCCACCGATGCTCCTGTTGCCACCGAAACTCCCGTTGCTGCCGAGGTCCCACTACCGCCGAGGCTCCCGGTACCGCCGAGGCACCCGCTGCTGCCGCCGAGTTTCCTGCTACCTCCAATTCCCAGTTCATAGGTGTCATCCTAATATGAACACTTTCCTAAGCCTCTGCATCACGTTGTCTAGAAAAGCAAGATGAAAAGCCGTGAGCAAGATATAAAATTATAAAAGGACTGGACAAGCTAGATGCAGGAAAAATGTTCCCAATGTTGGGTGAGTCCAGAACCAGGGGACACAGTCTTAGAATAAAGGGGAGGCCATTTAAAACTGAGGTGAGAAAAAACTTTTTCACCCAGAGAGTTGTGAATTTGCGGAATTCTCTGCTACAGAGGGCAGTGGAAGCCAAATCACTGGATGGATTTAAGAGAGAGTTAGATAGAGCTCTAGGGACTAGTGGAATCGAGGGATATGGGGAGAAGGCAAGCACGGGTTATTGATTGGGGACGATCAGCCATGATCACAATGAATGGCGGTGCTGGCTCGAAGGTCCGAATGGCCTCCTCCTGCCTATTTTCTATGTTTCTATGAAAATTGAAGCTTATTTTCCTTATAGCATATGGCTCTTTTTCTTTGTTGCCTCTCTCCTATTGTCAGCAGATTTGGGAAATTCACATTGTAATATCTTTTTCTTGTTTTATATTTTGCAGCATTTTATAAATTACACTAGCCAAAACTAGATTATGTGAAGCTGCAATATATATTAACATTATCTAAATATTTACTTGTATTTTATAACATATTGATTATATTAAGTGTATTTTAACAAGTAGTTTTCAAATTGCAGGCAAGAGTGCCATTATCTTCTTCAATGGGAAGGCCTGCAACTGGGGCGATTCCGGTAAGATAAAACTCAACTCTTTTAATTTTCTACTGGACGTGGCATTTCTGGATTATCTGGATTCTAATACAATAATAATAATAAGAATACAAAATACAATTCTGGATTCTAATACAATAATAATAATTCTTCCTGGTAATATTGCTAGCCCGGCAGGGGCTTCAATGTCGGGAGCCCCGACCGCCCCGATGTGGCAACTTCAACAGCCTGACTGCGGGAGAAGACATCAGGGGAAGAGAAAAGGCATTCTGGCCTTCCATCACAGTGAGGAGGTGACTGGAGGAGACTCACTGTGATGGATGTTTTTTTCTTTTTTGTGTTGGTTTGTAATTGTGTGTGTTATTGCTTATTTTTATTGGTCTTATTGTTGGACTGTGGGTAACGGAATTTCGTCCAAAAGATTTGTTTTTTTGGATGACAATAAAGGTTATTCTGATTCTGATATTAGGTTTCCTCTAATGTCTGTCATATATCTTCCTAATTGTCAATGCAACTTGTTTCAGTAAATTATATAGTTTTCTTTCATTTTAAACACAGTATCTCCTAAATGCCTATGTTCTGCTGTCAACACTATTAATACACCAACCCATTAGAAGCTGGGAATGCAGTGCTTACAGGCAGTTTTGAACATCTGGATCTAGATTTTGATGTCATAATTGAAATAATTTTGAAATCTACTATTTATTTTTGTAGATTAACCTATTTTTTTATATATGGTTCCTTTAACGATTTTATTTACCTAATCTTAATTCAGGATGAATATTAGAAATAGTACAATTTGTAAACACTTAAACTCCCATCAGCGTGAAGGGAATGTTAAAGCAGTAAGTCCTTGACTGTAGTTAGTTCTTCAGGTTTGGAACAGTACAAGACCCCCTTAGGTTAGGGCAGGGTTCTGTTATGAGACCATGAATTAAGTTTTCACATGGTGAAAAATGCTTGCAGAGCGGATTGTCCCATCGGAATAGATAGTCTGGAGAAGTATTTTAAATCTTCATCTGCAATTCTTATTAATAAAGTTGATATCGATAAATTTAGCCCATGCTCATAGGCTAATAATAATATTCCTTTATACGATTATACTGCAGATGAGGTCTTAACTGCTTTTGATGATTTTAAAAAGGAAGTTGTTGGTTGCCTGGACCATGTGTTTCTAGATGGGATTCTTAAAATGCCCATTTACATGTTAATTAGAATGTATTCTTCTTGGGTTCATCCCAAGAACACTAAATTCAAACTAATGTCAAGAACAGCAGTCTGCAATCCCACAGCAGCTAGCAAATCCATTATACTAGTTTCCCAAACGCTTCTTTGCATGTACATGTCGCACATAAGTTGAATGTCCACAATCTGTGATCTCATAATTCTTGAAGTGTTATTGCGAAATAAACTACATGGCCAAAATGAGTTCAAGTCCATTTACATGATATTTTTCTGATCTGCCTTTACTGGAAATGAAACTTCATGAAATGAGTTTTATTTGAGGTTCATTATGAGCCTTTTCTGTTGCCCTACCTCTTTCTCTTCTCTAGGCTTCTCTTCCCATCCCTCCTCCACTACTCTGATTCCATGCATAAGTCATATTCCCAGGTCTAATGCCAAGCAATAATATTTATTTCTATAAGTTTCCAAATTCAAGTCTTTTGTACCAGTAGATGGCAGTATGATAGTGACTGTTGATATTAATGTTGCAAATGTAAATAGTATAACATTCAGTGTTTTTAGAAGTTCCTTCCTTAAAACAACGAAAAAAGCATATTGTGTAATTTAAAATTAATTTAATCAAGATTGGCCATTTTATGAATTTCCAAACTCAACACCCAGTGATCTGTGAATGTTGGTAGAATTTCCTATAGGACCAGAAACTTGGTTTAGTATGAAATTCCTCACAATAATGTCAACATTAATGCCAATATCCAGTACGATTTTTCATATCTCACAAAATCAACTAAACAACCAACCTTTGCAGTTGCTATTATCCCTGCAAACATGCTATTTAAAGTGGAAACACTCAAACTACATTCTTTGCCAGTCTGCTCCAGAGCACTGCTTACCCTACCGACTGATCGTGCATAATGCTCAGATTTTCGTGCATCTGCAGTGACTCTTCTGCAATCCAATTGGTATTTGTCTGTACCCAAACACGTCTCCTGCTAGATGGCATGGACAGGTTTAGGGAAGAAGCATGGAAAGGTTCAGCACCTCCTGCAATTTTAATTGCAAACTTGCACGTATGACTGAACTGCCATGTGGATCAAGATCTTGCTACCATGGTCAAAGTAGCTTCAGGATCATTTCTGAGTGGTGCTTCTATTTTGTGCCACATTCCAATTTGTTCCTCACTTGTGCATTAGGTAGGTCACTAAATATCCACCCATTCTCAAATTAAGGATTTCATATTTTCTTTGACCCACAGGAGCAGGAAGACTGGATACTGGAATTTGTAGTTTTGCAGATTTTTCCTAAAATGCAGTCATTCATGCAGTCACTACCACCTCTGGCTGCTGATCTGCACCAGCTTGTTCACTTCCTTGTGAGCTCTTGGGAGCATTCTCCTACTCTTCTATCATTACAGTATCCATTCTAGAAACAACAGTATATGGCTTATTCAGTTTATAAAATGGCCTACAACTTTTCAAAATGTTGATTGACTTTTCTTTTAGAAAAGTGAATTAAAAAAGAAAAGTCAATCAACATTTTCTTTTCTTTTCTTTTAGAAAAGTCAATGCTTATTACTTTTTTTTAATGAGGCTTACTTTTCTTTTTAAAAGTCATGCTGATTATTTGATCTGTTATAAGCAAATTTAATATGATATCAAATTACATTAAAAAAAGCTGTATCCCCATTAACAGAAATAACTTTCAATTATAATCCCAGCACAAAACTGTGTGATGTCTGTTTCTTATTGTGTTTTTAGTACCTGCTCTGATGTACAGCACT
Organism: Rhinoraja longicauda; assembly: GCF_053455715.1. Classification (NCBI taxonomy): domain Eukaryota; kingdom Metazoa; phylum Chordata; class Chondrichthyes; order Rajiformes; family Arhynchobatidae; genus Rhinoraja; species Rhinoraja longicauda. Next base: position 46,299,269 of record NC_135959.1, on the reverse strand, counting down.
TTGGTCAACATGGGTTATTTTTAAATGTGCTTTATAAATAAACTTGATTGATTGATTGAAAATAGAAAGAAAAGGGGTATCTTTATAAAATGGACTTGTGTCAAAAGCAGTTAGTATCAATACCCTCAGTTCTCAAGGGACTTCACATTTTAATTTTTAATTCACTTCCCATTTGAAAGTTATTACTAAATCTGCTTCCATCAACCTTTTCAGGATGTGGATTCCAGATCACAAAAACTGATTAAGAAGCCCTTGTGTTGATTCTTTTCCCTCATTCTGTGTGGTTTAGTGGCTAAAACTGGAAACCGTTTCTCCCTTTTTACACAACAGATTATTTCATGAAATGCACATTTTGAAAAATCTTCTTTCAGTATCTTTTTTCCCTTTTTTTCAACTGAGTAATTTCACTCCTCCTCCATCCCTGTAAATCCCTGACCCTTACTACCTCTGCTTTTTTCTATGTTTGACTCTGTATATCCTTTTCTTATCCCCTCTTTATTTCCTACCAAATTACAATTAAACCGTCTATCCTGAAAATAATGCTTTTGTACATCTAAACAATGAGTATGGGATACTGACTAATCAGTTATTTTAGATCCAAGCAATGTTAATTATAATTGCACATTTTAAATTAAGTAATTTTATCATTTATTTAAATTCACTTTCAAGGTGACTGTTGTGTGTATTTATTCTTTAAGGATGGAATCTCTGTTGCTAGACCTATGACAGCAGTGCGTGCAGCAGGCTATTCTTCTTCAGCATACAGAGGTTTGTTTAGTTTGAAATATTCCACACAGTAATTATGAACTGAGAGAATATGCATTGGCTTAGCTCACTGAGCCAAACAATCCTAAATCTCACAATTACAGCATGCAATCGATCCTGAACAAATTCCAGAAATTTTGTTTCTGCTACACCCTACAACATATTGATCCCTTTTTGTGTGAATAGGAACATTCTAATGTTTGTCCCAAGTTTATCTTTTGATAACTTAAAATGACTGTACTTCCCACCCGGCTCCCAATTTTCTCGATTTATCAATTTCAAGCTATTTCCAATCTTATACTCCTCTGTAGGAACACCTGTCAGATGAACATATCAGGTTTCCAAATTTACTGAGAAACACGAATGATCTCAACACTGATCCTGGGGTCAGTTCATTCAGTATTCTTTCACCTCCCCTTACAGTTCCAGTACCGTGCCTCTTAAAATATATTTTTTATCTTCTTTTGCTAATGTTGTTTTGCCATGGTCTACTGGAGACATTATAACTTTTAGTTTAACAACCCTATGTGTGGTTTGTTCATAAATGGATCCAGCACAAAAATATTAATAATTCTTTTAACTGTTCTTAGTCTCTTTTGTATTATGTTAGACTAACTAATTTTATTGAGGATAGCTATGTAATAGTAAAGGCAGTTTAAAAAAGAAGTTTTCATACTTTGTTTCCTTCAGGTTCTGCATTTGATCCACTTGGACAATCAAGAGGACCTGCTGCTCCACTTGAAACAAAGAACGAGGACACGTAAGTGCAAAGTGCAGAACAGCTTCAACATGTGTATCTTAACTTAGAAAGTTATTCAGTCATTTTTTTCAGGATATGGGCCTTGCTCGCAAGGCTAGCATTTATTACCTGTGCGTAATCATCCCGGTGGATGAACTTCGTGAACTGCCTATGTATTGAATCATTCAATATTGTTTTAAATTTATTAATCATTACTGACCATAGTAATGTACTAACGTAACGAGGAACTGCAGATGCAGTTGAGTGTTTTTATGACGAAGTAACCAAGAAGATTAATGAGGGCAGTGTAGAAGATATTGTTTACCTGGACTTTATAAGGCATTTGATAAGGTACTGCATGGTAGGCTGATCCAGAAGGTTAGATCACATGGGTTCCATACTAGCTAGCCAATTGGATACTAAATTGCTTGAAGGTTGGAAACAAAGGGTGATGGTAGAGGTTTGTTTTTCAGTCTGGAGGTCTGTAACAAGTGTTGTGCATCAACGTAGCTCTACTTCAGTACTTTGTGTTCTATGCAAGATTCCAGCATCTGCAGTTCCTTGTATCAACATAGGTCTTAATGTTCGCAAGATGAAAATGTTGGTTGTTGACCTAAGGAAGCTGAGAGGGGAGGGCATTGGTTTATTATTGTCACGTGTACTGTTACGCTAAAATACTTTATTTGCGTGCTATGCAGTTAAATCATACTGTACTTAAGTACAATCAAGCCATAAACAAGTACAACAGGTAGTAGAAAGAGAAAACTACCAGAGTGCAGAATATTGTGTCGCAGCATTATAGCGTTACAATTACAGAGAAAAAGTCCAACATCTGTAATGAGGTAGACTGGAAGACTGGGACTACACCCATCCTTATGGGAGGACCTTTCACTAATCTGATAACAGCAGGAAAGGAACTGTTCTTGAAACTGATAATACATGGTTTCAAGTTTTATATCTTCTGCCTGATGGGAGAGGGAAGAAGAGGGAATGACTAGGATGAAACATTAATTATGTTGACTGCTTTTCTGAGGTAGCGTGAAGTGTAGATGGAATCGATAGTGGGGAGTCTTCTCTGTCTTTGTGATGAACTGAGCTACAACCAGATCTCTCTACAATTTCTTGTGGTCTTGAGCAGAGCTGTTGCCAAAACAAGCTGTGACGTAACCTGATAAGATGCATTCTACACTACATCTGTAGAAGTTGGTACGTCATTGGAGACATGTCAAATTTCCTCAGTCTCCTGTGGAAGTGAAAGTATTGGTGTGCTTTTTTGGCAGTAGCTTCAATGTGATTGAGCAGGGCGTAAACTTCTATGTAACTGCACCTGCCACAAGAAATTGGCTCTGTATACTTGGTCGTGGAATAATAGCATGCCTTTTTGCTTCTAGGGATTTATTAGTTTCTTTGCAATTTTCGGATGGTTATAATTAATAATAATTGCAGTTGTATTTCTATCCTTTAAGTTAATTTAATCATGTGGCCTTGAAGATCTTTTTCAGAATATTTGTTCAAGAACAAACCATGTAGGACCGAATGTCATATTTGTTGGACAACTTGACCAAAGCATTAATTAATTCAGAACATCTTTAGTTGCTGCAAATTATTTCCTCTCATTAATATGTAATTACTGTGTTTTCACTATAATCTTTCTGTAGGCCAGAAGAAAAGGTTAAGAATTTGGAAAAGACAGTGAATGAGTTGATAGAAGAAAGTTGCATTGCTAATGGGCGTGGAGACCTACAGTTGGTAGGTATCTTATCTGTGTAACATTCTACAAACTTACAATGATGATGGGGAAAAATAGGCAATTTTATTTGTTCATGATGAAGACTGCTTTTTGGTTGGAGAAATTCCATCTCTGTTCTCATAACCATGGGAGCAACAAAAACCTGGTGTCAAATTCTGGCAATATACGAGCGATCAAAGCCAGCACAGGAGAGCACAAAATGCTGTGTTGATGCTGTGAGGTATGTTCCAAATAGTAAAGAGAGCAACAGTTGTGGACTTAACAGTAAGGATTCGTTTCCTCATTGGTGGTATTCCCATCTTTTATTCAGATATTCTTGGTTCAAATACTGCTTTGACCTTAAGCATATGATCTTGCTTGACTCGCCCTTGGAAGCAAGGGAGGGTCTGCCTGTCAAGGACAGGCCTAGTCAGCTGCAGCAGGAAATTGCCACAATACATTTGGTCAACAAGTATCCTAAACAAATGTCATTAAAACAGATTTTGGGATTTTGCTATGCACTGCCATTATCAGTCACAATCACACAAAATAACAGTGACATTGACTGGTTTGAGAGGTCCTGAGACTGTGAAAAGTAATATATAAATGCTGTTTCTACATTGCAAAATTGATAGATGAGGTTTCATGTTAATAATACAAATATTATTTTTCATTGTAAAGTATACTTGTCTCCCATCATTGTGCTGTTTGAATGCTTAAGCAACAATATAAAATGCGAACATACTGCAAAAACAAAACAATTTTATTCATTTCTCTACAAAAAATCTGTATTTCTTGTTAGCTCACTTGAATTAGTGGCAATGATATGCAACCTCCTCACGACAGCCTGGTTTCATTTCTACATTTTAACAGCTGTGATACAAAATGTTCCAAAGTACTTTACAAATGCTGAGGTCCTAAGATGAAAAAAGGATTCCATTGTTGACTGGAAAATATGATCAAAGAAATACATTTGGAGAATGTAGGATAGAGAGAAAGGCAATGATTTAAGGACAATATCTTAACTCTTCCGCAGCCCTATCCCTGTGGAAATATTAATTGATACCTTTGTGACCTCCAGATTTATTTCAGAATAATTTGCTGGATATCCAAATTTTGCCCCTCCCAAAATTTAGCTCGTTATATTGCAATCTAAACTTATTTCCATTTTTTGGCTAACCATTTTTGGATCCCAGCTGTGCCTCACTGCACCAGGAATCCAGGTTCAATCCTGTCCTCAACTGCTGTCTGTGTGAAACTAGCACATTCACCCAGTGAATATGTAGGTTTCTTCTTGGTGCTCTGGTTTCCTTCCACATTCTAAAAACATGCTCGTAGGTTAAATGGCTGCTATCAATTAGTTGTAAGTAAGTGGCAAAAGAATTTAAGGGGAATTGATGAACGTGCAAGAGGAAAAACAAGTTGTAGGGTTACCGGTAAATAAAGGAGGGAGGAATGGGACAAATGGGATGGCTCTGTTGAGAACTAGGAAGGATCAAATGGCCTATTTTTGTATCGTAGTAGGTAATTAAATCTCAGTCCCCTAATATATTATTTATAAAATCCTTGCCTTTTACTTACAATGTCCTCAATAATATTGTATCTCCTATTAATGTAGCTTGCTTGACCATAAGTTCCTGCAGTCCTGTTGATACTCTTTTTGGCTTGACTATCTTCCATACTTCATTCCGTGGCTGAATGGATTTCATTCTTATATGCATTTGCCAATGTGTCACTTTAACTGGCTGATCTATTTGAAATAATACGGATCAGACTACCTTTTTCTCCTTAGTTTTAATATTCTAAATCTTCATTGTACCTAGTGCTAAATAAGGAATGTTTAATAGATGCAAATTCTCTTAAATTTTCCATAATTTTCTTTTAGATATTTGGATTCAAACTTTGAAATTGTACACAATTCCTTTATATTGATTTAGGCCTTAGAAAAAGCTAAAGAAGCAGGGAGAAAAGAAAGAATGCTGGTGAGACAGAGAGAACAATCAGCATCTGCAGATCACATCAATCTGGATCTTACTTATTCAGTGAGTTGGATATTGAATGACTATTATTTCTGTAACATGTACTTTGAAAATAAAATCTAGCTCAAATTTTAATGCATGGTGGCACTGTTTATTAGATAATGCTTTTCTTATAAATCAAATATGAAATATTTAATAGGATTTCAATTACTGAAGATATGACAGATCTTTTATCATTTCACTCAGAGAGTACATGGGATGCACTGCCTGAGAGGGGTTGAAACTGGGTCAATGAGAGCATTTAAGAAGTTTTTGGCTGAGCACTTGAATTGATTAGAAAATAGAGAGCTATGGACCGTGCTGGGCAATAACATTAATGTGGAAGGGTGCCCTCTGGTCAATATGGGTGATCTAGATCAAATGGCCTGGTTCCATGCTGTTGAGTTCTATGATTCCAACTTGAGCAGAGGTTAAAATGAATTTATCTGATTGTTTAGAAATGTATTGTTAGCGTTGTAATAAAGTAAAATGCAGAAATATTTTTGAAATTACAATACATTGTGAAAGTATTAAAATTAAGCATTACTCGTGCTTGTGGATGGTTTTTCCATAGGTTCTTTTCAATTTAGCCAGCCAATATGCAGCCAATGACATGTATGCGGAAGCATTAAATACCTATCAGGTGATTGTAAAGAACAAGATGTTCAATAATGCAGGTAAGAGAACATTAAAAAAATATGTATTTTACTGTATGTAGATACTGTATTAAAATACTAGACCACCCGGGAAACCCGTTGGGTTCTTGTTGTTACTAAAGGTGAGGCAGCCACTCACCCCGGCCCCGGGCGGCCATCGCGGCGGGCAGCAGTAGGAGGAGCTGCCCCATGTTCGTCCTGCCGGCGGCCATCTTCTTTGACCTTCTCTCTGCCGCTGCGCTGCACCACGGGAGGAAGGTCAGGCGCGGGCCATGCCGGAACGGGTGCCGGTCCGGCGCTGCTGCGCAGACGCGCTGCCGCCAGGCCCAGCAACCCTCCCCCAACTGTGCAGGCACGGCTGCCAGGCCCGGCAAGTGGGAGCGCGCTGCACAGGCGCGACTGCCACATTTAAATTTGTCCCATTCAGTGTAAAGTTTATTAAAGTTTCCAAAGTGAATTACTTTTAAAATATAACGAAACTCGATACTACACACCGCAGGCGAATGTTAAGGTGCCCCTAAAATTGTTGCTCTATCATATACTGTTTTGGCTGTATTTTGGGAACATATATACATGCACACACATACATACAAAATCTAGGACCAACAATATTAGAATGTCGAAATGCACTGCGAACTTGGACTTGGACTAAAACTGGAGGTACCTCTCATATGTTCCTCCCAAAATTCTTAGATGTCAGCAGGAAAAACAATTAACCCCGAGACATTTTCGGCCCCGATATCCTAAACAAATCCAACTTTTAAGCACTTTTGTACTTCCTTTCTGTTTTCATCCTTATCTTTGCTGAGCAATCAAATTAAGATTTTGTCTGGTGAGTGAATCAAATTCAGGAATGTCACCCTAAAAGTTGTATTAAACTAGTTAAAAAAGAATATAGTAAATCAAATTAAGAATTATGAAGTGTGAGTTAAGAATCATGAAACACTACATAGAAAATGACTTAGACGAAGGGATTAAAAGTACCATTAGCAAATTTGCAGATGATACTAAGTTGGGGGGTAGTGTGAATTGTGAGGAAGATGCAATAAGGCTGCAGGGTGACTTGGACAGGTTGTGTGAGTGGGTGGATACATGGCAGATGCAGTTTAATGTAGGTAAGTGTGAGGTTATTCACTTTGGAAGTAAGAATAGAAAGGCAGATTATTATCTGAATGGTGTCAAGTTAGGAGGAGGGGGAGTTCAACGAGATCTGGGTGTCCTAGTGCATCAGTCAATGAAAGGAAGCATGCAGGTTCAGCAGGCAGTGAAGAAAGCCAATGGAATGTTGGCCTTCGTAACAAGAGGAGTTGAGTATAGGAGCAAAGAGGTCCTTCTACAGTTGTACCGGGCCCTGGTGAGACCGCACCTGGAGTACTGTGTGCAGTTTTGGTCTCCAAATTTGAGGAAGGATATTCTTGCTATGGAGGGCGTGCAGCGTAGGTTCACTAGGTTAATTCCCGGAATGGCGGGACTGTCGTATGTTGAAAGGCTGGAGCGATTGGGCTTGTATACACTGGAATTTAGAAGGATGAGGGGGGATCTTATTGAAACATATAAGATAATTAGGGGATTGGACACATTAGAGGCAGATAACATGTTCCCAATGTTGGGGGAGTCCAGAACAAGGGGCCACAGTTTGAGAATAAGGGGTAGGCCATTTAGAACGGAGATGAGGAAGAACTTTTTCAGTCAGAGGGTGGTGAAGGTGTGGAATTCTCTGCCTCAGAAGGCAGTGGAGGCCAGTTCGTTGGATGCTTTCAAGAGAGAGCTGGATAGAGCTCTTAAGGATAGCGGAGTGAGGGGGTATGGGGAGAAGGCAGGAACGGGGTACTGATTGAGAGTGATCAGCCATGATCGCATTGAATGGCGGTGCTGGCTCGAAGGGCTGAATGGCCTACTCCTGCACCTATTGTCTATTGTCTATTGTCTATTGTCTAAAATCGCTGGTGTAATATCAATTAAGACATTTAAAGGGAATAATAAAGGAGAGGAAGGCATGGTGAAAAAAAAAGCTGCCCTATTTAGTAAAATGATGATAGCTGAATTGATTTCTCCTATTACAATCTTCCAAAATATTAGCCATTTTAGTATGTGCAAATAGAATTTTAATATCTCTTTTAAAATGTTATATTTTATGATAGGTCGACTGAAGGTAAACATGGCAAATATTTATTTCAAACAAAGGAATTATCCCAAGGCAATAAAATTTTACCGAATGGCACTGGATCAGATATCTAGTTCTCACAAGGAGATGAGGTGTGTATGAATGAAACTAAAATGTCAAAGCAGTTCTTTACCCACCTGCCTTCCCAGTCAAACATGTATAGCTTTTTCCAATCAATTTGTCTTTGAGGCACTTTCTGTCTTCTTATAATCTATCTCATTAACTGATTTAATTTCTCATTGTGGCTCCTTGTCAGAATTTCAGCTGATAACCCTGATATGAAGCACCAGATGCTGACACCCTCATTCCTGTCACTTGGTTTAACTATTATTGGTTAATTTCCTGCCTCTATACCATCTAGCATGCACGTCTACTGAAATGCCTATTTTTACTTGAGAAGCTGCTGGCAGTCTGCCATTTTGAGCTGTTGTAGTCCATGTACTGAAAATGCTCTGAAAATCATCCCAAATTGGAAATTTCAGGAACCTAACCCAGCCTTGAGGAATGGATTGTGATTATATGTCCATATTAGTTTGATGTATGATTTGGAGGGGAGCTTGCAGGAAGTAACGATGCTATTTTCCTGCAGCCCAAGTGTTTTAGGTGGAAGATGTCTCCCACCTCCTGGTGAGATGCAACAATTAATTTAGTAGATGGAATACACTGCCGCTAGAGGGTAACAGTGGTGTTAGAAGTAAATGTTTATGCTGATCTGGTAAAGAAATTGGTTCCTGGTGGTATTAATTTTCTTGAGTGAAATTATTTTGATTTCCTTGATTGCTATTTCAGCTACAATCATACAGATCATTGGCAGCTGTCCATTCATACTCCTGATTTGTGATTGCAGATGGTGGAAAGACATTAAGAGATATGAGTGAATGTCAGGATGTAAATATTTTTTTGATTATATCCAGCCTCCAACTTGCTCTTGCATCAACAGTCTTTATATAGCCGGATCAGTTAAGTGTCTGGTCAATGTTGATACTATCCCAAAGCAGCAATTATAATTTAATGTCAGTTATAAACAGCTTTTTTTATTTTAAGTGGTAATCTTTTAGGTTAGGACGGCAATATTGAATGGTAGTTCATGTTGATTTGTTACCTGTTCATAACTTAATATACTTTTACATACCACAATATTTCTTTATGAATAGGATTAAAATAATGCAGAACATTGGTGTTGTTTTTGTCAAAATGGGACAGTACTCTGACGCTATTACGTCCTTTGAGCATATCATGAGCGAAAGCCCAAATTTAAAAACCAGCTTCAACCTCATTTTGTGCTACTTTGCCATTGGTGATCGTGAAAAGATGAAGAAATCATTCCAGAAACTGATAATGGTCCCACTTGGCATTGATGAAGATGACAAATACATTCCACCAAATGTAAGTAAGTCGAGCATTAAGGTGATAAAAGGTGTTGGATGTATGTTGAATTATCTGTGTAAACTAATTGGCAATGCATTGTATAAAATTCAAAATTCTTATGAGCATAGAAATTTGTAATGATTGTGTGTCCCCATATTATTATTCAAGATTTTATTTGTGGACTAAACTGAATATTTGGTCCTACTTATTTTTAAACAATTATTAACATTTAGTGATATCTTTAGAGCTATCATTTTGTGTCCAACAAAGAAGGAAATTTTATCATGATTGTTTCATTGCAAAAGGGAATAACAAAGATTAATCATTGTCAAAATGTTTTAGAAATCACTTTAAAGCAATTATATTGACTTTACAAATCTATTAATATATTCAGTCATGTAAATTCAACCCAATCCACTCTGGTTAATTAAGTCATTTTTCACATCCAAACTGTCCAGTAAATAAAGAATACAAAACAGACAGAGGACAAATTATGTAAATTAGGTGACTGCATGTATGATTATATATAATCTATAAGTTAAAATGCTGTTGCTGTGCTGTGCTAATGACATCGGGCTGGGATTTTCCATTGTAAAGTATCCCTCCGTGGCCTATTCCACAGTATTGAAAATGGCAAGGGTAGATATTAACAAGGGTAGGATTTTCTTTGAAACTACAGGACAAATGGTAGTGAATGATTTCAAATCCAGTTGCTGACAGTGGAAGTTGTGCCATGGAGGCTTTTGGCGTCTGCATGCATGATAAGCAGTTGTTTGGATTAATTAGATCTCCTTTGAGACCTGTGCCTTTTCTTAAAACAGCTGCTTAAGTGCATTTGTTTCATAGGTCAATTGTATTTATGTTACAGGAAAAACCCTTACACCACTTGCATCTTAATTTTGAGTTCTGGGTATGATAAATTTAGAATTATTGACTGATTTTAATCCTGTACTTTATTACGGTCATTCCAATTCATGCATTATGTAACAAAGGAAAGGGAGTAAATATTTATCAATATTTTTCTTCTCATTGTTAACTCAGATAGATACAGAACATTGGGTGATGGATCAGAATGCTCTTTTTGCTTTCATAACTTGCTCATGGATTCAGTACTATACAGTGCCCACCATAATGTTTGGGACAGACCCATCATTTATTTATTTGCCTCTGTACTCCACAATTTGAGATTTGTAATAGAAAAAAATCACATGTGGTTAAAGTGCACATTGTCAGATTTTATTAAAGGGTATTTTGATACATTTTGGTTTAACCATGTAGAAATTACAGCTGTATTTATACATAGCCCCCCCCCATTTCAGGGCACCATAATGTTTGGAACACATAGCTTCACAGGTGTTTGTAATTGCTCAGGTGTGTTTAATTGCCTCCTTAATGCAGGTATAAGAGAGCTCTCAGCACCTAATCTTTCCATCACCTTTGGAAACTTTTATTGCTGTTTATCAACATGAGGATCAAAGTTGTGCCAATGAAAGTCAAAGAAGCCATTATGAGACTGAGGAACAAGAATAAAACTGTTAGAGACATCAGCCAAACCTTAGGCTTATCAAAATCAACTGTTTGGAACATCATTAAGAAGAAAGAGAGCACTGGTGAGCTTACTAATCACAAAGGGATTGGCAGGCCAAGGAATACCTCCACAGCTGATGACAGAAGAATTCTCTCTATGATAAAGAAAAATCCCCAAACACCTGTCCAACAGATCAGAAATACTCTTCAGGAGTCAGGTGTGGATTTGTCAATGACCACTGTCCGCAGAAGACTTCATAAACAGAAATACAGAGGCTGCACTGCAAGATGCAAATCACTGGTTCACTGCAAAAATAGGATGGCCAGGTTACAGTTTGCCAAGAAGTACTTAAAAGAGCAACCACAGTTCTGGAAAAAAAGTATTGTGGACAGATGAGATGAAGGTTAACTTATATCAGAGTGATGGCAAGAGCAAAGTATGAAGGAGAGAAGCAACTGCCCAAGATCCAAAGCATACCACCTCATCTGTGAAACACGGTGGCAGGGGTGTTATGGCCTGGGCATGTATGGCTGCTGAAGGTACTGGCTCACTTATCTTCATTGAAACAACTGCTGATGGTAGTAGCATAATGAATTCTGAAGTGTAAAGACGTATCCTATCTGCTCAAGTTCAAACAAATGCCTCAAAACTCATTGGCCGGCGGTTCATTCTACAGCAAGACAATGATCCCAAACATACTGCTAAAGGAACAAAGGTGTTTTCCAAAGCTAGAAAATGGTCAATTCTTGAGTGGCCAAGTCAATACCCGATCTGAACTCAATTGAGCATGCCTTTTATATGCTGAAGAGAAAACTGAAGGGGACTAGCCCCCAAAACAAGCATAAGCTAAAAATGGCTGGAATACAGGCCTGGCAGAGCATCACCAGAGAAGGCACCCAGCAACTGGTGATGTCCATGAATCGCAGACTTCAAGCAGTCATTGCATGCAAAGAATATGCAACAAAATACTAAACATGACTACTTTCATTTACATGACATTGCTGTGTCCCAAACGTTATGGCGCCCTGAAATAGGGAGACTATGTATAAACGCATCTGTAATTTCTACATGGTGAAACCAAAAATGTATAAAAATACCCTTTAATAAAATCTGACAATGTGCACTTTAACCACATGTGATTTTTTTCTATTACAAATCTCAAATTGTGGAGTACAGAGGCAAATAAATAAATGATAGGTCTTTGTCCCAAACACAATGGAAGGCACTGTAGTTGTAGACTGCCTTTTCACTCAATTTTCAGAATCCTTAAATTTCCAGAGGTGATGAATACATTAACAGTAGGTATTGGGGTATTAGTGGAAATATTATAAAATCATGTGAGCTATTTGCCTGATCTGATCAGCATGAAGCCTATTCAAAGACTATTCAAAGACTATTTTTTCAGCAGATCTTTTTCCTATACCTCTCTTTTCCCACAAGAGCTGTAGTTTATTAATTTGACATTCTATCTGTTCCTATTCCTGTTTTGATTGTTCTTTCCTATTCTAGTTTGCATAGTTTCCTACGTTACTTTATTCTTCTCTGTAAAAGCATTTACCCAGAAATGAATTCCCTGTCAACCAAATGCACTATATAATAACAGCTGTGCATTCCACTCCACTTCCAAATTCAGTTCCTTTGACTTCAATGAAACTGAAGTTTAGAAGGAGTTCAGAATGCACATGTGCTGCCACATAGCCCATTTAGCACTGCTGACCAGGAGCGAATATACTTCTATGTTTCTCTGTTGATCACCAATTCAGCGTGTCTTGGCATGTTAAAAATTGGCATGTTTCAAAATACTCTCAGATCCAAAGTTTTATTTTATCAGCTATTTTATCAGCTATCAGAGAAAAGCATCGTCTTTTCTCCTGACAAAATATTAGTGCTGTCTCCAATAAGTGCAATGATAAGTTAGAATTTTTAGAAGTGGGTATATACACATAGGTCATATTGGGACAGATATCACATTCATGGCTGCAGTGTACTCCCAGTTTATGTATGGGACTCAGATCGTGACATAAATCAGTGTGGAATACTGTTTAGCAGACGGCCCAGCTACTTTGGAGCTCAACACTCCAGCCAAAAATCCTCTCTTATCTTTGTCTGACTGTTTTTATTTATTCATCAGCAGGAAGGATTTTCTCCCACGTCTACTCCTTAACGGAATCCGCAACTACTTTTAGTTGGCTGCTATGACATTTTCTGGCTGCTGCTGCATTTCAACAGTTGTGTAATTCTTTCTATAGTCATTTTCAAATTGTACGGTATAATGTGACATGGTCACTTTATCGTACATCTTAGCACTTACATTTGGTGCTCTTTTGAACCAAAATTCGTACCTAGTCAAGTTGTTGAGGGATGGGTTTTCATATCTGGGTCACACGAAGAAAAATTAGATGTCAGTTTTCCAGCAAGGACATGCTTGCTGAAATGTACCACCTGTTGCAGTTCCAGCTTGAACCTCAGAGTGAGCTATGGACCACCTTGCTTGAAACATGACACTGCATCACTCTGTGTCTGTCTTCGTCTAAGCTGAAGTTGATATATTTTCAGCATCTCGGTTTTCTGTTCAATTTCTTGCAAAAGGGGCCAGTGGGACTCCTTATTCAAAGAGAGCTAACTACATTAACTTGAGCTGAATGCAATCAGTTTTAGTAGAGAAAATAGTAATAGGAAAATAGACAGGAGTGATGATAAATCTCCAAGGCCTAAAATCAGATCCATTATGGTAATTTTACAAAGATCAATACACTCTTCCATGGATTGGAGTGTAGCTAACATAACTCTGTTATTTTACAAAATGAGGTTAAGACACATCAGGGAATTGCAGACCTGACATGGGAGAAATGCAAGTGGCCATTATAATAGGGATACAAGATGGTGCTGGAAATAAGGCGTGGTGTGCTGCCAGTATAATCAACCTGAGTAGGTAGTGTACTCAGTATTATCAACTATTCGCATACTGTATAATCTTATTCTGCATAGTAAGATTTTTAAGATTTTTACTGAAATGTATGCCAAATAGGAATTTCACTCTACCTGGGTATATGTGAGAATAAAGAATCATTGGACCTTTATATAAAAAACGCATGCTTTGAAAACAATGACAGGATTGGACAAAATTATCATAAATTATGCAAGGGAAATCATGTCTGGCAAGTTTTTTGAGGGTATAACTAGCAGAATAGATGAGGTGGGATCTGTGGATGCATTTAGGTATCCAGAAAGTTGTTGCTGATTTCTTTAGAATTCTGCAGGAAAACCTGATTTAACAGCACTTGTGCTTTTAGTAATCCCTCATGATTCAAGGTCAATGAAAAACTTCACATTAATGTTCTAAATGTGCTTCTGTGAATTTTCTTATGACTTAATTACTTTATAAAATGCTAGTTATCACATAGTAAAGTAATTGCCATTTATTTCAAATCAAACATGGTTCTTTGAAAAGTATTTCCCAATTCCTTAGGATGATGCACACATGAATCTAGTGATTGAAGCTATCAAGAATGATCCCCTCAGGCAAATGGAACGTGAAAGGTAGTGTACAACTGTTGTTTTGAAAATTAATATTTTAAAATGTGTTAACTCTGGAATAATGACATAATTCACAGCAAGAATTACATTTAAGTATATTTGTCACTTATTCCATGTTAATAACTTTGCATGTGAATTATTTGTTATTTTGTACAAAACTGAATATTAACCTTTGCATAGAAATCACGTAGAAAAGTTATTTTGAAACTAAATGAAATGCAAGGCAGTTCACATTTTCAGGATCACTTTTTTTAATGTCTTCTTTTTAAGAGAGGTTTAGACATGAAATTTAGAAAAATCCACAAACCATAATTTTGGATTATGCTACAGATATTTGAGCTAATATTCCAAAGTCAAATGTAACTATATTCTAAAAATATTTAATTCTGCAGGAAAGCAATGGCAGAGAGATTTATTATGACAGCAGCTAAGTTGATAGCACCTGCAATTGAAACATCTTTTGCTGCTGGATATGACTGGTAGGAACAATCAATTCATTTTAGAACTATGGACTGATTGCTGTACATAAATGACTGTGTAAAATTGTAATACTGAAAACCCCTGGATAAGATAAACATATTTATTCTCAAATCCAAAGCATGTCATATCAATATAAAAGTTGCATTATTCTCCAACAGAAATTACATAGGCCCCAGCTATGTCTGACACTACTTCCCAAATCTCTCTCTGCTATACTGAAGACTGAGTTGGGGCTGTCACCTTCACCTCTGCAATAGTGGAGGAGTGAAATGTAAAGCCAGAAGCCAGGATTCACTCCTCCGCTTCTTACTTTACCTGGCACCCTTTGGCCTCCTTTTCACCTCTAGTCTTGGTCACTTACTCCACCCATCTGCCAATTATCCCCTCCCATTACCCCTATCCACTTATTGCTTGCCAGGCTTTGCCCTACCCCACCTCTCATTTTCAGCTTTCTCCCCCCTACCTTGTCAGTCTGAAGAAGGGACCTAACCCAAAACGTCATCCATCCATTCCCTTCACAGATGCCGCCCACTGTGTTTAGTTTAGTTGATTGTCAAGTGTATCGAGGTACTGTGAAAAGCTTTTGTTGCATGCATAACCAGTTAGCTGAAAGACAATCGAGATAGACAATGATTACAATCGAGCCATCCACAGTGTACAGAACTGTTCCTCCCCACTTTACAATTTGGCATTTGTTTAGGCTCCTCACCCAGAAGTTATTTAAATGTTTAAAATACAAAATAGAAATGCTGTATGTAAAAATTTTGCGGCACAACATACCTCTGTGGATACTAGCCTAGGGACACTAACCTAATACAGTGTTTTTATTAAAATAAACATATTTTGTACTTTGTAATGATATTTTCACTTTGAGCCAGAGTCATAGACAAAGTGAAAATGATTCATATCATTGTTGTTCTCCTCTTATCTCTATAAACATTGTAGCATGAAATGTAACATGAGATTAATCTGGTCATTAAATAACTCTTATTTGATGACTAATTGTTGCAGGTGTGTGGAAATGGTTAAGGCTTCCCAATATGTTGAGCTAGCTAATGACCTGGAAATTAACAAAGCCATTACTTACCTGAGACAAAGGGATTTTAACCAGGTATCAATAACATTGTTATCTCTGTTAAATATTTGCAAACATTTCCTTGATAGTTGTGTATAATTGTTTAAAATTTAACGATTTTTGAAGAATACCAGTAAAGAATAATCTGAATGCATCACTAATTTTATGTAATCATTTTGAATTTTGCTTGCATGTTATTCTATATAGAGTTTTGTGTTACTTCTATAATTCATTGCATGATTATCTGACAGTGCGGTAATTTTCAAAAGAGCCAAAAGCACCTCCTTGACCTCAACCTGCCCTGGCACAATAGTATAACCCGCACAACAAAATAAGATGCATAATAAAGTTATCTTTAGCCTGACAATAGGCTTTAACATGCAAGACTCCTTGAGTAAATTCGACATGGGTGTAAACTTCATTTTAGGATCAGTGCTGCCAAATTAGGGGTAGTTCATTGCTGTTGCTTTATGCTAATTTTTCACTGTGAAAATTGATACCATATGAGCTCTGTACAATTTCAGGTTCAGAACCTTTCATTATCTTGGAGGTGTAAGCCTACTTCTATCTCTTTTTTTCTATTTATCAAGATAAATTCTCACTTATTTTCACCTTGCTAATTTTAGGATGACTGTTCAAAATCAGTATCGCAAATGATAAATATATTTCAATACAAAAATGTTAATGGTTACATTGATTTAATATTTAGTTGAATTTTTGCATGTACATACATTTTCTTTTTTATAATTCCTCTTTTCCGTTGAGAGTGTGCGCATGTTTATTCATTCTATCTTTAATCTTTCCCTTCATTTTCTGCAACCACTTTGATTTTTTGTTTTTACTGTTTGACATCGCAGTATGACCAGGTGGGTGAAAATGTGAGACACAATCATTATATTATGCGTTTTGGTTTGGAAACCTAATGCAGTTAATATTTTTGTTTAAAAAAAATTGAAACAAAAATTGAAACATTTAAGAAGGCAGTCGAGGGCAATAAAAAGGACATGAAATGGAGCTGGCAGGCTAAGTAAAGGAAAATCTTGAGATTATAAGGGTGGCTAGTAAAAGAGTAGGTCCCCTTAAGGATGACTGGCTTTGTGAAGAGCCACAAGAGTAGGGGCACTTGTTAAATTAATACCCTATCCATTTTTACTAAGAAGTCATGCAGGCATAGGAATTGTGATGTTTTGCATCATATGCGAATAACCAAAGAGGAGGTATTGGCGGTTTTAAATCACATTAAGGCGGATAAATAAGTCTGAGAGAATTATGATGTCCTCCAGATAGTTTTCATTAAATATGTTTTACCTCTCTTGCCACATTATTTCAATCATTAAAATCATTTATTACAATGCATCTTATTTAATTTTTAAGATCCAGGACAGAAAGGTCAGTATGGCGTAGAAACAAGGAACTGCAGATGCTGGTTTACAAAAAAAAGACACAAAATGCTGGAGTAACTCAGCGGGTTAGACAGCATCTCTGGAGAACATGGATAGGTGATGTTTTGGGTCTGCACCCTTCTTTTAACTAATTTGGTGGGGGGAGGGTGGGGAGAAATTTGGAAGAGAGAAGGGGTCGGACAAAGCCTTGCAAGTGATAGGTAGATACAGGTGAGAGGGGTCATTATGGGAAGGGGAGTTAAAATGATTAGTGACCGGGAGATCCAACAGGCTTTGGTAGACTAAGTGCAAGTGTTCAGTGAAATGGTCGCTGAGTTTACACTTGGTCTTGACAATCTAAAGGAGGGCACATTGGGAACACCAAACCTGTCTCATCTGGAAGGACTACTGGGGTCCTGGGATTGATGTAGGGGAGGAAGTATAGGGACGGGTGTTACATCTCCTGTGGTTCCTGGGGATGGGTGGTTTAGGTGTGAAGGGATGAGTGAACCAAAGAGTTGCAGAGGGAGCGTCTCTGTGGAAAGCAAAATGGGGTGGGATGGGAAGATGTGACAAGTGGTGGGATTACGATAGAGGTGACAGAGGATGATATATTGGATGTGGAGTCCGGAGGAGTGAAAGTTGAGGACCTGGGGAACTCTATTGTTGGGGAGGGGAGTAAGTGCAAAGTACAGAACACACTGGCTCACCATGAGACACGGGTGAAGGATCCATCTATGTTGGGAGGGGGGAGAGTCCATGTTTACTAAAGAAAGAGGACATTTGGATTAAGATGATGTCTTAAAGATAGTTGAGTGAAACTGTTATCTGTGGTCAAAGTATATTCTTTGAAGAACTGTAAATTGAATGGTCCCACTTGTGCAGTTATGTTTAAAGATATTTATGCTAGTTTAATTTCATCAAATACGTGTGCACATTCATCTTAATCCTATTACAGTTGTATGTTTAATTTCTATCTTTTCAGCAGAAGAATTATTTTATTGCCCATTGAATTTCTGGATGTAATAAAACACCATTAGTCATTTTAGTCACCCAAGTGGGTTCTCAAGCGTCAGGTGTTTTTTTTGCTAAAATAAATAATCTGTTTCCACTTTTGTTTCAAAGGCTGTGGAGACTCTGAAAATGTTTGAGAAAAAGGATAGCAGGGTTAAGAGCGCAGCTGCAACAAATCTCTCTTTCCTTTACTTTTTGGTACGTGTGAAATTTGAAATATTTTAGAATTACAGTGCATTCTGAGCACTTGGCAAAATATACCTCCATGTCAGATTTGAAATATTTTCTCTACGTGAGGGAATTGATGCTTCCTGAAATTCTGCATTCACCAGCCAATGTAATGGACTGGATTGTTCTAGACCATGGCCACAACCCAGACACACGCAATGCCTGATTATCCACCCTTACTTTCTCCAGATGTAGTTATGTTTAAAAATATTAATGTAATAGTTGGACTGATTATTCATTCCCAAGAGCTAAAGTCCTGCTTGCAGAATTCCTTGGCAGCCAGAGGCATTTATAAACATTTACAAATGGATTTAAATAGTTAAATATTAAAAATTTGAAAAGATTGAACTAATATAAACCAATTCAAACCCTTATTTGTATTTGTCGGGTTCAGTGACCCCATTCAAAGGCATCATGTCTAGTTGAGAGGATGGGAATACCTCAGCATAGTTCAAATAGGTGCAAAGATTTGATTTTAATTTTACTGAAAATCTCAAAATAAAGCATGGATTGATATTTGTATGTAAACAATTATTTTCACCTTGCCTTTATATTTCAGACATAAAATTTGTGCAAAAATATGACCTTTTAACAAATGTCCTGTTTAACCAATACCATGATCAAATTGAGAAATAATGCAACGAGTTGACCATGTAAGATTCCATTTCATTGGATTTATGCAGGAAAATGATTTTGGCCTTGCGGACCGATATGCAGACCTTGCAATGGTTGCCGATCGATATAATCCAGCAGCATTGACCAATAAAGGAAACTGTGTTTTTGCACGGTGTGACTATGAGAAAGCAGCTGAGTTTTATAAGGAAGCTCTGCGGAATGATTCATCTTTTACTGAAGCACTCTATAACCTGGGTGAGTTCCAATTTAATTAAACCTTAAAGCTTCTGAAAGATGGTAAAGATTTAGTGTCAAGCAGCATTCTTATGTCAATAATGCAAGATCTTCAATTTACTCAGTATGATGCATTTAGAATTTGTCCGTGACTTCATGCTTTCATTACCATTTGTTCTCTCAAACATGCTTTTCCTTTTACCATTTACATGCTTTAATCCCCTGTCTATATGTATTGTATTGTATTGCACTGTCTAATTGTATTGTACTGTATTGTATTGTACTGTATTGTTATCCCCTGTCTATATGTTTTGCATTTGTATTGCTCTATGGGCCCCGGAGGCACTCTGTTTTGTCCCATTCGTTGCATGATCTGTAAGGAGTGGAATGACAAAGAAACTAATCAATCAATCAATCAATCAATCATATAACTCAGTATATTAAAATCTCTTTACATCTTAAGGTACTCCTTATTTCGTCATTTGTACACATTCGTGAGCAAATTTTAATGTATTGTGTAAAACAAAGTCGTTAAAATAATTTAAAATATATTCTCCCCCGAGGAAACAGACCATCCAGACCTATGTGAAAATTTGATTTTTTTTCGTGTTGCATCTCTACTCGTTATCATGAACCATCTTTTGCTACTAGGTCTCAAAGATTCCAGCTGGTCAGAAAAACATGGAGCCTCGGTTCTAAATCAACTACCTCAGTAGCTTCTGGACTTATTAGATGGGAATTTGTCGTATTTTTTCACCACGGATATTAGGCTAATTGGTCTTTAATTTTGGGCTATTAGGGTATTTACTGTTCTCCAATCCTTGTGGAAATTCAACATTAATGAAGCCCAAAACTTAGTAGAGTTCATCTTATTTGTGATTTATGCCCATCAAATCTTGATTCTGTATTTCATCAGACCTAAGCACATTATAACATTTAATTAATTGAGTTCTTGTCTAATGCATACTTTATTGGTTTATTGGGTTAAATGATCTGTTAACCAGAATGGCCACTTCTACAATCTGATTAAAATCTGCAAGTTAATGTTATAAGTCTGTCATTAATATTGAGATTCCTTTAGCTTACATTTGATATTTTTCTTATCAGCTGTTGATTGGGAATAAATAATGTTGGCATGATAAAAATCCTAGTTTTGAAATATGCATCTAAAATCAGGTTATATTGCACATTTTAAAAGATACTCTAATTGAATCCAGTTTTCTTTTCAAAACAAAGATTCTGTTGTGCTGGATCATAATACTTGCATTTAGATTTTTTTTAGATTTAGAGATACAGCGCTGAAACAGGCCCTTCGGCCCACCGAGTCCGCGCCGCCCAGCGATCCCCGCACATTAACACTATCCTACACACACTAGGGACATTTTTTTATTTTTTTACATTTTACCCAGTCAATTAACCTAGAAACCTGTACATCTTTGGAGTGACATATTATACAATTGAGCAATGAAGAATGTTGGCACCACTGTGCATCTAGAGAAAGAATGATAATGTAATATAAAGCTATCTGGGAAAGGGTAAGCTAATATCTCCGTGTGGTTGTAGTACAAAAATCAAAGTGTCAGTAATCCAGACATCTCTCATTCATAGATGCTGATGAGGATGTGTGTAATATGAAAATGTGTGTGTTTTTCATCCTTGCCTTTTCACCAGCTGGGCATCTCCTGTGTTATAGCTCATCCTGCGCAAAAGAGAAAATGACATTCTTTTAGAATTCCACTCAGGCACCTGTGAATAATTTCTTAAAGGCCTGTAGATAACCTATGCATGATTATACCCCTCTGTGCACATGGTGAAAATAATACTGCCAATACTAGGAAGATTACAGCATGAGAGGTTATGGAACTAAACCCTTTTAACAGGATAGGCGAAGATTAAGAATACCCCCCTTATCACCTGCTCTCAATGAATGTATTTTTTGTTATCTCACCAATCCATGCTGCCATGCAATTTGCTACCTCCCTGTATCTCAATATATATATTTTTTTTAAATTCAGGTCTTACTTACAAGAAATTGAACAGACTGGAGGAGGCTTTGGATTATTTCTTGAAGCTCCATGCAATCATGAGAAACAATGCTCAAGTTATGTACCAGATTGCAAATTTGTATCCTTTCCAAATTTTGAGATTGTTGAAGCTTCATTTGAACATTTGCAAAATGGTTGCAAAGTGAAAACTGTGTTTTAATAGTTTGTAATTTAGTTGCCTTATAATTTCCACATATTTTAGTGCATAATGATATTGCCTACTGTAACATGATTTTTTTTCCATTTTTCATGATCTCAAAAGTGCTCCCAGTGATTTGAATGTTTTTGAAATGTAGTCACTGTTGTAATGCAGAGAATTACAGTGGCTAAATTAGTCACCCAGGACTCATAAACGTCTTTGAGATACTGTCTATATAAACCCATTGGCAAAACAACTAATTTTGATGATCTTGCCTTTTATCCCAGCAGCACATTTTGCCTTTTTCTGTACTCCAAGTGAAATGTCTGTTTCTAAGGAAATACATTATGTAGAATTATAGTAGTTGCCAATTTTTGTATTTTGCTTGTTGATTGTTTGCTTGATGTACAGATTTGTAAACTGATCTTTGACTCACATTTCTTGAGATATGAAACATTGGAGGATCTACCTCAAGCCATTGAGTGGCTCATGCAGTTGATCAGCGTTTCCCCCACCGACCCACAGGCACTGGCAAAATTGGGTGACCTGTATGACAGTGAGGGAGACAAGTCTCAAGCCTTCCAGTATTATTATGAGGTACTCAACAGTAATAGAAATACAGAGACTAGTTGTACTGGGTATCAGTGTATAACCATCAAACAAATGGTCAGTGAATGAACAAGTTAAAAATGTGGGGCTCAATGTTATATATCGCTTTAATGTTATTCCTTGTTTAGCAACAGAAAATTGTGTTTTTTAGAAAAAAATCATAATGATCTGCATTTTGCCTGGAAATGACTGCATTTCTGTATCCTTCTGACATTTCACCACTTGATAGTCAATAGCTTTGGAATTTCCATGTGAATGTGGAAATCTTACAATGGTAGTCAGTGATCTATCGTTTTTCTAGTTGCACAGGGTGGAGACCTTGTAGAATTAAGAAAGGTAGTTTGGGCAGCATGTCTGCAAGCAGGATTTGGGTTTATTTGTGGGCTTTGTTCAACTTGTGTTCTACCTCGCCAATTGCAATGGATGCACCGTTTTGGGGTCTCAGCTTACTTGAAGATAGGGAATATATCACTAGCCTGGGCTGATTATGATATATTTTGTTCTTGTAGCACTAGTTGAACAGACCTACAGGAAATTGTGGTCAGATTTATCATATTCTGAATAATTTATATATTTCGGTGAATTTACAGATTTAAAGATTTAATCTGATCGCTTGGATGACATCGCTGCCGTGTAGTTTGTAGTTTCACGAGAACTCTATATTTTCTCCTTTTAAAAACACACTTGATCTATAATCAACCTTATCCAATGACTACCTTTTCAAGGTGTAACACACATGTAGAATATGTTTAGTAAATAAAGTACAATGTCAAATGTATAATAATCTGAATTTATGAAATGCAAGTTTGTATTCCTGGGAGAATTA
Source organism: Rhinoraja longicauda (assembly GCF_053455715.1). NCBI lineage: Eukaryota > Metazoa > Chordata > Chondrichthyes > Rajiformes > Arhynchobatidae > Rhinoraja > Rhinoraja longicauda. The sequence continues at coordinate 46,276,118 of NC_135959.1, read as the reverse complement.
AGTCTAAATTTTGATGTTAAAGCAAACTGGATATACTTAAATCAAACATGTTTTAGGTGTTTGTAATTAAGTCTTTGAATGGTTTGCTGTTATTTTTGTCAGTCATTTAGATATTTCCCATCAAACATTGAGGGAATTGAATGGCTTGGGGCCTACTACATTGACACACAGTTCTGTGAGAAAGCTATTCAATACTTTGAAAGGGCAGCACTCATCCAGTAAGTAATATTTTTCTTTGACTTTTTGTGTTATAATTTTGTATCAGAATCACATTTCTGCAGCTGGGGTTATCAAGTCAAGGAATTCAGCAACGCATTTAACTTTTGGGAGATGGGGAAAATCAGCAATCAGAAAATCTCCTTTCTTCTGTCCTTTGCACGGTTCTATGCAGTAACATTGAAGTTTCCAGTTTTGGAGGCCCAAGAAAGAGAGCTCTTGTATAAGAAGGCCTAAACTGGGGAATTGGGGAATGGCGGGACCTGTGGATGGGTGACAGAAATATGCAGTTAATTTCAGAACTAACATATAAACCAGTTTTTAAAACTCTGAGCAGAAAATGGCTGTAATTGAAACTTTGTAAATGTAATTAATGTTTCTTGTGCAAATTTTGATAATGTTCTTTAAATGTATTTTACATACAGACCTACTCAAGTAAAATGGCGATTAATGGTGGCCAGCTGTTACAGAAGAAGCGGTAAGATGAGCATCAAATTTTTAGTTGCATTGCCCAGATCCAAAACTTGTCAATTTCAAAATGTATTATAAAATCACTTAAAACCATTATATCATCTCAAGTATGCTCCTTATGCCAGTTATGTTTAGTGTTAAAGACAATATTGGAATAAGAGGTGCCTAGGTCTTTGGAAACAATGCAAATTGAGGAAATAATGGATAAAGAAAACACATTCCAATGTGCCCTATTTAAAGGCACATGTGAACCATCTGCAAAAATTCAAATTATTATATTTTATGAGGATATGATTTATGGTACAGTGCAAATTTCTCTTACTCTTACAAAATTGCAATAACATCAGCAGTGCATTTATAGAATACTTTTGATGTAATGAATTGTCCAAGGCAATTTCTGGAGCATTTTCAACCAAACTTTTTCACAAAAGTACATGGGAAATATCAGGCAGATGACCACAATCCTAACCAGAGGGCACGGCTTTCCAGGAAAATCTTTAAAGATGAGAAATAGAATGGTGCAGGGAAGAAATTCATGGTCACCCAGAGAAATTGGGAATGCACAAAATGTTCTTCCTATTGATTCCGCATCACAAGATTAGAAATTGTTCAGCCAGAGCTGAACATACTTCTTGGCATCTGCATACAGTTGTGTCATGCGCTTCTTGCACGTGGTGGTGGAATGATTGGTGGAAACAGGGCCACAACGTTTCCTTGCCCCCCACAAAATGTTAAAATTGGAGGAATGCAAAATTCTTGGAGAAAATTTACAGACATGAGGGCAAAACCAATGAGATGGCGCTGATTGTATTTTTTGTAATCTTTTGGAAATAATTAATTCTTACATTATTTGTATCTAAATAGTAATCATATTCTGGTTAACTTTGTTAATATAGGTAACTACCAAAAAGCATTGGAAACATACAAAGATATTCACCGGAAGTTCCCAGAAAATATTGAATGTAAGTGATGTTATTAAAAACAAACAATAATTAATGGTTATAAGATTGACTTTTCATCCTGACCAGTCTTTCGTATGTGTATATTTATGATATTCTCTTGTTGGAGGTTTTCTTGTGCCTAGTTTATGGCATGGAATTGTTTTTAAGAGCATAATATGAATGCATAAATTGTACTTTTTGATGCCCAGTTTCAGCCAGCTGCTAACACACTTGTTTAGGTAATTTTTAATATGGAACATAAAAATATAGCAGTAGGAACAGGCCTTTTGGTCCTTTGAGCCTTTTTTTACCATTCAATATAATGTTAGTCAATCCTTCATCTTAATATCATAAATATGGTATTAAAGGGTTCTCTATCCAAACTCTTTAATGTCCTTTGTGTCAAGACCATCTCCTTCTGAAATATACTCCGTGTCTAGCGTTTTACTGCCTACCAGGGTAGGCATTTCCACATTCACTACTTTCTGTGAAGAGATTTCCTCGCATTACTCCAACAATCACTCCCTGCAATCCTGAAAAAGATTTATTCCTACATCTGTTTTCCTTTGCCAACCAATTTTCAGTTTGCGCAGTATATTACTCTCAATCCTGTTTGCTTTAATTTGCACATTAACCTTTTATGCAGGTCTTTATCAAAAGGCTTCTGCAAATCTACTGGCTCTCCCTTTTCTGTTTGACAAGTCGCATCTCGAAAATCTCTAGTAGGTCTATCGAGCACCATTTTCCGTTCTTAAATCTCTGCTGACTTTATCTAATCTGATATTTTCTAACTGTCCTCACTATCCTTATAAAGGATTAGACGGGCGTGGACCCATTGGGTCCAAACCTCTCCTGCGGGCCCGACAATCCTCCCCCAACTGATGACACTCACCAACTCCATCCCCCCTCAAAACCCCTGGGGGGGGGGGAAGAGATGGAACCATTCACCTGGCCCCAGGCGGCCAGCAGCAGGAGAGCTCTCCTCACCCCCCCCCCATTGGCCACCATTCCCGTCACTCGGGCAGGTCCTGCCCCCCTCCGAGCGGCAACCCTCCCCCAACTGCGCACGCAGGGATCCGGCGGCCATCTTACGTAAGTATTAGATCATCGGGCCCCAACTGCGCATACGCGGACACGCTGGGTTCCCATTGTGATGTCGATCATGGAGGTAGCCAATCAGGACGTGCCGTGGAGGTGGTAGAGCCAATCAAATTTATTAAAGTTTAAAAAGTGATTTATTAAAGTTTAAAAAGTGAATAATCTTTAAAATATGATAACCATTTCAACCGCAGGCCAATGGTGAGTAAGGTGGGCCTAAAATTGATGCGCTATCGTGTACCGTTTTGGCTGTATTTCGGGTATGCACAAACAAACAGGCAAGATGAGTTTTAGATATATATTAGACCAAGTGGGCCTGTTCCTCGTAGGGTTTCCATTGTGACCTGGGGAAATCGCGTTTTTTCTTTAAAATAAATTGTCTGTTTAAACAAAAAAGAAATGAATCTCAATTGGGGGGGGGGGAGAGAGGAGGGGGGGTGTAGAGGAGGGGGGGTGTAGAGGGGAGGGGTGGGTGAGGAGGTGGGAATGGGGTGGGGGAGGGGAAAGGGGAGAGGGAGCCACTGAGACTGTCCTGCCAGTGGCCATCTTCTTTCTCCTTTACTGCGGTGCCGTGCTCCTCCAGGGGAGGGGGAGCACAATTAAAGGCGGTACAGGGAAGGGGAGAGGGTGTGACCGAGGAGCCTTGGACCCAAAGCCTCTCCTGTATTGGTGTAGCACCCTCAACCCCCCTTATCCCCCCCCTCCCTACCCCCAACTCTCCCATCTTCCCTGCCCCCCACTTTTCCTCTTCTCCCCCACTCTCTCATCCCCCCACCACCACCCCCTCCTCCCCCCCCCACCCACCTTCATAATGGACGAGAATTATCCTACTACTAATGTTGAGTTAACTATATCCCTATTCTCTACCTACTTTTTAAATAGTGGATCTGCATTAGCAATCCACCAATCTGCAAGGAATGTTCTATAATTTACATAATTTTGGAAATGACCACCACTGCATCCACTATTTCCATGGTTACCTCTAAAAATATGGGTTCTCAAGGGAAAGCCTATTAATTTAAGGTATTCTGCTCTTTTGATAATTTATTTTTTGTTCTGTTGTTCCATTTCTTATCTAATCCTTTGTTTAGGTTTGCGCTTTCTAGTTCGCCTTTGCACAGATATGGGGCTGAAGGAGGTTCAGGAATATGCCGCAAGACTGAAAAAAATTGAAAAACTGAAGGAAATAAGAGAACAGGTGAGTAAAGCCATATTTCATGTAGAATCTCATTTAGCCCCACTTGATTTGAGTATGCACTTCTCATTGTCAATTATCAAACACATTCTACATGTATTAATACAAAGTAATTCAATGCATGCAACAGTATTAATCTAATGCAATATTTCACTAGTTTGTCATTTTATTTCATCCAAGATCAGAAAAACCTTTCTTGAATTAGTGTGACATTTGTTTTTCACATCAATTATAGAGGCATACAGCGTAAGAATAGGCCCTTCAGCCCAACTCGTCCATGCCGACCTAGATGCCTCACCTAGCTAGTCGTGTTTGCCCACCATCATGCCATTTCACTCTAAACCTTTTTTATTCATGTACCTAACCAAATGTCTTTTAAATGTTGTTATTGTACCTGCCTCAACTACTTTCAACTCTCCAATTCAATCTCTCTGGTGTGTTTTTTGCCATTCAAAGGAATAGATTTAAATACAGAATTTCACAATACTTATCAAATCCCAGTTTGTCTTTCCTATACGTTTTTTTTAAATTTCCAAGTCGATAATTGCTGACAGTTCAGTTAGCTTTATATTCCAGCTTTGTGTTCTGGTTTTGCTTATGCGAGTGAATGTAATGCATGATGCTAATGTCCTTGACAATATTTTGGAATCTCTGCATTTGTAGAATAGTTAAAATTGTGTTTGCTTGTGATTCTATTTTTCCATCAGCGTGTGAAATCTGGCAGAGATGGCAGTGCTCGTGGACGCAGAGAAGGCAGCGCTGGGAGTGGTAGGTGTACCAGATTATTTTTCCATTGAAGTTGAATAATTTAGATTGTATGAATTTTCTTTCATCTTTTAAATCCATGTGGTGAAGGAATTTCTTTCTTTACTGACTTCAGCAAAAAAGTAGATCTTACTACCATTCACAAGATAGTATTTTTCTTGTGTAGGCAGGGTAGTACCATATCTAATGAAAACAAAGAAGCATGGAAAATAGGAGCAGGATTAGGCCTTGCTCCACCATTCGACGTGATCATGGCTGTTTATCCATATCAGTATTTTTTACCCTGTATTATCCTTGCCTTGATTTTACCTTGTGCTCAGGAGTAAGTTGGAGCAGTGCTATAATGTAACTTTTTTCCCCCACTGTTCTTTGAGAGTCTTGATCTGTCATTTCCTTTACAAGCTATATAACTTGTTTGTTTATTTGAAAATTCTAGTTACTATGGTTGTATAATATCTTCTCGAGTCTGATTTTCTTAAATCCAGTAATATTCCTGGGATCTCTTCTAATGAACATACACACTTTCTTAAAAAAACAAATTAAAAGTGGTTTGCATTTTGAGGATGTATATGCGCGACAGGTTCAACAACCACACGAGGTCGTAAATCAATATCTGAGGATTGAAGGCAGGTACACCCTCTTGGGAACTGTTGGGGCAGAAGATGCTTCCAGTCCGAGCGGCGGACGTGTTGGCAGATCTAACCCAGGCAAGGAAACTCGACCGGGGAGACCGAAGTCAGTAAGAGCCATAGTAGTGGGTGACTCCATTGTCCGAGGTACGGACAGTAGATTCTGTGGCGGCAGGCGGGACTTGAGGATGGTCTGTTGCCTCCCTGGTGCCAGGGTTCAAGACATCACGGGGCGGCTTCAGAACATCCTAGCGAGGGAAGGCGATCAACCAGAAGTAGTTGTGCATGTGGGCACGAACGACGTCGGGAGGAAGAGGAAGGAGATACTGCGACGTGAGTTTAGAGAGTTAGGAAGAAGACTGAGAAGTAGGACGTCGAAGGTGGTTGTCTCTGGACTGCTACCTGTACCTCGTGCTAGTGAGGGCAGGAATAGAGAGATCAGGGATATGAATGTATGGCTGAGGGGCTGGTGCAGAGAGCAGGGATTTAGATTTCTAGACCACTGGGATCTCTTCTGGGGTAGGGGTGACCTGTACAGCAGGGAGACCAACATTCTGGCAGGTAGGTTTGCTAGTGCTACAAGTGTGGCTTTAAACTAAGTAATGGGGGGAGGGGTTGACAAACTGGGAATATGGAGATGGAGTTAAAGGGGAAGAAAATACAGGAGAAATTGCAAAGGACTCTCGAATGAATGGGGAGGGAAGTTCTAGAAGGGATAAGAGAGTAAGGTCTGGGCCAATTGTGACCGGTGTGAGAGGGGAGGTGAATACGGAAATTAAAGTGTTGTATTTAAATGCGCGAAGTATAAGAAATAAAGTGGATGAGCTTGAGGCTCAGTTAGACATTGGCAAGTATGATGTTGTGGGAATCACTGAGACATGGCTACAAGAGGACCAGGGCTGGGAACTGAATATTCAGGGGTACACAACATATAGAAAAGACAGACAGGTGGGCAGAGGGGGTGGGGTCGCTCTGTGGTGAGGAATGATATTCACTCCCTTGCAAGGGAGGTATGAGGGTAAACTAGTCAATAATATAAAGGAGGATAGTAAAAGCTTTTTTAGGTATGTAAAGAGGAAAAAAAGTCAAGGCAAATGTGGGTCCCTTGAAGACAGAAGCGGTGGAATTTATTATGGGGAACAAGGAAATGGCAGACGAGTTGAACCGGTACTTTGGATCTGTCTTCACTAAGGAAGATACAAGCAATCTCCCAGATGTTCTAGTGGCCAGAGATCCTAAGGTGACGGAGGAACTGAAGGAAATCCACATTAGGCAGGAAATGGTGTTGGGTAGACTGATGGGACTGAAGGCTGATAAATCCCCAGGGCCTGATGGTCTGCATCCCAGAGTACTTAAGGAGGTGGCGCTAGAAATTGTGAACGCATTGGTGATCATTTTCCAATGTTCTATAGATTCAGGATCAGTTTCTGTGGATTGGAAGGTAGCTAATGTTGTCCCACTTTTTAAGAAAGGAGGGAGAAAGAAAACGGGAAATTATAGACCAGTTAGTCTGACATCAGTGGTGGGGAAGATGCTGGAGTCAATTATAAAAGACAAAATTGCAGAGCATTTGGATAGTAGTAACAGGATTGTTCCGAGTCAGCATGGATTTACGAAGGGGAAATCATGCTTGACTAATCTTCTGGAATTCTTTGAGGATGTAACTAGGAAAATTGACAGGGGAGAGCCGGTAGATGTGGTGTACCTTGACTTTCAGCAAGCCTTTGACAAGGTTCCACATAGGAGATTAGTGGGCAAAATTAGAGCACATGGTATTGGAGGTAGGGTACTGACATGGATAGAAAATTGGTTGACAGACAGAAAGCAAAGAGTGGGGATAAATGGGTCCCTTTTAGAATGGCAGGCAGTAACTAGTGGGGTACCGCAAGGCTCGGTGCTGGGACCGCAGCTATTTACAATATACATTAATGACTTGGATGAAGGGATTAAAAGTACCATTAGCAAATTTGCAGATGATACAAAGCTGGGTGGTAGTGTGAACTGTGAGGAAGATGCTATGAGGTTGCAGGTTGACTTGGACAGGTTGTGTGAGTGGGCGGATGCATGGCAGATGCAGTTTAATTTGGATAAGTGTGAGGTTATCCACTTTGGTGGTAAGAATAGGACGACAGAGTATTATCTGAATGGTGTCAAGTTAGGAACAGGGGACGTACAACGAGATCTGGGTATCCTAGTGCATCAGTCACTGAAAGGATGTATGCAGGTACAGCAGGCAGTGAAGAAAGCCAATGTAATGTTGGCCTTCATAACAAGAGGAGTTGAGTATAGGAGCAAAGAGGTCCTTCTGCAGTTGTACAGGGCCCTAGTGAGACCGCACCTGGAGTACTGTGTGCAGTTTTGATCTCCTAATTTGAGGAAGGATATTCTTGCTGTTGAGGGCGTGCAGCATAGGTTTACTAGGTTAATTCCCGGAATGGCGGGACTATCATATGTTGAAAGACTGGAGCGACTGGCGTGTATACACTGGAATTTAGAAGGATGAGAGGAGATCTTATCGAAACGTATAAGATTATTAAGGGGTTGGACACGTTAGAGGTAGGAAACATGTTCCCATTGTTGGGGGAGTCCAGAACAAGGGGCCACAGTTTAAGAATAAGGGGTAGGCCATTTAGAACTGAGATGAGGAAAAACTTTTTCAGTCAGAGTTGTGAATCTGTGGAATTCTCTGCCTCGGAAGGCAGTGGAGGCCAATTCTCTGAATGCATTCAAGAGAGCTAGATAGAGCTCTTAAGGATAGCGGAATCAGGGGGTATGGGGAGAAGGCAGGAACGGGGTACTGATTGCGAATGATTAGCCATGATCACATTGAATGGCGGTGCTGGCTCGAAGGGCCGAATGGTCTCCTCCTGCACCTATTGTCTATTGGAGGTCTCTAGCAAGTTTAGAGAAGAAAATGTTGTGAAAATACAAATTCTTTTATTAGATGACATTTATTAATATATGTGGATGGTTACTAAAGTACTTTTATGTTGAGGTGAACTATCTATTCAGCTTACATAACTGTGCCAAAAATAACCGTGTGAAAATAATGTAATTTTTATCACTCTCTACTTAGCTTTAAATGATGCTGAAAATTGATCATTATTTTATTTTACATATTTATGTTGAGAAGCAAACCCCTAATTCCTCATATGACACAGGAGTAGATATTCTAAAGGACTGAGTGCATACATGGTCTAGAGATGTTTTTGGAATTCTCAAATAGATTGCAAAATAGGATTTATTTTAACAGGTTTTGAGTTTCTTATCTTATATTGTTTTATTTTTTTATGATTGATAGCATGACTTCTGTTTGCTTACTTAACTTTCTGTTATATTCTAATTTGTTCCAACTAATTTTAAAGATAGTTTCCAGGTGCTGAGGAAGTTGTATTATGTGCACCCTGCTGCCTACACCAGTTGTGATTGTTTACATTTTGTAAATGCATTTGTATCTTTGACTTTCCCTGCATTTTTCAGAAAATGGACAAAATAGCCATGTCGGCAGTGCCAAAGGAGAAAGGATGAGTTCCAAGTTGAAGACGCTGCCTGGAGTTAATGATCCTTATGAAACCAGCCCCAATAAGGATATAGGCAAGTACATGTCTATTTTCGTTTATGTGGTAGGATCCAAATGATGGAGAAAACTGTCTTGCATTTTACCATCAAGGAGAAAACTTTCCTGAATAAGTACCATATCCAATAAAAACAAAGAAGCATGAAAAATAGGAGCAAGATTAGGCCTTCACCTAATCCACCATTCAATGTGATCCTGGCTGTTTTTCCATGTCAGTACTTTAATCCCAACCTCTCCCCATATCCCTTTAGCATTAAGAAAAAATCCACCTCCTTCTTAAATATATTTAATGACACGATTCTGCATGGTAGGCTGGTCTAGTCGTTTAAGACATATGGAATCCAAGGTGAGCTGGCTAATTGATTCCAAAATTGGACTGGTGATGTGAGACAGAGGATAGTGGTGGAAGTATGTTTCCTTGATTGAAAGTCTGCAACCAGCGATGTACGACATGGGTTGGTGCTGGGACATTTGATATTTGACAACTTGGATGTGAATGTAGACGGTATGATTATTAATTTTGTGGATGATACAAAAGTTGGTGGTGTTGAGAAAAGTTGCCTAAGGCTACAACAGAATCTAGGTCAGTTGGAAAGTCGAGTGGAGCATTTGCAAATGGAATTTAATCCCAAGTGCATGATGCATTTCAGGAAGTCAAATAGGGATAGAATTTATACAGTAAATGGTAGGGTGCTAAGGAATGGTAATGAACAAGAGACTGCGGGGTCCGGAGTAGTGTTGGTTTCTGCACTTCAGGACAAATATAACTTTCCTTGCGGTCAGCACCGTGTTGATTCATGAGACTCCTGGGATAATAGTTGCCCTATCAACTGATTAAAAGAGACTGACTTGGACACACAAGTTTAGAAAATGCAAGAGAATCTTATTTCTAAGGCATATTCTAAGGATTTAATGACGTAGATGACAAAGGCAACTTCCTGTAGTGGGTAATCTAGAATGGCAAGTTCAATAAAAGAAGTTCGCCGTTCATGTTAGAGAAACCTCTTTAGAGAGCTCTCTACCTTTGTGGATGCTCATTCAATGTTAACATGAATAATTTTGGGGTTATTGAGCTGGCCAGCCAGCCAAATGGACATGCCGTATAATCAGTCATGACCTTGCAGAATTATTGTTGAACAGACTTGAAAGGCCACATCACCTACATCTTCTAATATCGTTTATACAGGTAATTCTGCTATAACAATATGGTTGTATTCCTAAGAAACCCTGTGTTAAAGAAAATCATGTTATAACGACATTTATGTCAATGGGGTTAAGGGCTAGACGGTTTCAGACTGTCAGTAACATAGTAGATTCTTTCCATTGGGTTTTCAAAACTAAAGTTTGTTTTTAATAGCAATAAGTTTTTGTTACTTATTAGTAACAATCTGATCAATCTGAACAATTTTATCCAACTAGGGAAGGTTATATGAAAACAAGATTTTTTGTTCCCGAAACGATTTAAATCCAAGATGGCTTTTTTTCCCTACTTGTACATTTCCAAAGTAACTTAAGTGGATCTCTAGCTTCCAATTGAAATCAATTCAGTTAGCGTAATGCAAATTGTGTTCCCTAATTCATCACTTGTGTTATGTTGTAGCAGACTAAATATACATTCATATTTTTTATGGCATGACATAGCTATTTAGCCTATTGAATCCATGATGGCTCCACGCAAAACAATCCAATTATCCCTATTAACCTCCCATAACCATGCAACTTAATCTCTCGCACATGCCCTTAACTCCTCCTTTTGAATCAGTTGGTAGAATTGTCACAATTCCCATGATGTTTAATACATTATTTTATTTATTAGTAGTGTTCAAATCTGTGGGTTCCACTTAAATATCTGGTTTCTCAATTTTGACTTTAACTCTGAAAGCAAAGTGTGACATTAATTAAAATCTTACATTATTTGCTGAATCTGCTATTCAAAAATATTACGAGTTATGGAGTTTTCCGATCCATGTCTGGAAAAATTGACCAATATTACCATAATAAAACAAAATGTGCTGCTTCCACATTTTAATTGCTTTCTGTAATAATAGATGCATCATACGTGGATCCACTTGGACCACAAATTGAACGGCCCAAAACTGCAGCTCGAAAACGCATTGAAGAAGATGAGTTTGCAGATGAAGAATTAGGAGATGATTTGTTACCAGAATAATGGCTGCAGTCTTCAAATAGAAAACAAATATATTCAGATATTATAGGAGTTATTTCCTTTAATTTGCTTAATCTGTGGTATTGAATAAATTTGGAATAGTTAACTATAAATGTATATGTGTATATTTGATATTTCAGATTTGTAACATTTTGTAATGTTAAAGCAGTGTATTTAAAGATTGAAAAATCTATGATTGTTATTGTATTTAATTAATACTATGGTATACTTATCAAATAATTCAATTTTAGATATTAAAGTATTTATGATTGAGACATGAACATTTGTTTCCTATAATGGCAAACCACCTCCAAGCAGCAGAAAGCCTGAACACTGTCCATGTTGTAAACTTTAATACAGAAAGATTCTTACTCATGTCAACTTTATTACCCTCAATTATAATAATAATAATAATAATGCATCACATTTATATAGCGCTTTTCAAACACTCAAAGACGCTTTACAGGGATTACTAGAACATAGAGAAGAAAATAAATAGATAAATAAGTAAACGAACAGAAAAAGGAGACAGAAGGTGAGGTGACGGTCAGTGGTTGAAGGCAGTGCTGAACAGGTGAGACTTCAGTGATGTTTTGAATGTGGTGAGTGAGGAGGAGTCTCTGACGGTTTGGGGTAGTGAGTTCCAGAGGGTGGGAGCAGCGATGGAGAAAGCCCTGTCCCCCCAGGATCTGAGTTTGGTCCGGATGGGGGGGGACAGGAGGTTGGCAGCAGCAGAGCGGAGGGTGGAGGTGGGAGTGTATCTGTGGAGGAGGTCAGTCAGGTAGGATGGGGCCAGGTTATGGAGGGCTTTGTAGATCATGAGGAGGATTTTGTACTGGATTCTCTGGGGGATGGGGAGCCAGTAGAGCTTGTAAAGGACGGGGGTGATATGGTCACGGAACGGGGAGTGGGTGAGTAGACGGGCAGCGGAGTTTTGAATGTATTGAAGTTTACTGATGATTTTTGAGGGTGAGCCATAGAGGAGGCTGTTGCAGTAGTCCAGACGGGAGGTGATGAAGGCGTGGATGAGGGTTTCTGCAGCTGTGGAGGAGAGGGATGGACGGAGACGGGCGATGTTTTTGAGGTGGAAGAAGGCTGTCTTGGTGATGTGTTTGATGTGTTTGTCGAAGGAGAGGGTTGTAATTAAAGGCAGAAGCATTGATTGTCAGAAGGCTATTCCTACATCCTCTTCTTGTCATGCGGCCATCAGGGAAAGTTATCATCTTTTAGATAACATTGCCTAATATCAAATCTTAACATTGCATGTGTCCAAGTCTTCCAGTGTGCGAAACAAGTAAGCAATCTCATTTTCTGACACTATTTAAAATAGCAATATTTGTATCTACAAGTATTTTTTTGTTAAAAAGAAACTAGCTTGCCCATCTGCTGTTAAACGTCTGCAAATAATACTGGGTCGAGATACTAAGAAACCTCTGTGGTCCAGAATGGACCTCCTAATTTTGGATTATCTCAAATACTGCATCTGTCGTAATAGACAATCACAATGCATTACAGATTATCAGGTAAACCAATTTTTGTACTGATTTACAAAACAATGAAAATATCTTTGCAGAATAAATTTACAAATTGTAGCCTCCAGAATGGGTATTTTAATAGATAACACAAGGATCCACATACCAGCACTTAGGGCATATCATTACATAGAATTCCTTTCACATTAATGTTTCAATTAAATTCTATTAATTAATAGAGGGTATATCTAATCCTGAAGTATAGTTTGTGTAACAGCAAAATTCATTTTCTAAATTCCTATTGTGTTTGGGGAGAAATTTACACATTTTCACAGAAAGTAACTTAGCTGCCAGGTCTTCCATAACTGCACCTGAAAGAGAAGTTACATACATTACTACATTTCATTCACCGTGATTCTCTCATCAGCAGATTTTCATAAAGTATTTAACTAATCAAGTTACCAATGTGGACCTCAATCATTCTCTCATTTAACATCCTGAAACAAATTCCTCCTGACTGTTTCTCTGCTTCTTTTCCCTACTCTGTGCCTCTTTTACGAGGTGGAGTACATAGAACAGTACGCCACTTGACCAGGCCCTCGGCTCACCATGTCCATGCCAAACATATTGCCGTCAAACTAATTTCCTCTGCCTGCGCATGATCCATGCCCTTCCATTCCCTGCATATCCATGAAACAATCTAAAAGCCTCTTAAATGCCACTATCACATCTGTTTCCACCTCTGCCACCACTCCTGGCAGTCCATTCCAGACACTCACCACCCGCTGTGCAAAAGCCTTGCCCTGTATATCTCATTCAAACTGTGCCCCTCTCACCTTAAAGCTACAGCTTCTGTCTTCGATATTTCAACCCTAGCAAAAAGGTTCAGACTGTCTATGGCTCTCGTAATTTCATAAATCTCTATCGAGTCTCCCCTTACACTCTTAAAGCACCAGAGAAAACAATCCAAGTTTTGACATGTTAAAAGCTGCCAAATTGATAAAGTTTAGGGAAATTATTGATCAAATTGAGGAATTTTACAATCTGTATAGCTTAGCATACCATTTTCCTGTCCAGTAATATTTATTACATTTATATTGCTTTAATGCCTGTTAAAAACTACATTAGCTGATTCTCAGTGCATAATTGTGCCCAGTCTTAGTCTGCTAAATCCATCCTTATTCTGTCTGCTTTAGCAAGATGGCACAATCAAATTGCTCAATGGAATGAAGCAGAGATAATCTTAATGAAGTAATAGCTGACTTAAAATATAGAACTGGTAACTTTTATCAAGTTTATTGCGAACAAATGTTTCTGGAGTAGGAAGTATTGCCAACTTTTGTGGCACAGAAACAAAGCAATTTGACTATAGTGGTTAACACTTGAAGGACCTTGGTGTCTGGCTTCCATGAGGAAGTGAAGGAACCAACAAAAAGGTCTTTGGATAGTGAAACCCGCAAAAGGATATGTGAAAAGTAATTCAAGGGATATCAGTATCAACACAAAGCATGATCTGAATAGAAATGGAATAAAAAGGGTAGTCAGGAGCACTGTGGACTTCACAAAATAGTAATTGTGATTAACATTGATACCACAAATGAAAACAGGCATGTTGAATGACAATACTAAAACTAACTGCCTTCCTAACCTTCAGCAATACCGTTAATGAAATCATTGTAGATAAATCAATGAGTTTCTATTCCTTCATTATCTAATCTTATTCAAACATTATAACACATTTTGTTTTTCAATGAATGCAGCAAACCATAAGTCTACATACCAGTACAAAGAAGAACCTTTCCTTTTGTTAGATATTTGACTGTTAGTGCTACCTTGCTGAGACATTCATCTGAGAGGTATGGTGGATCGGCGATCACCAAATCACAACTGAGAGGCTGGAGATCCTCATGCAAATTCAGAGGATTGTTATAGTCATAGAAATAAAAATCCTTTCCATAAACAGAAAAGCGCCTGTCGTATTCCAACAATACGGCAGAGAATTCTTTATTCCAAAGTTGTTTCAGTTTCTGATAGACACTTGGGACACTGATGCAAGCGATTCTGGAACAGATTCAACATGAAGAAAGTACAATATAGCCATGCTTCATATGCATAGGAAGATTGACAAATTTAACCTCCATTTCAAGAAATACATAGCCCCAACCTACATTCTCAGGATTTTCCCCAATGACCCAGAAAAAAGAAACGCTGCTGCCTTCAGAGAAAAAGGTAAGTCAATTGTGTGCTCAAGTTTACTTTACTTTAACAAGGTTATTCGTTAACATTTTAGTGATTCATTTTTTACAGTATTTTTTACTTTATTGTTTAGATCTATTGGAATTGGTTTTGAATTTCACAAATTAATAGCCATTTGAAAATAATTCAATCGCTTTGAGCAGGGTGAGCTTTCAAATACTGTCAGGGTGTTCTGGTACAGAATCTCAATGGTACACAAATGGTACTTTTACGAGGATGTTGCTAGGGCTCGAGGGCCTGAGCTATTAGGGAGAGGTTGAGCAGGCTAGAACTCTATTCCTTGGAGCACAGGAGGATGAGGGGTAATCTTATAAAGATGTATAAGATCATGAGAGGAATATTCAGAGTAAATGCAAAGAGTTTTTTTACCCAGATTAGGGGAATCAAGAACCAGAGGACATAGGTTTAAGGTGAGGGGGAAAATATTTAATAGGAACCAGACGGGTAACTTTTTTACACAAAGGGTAGTAGATATATGGAACGAGCTGCCAGAGGAAGTAGTTGAGGCAGGTACTATTACAACATTTAAAAAACAACCAGACCTCCCAACATTTGATTTTACAAATTCATAATTTTGATGTCCAAAATTAGAATTTTACATCAAAATTCATAATATGGCACGTAATGCAACTTTTCAGCAAAAAAAGTAGGACGCCAAATGCGCATAGGCGTTGCGCTACATTCATGTGTGAAAAACAACTATTATTTCTAACAGTCTTCTTGGACTACAAGTACAATGTCAGGCCTATCACGAGTATATACTGCCATTTATGGAAAGGGTTTTGGACATAAATACTTTTACAACACAAAGAAAAAAATGTTTTGTTTTGTTTTTTCTATTTTGCTTTTTCCTTACACATCCCAATTCTCTTGGTATTGAATAAAAGAACAATGGTCATAAAATGTATGACTAAGTTCTGAAGTTTCATTTAAAACTGCACATACCTAATTTCATTGAAGACATACTTGCCCCAATGGTCTTCAACAGCAAATCACAACGGTCCATGTCCCCCCCCCACTCCCCTCTCCCACTCTATCCCCACTCCCCTACCTTCACTTCCCCCCCCACCCTCTCCCATCACACTCCTGAGGCAAAATCGGAATGGTGGAAATTAAATAAGAAAACAGAAACTTTCCACCAAATTTGGGTTGGGAGGTCTGCACAACACTGACCATCCCTTTGTTTCCACCAAATCTGTTTGAGCAGCTGAGTTCTTCAGAGGGGGCTTGTTTTTTGACGCCTATCTACCTCATGGGTGCAATACGCCAGCATGTCTGCTTTCTCTGCATCCGGAAAAACAAGGGCAGACCACAAGCCAGACTGGGGATGATGCATCTCATTATAAAATGGAATTCAAGTTGCACACCAACCTTATAAGTGCTAAACACAAAGTGCTGGAGTAACTCAACAGGTCAGGCAACATCTCTGGAGAACATGGATAATCGACGTTTCGGGTCGGAACCCTTCTTGAGACTGATTGTTGTAATCCCGACCTGAAATGTCGCCTATCCATGTTCACCAGGGATGCCGCCTGACCCGCTGAGTTACTCCAGCACTTTGTGTCTTTTATTCCTAGTTCATATCTTAGCCACTGACTGCATTTGCTAACTGATAGATAAAACAATGCACCATGAGGAACATGAAACCATTGACCCTGTGCAAAAGAGAACACTTACCTTCCCCCACTTCCTGCAGCTTCAATTGCCTCTTGGGCTAGTCGTTGAGCAGTTTCATCACTGTACCAAAATTGGCTCAACTGCTATTAAAAACAATAATTGCAGAAATAACACTTGGTCAGTAGTTAAATGTGGTGTAGTTACGCAGTGACCAGTGGTGAAAAGCAGTCAGAAATCAGCAGTGTTCAGATTCCAGCGGTTGCCTAACCCGTGTTTTACACAGGCTCAAAACATCTTCCTTTCTTTTGAAGAATTTACAAACGTACACATCAAGATCTTGCTAAACACACTTTGGAATTGAGACACTTACACTATAATGTTTCTTCCTATTCTGCCTACCAAAGTTAACACTTCTTTACAAAATGTTTTCTGTCACTTGGTTTCAGTCAGAAAAGACTACTCTGCAAGAGAGTTAGTCGCCCGATTTATGTGTATATCCTCATAAAATTTGTCATCTGGACTGCAGGAGTAAAAAAATAAAATGCTCGGGGAAACTGTTAAACAAGTATGAAAAAAATCTGTTTCTAACCTACATGGAAATTTTAGTTAAAAGAGAATTAATCATTTAACCTAAAGATAAAACAAATAAATCTTACTGATGCAGAAATAACAGGAAAAACTAAGTGCACAATTCAACCCATATTGTGTGTGATAATCCTGGATTCCATCCATCTTTATCAGCTTAAACTGTTGTAAATGTACTTCACAGCTTTAGTTGTTAGTTTAGTTTAGTTTATTGTCACCTGTACCAAATTACAGTGAAAAGGTTTTGTACCGTGCTGCTATCCATGGATAATTTATAATGAAGTACAACAATCTTGCAAACCCATTATTAGGTTTGAAAGAAACTGTGGTCTGGCTGATCCAAATTTTCTTCCACCCACTGTTAAACTTTTAATAAAATCTTACCACCACCTAGTGCACTGCATATTTAAAACAGGAAATCTGACTTGAATAGGAAATGTGTTTCAGGAAAAGTTAGGGCACAAAACAAACACCAGTATTTTACCCAGTCCTCCTCTACAGATCCAACAAAGTAGTTACTGCTTTCTGCACATTGCTTCTTCTGCTGATCCAGATAGAACTCCTGCAGGGCAGCCAAAGTATGGGCTGACAATTGTGTATCGTCATCATCACTGTCGTTCATGCTGAAGACAAATTATCTTGGAATAAATGAAAGTAGTTTACTCCACACAGATAATACATGCACTATTAACAGAAACACCCGTTGGTAACAGGCCAATTCTTTTCCACAGACACAGTTGACTTATAATTAGGATGCTACTTCAGCCTGTATAAAAATGTTTTAAAAATTCTTGAGGCAGACAGTTGGCCGAGTGAGTTTCATAACTAAAAGGATCTCTCTTTGATCTCGATCAGAGCTGAATGTGCCGACCTCAAACAGAAGTGCAGATTATGCACTAATAAGGATTGCTCTCGGTGTATTCTGGCTACGGAGTGGAGTCTGGCAAAGATGTCACTTCTCTTGTTAGAAGGTGTCAGATAATGAAAGGACAAACCTTAAATACGATGCCTTAACAATGAGCAAACCAATACTCACTGTCTGGTAATAAATAAGACTGTGGGATAGCGAGTACTAGCAAGCCATGAGGAGTGGGTGCAGAGGCAAAGTAATCATATCCATGGTGCAACTTATTTTTTAAATCACATTTAGTCAACTCAGAACATCTGCAAGTTTAAATCACTATCAGTAAATCACCTTTTCCAGCTAGATTACTGTGGGGATGTGTTCTCGGATCTTCCGAATATTTGCAACATTTTCAAATATTAATCTGCTTTAAAGAG